>NC_077240.1:17338750-17988437 GCF_947179165.1 Solanum dulcamara
CTAGGGTTTATGATCTTTACGATTATTTGGTTCCATCCACGGAAGCGTCGGCTCTGGCTGCCTACACTGCGACCAAGTCGGCTGATTCGGCTCTTTGAAAGCGTTTAGACGTTGTTATATTGCAATGGATTTACACTATCATTGCTCATGATCTTCTTCTAGCTATCCTCAAATGCAATGACACGGCAGAGGGCGCGTCAAATCGTCTTAAATCTCTTTTTCAAGACAATAAAGCCTCTCGAGCCACCCATCTCGAAGAGGACTTTACGAACGTTGTTTTTGAAGGTTTCACCTCAATTGACAGTTATTGTAATTATTTACAATCTTTGGCGGACAGGTTGGCTGATGTTGATGCTCTGGTGACTAATAGTCGCCTAGTTTTATATCTTACCGACTCTTTATCGGAGGCGTATAGTAGTACGATAGATTTTATACAAAATCAAGAGTCATTGCCCCCGTTTGAAAGTTGTCGTTCCAGATTGAAAATGGCTGAGCATACCATAAAGGCTCGGCAAGCTCGTGAAAATGGTATGTCCGGAAGTCGGGCCTATAGCGCTGCCATGGTTGCCGCACCTTCTGCCTCTTGGAATGACTCCTCTACTAGCAATAAAAGAAACAACAATAATAAAAATAGGAACAATTCAAAATTAAATGGCAAGAAAAAGGCAGCTCAACAAAGCCTAAGTGGACCCAATCCAAGTGAGCCGCCACATCAGCAGTACTAGTGGCAACCACGTCATCAAGGCCCACCACCACAATGGAAGCTAAGGTAGTAGCCTAGTTAGGGAGGTTGGATAGTGCCTCCTTGCTCGTTTCCTGCATTCTAGTGGCAGCCAAGGCCCATTCCAGGGGTCCAACGCCCTTCAACCTCTGGGTCAGGCGTACTTGGGCCCAGACCTCAATCTTTTAATGCTCTTGCACCTACTGCTTCTAGATACACACCCACTGATATTGAGGCCGCTATGCATGCTCTTTCCTTTTCTCAATCTTATGGGAATAACTACATGATACTGGTGCTACATCCCACATGACGGCGGATGCAAGTATTCTCTCTTCTTATTTTAATTCAAGCAATAAGCATCATAACATTATTGTCGATAGTGGTTAATTAATTCCAATTATTGGTCACAATCACACTATTTTGCCCCATCCTATCCATCATTTACCTTAAACAATGTGTTACATGCTCCAAAACTCATCAAATCTAGTCTCAGTTCATAAGTTTACCACAGATAATATGGTTTCTATATCATTTGATCCTTTTGATTTCTATGTTAATGACTTACAGACGGAGAACAAACTAATGAGATGTGATAGCACTGGAGACTAATATCCACTTTTCTCTAACTCTCAAGCCGTTTCTTTCACAAATCAATCTGCTTTTACTGTTTTGCCTTTGGATATTTAGCACAATCGTCTAGGTCACCCTGAAGATAATATACTTAAGTATCTTTGTAGTAAAAAGTTTATTGATTGTAATAAGGCTTGTAAATTTTTTTATTCTTCTTGTCCTATTGGGACATATTCTAAACTACTTTTTTATGATTCGGTTTCATATACTTTTCTTCCATTCGATATTATTCATAGTAATCTTTGGACTTCTCCCACTGTTAGTACTTTCGGCCATTGTTATTATGTTCTTTTTCTTGATGACTACAGTAAGTTTCTGTGGACATTTCCTATTGTCAAGAAATCTCAAGTCAAATACCTTTTCTTAGTTTTTCATGCTTTAGTCAAAACTCAATTTGAACGTAATATTAAGACATTTCAGTATGACAATGATACAGAAGACATCAACGAAATTTTTACGGAATTTTTTGAGAAACATGGCATGCTTTTTCGTCTTTCATGCCTTCATACATCTCCTCAAAATGGCAAGGCCGTAAGACACATAAAATCTATCAATAATATCATCCGAACTCTTCTTGCTCATGCATCCATGCCACTATCCTTTTGGCATCATGCACTCTCCATGGACACATATCTTCTCAACATCCTTCCTTCCAAGGTATTGAATAACCAATCACTCGCTTAAATCTTATATCAAAGTGATCCAAATTATTTGAATTTGCGTATTTTTGGTTGCTTATGTTTTCAAGTATTTCCCTCATCTACTATTCATAAAAAAAGGTCCACTCCTTGTGCTTATTTAGGACCGACTCCTAATCACCGTGGTTCAAAATGCTATGACATATTGAGTGGTAAAATCATAATCTGTCGTCATGTTTGTTTTGTTGAAACTGAATTTTCATTCTCCAAACTTCACAAAATAAAATATTCGGATTATGATATTTTTAGTGACACTATTAATTTCCATTTAATATATCATTTATCACAAAATTCCACTCAACCTACATTGCAAACTAACCCACCTAATCAACCAGACCAACCTGTGCAGCCTAAAATAAATTCAGCCTCTCTTCCTCAATCTGGGTCGCAGTCTCACACGGGCGCAGATCACACCTCACATCATGCTGCTTTTCCTACACCCAGTCCAGCTATCTTGACCCCTCCTCACACCACTTCTAGGCTTACTAACCCCATTTCACACCGCATGATCACTCGTGCATCTAATGATATTTTAAAATCCAACCCAGATACTCTTCTAACTACCACACTACGATCACTACTGATATTTCTCTTATCCCAAAAAATTCTGTTAGTGTGCTTCGTGATCATAATTGGAAAAGTGCAATGTTAGATGAATTTACTGCTTTAATTGAAAATAAGGCTTGAGAATTAGTGCCTAGACTACCTAATGTGAATGTTATTCGGTCTACTTGGATTTTTCGTCATAAACATAATTCTGACAGTTCTTTTGAGAGTTCAAAGCTCGTCTTGTTGGTAACGAAAATACACAACAACAAGGCATTGATTGTGATGAAACATTTAGCCCCGTGGTTAAACTGGCTACCATTAGAGCAGTTCTCAGCATTGCTCTCTCTAAATCTTGGCCCATTAATCAAATGGATGTCAAGAATGCTTTCTTACATGGTTGTCTGAGTGAAACAGTTTATATGCATCAACCCATGGGTTTCCGTAGCAAATAATTTCCAGACTATGTCTGCCTTCTCAAAAAGTCTTTGTACGAGTTAAAACAAGCTCCTCGGGCTTGGTACCAAAGATTTGTTGATTTTGTGGCTATCATTGGGTTCTCTCATAGTAAGTCAGATCACTCTTTATTCGTTTACAGGAATGGTTCTGCTATTACTTATATTCTTTTATATGTGGATGACATTATTCGTACAACTTCTTCTAACCATCTTCGTAAGCATATTATGACTCTCTTGTCTTCTGAATTTGCTATGAAAAATCTTGGTCATCTGAATTTCTTCTTGGGTATTGCTGTCACCCACAACACCCACAGTGTCTTCTTATCTTAGACACAATATGCTACAAAAATTATTGAACGTGCCGAAATGTCTAACTGCAGTTCCTATCCTACTCCTATTGACACTAAGTCCAAACTTAGTGCAACTGCAGATACTCCGTATGAAGATTCGACTAAGTATCGTAGTCTTGTAGGTGCTCTTCGGTATCTCACATTCACTCGGCCAGACATTTCATATGCCATGCAGCAGGTCTGTCTTCATATGCACGCTCTGACTAATGAGCACATGCGTGCCCTCAGTTAACCCACGATTTGTATTTGTACAAATCCTCAGTTAATTGACTTATCTTTTATATAGATACTGATTGGAGTTGGTATCCTAACACCCATCGTTCCACTTCTGGGTATTGTATTTTTCTTGGGGATAATCTGGCCTCTTGGTCTTTCAAACGGCAACCTACTCTCTCCTGTAGTAGTGTAGAGGCGGAGTACAGGGGTGCTGCTAATGTTGATTCTGATTTATGCTGGATCCGAAACCTACTACTAGAGTTGCATTGTCCCATTCAAAAGATTACCCTAGTTTATTGTGACAATGTGCGTGCGATATGCTTATCCGGCAACCGAGTTCAACATCAACGCACTAAACACATTGAGATGGATATTCACTTCGTTCGTGAGAAAGTGACTCGTGGCAAAGTACGTGTGCTACATGTGCCATCCCGTTATCAGATTGCTGATATTTTTTCACAAAAGGGCTTCCGCGCATTTTATTTAATGATTTTCGGGACAGTCTAAGCATAGGAGAACCTCCCGCTTTGACTGAGAGGGTGTGTTAGAATATGTTAAAATATATTATGCCTTTAATAATATATTTTGAATATATTCTAATTAATATTGTACTTTTGTATTTATAGCAAGCATATGTTAGAATATGTTAAAATATATTATGCCTTTAATAATATATTTTGAATATATTCTAATTAATATTGTACTTTTGTATTTATAACAATCATATATTTAGGTTCTTTAGTTTTAACTATTAGTATCAATCTTTGTATTTAGCATATCTTGTAATTTGTATATATTGACCAAGTTCAATGAAATTAAGCAATCAATTCACTTTCTTCATAGATATATTTGAATCCACTTGAATACAGTGTATCTAGAACAAATTATAATTAATTTTGATCCCATGTATTCGAGATACATGTAAGTGGACATGTCCGAACATGCTAGATACATGTATCGAAAGTCTAAAATTGATAATATTACAAACTAATGTATATCTAAGTAATTAATATGTAAAGCGAAAACATGTAAGTTACCCATTACTTAATTAAGGTCCTTTTCTTCTTTTGTAATTTCTTGACCCTTAGACCACAATCTAATAGATTTTGGCATAATATATAAAAATGTTATTTGATTTGATTTTATTTGATATTTGTATTGTTTAACTTTGAGTGTATATGAGTAAGCATTTAAATTTGTATAAAATTGAATAAGTAAAATTCATGTGTCTACTTGTTTAGCTTCACACAAGTTTAAGTGTTTATTTATGCATATCCAAAATTGAAAAATATAAATATCAGTTGAGAATAAGTTAAAAGACACATTTATATATTATGTCAATTTTTTTGAGCAAATTGAAATAGCTCGTATAAGGATACATTAGATTACGGTCTATAATTTTGTAAATGCATAACACAATACATGCCTCTTTAACTTGACCTTAACTGACAATTATGCCCTCCAATTTTGGATGTGCATAAGTGTACATTTAAACTTATATAAAATTAAGTAACTAGATACACATGTCTTACGTAACATAATACACATAGGTTGCCACGTAGGATGCAAATTAGTCACATATAATGACACATGTGACACATATATGTACTTATTCAATTTTATATAAATTTAAATATCTAATTATATATACTTATAGTTAAAATATATAAATTGAAATCAATATTAAATAATATATTTATCTATTACGCCTTTACTAAATTATTGCAATTTTGTCCCTGAAGTTAATCGATAGATAAATAAATATTTGTCCACAAATATAATTTTCCAGAGATAAAAACTAGCTCAAAAAATCTCCTATATGTTTAGCATTGAAGTGATTTTTCCGTACTTTAGAGGCGAGAGAAGGATGGAAACCTTTCTTGGCTAATCTGAACCGTACAGTTCAATCTCACAAACAAGATCTTAGCCGTTAAAAATCCGTCTCGATATTTTCAAAACTCACTCTTACACAACAAAAGCCTCTCATTATATCGTGTCGTCAGATTCAGCTTCGAAAAAGTAAAAACAGTACATCAGAAACTGCTGCACGAGAAAGTACTAATAAACCCTTCAGTTCTCAGTGAACCACTTGGCAAACCCTTCAGCCTCCTAAAGGGCATAACAGGAAATTCACCACACGACGCCATTTGAGCCAGTTCCCTTTTCTCTGTCTCGGTAACAAATAGTGCACAAATGAAAACTCAATCTCCACTTTGACGCGCGGAGGATGCGCGTGGTGACACGCTTTCATTTTATGTGAAATATTTGTGTGGTGCTTGTGGGGCTCTATGTAAACTTTGACTCCAAGAAGACTCTTCAAAAAGAGCCCAAATTTAGGAAAAGGAAATATTTTCTCTCTATAGTTAAAAAATAAATAATTTTTGGTTAAAGTAATTATGGGGGTGATTTTGAAATTCTTTTTAACTCTTTATTCCTTCTTAAATTAGAAATTAATTAGAAACAGGTAGGCAGTCACATCAAAATTGAAAGTTCACTCACCTACTTTTGCTAGTGTGATACTTAAAATAGGACATTAAACTTTTTTTGGCTAACGAATGTTGTAAGTTGAATTTGTGATTATCTTTTTTCACATTAAATTGATAGAGAATTTGTTTGGCTTTCCCAAATTGACATAGGAGAAAAAAATCTTATTTAAAATATAAAAATAAAATAATTAATTATAAAAAAATCAACTATCTTTTATAATTGATGAAACTGTTAGCACAAGATCTAAATAATTATTCTTTTCTCCAAAACTATCAACAAATTAACGATGCTAATTCATGAAAAATTTATTTTTCGTTATGTTTTTCTTCATATGAGTTTACTTCCCAACATCTTTCATTCTCTTTAGAGTATTCCTTCACACATATTTATATAAAACATAGTTATCTTCATTTTAACCAAACAATTATTTCCCTTTCTAATGTTTCATCGTCCTTAATTATGAAAATTGTTGATGACACAATGTTATCAAATTTTTCTTATTTTATGTCTAAGAAACTGATATAGTAAAGTAAAAAGCCTTTACCTTCCAAAACAGGTACTTATCACGCTCCTTTCATGCGAGAGTATCTATGTAAAAACCCTTGCAGAAAAGATAACTGCATCTCCAGACAAGCCACAAAAACTAAAATAAAATATATATTAAACAAAAAGAATTAAAATAAAATAAAAAATAAAATGAAAAAAACAAAAGATAGAGAGAGGAGAAGATGAAGGGCACTTTACTACTTTTTTATGTTGCACGCATCCATGGCAGAAATCAGAAGGAAAACAAAGACTACTATTACAAGGCCAACAACAACAAGAGAAGAAGAGAGAACAAAAAGAAAATAGCTAGCCAATTTCTTGCTAACATCAAAAACCCTTTTACCCATCTTGGCTTAGCTAATTGTTCTTGTTTTCCAAGAAGAAAGAGAAGAAACAAGTCATTTTAGACCACAAAGGAGAGTTAAATGATTGTATATGAATGAGGTGGGTGTCCTTAGATGGACATCTCCAGTTTCATGCATTAATTTTCTTTTACACTTTTTCTAGCAAATTCAAATCCTTTGATTTGTGGGTCTACTTTAGATGAAGGGGATGCCCTTACCCTTTGATTTTGAGGGGAAGGGGGTCTTAGAATTAGACGTTTTGTTCAATAAAAATAGCATCTTGAATTCTTGGAATAACCACAATAATAATAGCAAAGAAAGTTGTTACTTTGTAAATAGTCCAAGTGCTGTCCTGGATACTATAAGGAGTCCAAGGCCTATTACTTCTTCTTCAACCCTGTCTTCATCTTTGGGTGGTGGTGGTGGTGGTGGCGGCGGCGGCACTGCTTCCACGGACACTGCAGGCGGCGGCGTGGCGGCAGTTTCTGCAAACCCATCTTCTAAATGGCAGCAGCAAGACAATACTACTGCTACCAGCTCCAATGTGGGAGCTGAATCTGAGCTTCAACAAGTTCAACCCCCATCTTCTCTTGAGATGGGTGCTGCTGCCACAGGAGGGGAGAAATGTGCTATGGAGGAGTGGGAAGGAGGGTTATCGGAGTCTGTAATGGCTTCACCTTGTCAAGAGCAGTCTATACTCAGGTGGATCATGGGAGATGTGGATGACCCTTCCATGGCTAACTTGAACAAGGTGTTGCAGGTTAGTGGTACAGGGGAATATGAATTCAATGGAGGATTTGGGGTTGTGGATCAAGGTTTTGGTGTAGACTCAGTTGGACAAATTGGTAGTTTTATGCCTGCAATTAGCTCATCTGTTTCTGTGTCAAGTTCAAGTTTTCCTACCAACAGAATGAACAGTGACAACATTGGCTTGGTCTCTAACCCACCTACAAATCTCCCTCAAAATCCAATCTTTCCTTCATTATCTAACAATCTTGGGCCAATTGCTTTCGGCCAGACACAACAACAGCCGTTTGAGAGCACAGATTTGAAGCCTCATAGTTTCAATTCACAGTTCTTGATAAACCAGCACCAAACACAGATTCCTCAGAACCCATCGTTTCTTTTGCCACTGCCATTTGCACAGCAGGAGCAAAATCTTGTCTTGCCACCTCAGGCGAAACGACACAACCCCGGGACCATTGGAGGGCTTGAACCGGGCTCTCAGATCTCCAAAGGACTGTTTTTAGATGCAGGGCACCAGCAGCCAACACCATCTCAGGGGCTTGCTCACCAGCTCCAGCTGCTTCCCCATTTTAGGCCAGGAGCAATGGGAACAAAGCCAAAGATGGTGGGGGAAGAAATGGGCCATTTTCATCAACTACAGCAACAGCAGCAGCAGCAACAACAAGCGATTATTGACCAGCTATTCAAAGCTGCAGAGCTGGTCCAGACGGGGAATCCGGTACTCGCGCAAGGGATATTGGCGCGGCTCAATCACCAGCTCTCTCCAATTGGTAAGCCTTTTTATAGGGCTGCTTTTTATTGCAAGGAAGCTTTACAATTGCTACTCCATGCCAACACCAACAACTTGAACCCCTCTATGGCCTCTTCGCCTTTTAGTCTCATTTTCAAGATTGGTGCCTATAAGTCTTTCTCTGAGATCTCACCAGTTGCACAGTTTGCCAATTTTACTTGTAATCAAGCCCTGCTTGAGGTCTTGGATGGGTTTGAAAGAATTCATATTGTAGATTTTGATATCGGTTATGGCGGGCAATGGGCCTCCCTTATGCAAGAGCTTGCCTTGAGAAGTGGTGGCGCACCTACTCTGAAAATAACTGCATTAGCCTCACCCTCCACACATGACCAGCTAGAGCTTGGACTCACCAGAGAAAATTTGATCCATTTTGCTAGTGAAATCAATATGGCATTTGAGTTCGAAATTTTAAGCATTGATTCTTTAAATTCAACGTCATGGTCACTGCCTCCTCCTGTCTCAGAGAATGATGCAATTGCTGTCAATCTTCCAGTTAGCTCGATTTCGAGCTATCAGTTGTCCCTTCCATTGGTTCTTCGTTTTGTGAAGCAGTTGTCACCTAGGATTGTGGTTTCTGTGGACAGAGGTTGTGACCGGACGGACCTGCCATTTCCAAACCATGTAATTCAAGCCCTTCAGTCCTACTCAAACCTTCTTGAGTCACTAGATGCTGTAAATGTGAATTTTGACGCCCTCCAAAAGATTGAGAGGTTTTTGCTTCAACCAGGAATTGAAAGAATTGTAATGGGCCGTTTTCGTTCCCCTGAAAAGACGCAGCATTGGAGGTCACTGTTTTTGTCATCTGGATTCTCCCCATTATCTCTCAGCAATTTTACAGAATCACAGGCCGAGTGCGTAGTCAAGAGGACTCCTGTTCGAGGTTTCCATGTGGAGAAGAGGCAGTCTTCGCTTGTTCTCTGCTGGCAGCGGAAGGAGCTCATCTCAGCTTCAGCTTGGAGGTGCTGAAGAGCAGGAATTAAATTTGCAGTTACCAATCAACCAACCATGAAAAAGAAGGTGCTGCATAAGTCACAATCACTGTTTTAGTATCTGAACCTTTCAATTTTTGTTGACCGCATTTTCATTCGCTAATTTCTTGTGGCGTAGGCAGATTGTTTCGGCATTATAAGAAGAATCTATCATTCTGTTAACTTCTCTGCTATAGTTTCTTACATCAGGGTCTTATGTTAATTATGGTATTACTATTATGGTGCTGTATGATTTTCTGGAGGTAAGGCCTTTGCTGCTTCTAGTTATGCCGAGGACCTTGTTGTAATCTTGACAACATAGCGAAACCAGAAACTAAAAAAGATGGATTTTTAACCCTTTTCATTGATGCTCCTGTGTTGTATATTGCATTGATTGTTCCACTAGCATGACATGCTTTAGTTTTGATTATTTCAATATTAGATGATCCTTATCGGATTTCATCACGCCCTGATATGGAGACTTTTGTTTTATTCATGAGATTTGCCTGTCCACGATATTCCTGGAACCTTGTACCTAGTGAATCCAGGGTCTATCATTTCTTCAGGGATTCCAAGAGTGGAATATCTGTGAATCTTCTGTTTAAGTTGCTTGTATATGTCATTGTTCTGTCTTAGCGCTGCCAACATTATATGTGCTCCAACTCTAGTTCTTATTACTAATTTGAAGTTATGTCATCTGCATTAGTTATCCGCCTGGCCGCCTCCTTAACTTGTCCACTAGAATCCCACTCTTCAGACACAGAAGGAATTGCTAAACATAGATAGGAGATGTCAGAGAAGTTACATGAAAAAACATCCTCATGTAATACCTTTAGATTCAAGTATATTTGATTATGATAATTGCTTTGATGCCAGAAGTTGACACACTCTGATTTATTATCCAATTAGCTTATCACACATTGCATATACTTCTAGCAGAGCAGATAGAATGTTCCTTTCTTCAGTGTATACATGACCATGTCTGACTACTCCAGTTGTCTGGGAAATGTGGCGTCTTTGTTGTTCTGTTAAACTAGCTCATCTGATCCATCTAGACCCGAGAAAAATGGAGCAAATTTTTGGAACACTCAATTGATCATAGTTTCCATGGGTTTCGATGTGTTCTAGGAAACAACGGTCGGATGTTGGCCTAAATTCCATTTAATACATGCATCCTTAGAAACTATAATGCTAATTATCTATCAGGTAGTTGCATTATACTATTAGTTTTTGTATTAAATAATGAAGTTAATTATTTTTGTATAATCTATCACGTTATTATGCATGCCAACACTTGTATTATATGCATTATAAGACATTGAATTTGCTGCTCTTTATAGTCTATAATTTCTTTATACCTGTCCTAATCAAATCACATGGGGTTAGCAGTATTGGACCCCCACATGAGTAGTTTAATCTCTCTCTTTCATTTCCTTGGTAGTTCTGCATTCATTATTTTAATCTGGCAATATTTTATACTAAATCACAATATTAAACGAGAAAGGCCATGTTGGATGGAGAGAGAGTTTTGAGAGAGACAGAAGGAGATGTTTGGCCTTCTTATTAGTGAAATGATTAGCTGACGTTTATTATGTTTCTTTGTGTTTTGCCCTGGATATTATTACTCTGCCTTTGTGTTATTTTTCGTTGTTTGGTTATGTGTACTCGTGATATAATTCTGAAATGTGGAACTTAAAATGGTTATTTCTCTTTTCAGTCTTGACCTTGTTTTAGGATTCTTTACTTGTGGGGCAGTTGAAGCTGTAAATTCTAAGTAGAGGCAGATTGCAATGTGGTCACACTGTTTGTCTCAATTAATGTGGTCCTTGAGATGCAATTAAACTGGTAATGCAAAATCTTGGGATGTTAGAACATGTTCATTTATGAGGTTAGCAGCTTTGAAACAATATCTTTATTTGATTGTTGTTCAAGGTGGTTAATGAAAATGAGAACAGCCAGCCAGCTAGCTTCTTTCATCATTTAAAAGTAGTAGTAGTATTATTAAGGTTTGATTAATTAAATGAGAGAGAGATGGTGACATACTGACAATGGTTCTTTTATACTAATGTTTACCCTCCTGCTTACTCAAAGATTTGGTGATATGAGCTCTTTTAAAATCTTTAACTTTAGTAGTCTAAAGCACTTGGGGACACACTTTTCTTTGGTCTGTAGGACCCCCTTTTGTTTTCTTGAGATCAGTGTTTATTTCTGATCGATTCAAACGTCACATTGTGAACCTGCACTTCATTAATTCCTTTTTTTTTTCTTGCTTTTCTCATCCATCATCTCTTGGCCTGAAATTTTATTGTCCTTTAACATGTAAGAAGAAAAAATATCATGTATTCTCTATATTTAATATATAGTATATGTTTGTTTTATAACATAAAAGTTTTCATCATTATGTAATGTACAGCTAATGTTACTAATATTGGCACAACTAAAGTGAGATTTCACTTGGGATATGGAACAAGAATTATTAGTTCAAAACCATACGCCATGCAAACTAAGTTTGGTATTAGTTTTCTATTCAAGTAATCGATAAGGGATAGTAATTTTGGGATAAAATATAAAAAAAATTATCTTTCATTTTGTTAGGAATAATAGTTAGTACTAAGATTATTTATATTCACCATTTATGTTACAATAATGAGATAAAAGTTATCCCATTATATGGTGGGATAATCCATCTCATGGGATAACTCTGCCTATTCCATCCACAATACCAAATAACACTGGTGTAAACGGGTAAAGGGGCGGAGTTCTTATTATCTCAGGTTCATGAACTATAGAACTTATAATTGATCCCCTAGGGGTTGTTTGATAGAGTGTATAAGAATAGTATTGAATAAGGTATAATGATGATTGATTATGTTGTGACTATTTCTTGTTCGGTGTTTGGTTTGATATATTAAGGATCGTGACTTGAAAAAAGAAAGAAGAGAAGGAACTTGGATCTGTCTTTAATCATACTTATCTATACATTAATGATTTATGTATTATTAATTATGGGCTATGTACCCTATATATATATATTAATTAATTATACACAAATTAAAAATTTTACTAAATAAAAATTTAAATAATACCATATCTAGTACATCCTTCAAATCGACCACTTGAATATTTTCAAGAGATAAGTTTTGGTCCTCGAAAAACTCAAAAATAGCGGGAAGGAGGTAGCCAAAAATGGGTGAGTCATGTGACCCCTTTTCATCCACAAAGGCCAATGCTACAAAAGCTAAATCATGTTACACTTTTACGTCGTAGTTCATTTTTTTTTTTAATCGTCAAATTAGAATCAGTTCTAATCTGAATTCTCTGATTAAGAGTAAAATAATTTTATTATTGTATCATAATTTATGTTAATGCATATGTGAACCGTAGTTTGTATGTTTGGGTATAATGTGTACATATAAAGAAAGCAGCACAACTCTCCTAAATTAGGTAACAAAGTATACACTTAGTTTAAGTAGTTGTTTGAGTTCAAATTATTATTCACTTGAAATATTCATCAAATAAATTTTTCAATAGTATTTCAAATAATGAAATTGCCCAACTTTGATGCTGAAAAGTGAAAATAATATAAATATCCTCGTGTTGCAATTTTATAACTTTCTATATCAGATACATACATTTTAGGATGAGATGAGATTTTTTTTTTAGAAGTAACTGTACATTACACATGCTCTGCTCAATAATTTTGTATTTATGACAAGGTAGTTTGTTCTAACAATTGGGATGTTATAAATGTGACTTTTCTTAATTTGAATTGAACGTGGATTGGCTGTCTCTTGTCTAATTGTCTTTAGCGTGTGCCCACCACATTACCTCTTTATTAAGTATTCCTCCCCGTTCTAAAAATAAATGTCATTTTAATAAATCAATTAATACAATACGTAATTTAAATTATTCCTATGCAATATATTTAATTCAATTCACTAAATTCGCTTCTTAAAAACAAGTGTTTTCTAATCCTTATAATTTTATTTTCTTCGTCTCAAATTATTTATCGTGTTTAGTTTACTTGTTTGTTATTTTAGAAGGGGTTTTATAACTATTTTACCTTATTTATGCCTTAAGATATAATCTCTCTTCATTGAATATTTACTCCATTTATGTGTCATCTATCTATAATTAAGTTGCTTATAATCTCCAAAAATAATTAGTTTTGTCTTAAATTAATAAAATAAATTGAAATAACTATTTTTTGAAATTACAACAAATAATTTGAGAGGGAGAGAGAACTCAACTTAGATTTTTGATATAGGAAATATCATTATCGTATTTCCTCCTCCTTTTTTTAAAATCAAATGCAAACTTATTTATCATAGTGTTCAAGCCTTTTTCCACATCTTAAATAATAATAACTAATGAGGTGATGTTTCCTTGTCTTCAATATTTTTTCCTAATATTGAAAATGAGGGTGGAATTCTATAATTACACCCATAAAATCTATATTATATTAAAAGCACGAAAACCCTTAAAATATTGATTGAATTTTTTGCCCTTCATTAAAAGAATTCGTTTTAGACAAAATCGTCTTTTCACCATTTTCCTTCAATTATTATTTAATTATTGAGTAAGAATAAAAATTTTAATGAAAAAAAAATAATAATAAAAAAAATACAAGTAGGTTGTAGAAGTCTTCTAAAACTAATTTTATTCTAAGACGGTGCAAAGAAAATTATTTGAGGTAAAATAAGTCTCCTAAAATTAGTTGTACAAGATTCATTTTTTTGATTAAATAACAAGGAAAAAAAGTTTCTAATGAAATCATTGTTTGTATAATAATGAGGCTATATTCGTATAGGTTTAGTTTATGAACCTATGTTATTTTGGTAAATTATTTATGGAATAAAAATAAAAAATTCCATATTGAAGTATCTCCTTTTTGGAGGAATTTTTTTTGAACTTTTATATATTGAGATTTTTTTTTCTTTTATTCTATAATAGACAAAATAGTCATTTACTATGTTATTTAATTATGTTTTAATATTTAAGACTTTGAAATCAACTCAAATTCAAAAAATATTCTTTCCTATAAGTAATGGTTGAATTTCCATATATAAATGTGATATTCTGAATATGAAATCAATTTAAATTAAAATAATATTCTTTTGTTGGACCAACCTACATCATCCATAATACTGATTTTAAATAAACACACAATTCTATATTACATAGGATTTTAAATATCCAAATAATATTTTCTTTATGATTAGATTCTTACCACTTTCTTTTTTCGTAGTATCCATAATTAGGATTCTAAATAAATAACAACTCTATATTACACCGGACTTTTAGTTTATAAACATATTTCTTTATATTTGCTTTTTCCCTCTTTCTTCTTTTGTAGTATATATAATTCATTGATCATAATTATTAGAGTTTTATATAAACACATAATTCTACTTTCTTCTTTTCATTGTTTATAAAAATAGATATCACATGCTTTTATTGCGTTGTTCGAATTTGATTTTACACTTTTTCAACATGTTTGTAATTTTGGCCTTTTTATTCAAATTTAGTTTGCTGAGTTTTCATATTAATTTTCATAATGACGTTCTAATTATGCAATTGAGGCTGCAAGTGATATTAAACATTAATTTTCGGTTAAGATTTGAATTTACTTTTTAGGCATATCTATTTTATTTGTGATTCAATCAACAACTTCTTATGTTAATCTTCTTTGTTGCCTTTTTTTAGTTGATAGCACAAAAACTACACAATATGAAAGTAAACACATGCCTTTTGCTGTTGATTTAAACGAGACAAATTTAAAGGTACGTTTATGTAATATAATTTTGTATTACTTTAAATTTTATTGTATAGCTTAATAGACATTTTGTTAATATTAACTCAGTTAATATCTTATTACTATTTCTAAGAAATATATTTTAAAAGTGAAAAAATTCATTAACATAGATGCATATTTTTATGTTATTTATTATTAGAAAAGATTCAGAAAAGGTAGCGAAATAATATTATTAGTTTCTTAATATTCTGTCTTTTTTTTTCCAATTATGTTATAACAACGTTATTCTTCATTAGTATTTTTTAGGTGACACTATTATTTATCTAAATCAAGTTAGATGAAAGTGTAAAATATAAGATAAGTATATTAGTTTATATAGATAACATATAATGTAAAACCTCATGGTAGATGAATTTCAGTTTTTATCCATTGCAGCTTTGGATTGTAATCTTTTGAATTACCAAAATCCTTTCTGTTAATGTTAATTTGTTACAAGTAATTGTGTTATATTATATGTTCATATATAATGTAGTTTATTTTTTTCTTTACCTTATTCTTTAGGATGTGTTTTTGTGTATCAATACTAACATAATTTTGACTTTTGATATTAATGATGAATTTTGTTCACTATATTTAATTTTGCACTTAATTGCTAATGTGATGGTGAATTATGATGTTCCTCTTTAGAGAAAATGACCAAAATGGTCCTTAATATAAGGGTAATGCTTTATTTTGGTCCTTAATATATTTTATTTGATTGAAATGGTCCTTAATGTATAACAAAGGTGTTCATTTTGGTCCTTAATATATGACGAAATCCATCGGTGACATCCTAAAGTTGGCACCAACTTTCACTTAGACACCTCAACCAGGCTTTGTTCATTTTAGACACTTCAACCAGGCTTTGTTCATTTTAGACACCTCAAATAAGGCTCCGATGTGTCATTTTGACATTTTTTTGATAATCAACAAAATATATTAAGTGTGTAATGCACTCACCTGACGTGTCAAAAAACAACGAATTAAATAAAGACACTTGTCATATATATATATATATATATATCAAAAATAAATATCAAATAATGACTTTTGAATAAAAAAATGATCAATAATTTGATGATACGTGGCCTTTTTAAATCCAAATAATATATTTTTTTTAAAAATAAAAATTAACAACTATTAACCCCCACACCCTACAGTGGTCTTCCAACACCGCACACCTTTCATCGTCTTCTCCAACCCCACCCACTCCAACCCCTCCCCCACCCCACCGGATCTTCTTCTCCTCTAACACCCACCCAACGCTATTCATATCATCTAAAAGGGAAAAAATGGAGCTATAATGACAAACAAAAATATAAATCAAATTGGGTTAGAAATCCGACGAACCTCTATTTTTTCCGGCAAGACTAATATAAATTTAAAATCACTCACTATGAAATTAATAAACCATAAAAGCTATGGAACTTCATTGAATGTTTGCTTGTGATTAAATACATGATAATCATCAGAACGGGAAGAAACAATCTTTCCACACAATTCAATGAAATTTTCATGAAAGTTCCAACAATTTGCGAGACCTTCTAAATTTTATTTTAGGCATTTTGACCAAAAAAAACTAAAAATAATATTTGAAAAAGTATTTTTTAAAATTATTTGAATTTGAAGTGTGTATTTGAACAGAATTTAACTTTTCTTTTATTGTAAAAAAAAGTAATTTTTTTAGTAGAAAAAAGTTTACTGAAAAAATGAGTTATATATATTTTTTCAAACTTGATACTAGTGAAAGAAGAACAACAACAAAAAAAATTATTATTTTTAAAGAAAAAATGTTGTTCACGTACTTAAAATGGGTGCAACACACGCAATGTGCCAAGTCAGCACAAAGTATCAAAATGACACATCGGAGCCTTACTTGAGGTGTCTAAAATAAACAAAGCCTAGTTGAGGTGTCTAAGTGAAAGTTGGTGCCAACTTTAGGGAGGCTCCGATGAGTTTCGCCTTAATATATTTTAATTAATTGAAAATGTCCTTAATATATAACAAAAGGTGTTCATTTTGGTCCTTTATACTAAACCTAAGAGATTAATATATATATAAAAGGTGTTAAATTTAACTATGGAACTCCCGTGGCTACCAAAATCCACCATTGTTATCTTCTTTGTTAACTCTAAAGAAAGAACTCCATAAAATCTAACACTATTTTCTTTATTTTCTCCAACAAAATTTACCATTTTCTTGTTCATAAAATATTATTCCACTGACCTAATAAAAATTTATGTTTTAAGCCAAAAAAACTAGTAAATTATGTTAAAGAAAGAGAGACAATGATGTTAGATTTCATGAAGTTTTTCTTTTGAGCTAAAAAGAAGATAACATTGGTGGATTTTGTACGCCAGTGGGGTCCACAACTAAATTTCACACTTTTTTGAGGATAAAATCTCTTAGGTTTAGGGTAAAGGATCAAAATGAATACCTTTCGTTATACGTTAATGATCAGTTTAATCAAGTGAAATATATTAAGTACCAAAATGAACATATTTGTCAAACATTAAGAGCTATTTCAATCAAATGAAATATATCTAAGAGATTTTATCCTCTTAGATAAGCTGGGCTATAGCCGTGACTGACACCCACAATACTTCTTCCAGTGGGAGAATCATTTCTACAGCCCAGCTTATCAAACTTTAAGAGATAACAGTTAAAGACTTGCGAAAGCAGGAATAAACCAGAAATAATGCTCAGTTCCCATAAACTCAGCCAATCATGTTAATAACAACGACAGGCGGAAGTAAACACATCCTAGGAAACTAAAATTCATCGTACCAAAACTCTAACTAACAAGTCTAGAACAGAAGTACAACTCCAAACAGAAACTAGTAAATAAATAGAAACATTGTCTGAACATCTGAGTCCCGAAAGAATGATTGAGATTAATGGAAAAGTCCACGACAGCACGATAGAATAGTTCACCCTTGGACTTTGAACAACCTGCTAATCTTCCAATCAAGGTTTCTCTACAACCTGCTGAATATGCCCTATACTCAACAAAAGGCAGAACAAAAGTAGTTTCAGTACACAAAACAATGATATATTGGTAGAATTATGTGGTTAGCCAGTAAGAAGATCATAGACAAGTAAATTTCAATACAATGTGCATATACATATACAGAATAAGTCAACCACATCTCAATATCACAGCTCAATGTCTTCCACATGCTATAAATTCATACAAGGGTCCTCTCAATAGACCAACAAACAGTCGATTTTGTGTCGTAACGTGACACCCGATTCAAGTATGTATCAGAACGTGACACTCAATCTAAATTACGTGTCAGAATGTGACACTCGATCCCAAGATAGTACAATCACAAAAACATTCAATGTTTACAACATTTATACCATGAAGAACAGGTTCAGCACAATAACAGGCCAACAAGTGATCATTTCACACATAATCTAGCATGTTTCCCTATTTATATACACACATACATATCATGAAGCAATTAAACAAGTCTATGAAACACATACAGAAAACTAGACCATCACCTTGTCACGACCCAAAATGAGTCATGAGTGACACCCACACTTAACCTCCTAGGTGGGAGAACCAACGATGTGAACCCCAATTTATAAAGTATAATAATAACGCGGAAGCTCAAACTTATAAAATAAGAAATAACAATCCACAAGAGTTTACTACATAACGTTCCCAAAAATCTGAAAGTCATCACATCAAGGACATATAATTCTAAATACTAAGTCTAGAATGCCAAACACTAAAATAAAATAAGTGACACAGTTCGTGTCCGAACACTAAGGACATCATGTCATGACTAAGAAAATTCATCATGAGCTAGAAGGATAGCTTACCCTTAAATCCGATGAACTTGAGACTGACTAGAGTTGAGGTCGAGTCGAAGTGTGTGGAACACTCGCTGCACTCCACAAAATAAAAGAAGAAAAGATACAAGTAGGGGTCAGTACGGGACAATATGTACTGAGTAGGCATCATCGACCAACTCAAAGTAGCAATCAATATGCAATAAGTAATAACGGGAAATCAACTGTAACACTTAACAGGTGGCAACCAACAAGATCAAGATCAAGTTACAACACAATGAACAATTTCATAACCAATCAACAATATTAAGATCACACATGAGGACTCAAGCCTCCATATCACACCCTTTTGGAAAATGAGTTATTGGAGATTGGGTAGTATTAAATCATTTTAATTTATTTTCCTTTAATATTATTGTGCCAGAACGTGACACCCGATACAAATATACCATGTCGGAGTGTGATACCCGATCCAAATATATTGTGTCGGAACGTGACACTCGATCCAAATATATCGTGTCGGAATGTGACACCCGATCCAAATATAATTAATTTATCATTCTTCATGATTATATTCCACTTCATTAACAATATTTCATCAAGCTTTCTTTATTCAAGACACTATTTTTTATAGGGCAAATTCAAGATTATGAATTTCATGGCCTCGGGATTTCAGACCAATCACAACAACACATCAACCATCCAAACCACAACAATTAAATGCGTAGTAAACTTCACACATTACTCAATGAATAACAATCACTATTAAGAGTCTATCTATGATATAGAATAAAACCATAACCTACCTCAATCGAAGAACTAAAATCAAGCAAGCTAATTGACCAACGCTTTTCCTTTCTTCAATGCCTCAGGATTTTTCCAATCTATCAAATATACAATATTCATAAGTAAATGAGTTCGTGGATATTCATACTATATATATATATATATATATATATATATATATATATATATATATATGTTTAACCTAAACCCAACAACTCACTCAATTTTATTATCAATTCCCTAAAACTCAAGCCTAGGGTTAAAAGGTAATTCCTCTAAATAATATAACTTTGATGGATTTCATATAAGCACTACTCTTAATATTTAATTACATATCTCAAAACTTAAAATATAATATAATAAGCACAAGAGATTCCCATAACCGAAATTCAAAACATATCTAGAAACTGCAACTACGAAAATAACATACAAACATGAACCTATTGTAAATCTATTACGTATATAATTTCCAATTACTACCAAATCAAATGCCACTCATTGACATCACTACCAATAATGAATACTAAAAGTTAGTCTCCTCCCATAGGTTGAAAAGACACAATTTTCAACCAATTTGAAAATCAATTATTTACACACCAACGTATAATAACTGTTTATGCTTATATATATATCCTAAAATCACCATCTGCACACACTATCACCTTCCAAGTCAATTTTTCCTATCTAATCTATATATTATAATATATTACAACTCTTTAAACCATATATACCTACTATCATTTAATGCTAAGTACTTAATGAAAGAATAAAGGTATTCATGTGTTCCTCTCCGTTTGCCCTCTTCCGCCGCAGGTAAGGTTCTTTTTCTTTTTCTTTTCCTTTCTTATTAATTAGGTATTTAAAAGTTATAACCCTACTAACTTATTTTAATAAATATGGAATAAGTGGTATAGGGTATTAATTAAATTATAAATTTAACCCACCAATTAAATTAAATATCTAAAGTTACTCCTCAATTAAATAACCTTAGTTATCAATTAGTCCAAAGTACCCATTAAAAATTTACTGGGTGAGTCCTTTATGAAATAAAAAGTTCTAGTTCTCAAAACGACCTAATGGGTCGTTACACACCTACATCAACTTCAAGCTTTCAGAACTTTACAACGCATTAGCCTTCCCTTTCCGGATTCGTTCTTCTCGTTCTTGGTCTAGAAACATTAAATACATATTAAGGATCAATACAATGAACTAACTATCAAGAAATACAACACAATTTCATTCCCTAGGCCAAAATTATGATCCTAACCTTATCTTCGGGCTATTTTTCACCATAGATTTTCAGTTCAAACCCTCCCCCAATGATTATCACCCATACTTCTACTTTCTAAGAATCAAAGTATGAATATAGGTATTAAAAACCTTACCTTAAGCGTGAAAATCCATGAAAAATCAATGAAAATCGCCCTAGGTCGCCTCTTAGGGTTTTAGAAACTGATTCTTGCTAAAAAGACTGTTTCTGAACTTTTTATGACTTCAGTTGCGACTGTTGCGTTCTGGCGGAATATGCGGGAACAGTGAGGTCGGAGTTTGTGCTCCAAGCCCCCATTTCACAGCACACTCCCTTTCTAAGACGTATTAAAATATACCCCTCACGTAAACTTCGATTTCGAGAGTTTTACTCACCCAAATGCGATTTCACGAAGCCGTAAATGCTCCATATCACCTTGGCTATCAGATTATCTAATCAAATTATAAATTTGACCTCCCATCGTTCACGTGATCACCCAAGACTTCATCTGACTCAGAATTCGTTCAAGTCTGGCCTAAGCTCAAATTTTTCGAAGTTACTACCTGATGTTTTCTGGCCCGAAATCCTTCCCCATTGGCCTATCCCTAACGACGGGAGAAGATCGTTACAAATATATTAAGGACCAAAATAAAACATTGCACATACATTAAAAACTATTTTGGTCATTTTCTCTTTTTCTTTAAGTAAACTTTTTATCTTAGATTTTTATGTAATTTTTTTTAAAAAATGTACTTAATAATATAACCAACACACAATAAGTTATTATTTTTATATATATTTACTATCAATTTACGCAATACACACAAACACGTACAATTAACTATAATAATCCTATAATTGTGTAAATGTCTAAATAATTCCGCAAAGCCATGAAGCACATGGAAACCAAGTTATGCAAATGTTCGGCGGCGCATTTTTTTTTGACACTTAAAAAATTACAATTTAAGTAAACATTATTGTTCTTATAAATTTTCAATGATAGTTGACTTTTAGCTATAGTTATCCTCTGCAGTTGACGAACTGACACAAATATCAACTGTCAATTTATTTGAATGTTTCAATACATGATTTTTGATCATCTACGACTGATAATGGATCCAAAATGGATATATATGTAATAGAGTCATGGACCTGGGGAAATTATTTTTTAGATGTATACAAGATAAACATGTGTTTCAATGTAGTAGTTGTGACTAAAAATAATTAAAATGGAAAGGGAAAAATTGGATTACGTTCCATTTTATTTAAAGAGGTTGAAAATTTCTTAGATCTTGATTTTGATTGTTCTTGGTTACATGGTTAAAAAGCTCACCGAATATTGGTTTATCACGAGCTCAATTACTTTAGTGCCTTTCACGAGTTACATAAAAACAAAAAAGGAAAAGTCACTTATATATATAAATGCTACTATTTATTATATAGGCTTACTTACTATATATATTTCTCATCTCATCTTGCTGTTAAAATGAAAATGACAATAGATAACCTTAAAACAAAAATATAATGTATTGAAGTGGCTAGGACCCAATGCTGTACTACGATTTGTCCCAATCAAAGGCCTCATGCCACATGTATGGCTTGATAGATATATTGCAATCAATGATACATGAATAAGTATTTCTGAGCATAAGTTAATTGTTATTGGATCCAATATCGGTCATACGCTATAAAAATATTTATAAAAAGTGTTAATTTCTTTTAGAAAAATATATTTAAAGGCAATTAAACTATTATCGTTAATTAATTACTGCTAAAAAATATTTTTAATAAAGTGACATAAGAATATTTTATCTTTAACAATAATATTCGAGCCAACTTACTGTGTGAACTTATGTTATAATTTCCCCGTACGTACTAGCTCAAAACATTCGAACACACCAAAGACGGATTTGACAATGGAAGTAGACAAGCAGGGACACAATTGTTTTATTACTTGAAAGTATGTTGATATTACAACAATAAAGGGTCGTTTGGCAAAATAATGCTAAATAGGGTATATTAGTTATGCTTGCATTAGTAATGTTTGTATTAGTAATGATTGCATTATTTCTTATACACTATTTGGTTTGATATATTAGAAATAACAAGTCTTGCATAATTTTTATTAGAAAATGGTTGTTTACAAAAATACCCTTCACACTTTTTTTGTACGCTTTTAAAAAGACTTTGAGGGTATTTTTGTCATTAGCTAATCTAATGCAAGTATTAAAATGCCTTGCATTACTAGTACCTAGAAATTCATGGTATTAGTAATGCAAGCCTTAATACATAATAGAGTGTATAACTAATGCTTGCATTAGTTATACATGCCATGAAAACGTGTACCAAACAAGGTAATACTAATACACAGACTTAATGCATGCATTATTTTTGCTAAACACTCTACCAAACGACCCCTAATAGTTTAAACAAGTCTAAGTTGGTTTTATATATATTTCCCTTAACTAATTCTATTATGTATTGTTAGTTATATTTTAATTTAATTCACTAATTATGCTCAATTTTTTTTTCAATTTGGATTTATAACTAATTATATTGAGATTATTTTTTTAAAATATGGACTTCTAACTAATATAATTATGTTGAGATTTATTTTATTTTTTAAAATTTGGATGTCTAACTCGGCATAAGAAATAGTAGTATTATTTTATGCTAATTTACCTCTAATGTAGAGTCTTAGAGAAGGGCATATCTGTTCCATTTAGCTAACGATAAGAACATTTTTGTATCAAAAAACAAGGAAAGACATGGTTGCTCTATTTTCAATAGTTCAAGAACATATCTGCTTTATCTGTCTACAACTAAAAAAAAAATTAAAACAAAGGACTTAAACGCTCTATTTTCAATCGTTCATAAAATTAATGAGAAGAAAGGACATATGTGTTCATATATATGAGGTTTCAAGAACGAAAATTATAAATATTCACTCGCCTCTTTTGTGTGTAAAACACGTATGCATAGTGCATATATACCACGTAGCTAATTAAAGAAATGTGTATTATACGACATGGTTGGAGAAAAATACTTGGTGTGTAAGAAATTTCCCATATAGATTTGGGTACGGGTTTGAGGGGAAAAAAAGTACTACATAAATAAATTTATGATAAGACTTAGCTTATAGTACTATATATATATATATATATATTGCAGATTTTAAGTAGTGTAAATTGATAGGGTGCATTATATGTAAGGGCAAATCGAAGTTGTAGGGTTTTGTAAATGAAACAGTAGTAAGGTGACCCACAATGCCTGGCTGTAGGAACATAGACAGCAGATTAACATATGTCACTTCAACATCAATTTTCACTACTCTTCAATGGTTGAAATGTCTTTTTTCAGATTTCATCACATATATATAAAATATGATCACTTCTTCCTATCTTTAATTTGCTCCTTTTGAAACTTTTTGTATGCTATTGGTACATAGCTAAATGTTATGATCCACCATTGTCGCACGGAGGTCTTAGTTGGAGTCTAAGTCCATGACATAAGGCTCCATCTTTGTTATTGATGTTGTTGGTACTCTTACAACCTTACCCCTTAGGCCATTTGGTTCCAAAATTTTGATTTTCCAAAATTGACGTACATCTTATCCAAAAATATTTTTCCTCTACGTTAATCTAGGGTATGGGATATGAATGCAAATGTTTTCTTGAAAGATAAGTAATTATTTTAACTTGTTTTCTGATGTTTAGTAAGTAATTAGAAATATTGTACTCAAAAATATTTATATGTAATCTAAGCGAACACAAAAGGGATGGAGTAGAGGGTGCATGGTAGTAGGGGAGTGTTGGAGCGGAGAAGAGAAAATTAATAACATGAGATGTAATTTATGAAACTTGTGGCCTATAATCACCAAGAGAGTTTTTTTTAATTTAAAAAATTTAATTTCTTAGAGAAAATATTTTTACAAAACATTTTGATCAACCAAATATTTAAAAAAAAAATTAAAAAAGTCCCCCCCAAGTCTAGTTAAAGAGTAGGAAAGCGTCAGCTGGATAGTAGAGACATAAATTATTAGGAATCGAACTTTTAATACCGCGCTTTGAATTATAATTTTGTGTTCACTTTAATTTGTTAACTACTTTGCAAAGATTAATTTTCAATTAGGTTTTTGTTACTTTGTTTGATTTGACAGCATTTATATTTCTTGATTTGACGAAAGTTTGCTTTTTACTTGAAATGAATTTTTGGGTGAATAGATAAATCGTACATGGATGATTAGTAGGGTACTATATATGTAGATAATTATGGAAAAAGATCAAACAATCATATCATTAAAATGTTTATTAAAGAATTTTACAAAAATGACATTCCAACGCTACTCCATCTACTTTTACCTATAACCATCATTTCAACCACAATTATCACCACCATCAATCACCATCACTTACCGTTCACTACCACCATCATCGGCCTATCTATAACCATCGCTATCGCTAATCACCAAAATCAATCATCATTACCATTATCCAATATTTGTAATCATCACCACCAACCATTATTACATCAATTATCACTTTCAATAATTATAACAATTAGTCAACATTATATATTGATAACTGCCACCATCGTTTAGCACTGCCATTAGCTAGCAATATCATTCCACTATAAATTATCAATAGCCGCCGCCATCACCAACCACAATTAATCATTATTGTCAATTATTATACCATAATATACTATTCATAACTATCACCATAAGTCAACATCATTCCAAATCGACACGCATTATCGTAGTTATCACTATCACCAATTGCCGTATAAAAATTTTAAAATATTTTACTGATATAATATTAGATCAATTTAGTTTATTATTTAAATTTTTTATATATTATTTTTAAATAAAGACAAATTTCATACATTTAGCTATTGAAAAAACAAACCGTATTAACTATTTAGTATTCAGATCTTAATATAACATCTTTTAGAATCAGACTTTTAAATCTTGATACACATCTTAATATTCAGATGTACATTTAGATTTAGAGTTTCAATCATAATTAAAACAAATGAGGCCTTAATAATATTTTTATATATAATTTACTATATATGTAGTACTACCTATTATTTCCAAGTAAATCATCTATGAGGCTAATTAAGGGTTTATTCTAATTACAGAAGACTCCACATAGAAACTAAAAGTCCATTTGAATTAGTTGAATAAAAGTAGTTGATAAGCGTCTGAGTGTTAAAAATACGTTTTTAGATGTTGAAGCTAATTGACAGAAATTGAATAGAGATGCAATTAATAATCATATTGTTGGAAGAATATTTTAGAGATTACATAAGGATAAAATTATAAATTTGATCAAACAAAAGTACTTATAATGTAATTAGCTGTAAAATCATAAATCGGGTCCGACCAATTTATAGGTTATGAATGTTTTTGACTTGTAAACATAGTTAGTATTTATAAGCTAATCTGATCCGTTTATTACTTTAGCCAAATTAAAACCTTCCAATCAAACTTTTAATTCTAACATGCATAAAATGGATTGATCGTACTTATTTAATAATAAAATTATGCATAAAATGAATTGATCGTATCTATTCAATAATAAAATTTGAATTATGATTGATTCTCTATTCACTCGGCTAGTTTTCAAAATCACATAAACTTCTTTAACTTTAAACGTTTAATAACAAAACCTGTGGTTATCAATGCCACTTTGACTATTGTGAGAATATAGAAAGATTAATTCTACTGCCTATAGGATTCTTTGTATGTGCATACCTCCACTCAATCTTTAACAAGATATATACAAAAATCATTTCCTTGACATTTCTAGTGAAGCTTTTATAACTTCAAAAATTATGCATAATCTTCTTCTTTTTTTTTTTTTTTTTAATGTTGGCTCGAATTCGATACCTCTAATTAAGGGTGAATCAGTTCCATCATTACATCATAACTCTGATTGGTATAAATCATGCATAGTCACATCCAACATTGCCGGTGCAAACTGCTACTTAAATTTTTATTGAACTATTGTTAATATTATAACAATTTTTTTTTTATTTTTACAAGATAAAAATAAGACTACATACACATTTTCCTCCTCAGACTTAACCTATGAAATTATGTTGTTCAATATGTTGTTGTTATTTTAAAACGACTATTATGGAGTTTACTTGCTTGTACTTCAAGTAATTGAATAAAGTGAACCGTGTTTATGTTTCAAAAGAAAACAAAACTAATTGTAGTTCGAGGGTGGGTGGGGGATAACCTTTAAAACAAAATCATTAATGGTACTTTATAATTTTTGTTGATTAATTAATTATCATCATTGCTTTTGCCTTACAGATTTTCTCATAGATTTTGATTAGAGGTAAGGTCCCAGATTAGTGACAATTGCTTTTTTTTGTTTTTTTGGTAATTACTCTCAATGATGTTATATATAGCCAATGAGTAGGGAACATCAAATCCATTAGCGTGGTCTACTGAAAAGGAAAAAAAAAACACTAATGGGTAGACTTTTATTTTTAGACTTCCTTTCACAACAAAAATATTTATTTAAAAATTGTGGTGAAAAGAAAGTGCAAAACTATTGGAGTACATTTTTTCCAAATTGGTAGTATTGTTTTGGAATTATTAATTTTCAAAGTAAAAGTCAAGAAGATGGTTGAGTTACGTTTTGAAATTGAATTTAGATATTTGAAAATCATCTAACATGATGGTTTGGTATGGAGGAATATTTTCAGAAAATCTTTCTCAATTTTTCAATGTTTTGTTGGTGAAAACAATTGAAAATTATTTTTTCTAACAAAATAAGTTACTTAAAATTAAAAAATAAAATGACTTTTCTGATGTAAGTAGGCACCTCAAAATAAGTAAGAAAATCACTTATTTTACCTACCAAACACACCCGATTTTAAGACCTACATTAAATTAAATGATGCCTAATGACTTCCCTGATAAAAATCTTTTTTTCAAACAAATATAAAAATATAATAGATAAAATACTGTCTCTTTTGTGTTAAAAGTAAGGAATGTCATAAAGTATGATTACTGACAAAAAAAAATAAAAAAAAAATAAAGTATGACGGACTTTTAACAAAGGCCCTTCTATAAAAAGAAGCTTCATAGGATCAAGGGTGGACCAAAACAATCAATAGAACATTAGTCCATATAAAGGCCCAAAGTAATTAAACCCTAAACCACAAGCACTAATATTTCAAAGTAATGAAGGATTTAACAAAAGTTTCCTTTAAATAGTATTTGAAATCACCATCAAGGCATATGCTGATCTAGAATTTTAAATATCTGAAAACATACGAAAACTATTGAGTTCACGTGAGTTCATAGATTATACTATAGATATCTTTAACTAGAAATCTCAAGTTTATAACCTGTGAATTCAAAAGTTTTCTCTATCATGAATTTGAATTAGTGGAATAAAGTGAATTTTGAAATTGAAGGTATGAGTTCATGGTACTTCAAACAACAATCATTATCATTTAAATAGATTCTCAGCATGCCCTTTTTTCTTCTTTCTTCACGAAATCTTTTGAGAGTTACTTTATTTTTAACTTTACATGGTGACACTGTTTTCAGTGCCCAATTTGAGCTTTGTGGGGTTTCCATACTTTATTTTGCAAGGCTAAAAACTCAAAACAAGTTGTGGTCAAAATGAGAAAGAAAAAATTGATTCCTCATGGAGGAAAATGAGTAATTAAAAAAGCTTTACATATAAAAGGGAGGAAAAGTAAAGCCAAAAAAAGAGAGAAAGTCCAGAAGTTTGGAATTATCATAAATTGGTTCAAGGTAGTCATCAATTTTCCTTTTGTCTTTTCTCTAATTTGATGTTATATTTGGCTCCCTAATTTCAAGCTACAAAAGTTTACTAGCAAGTATTCTTTGAAGAAGTTGGTATGACTCAATATTGATGATGTAAAATAGTGGAAGAGTGGAGCACTATCTTCAATTATTATTATTTTTTTTTAAAAAAAAATAATACTACTACTACCAAAGTTTAGATAAGGAAAAAAGTTCTTTTTTTGTGTACAACGTTTAACTTTTATAAACTGTCATGTATGTAGATATTACTTATATTAGGTTTATAAGATTAAAAATGGGATATTCAAAATGTAAAATATACGTAAAAGAGTAAAAAATGTTTTTAAATTATATGAAATGAATAAAAATGTCATTTGTTTATAGTTTGTTTCAAAAATGTTCTTGCTGTCAATACTTTGATCCAAAAATGCCTTTTATTGTTACTTAATGGGTCAAAAATGCTATTTTCCCAAATAAATATATTTATTTCTTTTCTTTTTGAACACATTCTTTTTCTAATAATATATTTTTTATCAGCAAATATTTATCCTACTTCAATTCAAAAAAAAAATCTTATTTTATTACAATTATTTTTTATCATTATCTAAATAAAAAATTAATGATGAATTTATTATGATCTATATATATGACATATAATATATGTTAAAATGGTACATGAAGTTGTTCTATTTTAATTGATAAAGTGAGATTAAGAGCCCGTTTGGATGGGCTTAAAAAAAGTAGCTTTTATGTATGAAGTGCTTTTAGAACTTTGAAGTGCTGAAAGTTATTTTTATAAATAAGCAGTTGAGTGTTTGGATAAAAGTGCTTATGATGTGAATTTTAGGGTTAAAAGAATAAAAAAAGGTAGTTTGAGAATTTAGTTAAAATATAAGGGATATAAAAGTAATTTCCATGGTCAAAGAAAATGACTTTAAGCACTTTGGAAAAAAAAGTTAGGAATCCTAACTTTTCATTTTTGACTGACTTTAAGAACTTTATGGCTTAAAGTCAGCATTAGGCAAACACGTCCAAAAGCTAAAAAGGGGCTTTAAGTTGGTTTTGACCAACTTAAAGCCAATCCAAACGGGCTCTAAAAAGAAAAAAATTAGTTCCTCTACATTTTTGTTAGTTAAAGTGATTTTAAAAGAAAGAAAACAAGAATAGGGTTTATTTAAAAATAATATTCTTAACAAGATATCTTTTAAAAGAAAAATAATAATATATTTATTCGGAAAATGATGTTTTTGACCTATTTAGTAACAAAAGGGTATTTCTAGACCAAACTATCAATGACAAGGGCATTTTTGGACCAACGTATTGACGGGAATGACCTTTTTGGACCAAACTACAAACGGAGGATATTTTTGTTTATTTCACATAGTTTAAAAGTATTTTTAACCCTTTCTTAAAATATATATTAAGTAATATAAAATATATATATTTAATTTTACACTAGATAAGATGGAATATATTTTTATTTTTATTTTTAATTTCTTAAAAGGTTTGGGAAGAAGAGTGTGTTTTTTAGAACTTGGAAATTTGGGATGTTTGTCATATATATTTGTCAAGTAATAACAAATTATATGGCCAAACACTAGTTCTCAAAATTTTCAAGTTTTTCTCAAAAACTATTTGGGGTCAAACGGCACCTTAGATAAAGACATCTTTGTTATTTTTTATCTCGGGGAATAATAATTTCGAAATTAATATTCCAGGTTAACAAAGATAAATCTTCGGTTATGATATGATTAATCCTCATTGCCATTTGCCAATATCAGAATAAAAAATCAATCAAATATATATGAAATATAATAATTCTGTATTTTATTCTAAAATTATTATAATTTATTAATGACCTTAAGGCGTTGATTTTAGAATTATGTAGGTATTAGTTATTTTATCTTCTATCTATCATAAGATAATACATAAATTTTCTTATAATTTATACATATATTAGTTATATAAATTTCTAAATTACAAACCAAATATCGTATTAATTTTATACCGTACTTCAACTAAGATAATGAAAAATTATTTCACCCCTTTAGTTCTTTTTAGTTGGAACTATAGGCGGTTTTCGAAAAAAAGATAGCGAAAAAACATGAATAACCTACTTCTTCATTAGCTATCAAGCTTTGTATAATTTATACAGAAATGAATAATTGTGTGTGTATATATATTGGTGACAAGGAAAACCTTAATCGCTATTTTTTGGGTGCGCACACAGTAAAACCCCCGTTCCTATGCAATAGTTCGCAAACTACATAAAAAAAGTAACCCACACTAAACAAGCCCGATGCAACGAGTTCGACCTAGAGGACAAACTCCTGATTTTTCTTGATAAAAAATTTGAAACTTGTGACCGCCAACATAAAAAGTCTCAAACTCAAAGTATATGTGGGATAAGAGAGTGGAAGATTTGGAGTGTCAATCATGAAACAACTCCAACAATGTAATTTCTTGAAAACTCACTTAGCCAGCTAAAAGAAGCAAAATAGTCATTGCTAATGGAGACCTTTTATTAAAACAAAGCCTGGTTAAATTAAGGTCTAAATCATTATAGGGTCTTGGTCCTCTTGGAAATTGGAACAAAGTGACTTTGTCTTTTTATGAATAAATGTGTATGCTTTATAACAAAGTGATTTTTCCCCAAAAGTGAAAAGGATGTTGTGTAAATTTATAACAAAGTGATTTTTTCCCCAAAAGTGAAAAGGATGTCCTGTAAATTGTAATTGGTTGTACATTGAAGATGTACAACATACCTGGCTAGTGCTAACACAGAAATGGCACAGCCACGCATAAATTTACTTTTTTATATATAAAAAATCATATTGGTTGGTTACTATTTCATAGATTCCTCATAAGTTTTTCATGTAGAGGTTTATATAACAAGAGCTTTCAAGGTCCCAATTGATTATTTTCTTCCTTAGTTTAGCTCATAATTATATTAATTTGATCCAATTATATTCTTCTACAAGATGACACCATTTAATAAGTCATTTTCTTGAAATTAATTAGGTCATTCCTAAGAAAACAAACTCAGCATTTTAACTCGATTCTAATCTGTTTGTTTTTGTCTATAACACTTTATACATGGTCTAGAGAAATAATTACTATCAATTATCCAATTGAGTTAAGATATTGGAAACAAAGGACCACAAAAAAAATAGCTTTAATTTTTCCTTCTATTTTTCCACTCATTCTTGAAAATATCATCTCTATTTTTGTGGAGCTTCCACTTGTATCTTATGTCACTTCAATATGTGAAAGCAGATTCTTGAAGCAATATCTCATGAGCATCTTCTAGATACATATAATCACAAAGCCAAAAAAGTTTACAACACTTTTGCAAGGTCTAAAAAAAAAAACATCCTTCCACGGAAAGTATAATGATAAATAACTTTTCATTAAGGAATCCAAGTGGTTACTTTTGTCATGGTGAAGACTCTCCTAGGAGTGAGCGATTTTTTTTTTTCATTTTAAAATACTCTTATCATTTGTCATGCAAATAGATATTTGCCACACATGACCTAGTGCTAATACATTTTTTCACTTTTTTTTTCTTGTTCCAGCTTTTGCCTTCTTTAAAGATTACATTATGTTTGGAAATGTTAGAATATGTGGGTCATCAGTAAATTTTAATTCCCTAAAATGAACAACCCCATAGTGTCCCATACTTAGCTTCTTGAAATAAAGCTAAAAAGAAACAAGTGGGACCTTAATTCATAATTATAAAACATTTGGATGTGAAAAGCAATTTTTTAACCTTTATCTCTTTTTCAATTAAAGGAGAAAGCCAAATTAAACAAACCATAGTATACTTTAGCCCCATAGTTCATAAGCCAATTTTCACCTAATTAATTCCCACAATTAAGAAACATAAAAAAGGAAAGATAGATTGGAAAAGTCTTGGTAAAGATTATGATAAGAGTTCTAACGAATATATTCTATGATTCTATCCTTAGCTATTAAGAGAAACTGTAAACTTTTTTTTTTTTAGTCTTTTATTTTAGTAATGTGTTAAAATTATGCATTTCTATCATTTATTAATATTAAATTGTCAATCATTGTAGAAGTCAATTATTCTCAAGATTATATATCAACATAACGCGTTTGCCTTGATCTTTCTTTGATTCTTGAAAGGCTCTAACAATTGTATAAAACTTTCGACCAATAACACATGCTGATAAAGTTACTATTAAGCCACAAGTAGGTGTTACATATATTTGATGAAATGCAAACTAACTCATGGGGGATACATAAAAAAATAAATTAAAGCAACAATGATCCTTGATATATAGAAACAAAAAAGAGAACTAAAAAAGACAGAATTTAACACAAAGGGATGATTTAGTGGTCAATGAAATGTGTTAAGAACAGATAAAAATACTACTATTTTCTTTCCATTTATTTCAACTATAGTAGACAAAATTATTCGATACATGTGTTGATAAAAAATAACATATGTTCAATAAAATTAATTGAGATCCACATCAATTCGAATATCATGATTATATATTAGTAAAAAAATGGAAGCATGTGAAGGCATCCAAACTTAGGGCATATTGGTAAGAAAAGTAACAAAAAGAAAAGAAAAAGTTGGAAGAGTATGATCTGCTTGCAATATTGCATGGGTGTTAGGAAAGTTTTAAAAGAGTTGTCATGATGAACTCTTTGCTTTTGGCTTTTTGGCTTCTCATAAAATAATAAAATAAAAAAGAACGCCCACCTTCCCACACACTCACTCACTAACCAATATATGACCTTTTCTAGATGCTTGCCTTGACCACCATATCTCTCCAACTATTTTTCCTTTCCTTCTTTTTTAACCTTTTTTTTGTTTGTTTATGCATTGTGGGGAGGGGATGGAAAAATGGGAAAAAAGAATTATGAGGTAGAGAATCTACATTTTATTATTAAAATGAAAGTTCATATAATAATCAAGAAAGGCAAACAGAGAAGAGGCGAAAAAAAGAACTGTGTATAAATAAATTTATCGACTCCTAAATAACTTTATTTTTTTTGGTTAAAAGGGGTTTTAAAAAAAAAAGCAAGAAATCACACCTAATATTCATGGGATTCAAGAAATGTAAGAATGTCATATATGAGATTCAAAGGCCAATCTAAATCAATTTTTGCCCCATGTTTTTTCCATAAGATTATAATTTTTCCTTAAAGAGAATTCTCTCTCTCTATATATATATATATAATTGTTTTAACTCTGTTTTTTTCTAATTAATATAATTCAATTGAAACTCTTTCAATACATAAATTTTCCCTCAAATTGGTATCGCTAAATTATAATTTTTGGTACTTTGTTTTACGTTGTAACTTTGTGTTTTCTTTCTTTAAAAACTAAAACTGAAAAAATAAAAATAAAGAGAAAACTTTATGGCTGGTTTGATATTGGTTGCAATCGATTATTTATTATTTCATAGTCAGCTTTAGAAGAACGCATTCTTTCCTTCCCACATATATTTCTTTTTGTGTTTTACTAGTGCTATATACCAAAACCCTAAAGCAAGCACTCATTTTCTTGTTAATAAAAGCTACATATATTGTAGGCCCCTTGATAGCAACATAACATCCCTATTAGCCTATAGGTTAATAGCTCCTTAGCTTGTTGATTGGATGGGTCATTTGGAAAGGAAAAAAAGAAACATCACTTTATTGTCTCTCTTCAAGTTAAAGACTCGTATACTTTCATCGTTTTAATTTATTTATTTTATTTTTTAAAAATTTATTTTAAAAAAATATCTCTTTTTCTTGACATTCACCAAATACTTTTTCTCATTGATCGAGCTTTTACAATAAAAGTGATGTAAGAGTGTATTCTTTTATCTAAGTTTCTTCCTCGTACATTAGCTTCTCCCATCAAGGAATTTTTAATATATTCTATATATTTTTAATTTAAGATTATAATTTTCTTTAATTTTAATTTTTATGTTAAATTGAGACTGGATAAACAAATTAAAACAAAGTAGGTTGTTTGGGTGGCCAAATTTGCATTGTGGATTGAGTTTGGGATTACTCCATTTGCATGGTGCCGTCTTTTCTTTAATCTCCACTACTTTCTCCTCTTATCATACATAGTCAACTATGATATATATATATATGTATGTCCTTTTGCTTTGATTCTTTTTGTCTGAATCTCTTCCTCTAGAGTTATTGTCAACTTGATCACCAATATTAAGTCTTTTTAAATTAGTTTTATGTTCAAAACATGTGATTTTTCTTCTTCTTTTGTCTCATTTATTAACTCTCATTTTATTTTTCCAAGAATTGTGACAAGTGAAAAGTGGAACGAGAAGAAAACATAAGCAAGTTGATTTTGGTGATATTTGAACCGTAATGATCTCCTATAACTAGTTAGGATTTGAACAGAAAAAAATTACCCTACAGAAAAGTTTCATTATTTCATTTATCATAATCTATACTTTTTCATTTTAATTTATGTAATGTAATTTAACACAAAATTTAATAACTATGAAAAAACTTTGTGATATTTTAAAACTATTCTTAAAATAAATGAACTTTTAAGTAGAAGAGTACACATTTGCAGACTTTTTGATAAATGAACAAAATCCAGCATGAGTAAAATGTTGACATTGCCATTATTTTATTGTACATTCTAGGGGTTTTTTCAAGAAATATATGTTACACCGTTTGTCACAATTTCAAGAGTCAACAAAATTTATTATAAGGTTTTTAGATATGTAAGTTTATAATTATTGAGATTCATAGTATCTTTTACATCAAATTTATACAATATATTTTTTGAGAAAATTTCATATATGACAAACCTTTTAAGCATAATAACTCTATATAGGTATAGTTTTCCTAATTACTTATAGGAAAAATTACTAGGAAAAATACTTTTTAATAAATAATTATTGATTTTAGCGATACTTTTTATTTATTATCATTTATAGAAATATATAGAAATATTATGATATATCTACTATGTATTAAAAGTGAATTATGCATGTAATATAAATGTATTATAAGTGTTTTAAAATATATTATATTTGTTTAGTAAGAAATTGACACAATGTATTATAAGTATTAAAGTATGTGATAAATAAAGTATCCATGAATAAAACTTGTATTATATGAATTTTATAAATTATTCTCGCTAATATGTATTAAAATTGTATTATAAGTGTTCAGTGAAAAAAAATATTATTGATATAAATAGTAAGTATTTTCTTAATGTAGTACATTTATGTAAATTTTCCATACTTATAATGGCAAATTTATGTTTGTTATGGTCCATATGTATATCTGTCGATACATTATATGTATATTTGTCAAAAAATTATATATATGTAACTGATATACATATATATTTGTAAATCTGACAAGCGAGATTGAGAGAGAGGAGGAGAGAGGCGAGCCAAATCGAGAGAGGGACGAAAGAGGCGAGCGAGAGGTGAATTCTATATGTATATCTGTCGAATTGTATATGTATATTTGTCAAAAAAATTATAAAATGATAACTGATATACATATATATTTGTATATCTGGCAAGCGAGATTTGTCATACCGCATAATTTTCCCTATATTTTACTTCTTTTGTTCAAATTTATGTATATAGATGGAATTTTCAGAGTCAAACAAATATTTTATAATTTCTTAAAATATTTAACTTTTAAAATTGTGACTGATAATAATTTTAACTTAATTTTGGATAATATATGTTACTCTCTTTGGCATAATTATATCTCATGGATGAATTTTTGATAGCCAACCAATTTTTAATATGTTTTTATTAAATATTTTTAGTTATTATTATGGTGATTTGTAGTATTTTTACATAATTTTTTAATTATAAAAAAATAGTTTCTTAGTTTTCATTTATGTGAAACAATTGGTTTTTAGAGAATCATCCAAATTTTTATATGGTTTTAAAAAATTAAATTTACTGATTTTTGTGATTTATGGTATTTTTTGCATGATATTTAAATAATATATATTACTCCATGTGTCCTAATTTACATGGCTCATATTAAATTTCAAGATTAAAACAAATTTTAATACGTTTTTCAAATATTTAAAGTTGTTAATTTTTGTGATTTATAGTGTTTTTAATTATGTTCTTTCAAATACTATATATTTTTAAAATTATTTCATTTTAAAATATATGTGCAACACGCAAGTACATATACTAGTTTACTTAATAAGGAACTGTGACAATTTTTTTTAAAAATTCGCTAAAACAAAGTGTATCATATAAATTGAGAGTCTGTTTGAATGAACTTATTTTAAGTAACTTATAAGTTAAAAACAATAAGTATGTGCTGCCCAACTTATTTTTATTGACTTATAAGTTGTTTTCAACTTATAAGTTGCTTAAAATAAAGAAAAATTTACATATCTATACATCCCTATTTATCATATTTTTTTATTATTCCCTACCATTTTAAATATTTCAAAATTTTCTCTTTTTCCTCCAAAACCCCACAGATCAGGATACATCACTTCTTATTCTCTCTTTCTATTTTCATTCCTATAATATCTCATATTTTTACTCCCTCAATTAATAGATACTTTATTCATTACAATTTTGAATTTCAAATTTATTCTCTTTCTAGTCAATCGATTTCAACTTTCTGAATAGATAGTTTTTCGTCTTCTCTATCTGAAAATTCATACATCTGTATTTTTATTTATTTTTTTATTTTGCATATTCAAAGTCTTGATACATATGGATGATGCTCCTTCTTTTAGCATTGGGAGTACTCACTTAAACTTACCTAATATTGATCGTGTTTATAATTGATCTGATGATGAAGATTGGGCTGAAAACAGATCAAACAATTGGACAATTCATTATCAATGACGAATCAGAAAGTTGAGAAGGCGAAGCCGAACAAGGATGTATCTTCGTTTTTTAAAGTGACTATGGTAAAGACCCCCCACCCCAAAAACAAGGGATAGAATAGTTGAGCTTTTTTCTTTTGCATTCAGCAGATCAGATTATTTTTTTTCCGATTTTTGTTGTTCATCTTTTTATGATACATATAGATTTGAATTTTTAATGTATCTAGTTGTTTTTGTTTCTTAAATTAATGTGTAATGTCTTCGTTTCAACATTATGATACATTAAATTTGAATTGTGTTTTCGAGATGGTTAACTTTATCATGATACATTACTATTTATGTATCTTATATAAATTGATAATTATTATATATGTACTAGATACATTAAATAAGTAATTATTGCCTATAAAATGTTAGATTTGAGATAGATACATTACTGTATAGTAGTCTCTATGTTTCAGATACATTTATTATAAATTTGAATTTACGTAGAATGTCCAAAAAAATAGTGCATGATACATTACTATCTATGTGCATTATTTTTTTTTGAAAACTACTATATTTTATAAAAGATACATTATAAATGTAATTGTTACCAATAACATTTTTTTTGTGTGATACATAACACAGCTGTGAGTTGATATGTATATGATACATGTAATAAAGTTTGAAACTGTTGAATTTTAATATATATTATGTATGAGAAAATAGCCAAATGTCCCCTCAATCTATTGCCGAATTTTCGACTACACCCATACTTTACGGGGGTCCTATTACCCCCCTGATTTTTTTAAAAACAGAATATATACCACCCTAAAACTAGACAACCACATTTTAAACATATAGTGATGTACACTCGTTGCCAGCTATCATTTTAAATTTTTTATATTTATTTTTCTCTCTTTATCAAATTTTTTATTAATTACAAAGAGATCTTTATTCTTATTTTATTTCTTTTTTTTCTCTCTTTTGTTTTTCATTCCCTTCTTCATTTATATTGTTTCATCACTTTATACCATCCTTCAAGCACCTTAACGAGTTTAATTACCTGTCTCTTTTTTTATTAATTTTTTTTGTTGTGTTCCTTCTTTTCCTTCATCACACCAAATTTGCAATACTTTATTTACGATTGCTGATGGTTATATTCTTGGGTCTCCACCAAATAATAATACAAATTGAAAATAAGATCGGAAGTTGATGAATATATGTTACTGATCCAAAATTTATATAGAATAACTAAAAAAAAGAGAGAAAAAAATTGCGTTGAAATTTCTTTTCCGGCGAGGAGGTATATTAATGGTGTTGATTTTGATCAAATATGAGTTTGATAAAATGAAAAAGAAAATGGATGAAGACTCATATCATACACCCCATAACTCATTTTTAGCTTACTTTATGAAATTCTTGATCAAAAACTTGTTTTACAGTCATGGTGATTTTAATTGGCTGAATTTCTTTGATAATTTTTTTTAAAAAAAAGACTTTAGGTATTAAGTAAATTTTATGATGAAAGGTGTCCAATAAATTTATTCTTTTTTTATTTGTTTTTCATTCTTTCTTCTTCTGATTTTTTTTATCTCTTTTTTGTGCAATTATTTTTGAAGCACTGAAACTAATGACGATTTAATTTTTTCGATAACATGAGTAATTATTATAATAATTATTTGATAATTTTAATAGTGATTTGTAGTGTTAGTTGTGGATAATGGCAAGGCAAATTATGAAAAAATGATAGGGCTGTTGTGGTGATGGTGGTTCAAGGTGGAGGAGATGGTAGTGGGTGAGTGTTGAATTGAGGAGAAAGAGAGGACAAAAAGTAAAAAAATGTAAGGAGAAGAAATTAAAAGAGAAAAGTAAAAAAAAATATGTTTAACAAAAAGTCAAATTTATTATAAAAATATTTTATAAAAAATTAAAAGTAAGATGAAAAATAAGGACAAAAGGAAAAAATAAAGTTTTAAGCCACATAAGCATTTAAGGAGGTGATAATTTCAATTTTAAATAGTTCAGGGAAGTTATATGACCCTCGTAAATATTGAGTGTGTAGTTGGAAATCTGGTTATAGCTTGGGGGGACTTTTGGCTATTTTCTCTATTATGTATCATGTACATATCAATTAATTTGATACACGGTGCTTTAGCTATAGAACATTAGGATTTATATATCGAGTGCATTTTTTGGGTTATGTGCACGGACACCTAACCTTCTAATTTGAATAAATATGAACAAAAATTAAAGACCACAGATACATAACAACAATTGATACGTGGTAGATTATACAATTTTTAATAATTATGTATCAGCTAAATATTTATAGGAATTAATACATAAGTTTAAATAAGAAAATTGACCCGAACTCTTATGTATCAGAAAAAGATTAACAACAAAAATCGCAAAAAAAATCAATCAGTTGCTCAATAATATGGAAAAAGAAAAGGTAAATTTTCATATAATCAAAAATTTGTAGATGAAAAGTTATAAAAAAAATTAAAAATTGATAACTGATGACTAAAAAGAAAAAAATGAATGAAGAAGAAGATGAACAAGAAAATTTGTTACGATTTGGGATAAAGTGGAGAGAAGACCATTTGAAATTTGAATTGTTTGAATTTGGAAGAGATTGATATCAATTTGTTTTGCATAATTTGTGAAATTAACATTTTATTTTACCTTTAATTTTCTTTTTAAACATATCAACCAAGTTGTTTAATGTATTAGAATTAATGTATCCGGATTGCACAAATTTGAAGGGATTTTTGTAAATTGAAAAAGAGTAGGGATATGAAGTAATTTGTTCCTTACACTATGAGATTTATGTAAGTTATGCTAAAATAAATCCATCCAAACAAACCAAATTATTTATTGAGGCTTATTTTAAGCATAAAATAACTTTAAGTTGATCAGACAAACACTCAAAAAAGCTTATAAATAACTTATAAGTCAATCCAAACGAGCTCTGACACGAAAAGCATATTATATTTTATTAATCGTTTGCGAAAAGACCATATTTTAAAATAATGAGTAATGAGAGAAAATTGATCTACCAGCAAAAGATAGTTATGAAGGAGTGAATCAATTTCGTAAAAGTGACCTCCACCCTTAAGTCAAAATAATATTAACAATTTGGTTATGCTCTTCAATTGTTGAGTGAATTGACCTTCTTCTTGGACACAAATTTAATGGTCTATAAAACATACCACAAGGATCAAAATAAGTCGTTTCTCCATATAAACGTTACTATTAGCACAACTTATTTTTGATAGATCTATTGGTCAACATTCCCCATCTTAGATGAAGCATAATTGATCCATTATATTCTACACTATTATTCTTTCTTCCCCCTAACAAACTTGCCACAGTATTCTGTTGATTTGTCTGTTTGATTGACACGTTAAGCATTAGAAAGTAACTGCAAATCCGATCTTAGAACTCATTCCATTTCAATTTACGTGACATTATTTGACTTTTGAAGAAAATTTGCATTCTAATACCTTAACACTTTGTTTGGATGGTTGTTAAGTATTATTTCATAATGTATCGTATTATATTGTATCGTATTGTATTAGTTTAATGAATACAATGTTTGGATATATTGTATCATTTTCTGTCGTTACATAATGTTACACATTCATAATTTTAATGATAAACTTACAAGAAAAGTAAGATACAGGGTAGAGCTTCTATGAAAAGATAGGGTAAAAGATGAAATATAAACAACAACAACAACAACATACCCAGTGGAATCCCACAGGTGGGGTCTGGGGAGGATAAAGTTTACGCAGACCTTACCACTACATCATAGAGGTAGAGAGGCTATTTTTGAAAGACCCTCGTCTTAAAAGTACCTGTTCCAAGAAAGAGAGAGCAATAATATATATATATATACCATATCAGCTAAAACAAAAAACGCTACAAATTCTACAAGATAAGAACAATATTAATAGCAAGAAAATGTTTGTTAGATGGCAGTAACAACACAACTAAATTGGCACGCCTAGGCCTAAGGCCGTCACAGGACAATACCACACTCTACCTCTACTAGACTTCTATCCTAATACGCGACCTCTACTTATTTATATCTAAGGTCATGTCTTCGGTGATATGAAGTTGCGTCATATCTTGTCTAATCACTTCTCTCCAATACTTTTTCGGTCTACCCCTACCCCTCTACGTATCCCCCAAATCCAACTGCTCGCACCTCCTAACTGAGGTATCGACACACCTCTTTTGCACATGGCCGAACCATCTCAGTCTTACTTTTCTTATCTTGTCTGCCATAGAGGTCGCTCTCACCTTATCTCGAATAGCCTCGTTCTTAATCTTATCACGCATAGTATGTCCATACATCCATCTCAATATCCTCATCTCCGCAATATGCATCTTTTTAACATGGGAGTTCTTGACTGGCCAGCACTCCACACCATATAACAACGACGGCCAAACCACCATTTTGTGAAACTTATATTTAAGTTCAAGGGGTACCTTCTTATCACACACGACTCTAGAGGCAAGCCTCTATTTCGTCCATATTGCCCCAATGCGATGAGTGATATCCTCATCGATATTCCCATTACTCTAGATGACGAATTTAAGATATTTAATGTCTTCTCTCTTGGTGATAGGTTGAGTGGTAAGTCTCACTTCCATGCCCTCTTTTTCCAATGCAATACTGAATTTGCACTCTAGGTACTCTGTCTTGGTCCTGCTCAATTTAACCCTTTCAACTCTAAAGTTTGTCTCCAAACCTCCATTCTATCATTGACTCTGTCTCGAGTCTCATCAATCAAAACTATGTCATCTGCAAATAACATACATCATGGCACTTCCTCTTGAATAGATCGTGTCAGCTCATCCATCACCAAGGCAAAAAGAAAGGGACTCAGCACGGATCCCTGATGTAGTCCCATCTCAACAGGAAAGTTCTCTGACTCACCTCGCATCGTCCTAACCCGAGTCTTGGCTCCAACATACATATCCTACATTGCCTTAATATAACCATCGAAACACTTTTAGCCTCCAAATACCTCTAGAAAACCTCCCTCAGCACTTTGTCATAAGCCTTTTCAAGATCAATGAACACCACATGGATATTCCTTTTTCTTTTCTTAAATTTCTCCACTAGTCTCCGTATAAGATGGATTGCTTCAGCAGTCAACCGCCCCGACACAAACCTAAACTGATTCTCTGAAATTGACACTTTTTTCCTTACCCTCATCTCTACCACCCTCTCCTAAATTTTCATAGCGTGACTCAATAATTTGATACTTTTGTAATTATTACAATTTTGGATATCACCCTTGTTCTTATGCAATGGGACCATAGTACTCCATCTTCATTCATCGGAAATCTTAGTTGTCTTCAAAATAACATTAAACAACCTAGTCAAACACTCTAAACCTGCCTCGTCAGCGCTCTTCCAAAATTCCACTGAAATCTCGTCAGGTCTGATCGCCCTCCCCTTCCTCATCCTACTAATAAAATGTCTAACCTCCTCAACCCTAAAGCACCTCAAGTACCCCAAACCCGAACACTATGGGAGTACACCAAATCACCCATTACAATATCTCGGTCCCCTCTTTCATTTAAGAGTTTGTGGAAGTAAGATTGTCACCTTTGCTTAATAGATATCTCATCCACTATGACTTCACCTTCCTCGTCCTTGATGCACTTTACTTCATCCAAGTCGCGAGCTTTTGATCTCTCTCACTTTGGCGAGCCTAAATAATCTCTTATCCCTACCCTTTTCTCCTAACTCGACATATAAATATTCAAAAGTTATCGTCTTAGCACTCGTCACCGCCGACTTTGCTTTCGTATTCACCGTCTTATAAATACCTTTAAACTTACACTTCTCAGCTTCATCCACGCACTCAAACCACTTAGTATCGGCCATCTTCTTAGCTTTCACTTTGTCTTGGACTTCTCTATTCCACCATCAATCTCCTTGGCGACCATCAAAGACTCATTTCGATACCCCTAGTACCTCGGTAGCTTCATTTCTAATGCAACCAGCGGTCATGTCCCACATGTTGTTTACATCTTCGCTAATACTCCAATACCCCGTACCAATTAACTTCTCCCCCATCTCTCGAGAAATGGTAAGGGGTTAGGCCTCCCCGTCTAATCCTCGGTCGATCATAAAGTGTCTTCTTTCTCTTATTCCTTTCAATCTCTAAATCTATCACCAAAAGCCTATGTTGGACAGTAATATTTTCGCTTAGGATAACCTTGCAATCCTTACAAAGGCCCCTATCCCTTTTCTGAAAGAGTAGGTAATTAATCTACATCCTAGCTACCTTGCTACTAAAGGTAACCAAGTGATTTTCCCTCTTCAAAAAACATGAGTTAGCAATTATCAACTCAAAGGCTTTAGCGAACTTCAGGAGAGATACCCCTCCACCATTCCTTTCCCCAAAGTCGAAGCCTCTATGGACATCATCAAAACCACCAGATATTGTTCCGAGATGACCATTGAAATTTCTACCAATGAAAATCTTTTCGGTGCTCGGTATACCTCTCACTACCTCATCCAAATTCTTCCAAAAGAGCCTTTTGACTTCCTCATCTAGGCCCATATGGGGTGAATACGCACCGATAATATTCACAATAAGTCTGCCTATAACCAGCTTAATAATCATCAACCTATCACTGATCCTTTTTACCTCCACCACACTCTCTTTAAGATCCGCGTCAACTAGAATACCTACCCCATTTCTATCTCTTGAGCTTCCTGAGTACCACAATTCAAACCCATCCACATCCCGAGCTTTGGTACCTACCCATCTAGTCTCTTGAACACAAGTTATATTAATCTTTCTCCTCTTAAAACTCTTCACTAACTCTATGGACTTCCCCGTAAGTGACCCCTATGTTACACGATCCTACTCTCAACTTAAGATACCCCGCCCCCCTCTTACCACTAGTTCCCCTTGCCTTCAACCATAATCAAGGATATGACCTTAGTCCACTAACAGTTTCTAACGCCACTAGAAACTATGAACTATAAAGTGAAAAATTGAGAGCAAATAAATCAAGAGGATACAAGCAACAAGATATATAACTGTATATAATGTATATATAACAATATATAATGTAGACTAGTTACAACACTTCCTAACTAATAGGCAAGTATGCTAACTGAAGAATACTAGCCAATAAGTGCTGAAAGCGGAAAGAAAAGGGAGGACAATAAAGGTAAGACTAAAACAAAACAAGAACAATAGTGGTAGGCAAACTAATCAGAGGCAAAAACAGTAGTTGGGGTTCAAGGGATCCGCTAGAAAAGGAAGATAGAACCTGGCCTTTTGGACGTCGCTGGAATATACTTGGAGTCGTGGAATCTGGGCATCTGTTTCACTAGAGAACGAGAGAAAACGACCAAGAGTTGGTCGGATTGGTAGCCGTTGGAAGCTTGGTGATGCTATGTGTGGTTGCCGGTGATGCTGCTGACACCTGTTTCGATAGTGATGCGCCGGTTCTCTCCTGTTTGTTGCCTAGGGTTGCGTCGAACAGGAAGAAGGGAAGAGAGAGAAGAAGAGGGGGAAGAGGGGAGAGAAGAAGAAGAGAGAGAGAGAATGAGGTAAGGAAGATACCTAGCTGATCCTCGCTGGTCTCCGACGGAATCGACAGTCGTTATCATCTAAGAAAGAGTCATTATCGAAAGAGAGAGAAGATTGTTTCAAACAAAAAGATGACCAGGGTGGAAAGTAGAAAGCAGAAAGCCTTCTAAAAGATGAAATATAATTATTAAATTAAAAATAAATATAAAATAAGAAGAAAATATCAAGGTAACGACGATGGATTTAAACGATACGATACAATAAAATTTAAGTAACAATCAAAACAAATATTGTATTTAAACAAATAATACAATACAATACAACAGGTAACAACCATCCAAACAAGGTGTAAGTAATCTTAAAGTAAAGTGTCATATTAGACATCAAGTATAAATTCACATAATACATACACCCTTTAGGCTCTATTCAACATGTGTGACACAGCAAACAAATCCTTAAATTTATTGGGCCAAAGCGAACAAAACCAACAAACAAATCGTTAAATTTATTGGCTCAAAGTGGACAATATGTACCAATCTTGAAAGTATAGCAGTAAGGGGTCATTTAGTTTGAATACAAGTTGTGATGGGATAAGTTGTGTTAAAATTAGTTATGCTGAGATTATTTCTTATTGAGTGTTTGGTTTGTTGTATTCAAAATAATTTGCATGGCATAAAATTTAAGAATAAATTATTTGTTTACAAAAATATCCTTCACTTTATTTAATTTTTTATATTTTATTTGCAAGCTTTGGTTATTCAATATCCATTTTTTAAAATAAAACATGAGTAATATTTTTTGTTTAAATATTTTTATGTGTGCATTTCATGATGTCCGTATGTATTTAAAAATAAAATTTTCTTCTTATTTAATTTTAAAATAGAATTTCTATTTTAAGTTTGTTAAAGTAAAAAATAATTTATGAGAAATCAAAATATAAATAAACATTAGAATTAGTCAAATAATTTTATAAATAAAAATTATATTATATTGTGTAATTTTTTAATAGAAAAAATATAAAAAATTATCATAAAAATAAAGAGTGAATGTTGTTAAATATGGTATTAAAAAATATATAAATATAGATGAACTTAAAAAGTGAGGTATAAAAAGAATTTAAAGGGATATTTTTGTCATTTCTCTCTTTTATCCCGCGATAAGTTATCCTGAAATTAGAATAATACCCAAGAGGAGAGTTAATTTATCCCATCACTAATTATTAATACCGAGATAAATTATCCCAAACTTGCCAACCAAAAAACATATTAAGTGCTACTATAATTTAATCTCATCACTATATGGTGTTAAACGACCCCTAATGTATTAGAGCCGGACTCTCATTATACGATGTTGAGTCGAATCTTAGCGAGGTTCCTGAAAAAGGGTATATGTGAAACAAAATACAAGTTCTCAAGGGAAAAAATGAACAATTCGTACCATGGTCTTGAGATGGAACAAATATGGCTTTTCTTTATCCTTTTGTCTTGTCCATAAATTAATATCAATGTAATTCATAGCTGTAGGCTGCTCTCCAAATCTATATACATGCTTAAGATTTACCCTGCAATCTATACTCGATTGTATAATGCCTCTTAGACATTTAACAATTTCAGGCCAAAAGACATGTTCAGAAAATTAGCTTATGATACTCAAATCATTCAATGCAACTGACAAAAGTTGTCACTTCAATATTTTCTACCAGGACTTGAAAAAATGTAAAATCTTGACATTTCCATTATTAAGATACCACTGCACCTGTAATTATATCAACAAAGCAAAGACTGAATAAAGCAAGATACCTTGTAATTATTGCTACATTTCTAGAATACGAAACAAATATACACTTAAAGAATCAAATGATGCAACAATTCCAAAATCACAATGGGGAGCTACTCAACACTTATTGCCGGATTCCTTCCTTCTTGTGTCATACTAAAGTGCTGAAACAACTATAAACGTCACTTCCTCAATCTAGGAATCAGGTATATGAAACAGTAGAATCTTGTTGAGTTGCAATGCAACAAGAATCTTTTCTTGTGGAACTTAACTTACCTTCACAATCAAACCTCACATGTCAGATGTTGCTCTACAGCACTGAGTACGTCACCTTGTTGTTGCTGCTAAGTTAAGAAAACGGCCATGAAGTATCTTTTTTCTTTGCAGGGAATTGTTATTAGGTTCATCAAACTCCATAAAGTGGTAACAACATTTTCACAAAGGAGTATGCCAATGCACCCGTAAATATGTAGCTGTCCACCCTGTCCAGTATTCCTCCTGCAAATGCATTAATTTGCTCAAGAAAGACCCAAGAGATTTGCCGCGACGCTAAGATAACAATGCTAAAGGATGATCATTTTGAATTGGGTAAGTATTTCATAAGAATCTAGTATAGCTCTACACAAGGTCATAGCAGATAGGATTTGAGAAAGTTAATAAAGTGAAAAAGACCCTAGAGGAAGTAGTAGGTTTACATTGATTGGACATCCCCTGGGGATTGTTATGCTCAAGTTTGACAACTCAACATATGACCATCAGTTTTTGGATTCTTAAACTACTCTTCGGCCATGCCGACACAAAAAGTTTCAGTTACTGGGTCCATGAGATGATAATGACACCATCCAGAAAATCATTAATTTCCTGTCATTATAGTCCTGTTTATAAGAAATTAAAGGGAAGTCTAAGTTACGCGGACTCTTCATTTTTGCTGCCGCACTCGTTTCGACATGAGACGCGTGTGGGTGTGGGATGTGTGTGGGATTTGGTCAACCCACATCAGATACTTTGACCAAAGAGTCCATGGGTGCAGGTGCAGGTGCGGGATACATGTGGGATTTGGTCAACCCACATCAGATACTTTGACCAAGATACTTTTCCTCTTGGCCAATATTTGTTGCTTCATGTTTCAAGCCAAACAGAGAGATGCTAAATATTCAAGCGGTTGTGTTCTGACTTATGGTAGACAGTAGCAATGATCTATAAGGAGAGTTGGTGGAAGGTCTTGAATGACTTTCTCTTTCTTTTCTGAGGGGAAGAATATATTTATCTTTGTAACTGTATTTTTATAATATTGAATATTTTTAGCCGAATCTCCGCACCCGTATCCATACTCGGATTCGTATACCTGAATCTTAAAATTTAAATTTTGCTGAATCCGACTCTCGGATTCGCATCCGTCTCGGACACCCGCACCCGAATCTGAGCAACTTAGATGGAAATTGATAAATGAAGAATACCAAAACTCCATTCATGACACATTAGTACATCAGCGATTCTTCATGGCTGAATGTCTACAATAGGCTTCTATAGTCATGAATCATCCTTCCATTCTCTTCGGAATACCGTCTCAAAGAAAATCTACTTAGTTCACTGTACTGAATACTGTGGACAAATGCAAGAAATGATGGTTCATATGACATTTATTCCATTGTCTAGGATATAATGACAGTCAAAATGTAAACAATCATATCCTCATACAGTTGTACCTGACTTCAGAGATAACTACATTTTCAAAGCGACATACCAATATCAGCCTATGATACTAAATATTTATATATTTGATATATAAAATTCATGAAGAAACTTATTGACAGGAAGCATAAATGACAAACTTGGTTACCTCTTCAATGAGCAAGGATTATTCTCTCAAGTTTCAAAAATTTATATAGCATCCCTATTTGAAATTCAGAGATTCACAAACTCCACTGTAACCATTGAACATACAATTTCTTGTTATCTCATAGAATGTGTGTTCAATCGCTATCTTTCAGCTACCCACAAATATTTATTTTTTCCATCTATTAAAGCACGGAAGAGAAACAAAGGAAAGAGGGAAATGAATTCACACCAGAGATCATAAACCACGAGAGTGACTGAGAATTATGGAATACTTTCAAGTATCTACACGATAGTCTTAATCTATTGAAATGATCCAGAAAAGTACAAAATAATGTTCCCTCCTTTCCAATTTGTTGCAACATTGTATACAGATTTTTTTAAAGAACGACTTTTGAAATATAACCTGAATATATATAAATTACCAAAAATATCCTTAGTATTAACATTTTGTGGGGTCTCCAACATGTCATGTCAAGGGTAAAATAGGGATATGAAATGTAAAGAGCTTCTAATTGGAATAGGAAGTATAAAGTGCCCGAAAGTCGGGTATAGTTATTGTCTTCATTGTTTAAGTTTGAAATTAAGTAGTGGAGGTGGAAAGCTTTGTCGATCAGGTGAAACAGTAGTGGGACTCCTTTGTGATCACTGAGAAAGCAGACTGCATTTTTGGCCCCAAAATTGGAGAAACTAAAGTTGAATTTGAAGGAAAGGAACAAAAACCCATATGGTAGTTTATAGGGGAAGCTCTGGGTGTCAGTAATAGAAAAAGATTGGATTGGGAAAGACCATGGAGGTTAAGTATTATACAGAGAAGTTACAGAGCATGCAAAGAATCAAGAGGACTGACTGATCTAAAGAGGAAATTGGAGAGAAACAGGAGTTGCAAAAGAAACTGCAGGATATCCTGGAGACAGAAGGTTAGTCGTCTGTGGTTACAACGTGGAGAACAATGAAAACTTTCAGTCAATGGATCACCCTCGTAGGGAGCACAACCATGTTGAGAAACTGAAAGCCAAATTGATAGGGAAAATGTTATAGAGACAAGAAACAAGAGACAGTATTAAAGACTAACACAAAGTTTGTTTCCATGAAGATGAACTATCTCAACCAACACTCAAATATGAAGGATTACCAGAGTTATCTGCATAGAGAAAAGAATGACTATAAACACCATTTTCTGAGGAAGGAGTGGAGAGAGCCACGACAATAATGGGGATGAGGTACAACATGGCTTTCGGATGTGTTAGGCAGTCATTAAAAGACCTGAGAAATGTATTGAATTTCTTTACACTTTGATGAGACTTTTGAGAAGAGTTCCAATACTACATACATATCATAGAAACCAAAGAGAAATAAGGTCACTAAGCTATAGAGAGTCTTCAATATCATTGCCAAAGGGCCACTGGAAGGCAAAAAGCAGTAATTAGTAATTTGATATCTAGTACACTACACATAATACATTTGTTAAAGGTAAGCAGACTACAAATGCGGTCTTGATTGCTAGCGAGTTCCTAGATACAAGGACCAAAGGAAAAGTTCTTGAAGTTAGACTTTGAGAAGGCATGTAACACCGTCAGTTGGGGATTTCTGAATAAATTCATCAAGGGCATGGGTTTTAGGAGGAAAATTGGTGAATTAAATTAAGATTTGCAACTCGAAAGTCAAGTTTTGTGTGCTTATTATGGGTGTCCAGAAGGATCCTTTCATTCTTAGAGGAGTTTGAGGCACAGTAACCTTATATTCTCATTTTTGTTATTTTGTTGGTGATGGAAGGACTAAGCTAAATGAAGAACACGACAAAAAATCCACACTGGTTCAATTATGCTTCAACTTGAAACTATCAGTGGTACACCAGTCACAATGACCCACGTCTTCTACACAGATGACACACTTACATTTTGTGAGGCTAACGAAGCGGAGTTGAGGAATCTCAAAGTATTACTGTTATAAACATCAACCTGAGGAAAAATAATCTCTATAGCTTAATGCATGCCTACAGCCAGTACTTCAAGTAGGCTCCAGGTAGATTCAAAGTTCTTTAATTGATCTCATCAATTACTTTAAGGCATTGGAGTAAAACCATATTACTTTTTTTTTGACAATTATAGTAAAGCCATATTACTTACGAGATGAATTCATCTCTGTTTGCTAAACATTTTGGCGTAGCATGGCTGATGTACATGATTGAGATCCAGCGTGTTTCCGTAGTTCGCTGCAAGTATTGTAGTAATTGTTTTTAGGTAACTGAAATTACGCAGCCCAGTGTCTCCTTTTCGCTGGGCAGTTCTTCAATCAAATAACCTTATAAAATAGGTACAAGAAAAAGCAGTTGAACTTACCTAAACTGTAATTATACTGCATATGTTTCTCGAATTTATACATATTAACCAATTCATTCTGAATAGAGATGTATTACAGCAAGTACTCGATGTGCTGAAAATGAACCCCAACAGCAAATTAGTGGGATGTCTACAGTGATGGAATGTGGGAATGGGACAAGCTGCAGATTCAACATGATGAAGACACTAAGGGGTCGTTTGGTTTGAATATAAGTTATGATGGGATAAGTTATGTTGGATTAGTTATGATGGGATAAGTTATGCTGAGATTATTTCTTATTGAGTGTTTGGTTTGTTGTATTCAAGATAATATGCATTGCATAAATTTTAAGATTATGTTGTTTGTTTACAAAAATACCCTACACTTTATTTAGTTTTTTATATTTTCTTTGCAAGCTTTAGTTATTCAATATTCATTTTTAAGATAAAACTTTCATCTTCTTTAGCTTAAATATTTTTATGTGTGCATTTCCATGATGTCCGTATGTATTTAAAAATAAAATTTTCTTCTTATTTAATTTAAAAATAGAATTTCCACTTTAAGTTTGTAAAGTAAAAAGAATTTATGAGAAATCAAAATATAAATAAACATAAGAATTAGTCCTTTAAATTAATAAATAAAAATCATATTATATAGTGTAATTTTTTAACAAAAAAAATATGAAGAATTATCATAAAAATAAGGAGTGAAGGTTGTGAATGTTGTTATATATGGTACTAAAAATAATGTAAATATATATGAATGTAAAAAGTGAGGTATAAAAAGGATTTAAAGGGATATCTTTGTCATTTACCTATTCTATCCCGCGCTAACATACCACCCAAGAGGAGGGATAACTTATTCCAGTACTAATTATTAATCCCGGGATAAGTTATCCCAAACTTGCCAACCAAACAACAAATTAAATGCCATTATAATTTAATCCCAAGACTTTGGTGTTATCCTTCATACGAAACGACCCCTAAAGATAAGATTAGAGATCTCAATATTATTTTGAATAATAACAGGAGAGACAAGCCATTTGGATCCCTAACACCAATGGTAACTTCACTACCAAATCCTCCTGGGACACTTTTAGACAGAAGAATAACAGTAATAGTTTCATCAAAAACATCTGGCATGAAGATACGCCCTTTAAAATCTCTTTCCTAAACTGGAGAGCAATTAGAGATAAACTTTATACCAATGAAAGAGTCTCCAGATTTGGGATTCAGATTGACCCTATTTGTTATTTCTCTAACAACAACAATATGGACCCTATCATACAAGACATTAATCATCTGTTCTGTCAGGGTGACCATGCTAAAAGAATTTGGAGTTTTTTTTGCAGGATCTCTTGGAATTGATCACACCAGCAGAAGCTACAAGACGATGTTACTCAACTGGTGGAACTACAGGTCCCACAACATCTTTGCAACCTATATAACCAAGATACTACCTCTAATCATAGTATGGGAGCTATGGAAATCAAGATGCAGCAAAAAGTTAGAAAATATGAGGGTATCCTTTTATAGAACCAAAACTAATGTTTTAAATACTCTTGTGCAGGTTCTAAAAAAGAAATTTAGAAGAGCTAACCTAGGAGAGGAATAGAGCACAATATGCAGAGATTGTGAAGCAGACATTGAGCAGAGACTAGAGAGTTTCAAGAGCTGTCAAATGGAGCAAACCTCCCCTTCACACTGTTAAGTTTAATAGTGATGGAAGTTGTTTACTTGGTATATGTGGAGGAGGGGGAGTAGTTAGAAACAACAAAGGAGGAATTATTTTTGCCTAATCTATTCCACTGGGACCAGGAACTTCTAACATGCAGCGGCAGCTTTAATGTTGTTTGGCATAAAGTGGTGTGTAAATAATGGACATAGTGTGATCTTGGGAGAAACTGACTCTGTCCTCATTACCAAATGCATTAGAAGGGAATGCAAAGTGCCTTGGACAATTATAAACATCATCAATGAAATCCAAGAGTTAGTTGAAGAGCATGGATTTGAAATCAACGTTGTTTCCGAGAAGCCAATAGACCTGCTGATAAGTTGACAAGCATGAGCCATAACTTTGAGTCAATCCACGTTTCAACCCTCATGACGAACTTCCCAATCAAGTAAAGGGACTACTTAATATGGACAAATGGGATATACACTCTTTCAGGATCAAAAAGAACAACCCATCCCGTATCAGTTATGATCCTCCATAGGTTTTGTTTATATAGTCACACTTTTGGCTAGGATAGCTTAGTAAACTCCCCTCAATGATCATGCATAAAGTTTGGTATGCCAAACTCAACTTGTAAGTTTTTGCACATCATCAATGACCAATGGAGTTTTTGGAAAAAAAAAAAGTACCCAATGTACTTCATAGTAGTGAGGCTAGAAGTCACCTTAAGATGGAAAATTGTTTAATAGATTAAATTTCCAGGGTGCCCATACTTATTGTTTAGGGACAAAACAGTATGCCTACTATGTTAAGGCATCACTAGATAGATCAATTTATCACTGAAAAGTACAATAAGAGGTACACAGGTAGTTACCGTGTCCAGGAATAAGAGATCCTGAGTCTTTCACGCCCGCATCACGTTTGATCATCGACTCAGTGAGGTCACCAAAGAGAGATCCAAAAAAGTTCAGAAATCCAAAAGCTACAGCACTGAAATGCCATTAAGACACAAAAATCAATTCAGAAAGCCATAATTTCCCAATTTAGAGGTTCATACAGTTTTAAGGCTCAAACTGCACCAACCTAGAATGTGAAAACACCCACAATAAAAGGAAAAAAAAGGCATTTCTTCTATATCATGTGATAGTTTAGAAATTAATGGATGGAATAAATACAAACATGAAATTTCAAAAAATAAGTTGAATTAATAGAACTCCTAATATGTTTTTAAGCGCTTGGCAACTAAAACGCTAATGTAATTACAAGTTCATATGACATAACAGTATCCCACTAGACCTGTAAAATATTCCAACTTTTACATGAATTTACATAATTATATATAGAGTTATAGACTTAAAATTACACTTGAGGAAATTCTATGGAAACAGAGCTTGTGCCAAAAGGTGAAAGAACAGCTGTATATCATTCCGTTCTTTAAATTTTCATCAGAAAAAGTTCTTTAGCTTACCTCCCTAAAATGGAATTAAGAATAAGATAAAGATGAGATCAATCAAATCCTTACACCACCCCTATCTATACTCCCTCCAACAAGGAGAATATTCCTTACTGCAGCTATAGACATATCAAAGGGTCTAAAACAGATGGCACTGCATAATAAAACCATTGAAAAGATTATTACCTTAATGTGGATGTAGGCCAACAGAATGTTTGTGATAACACCACAGAAGTGGCTATACAACCTCCTAAGCCTGCAAGAGCTCCCTCCCAAGTTTTCTTTGGGCTAATGTTAGTAAGTGGTGTCCGACCAAAAGCCTGAAAGGATTTCAACTCTGTTATATGCTTTCCTTCACAGGCCCACCAAAGAGATATCAGAATTACTTGGATTTGTTCCACTACTCCATATAAAAAAACATTTGAACTAACAAAAATTCATTGAACTTCCAGCATGCAATGATTAAAGGAAAATAAGAAGAACGAGATAAGCAAAGGGGAAACCAAGAGATGCATACATCTTCGTATAAGCATTATTACATTACTGTACTCATTTGCTATCATTAGTTTCTAAGTTTCTTAAAGGGTCAATGTCTTTTCCAGGCAACTGCCAGACAAAGCCAAAGAAAATATATCTTCAATATTCAGAATTCATCCAAAATAATCATTCAAATCTATATTAAATATAGCTATTACTTCCATGGTTAAGAACAGCAGAGGATTCAAGACGAGCCAATTCAACGTCTTATCAAGTCTATCACAGTTCTCATGATAGGATGACATCAAAAATAGAATGACATCAAAGACGGATGTACTAAAATTATGATAATGCCAGGTTAAGTTCTGCTTTTTTTAACAAGAAAAACACCGTCTTTGGAGGGTTAGTCAGAGACATCTGAACAAGGATAAAACTGATTTAAAGGAAGAACATCAACAGTGAAAAGTACCTTGCCTCCAATAAAAGCAAATGTATCTGCTGCAATGATACTACTGATTGAAATTAAGGTTGCCACAAGCCCCACGGTCCACTGAGTTGGGCCTCCCAGAATGATAGGCCATGATGCTCCCAGTCCTGTGTAAACCCATTGAAATGCCAATAAAAGTCAGAAGACCAGTAGCTGATCAGCTTGGAGAAACCAACTGCAAAGAATTTTCAAATACTACATCAGATATCAAGTTAAAATTCTAAATAACATATCTCAATTAATTCAATGGATACTTGTTACCTCCCCGCTCCCATAAATAGGCTTAAGATGAGGAGAATGCACCTAGTGACACCTTGCTAGGATTAGAACCTTGGTTGTCAATCTATCTCTTCAATCGTTGTGCTACCCTTTTGTGGGCTTAGATATCAAGTTAAATCACACCTGTAATAGCTAAATGCATGATTTCTTTTACTTCAAAGTCGTCTTTATTTTCACTTAAACAGTAGATTATGCTTTACTTTCATTTCTGTTTAGTATCATATGACTAAGATATGAGGTATTTACATTAAGTCATTTGAATCTGCCTCCCCCTTCTATACCATTGTATATTTCTTTTCTTAGATTCAGTCAATATTTCTTTGATTGCACATTTTTGAGCCGAGGGTCTATCGGAAACAGCCTCACTATCCCACAAAGGTAGGGGTAAGGTCTGTGTATAACCTACCCTCCCCAGACTCCACTTCTGGGATTACACTGTGTGTTGTTGTAGTAGATGATGCTGTTCTATACTTGGACTTGCTCCCCACCCCCCAAAAAATAGTATGATAAGAAATGTTGATAATAAAAACAACAATATTTTTGAAGGACGCAACACTAGTGGCTAAGTTAATATTATCAACAACAATAACTATGCCTTAGCCCCAAACAAATTAGGGTCGGCTAGATGAATCCTCATTAACCAGGTTACTCCATTTAAACTCATCTCATGGTGCTTCAGTAAGACCATTACTGCCATCTTTTGATTTCAATGGCAAGGCTGGCTTACTGATGCAACTGACTAACCATGCTATTCAGGAATTGAGAAAATCAACTATCGATGGTGGGGCCAAGTGGCGAACCCTCCAATATTGGATGATTGTCAAAGTCTTGAATCTCACTCTTGCTACTCCTATCGAAACTTTTCAAATCCATGCTGGAGTTGGATATAATGTTGAAAAAGTTATCTACTCTTGTCAGCCTAAAGAAGAGAACCTCGTGAGGACAGATGTTTATGGTGCTTGGGAGCAGTATTTGGATTAGAGCATGCTGACAATGCTCCTAAAAGGCCATTTGCTACCAACCAGGTAAGCTACTTTTTCTGTTATGCTGGTGATGAGGGGCATAGAAGAAAACCATCCAAGTCTTCAATCATTGAAATGCAAAAACATGACAGCTAATCTTTTTTGAGGTCCTTTTTTCTGAGATGTCTTTTGATGCTGGTTGAGCAACAATTACCCCCATCGGTCAACTTAAGAACTACTGGACCGGAAAACTTTTGTATACCGTATACGTGAATATATATTAACATTCGTGCTTTGATTACACTTTTTTTGAGATGTGGGTCTACCGGAAACAACTTCTCTACCCCACAAAGGTAGGGTAAGGTCTTTGTACACCCTACCCTCCCAAGAGCCAAGACCCTCACTTGTGGGACTATAGTGAGTATGTTGTTGTTGCCAATATCAAACAAAATAAAAATAATAATAATAATAAACAAGTAATGACTCCTATCAGATTATATTTATCCAATAAAGTATCATATCAGATTACACCATTAATATGTTAAATCTGTAATAATAATTTGATGCCTCACTCTTTTGTTCATGCTAAATTGTCTCAATAGGAAACTTGTCAGAGCCCTGGCCCTCTTAAGCTGGGATTTTAGCAGGAAAATTGTAATTTTCTTTAAAGAAAAAGGATATTTTTGAGAAGGCACTTTGTATAGAAAAAGAAGAATTTATTCATAAGAAAGGGAAAATGAGAAGGGTATTAAAGGAAAATCGAATTATATGGATCAAGACATTTTCTATTTTTCTCTATTTTGGAGTATGTATCAAGTGCCACTTTGTAGATTATTAGATGGAAGGCAGAGCTAATCATTCTGTATAACTTATATACAGGGGGTTTTCCCTTTCTTAAATAAAATCATTTACTGAAGATGAGAGAGAGAGAGAGAGAAAGACACGTACGTGATGATTTTGTAGAAGGACCTTCTCACTCTAGCTAACCATTTGGGGTTAAGACTTCCACGTGATGGTTTTTTATTTTTCTCTATTTTTGTAGCAGCATCAAGTGCCACTTTGTACAGATGACTTGATGGAAGGCGGAGCTAATCATTCTGTATAACTTAGATACAGGGGTTTCCCTTTCTTAAATAAAATTGTTTACTGAAAAAAAGAAAGAAGAGAGAGAGAGAGAGAGAGAGAGAGAGAGAGAGAGAGAGAGACGTACGTGATGATTTTGTGGAAGGACCTTCTCTCACTAGCTAACCATTTGGGGTTAAGACTTGCACGTGATGTTTTTTTATTCTAAAGTACTATAATAAAAAATCATGCAAGAGTTACAGTGGGTTCAATAGTCATTAGCCGTATAGAAATATGTATAAATATTCTCTCTTTTTAGAAGGTGAAGAGAAAATTATTTAGGTATACATTATCTTGGGATGACCAAAAGGCAAATTAAACATCATTTTGGGACTACTCAAAAAGGAAAAGTAGGAGGTAAACTTGAAATGAGAGGAGTTTCAAGAGTTCACTAATAACGCAAAATAGTTCCAGTATATTCAGAATAAGAGAAAATGTAAGTGTTTAACTCTAGTGACAATCTCTTTCACCTTTCCACTTTGTGGCTTTTCGACTAAATGAGTTTTAAAATTAGTATACTCACTAGAGTTTTCGGAAAAAAAAAATTAAAATAATGAACTTATATGTTTTTTTATGAAGTAAATTTAACTAAGAGCCCGTTTGGATGGGCTTTAAGTTGGTCAAAACCAACTTAAAGCCCCTTTTTAGCTTTTGTACGTGTTTGACTAATGCTAACTTTAAGCCATAAAGTTCTTAAAGTCAGTCAAAAATGAAAAGTTAGGATTCCTAACTTTTTTTTTCTAAGTGCTTAAAGTCATTTTCTTTGACCATGGAAATTACTTTTATATCCCTTATATTTTAACTAAATTTTCAAACTACCTTTTTTATTCTTTTAACCCTAAAATTCACATCATTTTCCTCATTTAAGCACTTTTATCCAAACACCCAACTGCTTATTTATAAAAATAACTTTCAGCACTTCAAAGTTCTAAAAGCACTTCATACATAAAAGTTATTTTTTTTAAGCCCATCCAAACGGGCTCTAATTTACAAAGTATGGATGTAAACACTCCATTGGAGACTACTCTTGCAGAAAGTTAATAAAAAACTCTACTAGCTGCTCTAGCTCAAAGCAACTATCCAGATTACCCCAAAAGCTACTAATAGAGGACATATAGAGCCTTAATTTCTCTGTAAGAACATTGTTTTTGTAACCAAAGAGAACACTTTTGGAAACAGCAAAAGCTTATTAGAACTCATGTGTGCCCAATAGGGTGACACTAGTGTCTCAATGACATAAGAAAACATACTCCATCAATTTATGGATTCTTAACATCCTGACAACAATTTTTCTTCAATATTTTCAGCTCGATCTAGTTTTTTCTTCATAACTTCAAAAAATTAAGTTAGGTCCATAAATAATAAAGGAAGGCAATACAACAACATACCAAATGTGATCCCATATGTGGGATTTGGGGAGGGTGGGGTGTATGCAGACCTTACTCCTACCTTGTGTTTGTGTGAGGTAGAGAGGTTGTTTTTGATAGACCCTCGGCTAGTAAAGGAAGACAATAAAACACAATATCCTTCGGATGGGCCATTTAGGCATACTTGAGAGAACATGATGCAAAAAAATGGTGAAGGAGAGGAGATTAAGGAACTTTACATTCTATGGAGGAGACACCATGCCTGTAATTTCTTAAGTACATACATGTATGCATGTCCAACACATGTCAGTGTCTCACTGGAGCACATTGATGAGTAACTTGAATTCAGATCATTGTGTGTGTAATTGTTTGCTAACCAAAAAATCCCCGTGAATTACGGTTCGCAGTTTTCGAATTTGTGACATGCACCTAACTCATACATAATGTCTTGTGCACTTACCACAAGATCAAAGCTATGGGGGCTAGCACATATGTATATACTCTACAATTTCTAAACAATAACAAAAAGGGCATCGATTCTTACTAGTGTTAAGAGCTGGAACCGCCAAACCACATCTCAACTTAACCCAGAAACAAGGGAGATAGCCACAATAAAAGAGCCCAAACATGGCACTAGTAAGTTGAGCAAAACGAGGAATTCGCCTTTGCATCAGCAGTGCCATTGCAACAACAAAGGCCGCAGAGGTAACAGAAACATCAATATGACCTAAATATCTGACAGAATTGGAAGAGCAATCAATAAGATCTTCAACTTAACAAATTCCAAAAATAAATAAATCATAAACAAACAAGCAGGAAATAATAACCAAAACAACTCTAAGATATTGCATGCTGCCTTCAAGATTGTTTATCAAGCTACTCGGCATTGCAACCGCTGTCCATTTACTGGGGGAAGAACAAAACCTAATTGTGTAAGAAAATCATATATAGAGTCTGACATTGGAGAAGCATGATGAAAGTATTCTTTCCTTCAAATATATAGCATAGAAAATTTGAAATGGAAGAATTTTGAATCCATCTCGCATTTATTATATATTGTTCTTTCTTTCCAAAATATAACATATACATCTCTCATCTATTTCCACCGTAGAAGACGTCATGCTACATCCCCAGGACAGTTGCAAGTAGAAACTGAGTCTAAATATGGCATATGAAGCATATCCAAAAATAGTGATAGTATGATCAAGAGAATTTCACTTGGTGCATGGAGAAGACCTTCAAGATGACATTCATAGCTCTGTAAATTTATATCTCTTACCTCTTCTTGAAGTGATAAATGACGCCATTTCTAACCTAAAGGGTAAAGCAAAAGATATGGACTGTCTAAGCAAGCAAGTTCAACCACAACAAAAGGGTTTAATCAAGTGGGCAGGTACAAGCCTCCGGGTTTATATTGAGAAGTATACAATGAGTCTCAATTCATAAACCATTGGAGCCCAAAAAGAGTAGAAAAGAAGAGGTTCCACCCAATATTGCCCAGAGCAATCTAATGTCTAATGCATAATGAATGATGGATCAAGTCATCATTTTCTAGCATTAATGGCCTAATTTTCTGAAGACTGACATATACAGTCAAAGTTATGCAGGCCTTTACATACGACCACAAGAAGGAGAAGAGTAAATGGGATGCATGGTGGACATTTTGTAAAATGCAAGGTCTTTCTGCTGCGCAAAATCATTGACCTAATGATAAGAGACTTTGTGTCGTCCATATGTTATGTCAGAATATCAAGATGGTTTAGACTTCTTTCAAAAGATGTTGAGTCTATCCCTTTAGGTTCAATGAGAGAGTACAAAATGAGGGATATGATGTACAAGAGAGATTCATGGGGTTCTATTCCTTGATAATACTGGCAAGGGTTAATGAGACAGCAAATTAATGCTGTGTTAATCTTAATTAACAAAGGATAGGCATAGATATCTAACACCAGATAACAGGAGTCTCTTAATGAAATGGCTTTGGAGATACAACATTAAGAGGCAAGCTTTATGGAGACAGGTCATCAGTTGCAGGTATGAGCATTTGGGACACTGGGGAACCAAACCATTAAGAACAATCATATGGAGTTGGCAACTGGAAATCCATCAGGAATCTTTGGGAGGTGTTTGTAGCAAACAGAGAGTTTCAAGATGCAAAATGGGAGGAGAATTTCATTCTATAATGATGACTGGCTTGGTCATGGAACATAGAAAGACCTCTTCCCTGATCTATTTATCCTTTCAAGTTTCATCTTCACCTAATGCCACAATAGAAGAAGCTTGGGGCTGAAGGGTTGGAACATATCTTTCAGAACAATTCTCAATGACTGGGAAATCACTAGTGTCACTGGATTCCTCAGAATGTTATAGGGCTTTACAGGATTAAATGAGAAGGACTCTCTTACATGAAAAGGACGCAGAAGCTCAAAATTCACCGTACAACTATCTATCATCTATAGGGCAGTCATAGCACCTTCTGGCACTGGAGACAGATTTGGAAGACCAAAGCACCTTTCAAAGTTGTCGGTTTTTCATGGCTAGTTATAAGAATCGCTTGCTCACACAGGAAATTCTTCAGAGAAGAGGCTTTCAGCAGAGTCCCAGATGCTTTCTATGCCAACAGGAAGCTGAAACCAATGGCCATTTATTTCTACATTTGGCCTAATATGCACCTGGAACAGTATAAGGGGAAAAATATGTAACAAAGGAATGGTGGAAGATTGTTCCAGTTTGCATATGGTGGACAATATGGAAGGAGAGGAATGCAAGATGTTTTGAAGGCAAGAGCCGCTCAACCCAGAAAATCAAGATACCTGCATTTCTCTTTTTCATTTTTGGTGTAAAGAACAGTTTAGAGATGATGAAGAATCATTGATATATTTTTGTGACTCCTTGTAAGAATTACAGGGGGGTTTGTGCTTGTAAATGTTAAATACCAGCCCTGTTTTGGGTGTTGATGAATATAACATGTTACCATTCTCAAAAAGAACGAATATTGAATTGGTAACATGAAAGTAAATGCCAAAAATATTTTTTGTCCATGCATATACAATTTTGTTTAAAGCGGTCTAGATAACAACAATGATCCATCGACATACAACAGATGATGCAGGCATGAAATCTTGCTGTTAATGTTCCAGGTTCTAAATATCTGTGGCAAGAAACTAATGGCAAAGTGTCTTCTGAGGTTTAAAGTGGTTTACCAGAAAATCAGAAGTATGTTTACTTATTATAGAGAGAAAATTGAGAAAGATCTTAATGACTTACAGTGTGAGTACAGGCATGAGAGCACAGATGACAGAGCAAACTCTTGATACGTATCGAGGAGGAGGAGTCATTCCATCAGCAATTCCACGACTCCTAACCAGTTCAAAGTACTCCCGTGCACCCACAAAAACAGCAGCAGCAAGGGCAACAGTGAAAACCCATCCTCCAGTCAATACCACACCTCCGACTAAAATACCCATACCAAGTCCAAAGACTACCCTTTTCTTCAATTGACTATTTTTCTCCTTAAGTTCAGAAGTGGGAATTGCCCCTGCCGGTGTACTGTTGCCTTTGTTAACTTCCTACAACATAATTATCCCAGTGGTTCCAATTCAATTATCTGAAAAGATCTGAACATAATACATGCTGTCTTGCCACATCGACTCTGATGCTAATCTTGGAAGTAGCGACCACAGAAGTTAAACAATGACTTGGACACTTAAGTGACCCCAAAAGCAAACAATGAATGCAGGATCAAAAAGCAAAGGCAGATCCCCATATTCAATGCCTTTCCCTTGAGCATTACAAAAGGGACAACAAACTAACAACTGACACAACCAAAGATACTCCAGAATAAAAAAATGGTTATAGTTTCTCTTTATTGGTAATAGAAATGGTTACAGACTTATCGATATTTATAGTTTTCCAGTCAGAAATCCACATTAGATACTCATACCATTCTAATTACAGTTTCCAGGAAAAGGTGAATGTTTATCACATTGCACTTCACCTAGTATCACACATGAATTTTAGGTGTATCAAGTCAGCAATTGCACTAGGCTTTACACCTTTTTTATAACCGATAAATCCCCGATGATCAATGGTGCACCATTCGAAACTTAGTGGATAATGGGCCCACTCCTCTACTCTTACGCATAGGCTTATACACCTACATTAAACACTACCAGTTTTCAGAATAAACACCTGTTGGTTCACTTTTTTCCTCCTCTATATAGGTTTATTTCACTCTGCTGCATCCCCCAATCACTCAGAAGCCTTTAGTCCATTTATTGTTATAATAGATCCCGAAAAATACCTTTCCCCTTCTTGACTGATAAGAGAATATGGCCAGTAAAAATATAGAAAACTTTTAATTTTTTTTTACTTTATTATTATTATTATTATTAATACTACTATTCATATATATTTAACTTATTTTTAAGTGCTACTATCATTTGGTATAAGATGACATAAGTTAAGCTTAAATTGATTCATATAGTTGATTCCAACTTTTTTTCTTTTTGATAAATGGTATTGTTGTATTCCTCAGCATCAAGGAATGCTGGCAACCTCCAAAAGTGTTATAGCTGACTCCAACTTATTTGGGACTAAGGCGTAGTTGTTGTTTTATACTCTCTCACCTCAAATTTCTCTCTCTCCAGTGAATAATCTTATCCTCAAAAGTGGTCCCCCCTCGTCTTTTCTCTTAACGGCAATTATACATTCTTTTTTTTCTCCAATTAGATACATCTTCGACTATCGACCTTCTCCTTATAAAAATCAAACTTTTGACTTCTAACACCACTAAAAATAACTGCTCTATAATCATAACATCATAAAGAAATGAAAGGGGGGAAAAGACAACTTTGATGAAAAAAAGTTTAACACACTAGCGGATAAATTACAAACCCTATATTAGTTCAAGTTCTGCTCTGCAAACTAACTCTCTTCTTAAAAGGAAGGATCTTTGGGAAATAAAAAAATCAGGTCATAGTTTATCCAACTACAAACCAGTTCTCCTAAACCATATTTCTCCAAAGCAACAGCACTCAAGTTGTACCCCTCTAACATTGACGGATTTGCCAGACAGTTTTGCTTGGACCATGACATGCATAGATCAAACCAAGATAAGAAAAGAAAACCTCATGTAGCTCCCTAATGTGATTAATTTGATCAAAGAGCCACCCATACCCATTGGTTAATGCAACAGTCAACTTAGAACTAGAGCTAATGTTAAAAGTTGTACCACTCAGTATCATCAAATGAGAAGTGGCAATTTTGTTTGGGCTGATAGACCACTAAAATAATTACAAACATGATATTTGCAGAAGTTCACTTGTTTCTTAATCTAAGAGACAATCAAAAGTAGAAGATAACTATATTGATGAAATCAACAACAACAACAGCAACCCAGTGAAATCCCACAACGTGTAGTCTGGGGAGGGTAAAGTGTACGCAAACTCCTACACCAATGTAGGACTCCTGTTTCCGAAAGACCCTCGACTCAATAAAAGCATAAAAAGAGGTTAGATAAGGCATATATGAGAAAGCAAATAACGAGAATGACAGGGATAAAATAGAGTAATCAAAGTACAGAAAGTAATAGATAATAACAGAAATCACAACACAAAAAATTATAGTGCGCTAATGCGCCTAATAATATTGATGAAATCAATGAACCAATTATACCTCAATGCCAAACAAAGCTAGGGTCCAATCATTCTATCACTATTTCACTTGCATGAAATTTGTCACATATCACGAATTCTCTAAAACTAGAGGCTCTCTAATATCATACTTACCCCTACACTGGTAGAGAACACGCTTGCCAAACTGAAAAGGACTACTGGAAAAAATTGATACAAGGCATAGATAATCGTTACCTCTTTGGATTCATCATCGAAAAGGTGTCCCGGTTCAGCACGAGCAACAGCTGTGATAATTCGAGGGTGTTTAAAGAAGACGCTTCTGGGTATACCCGAAACCTCTCTAACTCTGGACCCATCAAGAAACAACCCAATTCTTGAAATTGAACATCTGGGTCGGCTTAAACTTAAGGTTCTTGTCGAAGAATGATGAAATTGAGATGATGTAGAAGGAAGATGATGGAAGTGGCAATTGCAGATGGAAGTAAGGGAGAGTGGAATCAACTTGAATCTATCAAAATCTATAGAAGAAGCCATTGATGAAATGGTATAATGGGTATTCATTCATAAAAGTTGATTAAGCGATATTAGAAGCATGTTTGATGGAAGAGTTGGATGAAATCAAGATTCGCCATTGTCGATGGGAAGTGGTAACAAGAAGAGGATATTTGCATCACAGGTAAGTGATAAAAGAGGGGAAAGGTTCGTATTCTTGAGCCGTGTGCTGCACATAAGAATTTTAGCCCATCCTTTTTTGGTTTTTACCGGACATGCTTGTTTTGTTTGAAATTAAAATATACAATTTATTTTATTATATTCTTTAAAAATTTTCTATCATTTAAAAAAAATATTTTTTATTTTTAAATATATCACTTTATGCAATGTATTAGTCAGATACATCAAAACGTTAGATATATCACTTACGTAATATATTTATTGATCACTTTACGTAATGTATTTATCAGAAACATAACTTTACATGATATATCGATCGGATACATCACTTTACGTGATGTATCGGGACGTCGGATACATCATTTTACGCGATGTATCGGTCGGATACATCACTTAATGTAATATATCAAGACGTTTTGGGATGTATCCGAATTCCACCAAATTTAAGAAATTTTTATAATTTGGAAAAGAGTTATAGAATGTAATTAGCTCTTAATAATATGAGATATGTATAATCCTTCCCTTTTTATTTATCGGCCTTGTTAATTTGAATTGAATCTGTGCATTGCAGGCTCTAGTTAAAAATGGCTCACTGCCTTAAGTAAGAGTTTATTTCTATAATTCAAACCCGAAATTTTTAATTAAATATATCACTTTATGCAATGTATTAGTCAGATACATCAAAACGTTAGATATATCACTTACGTAATATATTTATTGATCACTTTACGTAATGTATTTATCAGAAACATAACTTTACATGATATATCGATCGGATACATCACTTTACGTGATGTATCGGGACGTCGGATACATCATTTTACGCGATGTATCGGTCGGATACATCACTTAATGTAATATATCAAGACGTTTTGGGATGTATCCGAATTCCACCAAATTTAAGAAATTTTTATAATTTGGAAAAGAGTTATAGAATGTAATTAGCTCTTAATAATATGAGATATGTATAATCCTTCCCTTTTTATTTATCGGCCTTGTTAATTTGAATTGAATCTGTGCATTGCAGGCTCTAGTTAAAAATGGCTCACTGCCTTAAGTAAGAGTTTATTTCTATAATTCAAACCCGAAATTTTTAATTAAAGATGAAGAAATTTCAATTATTCTATCACAATACATATTCATGCGGCCTTTAGTTCTTCATTTCTTTATATTGTGGAAAAAGGCATAAATTCACCCTCAAACTTGTTATGAAAAGTCAGTAAACGCTTAAATTATTGTGACGGCCTATTACACACTTGAATTACTTAAAAGTGAATTTATTTCAACCTTCAAAATTGACGTGAAAATAAAATTAAATACAAAATAAATAAGGCATATTTGAGTCAAAATAAAGTCAATTTTTTCCCACCCCCACCCTTCTCCTTCATGCCACCCTACCTTTCTTCTCATCACAAACACTCTTTTTGCTATGGCTAATGAGAAAAATAATTTTTTTCATGATAAATTTTCAAAAGAAAAACATAAAACAAGATTGAGGGATAGAAATCCACTGCAAAGATTGGCAATCCACTTCAAAGATCGGCGAGGTTGTTCAATTAATTAAGTTCATTTCTCGAAAAAAATTCGGCGAAACATCTAAAATTGGTCAATTATTACTACTCCCACATCAATTTCATCAAGTCGAGCTGTGATTATTCAGTTTATTTTTGTCTTTTTGTTAATTATGAGCATATGAAATAAGAAAATTTTCAGATCTTTCTTTTTCCGTGTAAAAAGTTTCTGAATTTTGCATAAAATCTATTTTTTTTAGTGTATGTTCATAGATTTTTTATGGCAGCGGGCTTGATAGAGATTTTGATGTGGATGCTAAAATTTATGGTTATGATTGTGATGAATTTCAATAGTGGTGATATGATTTCAATGGTGAATTTAGTCAAATTTATTATTGTTTTTATCAATTTTTTATGATGGCAGTGGTTGTGGAAGATTACGGTGCTGAATTTGATTGTGGATGATAAAATCTATGGTGGTGGAGAAGCGAATTTGATGATTATGGCAACAATGATGGTGGTTTAATGGTGAGTTTGAATGTGTATAAGGAAGAAAAAGCAATTGGGTGACATGATTTTTTTTTGAAATCTAACATAATTATTAATGTAATAGTGACAAGGTGATGACGTAGCGCTAGTTTGAAACACTTTCTCATCGTGTGATTGGTTGTGTGCGCGTCATGATCGAAATAAATTCACTTTTAAGTAATTCAGGTGTGTAATAGGTTGTCACAATAGTTTAAGCGTGTAACTGATTTTTTGTGACAAGCTCGGGGAGGAATTTATACATTTTCCCTTTATATTATACTAGTATAGGATTCCGCGCATTAAATTATAATTATAATTAAGATTTTATCTATTTAAACATGTTAGATCATATTAAAATCAATAAATACCTAACTATTATCTTATTTTGCAATAAAATATACCTAATAATAAATTAAAAAATTGAAGAATTTTTTTATAAATAAAATCATTAAATAACTTTTCGATGTACTCCAAATATTTGAATTAGATACAAACAATTTGAAAGTATAAAATGATTAAAAAATAAGGATATTATAATTTATAGAATATTTTAAAATCACTCAAAATAAGTTGTTCTATATCACCTTAAATTAATATTTGCTTGTTCAGTTATTCTTTTTGTGACTTCAATATTTCTTATTTTAGAAGAAAACATAATTTTTTAATTTTTAACTAAGCAAAAACTCTTTAGTGAGATTTTTTTTGTTGTGCTTATGGTTTATCAGAAACAAAATATTTATCCACAAAGATAGATAAAGATAAGGTTTAATTACATTTTACCTTCTTCAAACCCCACATATGAGATAATAATGATTATGTTATTATTGTTGTTACAAAAATATAAAGCGCAATTAATAATTAGTTTATTTTTATGAATTACTTTTGAATTTTAGCTTCAATTGTCTTACATAAGATTTATATTTTATTTTTAATTGTTTCAATCCATTCTCAAATTTTATATCAAATATTTTAAATATTTTTTCTCTTTCCATCTTTGCCTATTATTTAATTTTTTTATGTATTCTTTATTTATTTATCTTATTGGTCAAATTAATTCAATGAATATTTACATTATATCTATTATTCTTTTATAGATCAATTTCTCTATTATGATATCTTAGTTAATCTTTTTTCATTTAATGTACCAATAATAACCTAAATAATATCATAGTTTATTTTAAATTATAAATTTTGAATAACTCTAAATTTAAATAGAAAAGTCCTTTTCGCCATAAAATTTGTTGTTTGTCATTATTAGTGAATATCATTATTTTAACACATGCCATTAGTATGAAAAATAAATCTTTTAAATATGATGCATCACATATTAAAAGTTCTTACAACTCCAACAAAGTGAAAAAATTGGAGATAAAAAGTTGTTATGAAAACTTCTACTATTATGAAATGAATTATTTGAGATATCTTTTTCTTTCCGTATTATTTTTATGATTTTATCATTTTTTTATAAAATTATTTATGGACTGATCGATGCATATAACTATTCTTTTATAACAATTTCAGTCTATACATAAATGTTAACTAACCATAATTCATGTTTATCACTTTAGCAAAATTTGAAGAAAAAAAACTAAGAGGAAACTCAAACCAAAGATTTAATATCTTTCAACCACACATCATGGAGAATATTATAAAACTTAATTTACAGTAAAAAAAAATAAACTATTCAAATTTTACTTAAAGATTTTATGTCAAATAACATTCAATGCATGTACCTTGTATACTTCTTTCTTGCTTCTAACATAATGTTTTGTTTTTGATCTTATATAATTGCTTTTCATGTACCTACAATAATACAAATAGCATTAGATATTAAGAAGCATGCAATTCTGTGATATTATAAGGTGCAGTATATGAATTAAAAGAGAATAAAAATATACCTATTTTGATTGATTCGTAGATGAAGAATCCAAAAGGAGAAAAAAACCAACATAAGGCTTGTTATGGGAAAAATATGCTAACATTACTTTTGATATATTAAATCTAAACAAAAACACAGAAAGATACCTGCAGGCTACCATGAATGAGTGAATGAATCCCTTTTGTGAAGGAGGTAGAATATTGGTGAAGCAGAATGTTCATCGGAGAAAAAAAATGATTAGACTTCAAGAGAATTCTAGACAACAGTTATATGAATTTCATTAGTTATTATCCATTACTAAAACTGTGACCGTTCCGATGGTGGGATGCTTGCGGAAACCTTATTCAATGAATTTGATGTTTGATTTTTTTTTTTAAAAAAAAATAAATTGCAACTGCTTCCTACTTTCTTTGTTTTAATAAGTTACTATTTCTTTTTTTTGTTCTTTGTGGTTGTATTGATTTTATCCTAAAATAATTTTTGAATAAATAAATTTTACTTATGAAAAATGTGATAAAAAGATATGTATGTGTAGTTAGTTCATAGTTGCACCTTCTTTTTAAAAATACTTGAAACTTGTAAAAGAAAAACAGTTAAAAGAATATATATCACCTTTATCACGGTAGCAGTTTTTTTTAAAAAAAAAATAATTTGAAATTGTTAAAAAACGAAAATCAAATAAGTTGGTGGTTCCTAATTTTTGGTATTTATGATTACGGTAAAGATTTACTTCAAATCAAATAGTCACATAATTTAAAATAAAGATGTCAAGTAAATAAATATTATTTTTTTATGGTGCTGACACGTGATAGTTCTTGTCTCTCCTATATATATATATATTTATATGGAGAGAGAGAGAGAATTATTTATTTTTTCTAACTTATATTCAAACACATTTGATTAATTTTTGTTTTAGTTTGAGAGTTAATATTAAAAAATATGATGAATTAAAAAACAAATCCTAAACGTGCCTTGAATTATGGTCACATGGTTTTAGGCTTTTAGGACTCCAAATACATGCACCAGTTATTTTAATAATATATGTATTTCCTTTTGAAAATATATAAATTTAATTATTTTTAAATTTAAATTTAAATTTAGTAACTCAGTTTTCTAGTTTTAATTTTTTTTTAGCATTATCTTAAAAGTACCAAGTGGCTTAATCCTATGTTGTCACTTGGATTAAGGGGAATATTTTTTCCTCATTTTTAAAATAATGTATAAATAGTTTTGATTTTAAAAATATGACTAATTTTGAATTCAAAAGGATAATAGAAAATGATATAGTTTTGTATTTTATAATAATAAATATTAGTGTGTGTGATTCAATGGAAAATGGGAAATGATGGAATAACGTGCAAGTATCCACGGGACTGGGCTGCTTCCTTCTATAATTGTTCGTATGTTAAATTTTAAAGGTTAATTTTTAGTGTAGTAAAATATATAAATATTCATACACAAAATTAAATGAATGTTATAAATTTTTTAACGAAGTAATTAAATTTTTCAATGAGTCATTTAAAGAGTTATATTGATGTGTGTCTATTCAAATTTCATATTATAATATTATGACATGTGTCTTTTTAAAAAAAAATTCAAATTTAAAATTTTAATTTATTGTTATTTAAAATCTAAAATTATGAGAAATATTGTGGCCCTAACATGTAGTATTTTTGCCGCTCATATTAAGACACGTGTCTTTCTTTTTTTCAATTTTCTTAATTAAATTTTTAATTTTCTGTTATATAAAATATAAAATATGAATTTGTGAGAAAAATTGTGGCGCTGACATGTGGCGCTGACATGTGGCCCTTTGGCCTCTCCTATTATATATAGATAGATTTGTTTTTCTTTTGTCTAACTTTGTTTTCTACTTTACGTAGACTGAGTTTTTTTGTTTGAAATTTTTTCCTTGTCAAATACAAAGTTTTTTCACTTAATCATCATAAATAAAATACATAATATATAAACATGCCTTTTTAATTTAGATTCAACTAGTATTTATATTCTCTAATTTTAGGTGTGTCACAAAAAATATGTGTGTCTATTTATTCAACTTTATACAAATATCTATTTATACACACTCAAAATTGAATGATATATGTGCATAAAGTCAAAGCACATTTTATATATATATTATGCATAAATAAAAGGAGGAAGTATCATACTATATCCTTCAAAATTGATAATTGTAATTTGTTATAAAATAATATTAATATATATAAACAGCAAAATAAAAAAAGTATAATAAAGGAAGATAAAGAGAGAGAGAAATGACAAAGAAAAAGAAACGTAGAGTAGTAATGTTTTTGATTGTTTGTGTTTTCATATTATAGAATGCAATGCCTTTTTATAGGCAAAATTTGTTGAGAAAACTATTGATCTACAGTAACAAAACTATTGATCTACCGTAACAAAACTATTGATCTACCGTAACAGTGGGTCCTATGGATATCCACTTGTTTACAACACTCTCCTTGGATGTTCATGTACAAAAGAAAAAATATGTACATAATTATTTGTAATACACATTGATTGTTGTCTTATTAAAAACCTTACCAGAAAAATTCAGTGGGATAAAATCTTGGTTCAGGGAAAAATAGTGCAGCGCATATTTTACTCTCTTTGATGAGAACATCATTTAATATCTCGAAAATGACACATTCCAATCTTTTATCTCAATTTCTCAAAGGTTGAAGCTGTCAAGACCTTGATGAACATATCTGCTAAACTATCACTTGAACGAACTTATTGAACATCTATTTCACCTTTCTTTTGAAGATCATGAGTAAAGAAGAATTTTGGTGAAATATGTTTTGTTCTGTATCATTTGATTTATTCTCCCTTCAATTGAGCTATACATGCAGCATTGTCTTCATATAATACTGTTGGAATGTCTCTTTTCAATGAAAGATCACATGTATCTTAAATGTGTTGAGTTATTGATCTTAACCAAACACATTCTCGACTTGCTTCATAAATGACTATTATCTCTGCATGATTTGAAGAAGTGGCAACAATAGTTTGCTTTGTTGAACGTCATGATATAATTGTACCACCACATGTAAATAAGTTGCTTGTCTGCGATCGACCTTTATGAGGATCAGACAAATATCCTGCATTTACATAAACAATCAATTGTGATGTGGATTCATTTGAGTAAAACAATCCCATAGTGGTTGTCCCTCAGAGGTATCTGAATATATGCTTAATTCCATTCCAGTGTCTTCATTTTGGAGAAGAACTAAATCTTGCTAACAAGTTGATAGAGAAAGTTATATCTAATCTAGAATTGTTGGCAAGATACATTAATGCACCAATTGCACTAAGATATGATATTTCAGCACCAACAAGCTCTTCATCATTTTCATGAGGTCGAAATGGATTTTTATTAATATCAAGAGATCTCACAACCATTGGGGTACTCAGTGAATGTGTTTTATCCATGTAAAATCTCTTTAAAATATTTTCAGTATATGTTGATTAATGAACAAATATCTCACTTGTAAAATGTTCAATTTATAGACCAAGACAAAATTTTGTCTTTTCGAGGTCTTTCATTTTAAAAAAAAATTCCAGACATTTTACTGCCTTTGAAAGTTCTTCAGCAGTTCCGATAATATTCAAATCATCAATATATACAACTATTATGACAAATTTAGATCCAGACTTTTTCATAAAGATACAAAGGCAAATTGGATCATTGTTAAATTCTTCTTTTAGCAAATATTTGCTAAGACGATTGTACTACATTCGCCCTGATCGTTTTAACCCGTATAAGAATTTTTGAAGTTTTATTGAACAAGTTTTCTGAGAATTTTTACATATTTCAGTCATTTTAAACCTTCAAAAATTTTCATAAAAATATCGTTATCTAGAGAGCCATATAAATAGATTGTAACGACATCCATCAGATGCATGCCAAATTTTTTATGAACTGCCATATTTATAAGATACCTGAAAGTGATTGCATCCACCACAAGAGAATATGTTTCCATATAATCAATGTCAGGTCTTTGCGAATTTTTTTGTGCCACAAGTCATGCTTTATATCGTATGACTTCATTTTTCTCATTTCGTTTTCGCACAAAGACCCATTTGTACCCCACTGAATTTATACCTTTAGGTATTCGGACTATCGGTCCAAAAACTTCATATTTTTCAAGCGAAACTAATTCAACTTGAATTGCATCTTTTCATTTTGGTCAATTATTACTCTGTCTACATTCCTCGACAGATTTTGGTTCAAGATTCTCATTTTGTTGCATTATTTCAATAGCAACATTATAAGCAAAACTATTGTCGACAATTACATTATTTTGGTTCCATATTTTTTCTGATGAGACATAATTTATTGAAATTTTTTCATTATTTTCAGGCTTCTCAACCTCTTCTAAGGTTTTATCAATTGTTATGTCTCCTCACTCTTCTTAAGAATGTTCTTTCATATTATGAAAATTTTCATTGTTTGTTCCTTTTTTTGAGGATTTTTATCTTTGGAACCGATTAATCTATCACGTTTTAAGTGTGGTTTAGACTCATTTACATTAATTAATTATTCTACTGGGACATCAACTCAAATTTGAGCATTAACAGCTGGAATATGAGATTTAGTAATTTTTGATAGGTCAGTGAATGCATCTGGCAGTTGATTTGCAATATTTTGTAAATAGATTATTTTTTGAACTTCCGGTTCACATTTATTTGTATGAGGATCTAAACGAGACAGTGATAATGCATTCCAATCTATTTTTTTTCCAACTGATTATTTTCTCCCCCTAATGCTGGGTATACTGATTCATCAAAATGACAATCAACAAATCTTGCAGTAAATAAATCTTCAATCGTAGGTTCCAAATATTTTATGATAGAAGAAGATTTATACCCAACATATATCTCAGCCTTCTTTAGGGACCCATCTTTGTACGTTGTGATGGAGCAATTGAAACATATACCGCACATTCAAATATTCTAAGATGGGAAATGTTCGGCTCCTGACCAAAAACCAATTGTAATGAAGAGATTTTATGATAACTTGTGGGTCTGATCCGCACAAGACTTGCTGCATGCAAAATAGCATGACCCCATAATGAAATGAGAAGTTTTGTTCTCATAAGCATTGGTCTAGCAATTAATTGGAGTCGTTTAATCAATGATTCTGCCAGATCATTTTGAGTATGAATATGAGCAACCGGATGCTCAATTGTTATGCTAGTGGACAAAAAATAATCATTAAATGCATGAGATGTGAGTTTAACATTATCAAGACGATTTGTCTTTATTGCATAATCTGAAAATTGTGCTCTTAACTTAATTATTTGAGCAAGTAATCTCGCAAATGCCATATTACGAGTTGATAATAAACACACGTGTGACTATCTTGTAGATGCATCTATTAAAATAATATAATATTTAAATGGTCCACATGATAGTTGAATGGACCCACATATATTACCCTATACACTTCAGAAATGCTGGGGATTCAATTCCCACTTTCATTACTTGTGGCCTAGTAATCAATTTGCCTTGATAGCATGCAACACAAGAAAATTATTTAAATTGTAAAATCTTTTGTTTCTTCAAAGAGTGTCCATGTGAACTCTCAATTATTTTGCTCACCATATTAGAATCGGAATGGCCCAATCGGTCATGCCAAATAATGAAATCATTTGAGTTAGAAAACCTTTGATTTAGTATGACATGTATTTCAACCATGCTAATACTTGTGAAGTATAAGCCGGATAAAAGAGCGGGTAACTTTTCAATTATAAACTTCTCGCCCGACATCATTGTAGTAATATAAAGATATTCATTCTTTTCATCATTTGTAGTCTCAATATGATAGCTTTTTTGACGAATGTCATTGAAATTTAATAAGTTTCTTTGAGACTTATTACAATATGATGCTTCATTAATTATCAACTTTAGTTTTTTCGGATCCTTAATTAATCTTGTACTACCAGATATTGTATTAACATTAGCTTCTTTCATAACCAAATAAGAGAAATATTTTTTATCTCTTAAAATAGTGTGTGTTGTGGCACTATAGATAAAATACGTATCATCATAATTGATTTTATATCCAATTGATGACTGGAAAATTTCCATATTCTTCATAAAAAAGATACATTATAAGAACGTGAAAAACTAACAACATAAGAAACCTTAAAAATTTGTACTAAACATATAGAAATTAGTAAGACATAATGACTTAAGAAAAGCACTTAAGAAGGACAAATGGTAGCAAACATAATAGGAAAACAATAACTATTTTTTATAAAAATTTTTATCTCAGTTAGATGATCGGTTCTTCAATCAATATTCTCATAAAAGTTTTCAGCTTCTAAATGAGTAATATTTGGGAGTCCTTCAAAATCATCATCTTATAAGCAAGATTTGCCTCAATATCTTTATATTTTATTTGAGGGAGTTGATTCATTATCATAATCTAGCGTACGACAATCACGTGCCCAATGACCCTTCATACCACATTGGTGACAAATATTGATTTTACCTCTAAAGGCTTATTTTGACAAATTTTATTGTTCTCATGTTTATTTCCATCATGATGATGATAATTATTTCGTCCTCTACCACGACCTCACCCACGCTAATTATTTTGTTTTGATTCAAACTGATTATGTGCTGCTACAACATTCACTTCAAGGAATGGAGCAGACCCAGTAGGACGGACTTCATGATTTTTCATCAGCAAAGTATTATTTTGCTTAGCCATAAGTAGGCATGTAATTAATTCAGAATATTTCTTAAACTTTTTTTCACGATATTGTTGTTGTAGCAACACATTTGAAGCATGAAAATTGGAATAAGTTTTCTCAAGTAAGTCATCATCAGTGATAGTTTCTCTACATAATTTTAATATGGAACTTACTTTGTGAATAACAGAGTTATGCTCAGATATAATTTTAAAATCTTGAAATCGAACGTATATCCATTCATATCGAGCTTTCATAACACCGTAAGTTTTTGGTGGTCATATCGTTCTTTCAAATTAGTCCATAATTCAAGAATGTCTTTCACAGTTTAATATTGAGTTTTTAATCCTTCATAAAGATGATGATGGAGAAAAACCATGATCTTCGTTTTATTTTGGCTTGATGCTTTATTTCCTTGTTTAATAGTATCACCAAGACCTTTAGCGTCTAGGTGAATTTCAGCATCAATGATCCATGACAAATAATTTTTTTCAGTAATGTCAAGTGCCACAAAATCAAGCTTTGATAAATTTGACATGATGAAAACTGAGATAGAAATTAATTTAAAAATAACAAAGAAAATTAAAATTAAATTTCTTCAATAGATCCACTAGATATATTCATATAAAATAAAAACATATAATTCATGTGTTCATCATACCTGAGATATAAGTTAATTTATCCGGAGAAAATTAGAGTTTTGTGCTGATAATTTGTTATAAAATAATAATAATAATAATAATAATATATATAAATAGCAAAAGAAAGAAAGTATAATAAAGAAAGATAAAAAGAGAGAGAAATGACAAAGAAAGAGAAACATAGAATAATAATGTTTTTGATTTCGGTGTGTTTTCATATTCTAGAATGCAATGCCTTTTTAAAGACAAAATTTATTGAAAAAACTGTTGATCTACAATAACGAAATTATTGATATACAGTAACAGTGAGTCTTATGAACATCCACTTATTTACAACATAATTGAATTTATCATCCCTTAGCCATGTAATCAAAAACTATTTTGAAAATCAAATTTATTGTATATAAAATCATCACCAAACTTATTGAAAATCACATTAGACCTTTATGGATAAGATTATTAGTTCCACCACCACCATCACTCCCCTCCCTCGCACCAAACAATATTTCATACAATAGAGGTATTAGTGATTGTACAATCATTATTTAGGAAAATTATTTTAAGTATTAGTGATTGTACCATCATTATTTAGGAACATTATTTTGCACTTTAAAAATATAATAGACATATAGACTAATGTGTTTTTTAAAGTTTTTGACCACCTAGAAATCTTTCATCCATGGTACATTGGATTATTTCAAGTTTCTTCAAAAATCATTTATTTTTATTTTTAAGTAACTTTGTTTCTTAGAGTAAAATACTAACATGAAAAAATTGAAAGACATCTCATACACAAACACCCTAAAACTACTCAAGAGCATACTTGATGAACTACTTTTAAACCTAAGCCTAAATGTAAGTGACCATTTTAGTCATTATCTTTAGCAGCCTTTGATTTTCTCTTTTCGGTTGTCTTTTCTGTTCGCGAATTTGCTTTTGTTACAACTAACAAAGAACTCCCGCGCAGGAACCCTTCCACCGACCACTATAAACCCTTAGAATCCAATCGAAAATGGAAAAATCGAACGTCTCAGACTCAGAATCTGAAGAGAGAAACTCAGACTCAAAGGATTCCCCGGTGGAACCCCAAGGAACTGGAAAACTCACTGACTATGAGAAACAAAGAATGAAGAGAATCGAAGAAAACAGAGCAAGAATGGAGGCTATGGGTCTGCAAAAAATGGCAACTTCTTTGATGGGTTCTTCCCAAAAAACCCAGAAGAAAGGCAAGGACAGAAAGGGGAAAAAGAAGGTGATTGATGAAGATGAAGATTACGAGCCAGAAAAAAGTGAGGACCTTTCTTGTGATACAGGTGAAGATGATGACGTGGATTTTGAAGTTTCAATGTTGAAAAAGGTACAACCTTTTTCTTTTAAGCAAAAAATTTATTATTGATCAACTAAAACCTGCACTAAGATAATTTTTTTTTTGCATCTGAATGATTTCAATTTTTTTCAAAAGGTGCAAAAGCACATTATACAGCAAGGAATTGTAATGTTTTTATGTTTTACTTTGCTTTTACTTCTTTGTGTCATTTTGGGTGCAGTGCACACTGATTGTATTTTGATAAGAATATTGAATGCTTCGGCTTGATTTGGATTTCCATGTTGTTAGGTGTCTGTATTAACACAGAAAACTGCATAGTTTCTTGTTTGTGTTTTGGGATGAATCATTGTTTACGAGAGGACACCATTTATTCTGCTAGGTGATATGCTGAGTTAATCCTGTATACAGAAAAGGATCATAAAGTTTTCACCTTCATCTATCACTAAACACTTTTTACTATTCAAGATTATGACGTATAGAGCACTCACAATCGATGTTCAATTTTAACACTTTATGTTACAGGGAGGAGATTATACTGTCATTTTGTTTTTGTGCTTATAAAAGAAAAGTAAAGGAACACAACAATTGTCATACATTTCCTTCGATACTGTCTAGTAGATAATCTTAACTAAGAATCTAACCTCTTAGAACAGTTATGTTTGTGATTATTGTTAAATGAGGGAATTCTACACCAATGATGTCAAAAAACAACTACTATCAAAAGATTCTACTATATGCATCCTGGGCTCTGAATCATTTCATGAGAACAGACTGCATCCCTTATGTTATCATGTGTTGAACATTTAGAAAACTGATGTTTCTGAATGTTGTTAGCTGGGGCAAACAATACATGAATGATATGCATAACACAACTACTTAAAATTAATGAATCTAAGTACATCTGATCCTTATGGTGCACCTACAAAGTTCTTATTTGTATAGAATATTTGATGTCATTCGTAGAAGTGTCGTTTGGTACGGTTTTCCACTTTTTGGTGTGCTTCTTGTATGCAGGCGTGTTTTTGCCCTTCTTTTAATGAAATTTATTACTATCGAAAAAATGAATCCAAGTACATCTGAATTCTGGGCTGTGGAGCTGTCTGTTGGGAAAGGCCTCTATCTAATGCGCTTGCCCTGTATTTAACCCATTATATTTGCTTCCACAGTTGGATAGATGAAATATTCTAGCTTGGTATCCTGTTAATTTTCCTTGGATCTCTTGTTGCAGTCAAAGGAAAAAAATCAAATTCCTAAGAAGAGAGTTTCTAACACTACGGTGCCAACTGACCCGGATTTTGTCGACGATGATGTCGCCTTAATGCAGGTGACATATATTATTATTCAGTCTTATTAACATGCATACATATATAAAAACAGAGAGATACATCTGCATCACCCTTATGTGGGAGGCTGAATAAAACATTGCCTTGCCATTAAGTCTGCAGCTTTCCATCAGGCATCCAACAGTAATGTATTTATTTGTCTATATGCAGGCTATTGCTTTGTCACTACAAGATTCTGCAGGTTTTCTGAATCTTGCAGATATAGTGCCTATGCAAGGCACTGATGCCGATTCCACTAAATCAGACAGCAGCCAAAAGGCTTCTTTGAAAAAGGTCAGTAACGAAAAAGCTTCTTTGAAAAAGGCCAGTAACGAAAAAGAAGTAGGTACCTGCAATCAGAAAGATGCTACTGGTAAAAGGAAGAGAAAACAACAGGTATGTTTTATCATTTACTTTACTAAATCAATGAAAATTTTGAAACTTTCTCATACTCCTTCCTCTATACTTATGTACTTTACAATTGTTTTCAGCAGACAAGAAATCGAGTGCAGATGACTGAGGATAACTTGATTATGCATTTCTTTCAGTTTGATGGTAATGCTAAGTCTGCTTATAAGGTTTCATCTTGTACTTGTGAAAGTGATAAGCTATACTGTTTTTGGTCAACAATACTGTAAATCTTTATCTGATGTCACATGTACTTCTAGCATGTTCTAGCATCATTTTTTTGGCTCGCTGTTCTAGATTGATTGTATATGCCCATTTATTAGTTGGTACTCTCTCACAGAAGCTGGAAAAGGGAGTATAAGTTTCAGAGATCTACGGAAAATGGCAGTTTCCCATGATTTTACATGGTCAGATGAGGACATGGCAAATATGATTCGTTGTTTTGATTCTAATGGAGATGGAAAGGTACTTCTTTCCTTCTATTTTTGGGTTTAAAAAAGTATTCCCTATTCAATGAAGACCTAAGTGTTTGATAAGATTCAATATAGAACAGATCATGGAGAAGTAGTGCTACTAGTACCGAATTTTTATGGCTCTCATGCTTGTGTTGAATGTAGACAAGTCAAAGCAAATAATCATAAACTAGCCACTGGGGCACACTCGACAAGTGTTTAGTGTTTGAATATACTAAATATTAATTGCATATATTATATTTTATGGATTTTATCACCCAACTTTAAGGAATGAATCCAAAAAAATGATAAAGTTACTACCATAAGTTAGAAAGTTGAAACCTTCTTTTTTTATTTTGTATAACTGTGGTGTCCGGTTCAACTTGCACATACCACGACTAATTGCTCGGGTTACCTGCTATCCTCCACCAACACAGATATCGGGTAACTATGTACACCAAGGCGTGGACAAATAGAAGAAATCATCTAGTGTTTTTTGCCTCCACTGGATTTGAATTTGAGACCTCATGTTTGTCAACACACTTCGTTTACCACTGGGCCACATCTTTGGGTGCTAATACCACCTTTTATACAAGGGAAGTACAATATGTAACTCCCATGGTTTTTGTTCCTTGTTGCTACACTTATTTTATACATTGCTATTTTGTTGTTTCTTTTTCTTTCTTATTTCCTGAGTTGGTTACATTTCTTTGAGCTGAAGGTCTATCCGAAACAGCATCTACCCCATAAAGGTAGAGGTAAGGTCTTCGTACATCCTATCTTTCCCAGGCCCCACCTGTGGGATTACATAGGGTATGTTGTTGTTGTTATGGTTTTTGTTCCTTGGACACCAAACCATGTAGGTTACTATGAAGTGTTTGGGATATGAAAGATATTGACCATAAAACGCACAAAAAAATAGTTTTTTTGATACGTTAAAATTGACAAATAAAAATAAAAGTTTATTTTTAAAATATTGGAGAAATAAACGGAGAGAGTACTAGTAATAAAAATACTACAAAGTTACTATGAAGTGTTTGGGGCTTTATAGATTAGTTGGAAAGATTAAGTACTGTGGAGGTAGTCTATCAATCATCTGCAACTGAAAAGGAAAAAAAGTGGCTTATTCTGTTTGGTGTTTTGATGAAAAAAATTCCATGAACTTCAGTGGCAAAAAGCCAAAAACTCACTTAGAAACCTGAACAGTTATTTGTGGCCATTTTTATTTGGGTTCTTTTGGTGTAGCTATAATGTTATTTCATAAGTGCTGTTTACCAAGATCACAAAATGATGACAATATCATTTTTACTTATAGGATCGACCACTATCTGCCCTCAAATGTCTGTTTTAAAAGCTGTATGCTTTTTTAAGTTGGGTTCGTGTTTTCTCTTAGTACTTTCTACCTTTTGATACGGCATATTGCAGTTGAGCCTGGATGATTTTCGCAAGATTGTGGTCAGATGTAATATGATACAAGGTTCTCAAGATGCTCGTTAATGATGCATCCAAAGAGCACTTAAATCTTCTTAAGAAATAGAGGACTTTATGTCATATTGGACATGACTGACTTAGACTTCATGCTACTGACAGCGAGAAGGGAAATTGTAACTAAGAAGTTGACACCGTGAAATAGAAGGTACTCAGAATCTCGCACAAGATAAATTGACACTTGCAACGGGTTCAAATAATGGTTTTCGAGCTTGGATTCAGAAGAAAAGTGATATAATGGCTTTTGTTAAGAATGGAAAGAAAAGAAGGGTAGTCTATTTTTATATGTATATATTAGTACAGTAGTTAGTTTTTTCACTTCTTCCAGCTAGCATGTTTTCTTCAAGAAGATGATCCACTGGATATTGGAATGGGATGACCTCACATTAACTTTCTGTTCATAGATGATCATATCCTCCATTAATTGTATGTAACCAGTGATTCTTGTTTGGTTATCCTTCTTGAGAGAGGAGTTTTGCTCATTCTTCTATATGCATTATTGTGTAAACATATCAATGCCCCTTCAAATTTGATGTAATTGTTAGTTTATCGCATCTTACTATAATAGAGTATATTAGTCTGTGAGCCAATTTTATCTTCTATGGCTCGAGTTATCAGATTCAGTCCATCTTCATTTTTGGGGTTAGTTTGTAGGTTGCTGCTTTTTTCTCAGTCAATCATTGAACTAATTGGCCACTTGTTTGAATCCATCTCTATCCATTCTGCTCAATTCTATATAAAGATTGTTTTCCCTCTTAACGATAATAATTGAAAAGCTTACAAGCTTTGAGCTAAATTTTGTGCAATACTTAATCTAGTCTTGCTGGGGACTGATAAGTTTACCAATCAATCCTACCAGAATGAACTAATAACTCCCTTTACTCCTAGCAGCTCTGTACCATTTTCAAGTTTGTCCGCTTGTTTTGTTTATTAAATGAGATTCAAATTCTTACATCATTGGCATCTGGTCATATGTTTATAATATATCCTACTCGAGGAAGACAAATCAACACAGGTAACCATGGGTGTGTTACATATAATGTCCCGTTATGACACAGTGAAATTATCTATCTTGGAGAATTTACAGGTAAACCATCACCGATAACTCTTCATGTCAGTCGCCTAATTGTTTCACCCCAGAAACCTCAAAAAAGTCTTCAAGCCAACTTCTATCAAGTTTATCTCTCCCACAGTCATGTAGTATCATTGGCATACCGGTCTGTCGGAGTCAACATTTACTCGGTAGTGAAGTGTATTGTTGGCTGATAATAATTGCTGCAGTTTATATGTACAGATTTTCATATGCATACACAAATACACAATAGCAATATTCATGATATGTATGAACCTGCTTCTTTAGAAAAAGGCTATCCATCATCACCATTAAGCCATGGTATATACGCCTAAGTCAGACTGTGAAGTTCAGAAACCAGAAAATTGCACGACTTGCGAGGATGAAATCTCAAGAAATAAGGTTGTAATTGTAAAATGTAAAACTAGTCTACGTAAATCCAAGCCATAACTATTGGTGGACGGACAAACACTAGCTGCAGTCACAAGGTCCATAATCAGGAAGTATACTTAATTGGCAAACTAAAATGTCTCCTTCACATGTTGGCAAAGGATGTCAAATGCAGTTAAGTCACACGATGATACTCCCGAGCTCAGGCATTACAAAAACAGATTAAAACCTGTCTTGTACATTTTTAAGTCAACCAGACAACTAATGATACAAAGCTTTACCGGATTAGTCACCCTTTTCTTCAAGGTTCTAGAATTTTTTAAACACTTGGTTGCACTGACGATGTAGCAGCAATCTCTCTTAGCCATTATGTCTTCTTGAGAAGATAGCCGAGAATGAGGCCTAGCAGTCCAACAATAATAACATACATAAATGGGATTCCACCACGACTTCTGCTACTTTCTCGCCTCAATAACTCCTGCACCCAACAAGGTTCGTTAAGTTTAACGATAACATTCAAAAGGTCAAAATGAGTTTCTTGCAGCGCTAACGAAGGCAAAGATGCTACTCAGTTCCATCTCAAAACATTTTTCCAATACAATTTCAGTTCAAGAAATAGTGACTTCAAAATGCAGTAGCCTGACATTTATCTTATAAGCGCAGTAACAAAAATAGCAATTAATCAATTCATTGCCAAAATAATGAAAATATCTCACTCTCTAACCCACCCTTAATGGTAGATTTCAGTCATTTCAGGAAACATTAACTGATGACGAGGTTGTCTAATTATCTCCCTTTTTCAGGTCCAATGCACTGCTTATCAAGCTATAGCATCATTTCCCCCAATAAAAATAGACGTTTGATCACACTCGAATTAAAGGAAGAAGGCTGTGTTTTCATCCATGTCACTAAAAGAAAAAGGCAATGCTTACATATAGCAAGTAATCCAGCCTTATCCAATTGGAGAGGCGTGCAGTTATCAAACAAAGGAAACAACATATTTAATTCAAGATAGCAAAAATCAACCAGGAAGACAAATAAAACAAAGGAGGCTTGCCTCATCAGTGCAGGAAGGTTAGCAAGTAATCCAGCCTAATCCAATTGGAGAGGCGTGCAGTTATCAAACAAAGGAAACAACATATTTAATTCAAGATAGCAAAAATCAACCAGGAAGACAAATAAAACAGAGGCTTGCCTCATCAGTGCAGGAAGGTTATACAGTGGCTTGGCCAACTAACAGAATGGCTATCCTATGCATGTGTACAGACCTTAAGACCCATTTAGGTAGTAAACATATCTGACCATGTCAGTAGAAACATCTTATTTCTCTCAATCACCCTCTTTTTGAGAGAAAGGTAATTGTATTACAAGGCCAGCACCAATAAGGTGCTGAACAATTACAGGTCAGTAAAAAGCAAAAGGAGAATCCATTTCCGGTCTTATAGGGATTCTAAGAGGTGAAGTACTGATTCTGCTTCATTTAAAAAATTCCTCCTTGCACCAAAAGGAAAACGGAAGTATATAATTAAACTTGATCTCTATTATGTTGAGTTAGCTCTATCTTCAAAACATCTGCTATTCCTTTCTTTCTCAACCACCCTCTGTCATTGCCTACGTAAACGAACACCATTATACGTTCAGTGTAACTTAACCCCAGACGATCATCTCCTTCCAACCTACCTAGATCTCCGCTCTCTCTAAAAGTATGATTTTTAGTCCCTCTCTAATCATCAATGGAATGAAGCTCAATTCTTGTGAAACCTTGAATCTCTTTACAGGAGAAAGGGGACAAAAGAAAAAGAAAAAGAAAAACATAAACATTTCAAATCTGAGATTGCTGATGACTGAGAAGATGCAAAAATTCTGATAAAACACTGACAAAGAAACCAGTAAGATAAATTTATATATTAAGGCCCTTACCAATTCTTGTTGAAGCTTGTTATTTTGCTGTATTGCAGATTTTTTCTCCTCTGACAGCTTCAAAATTAGTGCTTTTGTCTGCAAATGAACAAAAGGAATCCTCAATATTCTTTTTCTTGAATAGCTATGCTGCATTTTTTTTTCCAGAGGGAATAACAGTGTACGATCTTGGTTTGGTTACAACAACCAACTTTACATAACCTCCACCTTGTATTAAACTAGTATTCATTGAACGAGTAGAAAGAAAAATAATAAAAAATGCATTTGCTGAAGCCAAAAGAATGTAGGGGACAAGCAGTCATTAGCTACTTGTAATATATAAAAGCCTAAGAAGTGACAAGAGCTTCAAACTGGAAGTTTCATATAGCTAACCATATGTGCAAGAAAATGAGAGTGTCTTATACCATGATAAAACCAAATGATTCCACTCAAAAACTTCAGAGAGAGATTTTAGGCTGACAAGTTTTATCCTACTTATCGTAAGGTGAGGTACAAAATCATATAAAGAGACTACAATCAATTTCATCAGAAGAAAAAAGAAGAGGAGACTACTCTCCATGCCCTTAACCAGTGTAAAAATCTTAACATCCTCGCACGCCCAAGACTGAATATTTGGAGCGTGGATAAGGCTCCATTGAGGATGTGTTTGACTAATAGACCTTGGACCTGAGCCAACCCCAACGTTAGCTCATAAGATGAGGATCACACTAGACCATATAAAGACAATATGGACCACCCTTCAACCAATGCCAGGCCAACACCTTGCAATTACAAACTCAATTAATTCAAATTTAATACACCGAATATTCCAAGATAAATTTCTGGCCACTGTATAAGAGCACAACACTGGAAAGGTGTAAAAAATGGACACGAACCAAACAAATTCTAAATGTTCAAATCACAGAGGCCCACGTTTTTTAAGAATGGTAACAAAGTCTTGCAGATTGATATGCTTAATATGCGTTTTGATATAACACCCCTCGGAATCCTTATTAAGATGCATCTAAAAACTGCACAACTACCTCCCGTTGTTTCATTTGGACTTCAGTTTTGGAAGTTTGGATTTGATTTAATCTTTAGCACTTTAGCCATTCTTGTCTCCCATCCCCTCTAAAATTCAAGCAATTTGATTCCATTTTGTATAAGGTAAATTAAGTTATTTGGCTCATAATTTCAGCATTTGCTTTAATTTGACAAATGAAGCATTTTGCTATTCATGTTCTCCATTTAGCAAGTGAGAACACAAAAGCTTTTTTACATATTGGTCAGGCATCATTGGATTATGGCAGATTTATAAGAGTAATCATACAAAAGAAACAAGTAGTAGTCAGGAAGATTTTGTCCAGTGCTAGCCATATTGCATCTTAATTCCCATCAAGGGATTGATTTCACTGTCCGGAACAACCAATATAAAATAAGAGTTTTCCTAATATCTTTATCTTCAAACAGCCTACACTGGATGACCAAAACAGACCAAAATCTATCTGTAATCCCCTCCGAGAACTAATTATTATATACGGATGTTCCCTATATAACATCTATAAAACATAGCATTTCTTTTTTCCTTTTTCTCTTTGAGAGGGTATAGGGTGTGCTCACAGTTAAAACAAACAAGACAGGATGAAAATACCTTCTCAAGCTAACCAAGGAACACAAGAATTTGTTAATCAGAGAAATCCCAGACAGTTAAAATGCAAATCAATGAGGTAAAAAAAAACTCAAACCAGACTCAAAGAACAACAAGGTTTACGATAAATAAACATCAATAGAAATTCTCCATAAATGCACAGAAAGAAATATGGTAGATTACAATGTGTGGAAGTTAATAAACAAACAGACACCAATAGCTCTACCATGAATGGAATGAGGAAAATTCTTGAAAACTGCAAATTCATGGAACAAGTGATATATACTAAATATCCAACAATGTGTTAGCAACAATAAGCAAAATGAATGCTAGCCAAGCAATTTTTGATTCCTAGATATTAGAAATTTAGTCGTTCCTGTTGGCATGCATATTGACAACATAAATAATAATACAAGCCATGGAACTTATCAGTCACCATAAGAAACATTGTAAATTCTGGAAAAGGAAATCTACCTCTGATGAGTTGTCTTGTGGCTCAGCATATGTCCTTGAAGCCTGCATAACAACCGGATATCTCATATTCCAAATGAATTCTGCTAGCTTTTTACCCCCAAAATAAATCTTTAATCTTCAATAACATGAGAGAAAGACACCTAAAAACTCACATTGTGAAACTCTGCTCCATTTTCAGATATTGAAGCCCTAGGTGAGGAACCTTCCTCGGACCCCTCCTGCACAGGGGATGGTGGTTGAGGTGGAACATAAGCCACTCTCAACTTGCACTCTTCAACATGATTCCCAGACTCCTTGTTGAACTAAAAGAACAAAAGAAATGTGTATAAAACAGTGCTAATTCTCATCAATTAACAATTCGCAGTACAGAAACAAAAACAAGAACAGATTTAGCTAACAATTAACACTTGAAACAACAAGAACACTACTTTAACAATCTTACCATTTCTGGAGTTATATCCTTAGCCATAGTTCCGGGGCTTGCCACGACACTTTGAAGCAGGAACTTATCCTTGCATTGCATGTCCGGTGGTGCCTCTTTTTGTGCTTGCATTGTAACTGAATCCATAAATTGTAAGAACAATTACAACAAAATCAACTAATACTACGTCTCAGTCCCAAACTTCTACTCCCTTAATTCACTTTTGGTTGTCCGCAATGGACATTGTACTACCCTTAAAAAAAAGTGCATATTTATCATAATTCTCATATTAATTGGTGTATCGTCTCAATGGACTTGGGAAATGAGTAGGTAATATTAAAGGTAAAATAAGAAGAAAAAAAGTGTTTCTCCCAATACACTGAAGTGGACAAGTAAAAGTGAAAAATTATTTTTAGCAGGTGTTTGGCCATGAAATCAAATATTATTCACTTTATTTGAAATTTTTAAAGTTGGAGTTGGAATTGTGTTTGGCCATACTTTTTGCAAAGAATTATTTAGAATTTGAATGTACTTTATTCTAAATATGGATTGTACCCCCAATTTCTAAAAACTAGCAAAATCACCCAAATTGACTGATTTGCCTAAAAATACAATCAAATCTGCTCTAAAAGAGTAATATATCAAAATAGATAGTCACATAATGTCATGAAAAATATACGAGCTAGTACATACTATTACAAATATTTTTTTCACTTTATTTGAAATTTTTGAGGTTGAAGTTATGTTTGGTTATAGTTTACAAATAATATTTGATTGCTTGAATGTACTTTTACTAAAGAACATGAAATATGATTTAAGTGAAGTAATTCTCATAAAAATATAAAATTTAGGATAAAATTTTGAAAAAATAATATAGTCGAAATGAAATAAATGAAAACAGGGTTTTGGTGTGCTTCAAATTCCATAAACGATCATGAACAAACGCTAATTTTTAAATAAAGTGAAATTTTTTTCCCAGAAAATAGTATATAATTCTCATGGACAATTATAAAAACTAAAAAGATAATTTATCAAGGTGAACAATCAAGCAGAGCATACTTGTTATAAGGAAGAGAGTGAGAGAGAGAGAAAGACCTATGATATCACAGGTCGAACGAGGCATCACAATTCCAGTATTGGGCCTTACACAGTACTTCTTTGGATTCGTCGTCTTCACCTGAAATCCAAAAGGTAAAATAAAATAGTAATCTCAAAAATAAATAAATAAAAGTAATTACAGTGAATTCCCATGATACCTTGAAGGCTACATAGTCATCTGATTTGTTGCTCAATTGCAAAGAACATGAGATCTGCTTCTTCAATTCGACTATTTTCAACATCACAATTAAAAAAAACAAATAAACAAAGGGAACAACAGATGGATCTGAAAAGTAGAAAATATTCTAGAAGTTTCTTACATGGAAACTGAAGTTCTACTGGGTCGATTTGAAGTAGCTCCCCGTTACTCATTTCGACAGTGATCTTTTCTATAATTTTAAGAAATCAGCCCGGAATACGCAGCAGCGGTTTTCCGACGAGAGAGGTGGGATTCGGAGATAGTTTGGCGGCGAGGATCTCGAGGAGATGGGGGTTAGAGTGATGCCAAGTAAGAAACGTGGGATAGTGTCGACTTCCCTGCTGGTTATGTTTAAATTCGGTAAGCGGCTTTTTTCCAAGTTTGGTGGACAAATTATAAGTAATATTTCCCCCTCTTTCCTTTTTTTTTATTTTCTATTTTTCATTACTCTACCTACTTGCATGATTTTTTTATTTTTTTTTATTCTTAAATAAACATGTGCAGTTACCAACATGGATTGTGTTGTGGTGAAAATTGAGATCTCGAATTCGAATTTTGAATATGAAGAAAATCATGTTGGGAGTATCATTTTCAAATAAATCCTGCAGTGCGATTCAAATTTAAGCAAAACTCCAATGCAGGCGAAACATAAGAAAAAAAAACATAGTGCAATTCACATGTAAATTTAACAATGATGAATGAAAACTAGTACTAATAAAAAAATCATTTTGCTGAAGTAGAATAAAAAAACAAATACTCTTTCCGTTTCAAATTCATTTTACTGCAGTAGAATAAAAAAAAACAAATACCCTTTTTATTTCAATTTATTTGTCATACTAATCTGTTTTTTAAAAAATGTATTTTTTTTTAGTAACTCTTTTCAATTTTACATGTGACATATTTAAAACCATGAGATTAAAGAATATTTTAATATATTTGATATATCTTTAATCCAAGGCTACAGAATTCAAAAGTTATTTTTTACTTTCTTAAATTATGTGTCGGATAAAAATAAGAAAAATAAATGAAAATAATTTTAAACAAAATTCAATAATGTATGATCTAAGAATCAATTTATTTGCGATGAGTAGCTGGATAAAGTTTACACACATGATACAACTCATATATTGTTAAATTATTTCATTGGGATAACACTAATACTAAAGAAATTATTGAATGGAATGGGGACGATCGATTTCGATGTTACCGACACCAAAGGTCCACTGGATTAGCATTAAAAAGCAAAGACAAAAGGTGATTGCAAAAGCGCAATTAACAAACTAATGTATTAAAATTTTACTAATGATTCCTTTTTAGCTATCTTTTCTTATGAAAGCAAACCATCATCTTTACAAGCTGTTATTGTTGAGAAAAAAACAAAAACAAGTTGTTAATTAAGAATTCAAGAAAAAATAAGTGATTTGCTTGTTTATTTATGGTATTGGGTTTGAAACTAAAAGGAAAAATATTACTACTTGTTATAAGGTTGATATTGACATCATAAAGTTGGATGGTGTTTGAATGAATAATAAAATATAAAGGTTAGTTAGAGATAATGATAAGAGTAATTAAGAATTAGAAAACTCTTATGAACGTAAATGACTTTATCTGTAACTGAGAAAATTGTTTCTCTTTTTTTTTTAATGGAAAAATGTGTTTCTCTGACCTATAACTAATACCAAGTAGCAATCAAAAAAATTGTATTTATAAAACTTTATTTCGGGAAAAAAAATGAAAGAAAGAAGAAAGATGCTAAATGTATCCTTTGGTAGCTGGTATAACATCCTAGTTGATTTAAATTGTACAAGTAGAATATAAATAATAGAATAAGGTAGAGAGCTCGATGCAATAATGATTTCTCATTTATTTTAAGTGTAAGAAAGATATAGTTTGGTCCTATTTCCACCACAAATAATGATTTCTTTCAACCTATTTAGAAATTTTGACTGATCAGTCACTAACACCCAACAGCAATCAGATCAGCCCACTAACTTTTAAACAAATTGTGTACTTTTGACTCAATCTTCAAAGTGTCCTTTATTTTTTAATGCTGTGATATATTATCTTATACGCACCTCGACTATCTCATTGGATAGGACATGAAAAAATAATATTAAATATGATATATCATAATTTGCATTAGTAATATACTAGATTATTATTTATGTAGTGTTTTATTTTGTGTATTAAAAATAATATATTTTGCATAAATTTTTTTTTAAAATATCCTCCACAAATATGAGGAAAAGAATGTGAAAAAAAAATTGACAGACAATTGTGTCTTTAACTATGCTAATGCATGCAATTAATCCTCTTATATTACTAATACCATGAATTTTTATGTATTAATTATATATACATTTATATCAAATATAGTCTATAACTAACACAGATTGAAAAAGTATATCAAATAAAATACTAATAATACACAAAGGTAATGCAGGTATGAGATAACCTTGCCTCCAAAGCAATGAAAACTATGCTTCCAAAATCTTAGCAATGAAAAGAAATTACTTAATATTACTAGAAATTTTGTGTTTTCTATAAGATTATTTCACCAATGCATCACATCTTTTGTTCAAAAGACTATTCTTCTTTTTTCTTTCTTTTCGCGCGGGGTGGGCGTAGGTGTTGAGGGGAGGCGTCTTCATAACATTTATCAAAATCATAGCAAGAACACCTCTACCGGAATTTCTTTTCACAGTTCATATGTAGAGAGAATCTGCAATCATCTTTAACTAAGCAAATATCTAGTTGTATAAGCTTTTTTTACTGTTTCTTTTCTAATATCATACATCATAGTTGTAATCTCTGAAGGCCAACTTCTTATGTATAACATAACAATAACAAGAAATGGGAAGAAAGGGGAGAAAGAAGGAAGTTTCTACTAATTGAATTCCATATACAACCATTTTCTGTAAACCTGAAAAGGAAGTTGCATCATTTGGACCTAATCCGCGACGGACAATGCATGCAGCTGTTTCTGATGAGCCCGAGCAGTGAAACCAGCATACCAAGCGACCCTCATGAGCTGCATGCCAAGAATAAGAACCCACCAGCAGACTAGCCCCCTAATGGTATGCATCATCCATGATGGTGCATCGAGTTCTGCGCTGAGCTTTAACCCCCTCATTAGTTGTAACACGCGATACACTTCATAGACTACTGGGGTCACCAACCATACTGGTGACTTCCAATGCCATGTCAGCATCTCTGTCAGAATCTGTATAGATAGAAGCAGAAGATAGGGACCCAAGAGCACAGCATAAGAAATGAAAGGAAGTTGAGGCTGAAGGAAACTGTTCTGAGAACCAATTAGTATTATCAAAGGAATGACTAGACCCATAAAGTTTGCTACCATGTTCCATAACTGATAACTGAAAGGCGGTTTGCTGCTGGAATCTTGACTTGTGTCTGGTGAACGAGAACAAGAATCGGCTAACAGAAGAAATAGGTTTGCTCCAAGATTGTAAATACAATCAAGTCCAGTCAAGGAAAGAAGGCTGGCTATGTTGGGACCAATGAAAACTGATGAAATAGGTAACCACAAAGTGGGCACCATCCCAGTGGCTAAGAGAATGGCAGGGCCAAGAAGCCACACAGGCCACTGAAGGTATTGGAGCTGCAATGGTGGCTGGCTTTTTACATCAGTGAGCCCTTCAGCTTTGGTTAATGAAGATTCAGCTGGTTTACTGGAAGACATGGTTTCAAATATATTGGTTGTCCCTTCCAGAAATTTATTTTCAATACCATCACTAGGAAAAGTGACAGGTGCCGGTTCCCATGGAGATGGATTTGAGCAGCAAATAGAGAATGGCTTATGGATAATACACGGAAAGATCATTCTATTTGGCACTCTTTGGGTTTTCAACAATTGCAGCTGTTTATGACGTACACGACGTAAAGTAACTGCTGATGTGGCAGATGGCAGGTGGGTTAAAGATGCCATTTCCCTCTGTTCATAAACTGAAGCTAGGTGACCAAGGGAATAACTGTGGCTGCAATTGCCTGGATGGAATAAATGGTTGCAATTCAAGTAAAGTTTGATCATCAACAGTCAAAGGACAAATCACCATATTATTTTGTAAAATAAAAAATGTATGTTTTAAGGGTTATCTGATAAGTGATTTAAGTTCGGATATAATCCAAACAAGAGATGAGTCAAAGGACAAATCACCATATTATTTTGTAAAATAAAAAATGTATGTTTTAAGGGTTATCTGATAAGTGATTTAAGTTCGGATATAATCCAAACAAGAGATGAGTAGTCTGCAGAGAACAAATTTCCCTCATCAATCATTGGGAAGAAAAAGGACCACTTTCACAAGATAATGCTACAGAAGTACTCACAAAGAGTGTCTGAACATGTACATGTCTTATCAATTCATATGGTCATACCAACATGTGAATTTTAATATTAGCGCTTCAGATATCAAAGAAATAATGTCTAAATTCATTCAAGGCATAAAAAGAAGAGAGGAGCAAACATCAGAGTTGGCATTTATCAGACAAGACGGAGCAGTTCGATGGAAACCAAATTAAAAAGAATAACGAGGTTAGACCCTTTTCAAACTAGGGCCAAGAAAGGTCTCATTTTGTTGAGATGTTCCAAATCAAAATTATCAGATGAATTAGCAAGCTTATGGAAAATTCGGAAGTTGAATACAGGAGGCATTTAATATGTAAAAAATTTGGGTCATCCCGGAAAAAGTTACAAATTTGTAACCTTCTACTTCATGTTTATGAGTTTATAATTACATCCAACATCTTCATTCTGCTGTCTACGAAATGCAGAGAACAAAAGCTCAAGAAGCAAATTTACTTGGTTTCCCTAAACTCAACTTGCAAAGTAGTATAATGAAACTTTTATTTAAATGAAGCTATCATGACATCTACATGTTTAATGTATTGAACAATTTCTGTTGACACAGAATCGATTTGTTAAGAAACTACAATATTCAGAACTTGCAGACCAACAACAGTGAGATCATATTTCCAGAGGGAAATAAACCAGATTGGATTGGACAATACAGGTTGGTACAAAGATACTATGGAGTGTAGATAGAGAGAACAAATAAGGGACAGAAATCGATTATGCCATTTATGAACCGCAAAAATAAATGCATTTCCATCTTTTTGTGACAAGTAGTACAGAACCTGCAGTTTTTTTCCGTACTTCTCAATGTAGACATATAGAGATTAGTAATAGAGCAATTTAATTTACCAATCAACAAAAGTTATATTACATTCAACGGAAAAACAAGCACATAAAACATAGGTAAAGTTCTTCACAATGGATAGAAAGGTCCCTGCCTCCCACAATTTATAATACTCACAATTTGTTTCAACTTCAAAAACTGCTAAAGTATTTTCTGTTTTTCAATTATTAATATATGAATATATATATATATATATATATATATATATATAGAGAGAGAGAGAGAGAGAGAGAGAGAGAGATGTGTCCAACTTGGCTGGAGTAATTTCTGCAGCACTCTATAGTAAAGGATTACTTGCTTCAAGACTCAAAGGTAGCACTGATAAGGTGGTTATCAGAATTGGGTGTAGCCACTTCATCAAGTATAAAGAGACATGCTAAATTAAGTTACTTATAAATAAAAAGTATAAAGGGTCATGTTAATCCAGTTGAATGAACCTTGTGAGCCTGTGGAGAAGAAGGAGGAATCCAGATGATGAAGGGATCATGACTCGTGAAGCATGTCAGTTTAAGGAGAATTTGAGGAGATCTAGGGTGTGTTTGGTATGAAGGAAAATGTTTTCTTGGAAAACAAGTTGGTTTCTAACTTATTTTCTCATGTTTGGTTGGTGAGTGGAAGATATTTTTCAAATAGGGGTGGGGTAAGAAAAAAACACTGTAATTTGATGTTAGAGGAGAGTTTTGTAAAATGTGTTCCTTTTAGTTTTTGGAGGGAAGTCATTTTCCTTAAATTTGAGGAAAATAAGTTAATTTGGAAAACATTTAAGCCAACCAAATATGAGAAAATTGGAAAACATTTTCCGGAGAATGTTTTCCTTCATACCAAACACACCCCTAATGAAAATAATAAATCTTGATCTCATCAAGTGATTCCTTCCATTTAAAACAAGAACAGCCTAGCAACAATCCTCAATCTGTCTTTTTGGGGAAGCTGCTATATCAGCTCTAGGAGTCATCAAAAGAAGCTTATTCATAGGATTTGAATTGTACTCGGTCTTTCTCTGGAGGATGAGTAAATTATTGTTTACCCTCGTGGCTTTGCAAGGAAATCCATTACTGAGTTGATTTCTACTAGAAAGATTTCTTTTTCCTCAACATTTCCAAATAAAGCTCATTGGGGGTTATAAAATATCATGTTATATGCATCACTTCTCATCATAAACTCTTCTCCATATGCAGTGAGAATTATAAATAACCCGACTACATCAATGGTCTAGGGACCTACGAGTCAAGTCGAATCCCCGGTGGAAGAAACACAGAGAATCATGCTATCAAGATAAATATTGACAAATAACGGTAGGCCGCAGAGTTGGGAGATGAAAGCTGAAATCTTTACACAAACCAACTTCCAATTTCCAGACACAAGAAAAGATAAATCAAACTAGCTGGTAAACGAAAGTAACACCCACAAAAATTGAAGAGAAAATAGGGGTACAATCTAGTTAAAGTATCAATCTTTTGCACTAGTGATTGAGAAAACAAAAACAAAATAGTAATTCGTCATACCTCTACTACTGCGGAGTGAAATTCGATATTGCAATCAATCAATCAATTGGGGTATTCAATTTCAAATTTCCCCATTATTTTTCAGTGCTCTGGAGAAAGAGTACATAAATAATAAAGGGAAATGCCACAGAGGAGGAAGAAGAAAAGCATCGAGGGAAGGGGAGGAACACGGAAAGGACCGAGCGCCTATGATGCGGAGGAAATTATTTTACATGTCTATTTTTTGTTGCTAATGTGTCAAAAGGTTAAAGGGTGTTATTGTTTAAATCTCATTTACTTTGTGAAAAAGTGACTATGTTTTAAATACTAGAATGGTTGAACTTTGAAGAGTAAAGTTTCAGCCCAAATATGTTTTAATTTGGAAAATTACCTAATTATACAAATTTTCCTACCATATTTACTAATGCTCCCTATAATTTAAAATAATTACATATTATCTCATTAATTAGTAATTTTATACCATATTTCAAGTCAAATACACCTAGATACATGTATTTTTGTTATCAAATACACTGAAATAGGGAGAGAGGTGAGCGGGGGAAGAAGAGAGGCGAGCAAAATAGTCTATGCATCCCAGATACATGCGAATCACACTAGATATATGTATGCATTTGGGATACTAGATACATTTTGAAATATAGATATATAGTGAGAGGCTAGTGAGAGAGGGAGAGAAAGAGTCAGATACATGAGAATTCACTTGGATATAGTGTATCTAGAACAACTTACACCTAATTTTGACCTATGTGTCCGAGATACATATATCTGGAGTCTAGGCGCGCCAGATACATGTATCCAAAGTCTAAATTCTGATAAGATTCATAAAATTGGGAACTCGCGTGAACAGAAATAATTTGCTCCTAAACTAGTGATTTTTTTGATGTTTAACCTTTGAAATTTCGACATGCAATAATGTGCCATAAACTTTAAAGTCTAATTGAATTCCTCTATTTTTCCTATGGAATTCAAGTCATATTATGTTTTAATGGTTCATTTCATTTCTCTTATTGCATTTTTTGTACCCTTTTAAATTAATGGGTAAAGTGTATATATATCTTGAAAACGACTTTTCAAGGATGAAATGATCATCTTTTTAAAGCATGAGCCATGACTACTTTGAGACTGGACCAAGTCATATATATATAATAGAAAAAGGTCATCTGTGGCACTACTAATTAAATGTACTAGGTCTTCTCTAATCAAAGATTGATCCGTTTCTCACACTATACAAACTATAACTCTAATCATTTTCCTAATATATATGAGGCTTAAATATTTTAAAAGCCAATTCCCAAAAAGATATGTAGACATATATGTAGAGTGCAATGCAACAGTTTAGTTTATTTCTATCAAAATAGTAGAAGAAATAATTTATCTTACTTTAGGCAGGAGATGAATTATATTTTCTTGGCCAAATTAGTTTGCTTGTATCCACAACAAATTATGTACACTAGTGAATGTTACTATTATTTTTGCCCGACCGACCAAATGTATTATAATATTTTCTACTGTCAACATAAAATTAAGAGTTACTTGATGGATAGTGAGATCTAATCTTAGACGTGGCAGATTACATATACCAGTTAGTCTTAAAGAAGCAGGAATTACATGCACAATAAGTTAATGTGTTCAAGATTTCCAATTAATTAATAATGTTTCAAAGTTGGACCAAATAGCGTATGATCCATGCCAAATTTTAAAGGGAAATGACATAAAATGGATAATTAAGAAAGACTTGATAAAACCATGCATGGGCGAACAAATTAAAGGGTCAAGTGCATGCAGTGAGGAAGAAAGTGGTAATAATAAAGAAAAATAAAAATCTATGACTATCAGTGGCCATTGTCAAATTAAAATTATATAAATTACTTTGTTATTTAACTCTCGTCAACAGAGTCATTAATTAAAGTATCTATCACTAATTAATTAAATTCATTTTTAATTATATAGGAGGGAAGATTCTATTTGGTGATGCTAGGATGTTTAGAAGGATATTCTTGAATTTCGTTTGCACCAAATGCTTTAATTTAGAGCTTGCTTAATTTCATGAATTTTTAATCTTATCCCGTAATTTGGCTAAATACATTTACCGCGCCTTTATTTTGAGAAAAAATAATATTTTTTCTCATAATATTATAAATTTCTTATGAAACTAATTAAACTGGATGTTCGCTGCTCTCTAGAAATAAATCTCTCATTGTGTCTCACTATTATGACATAATCATTTATATTTTACACACCTGAGAAACACTTGAAAGAAATAAGATCAAAAGCTCTCTACATCTTGTCTAACTTTATTGTTACCCTATTGTTATTTGTTTGCTCTCATTTTATAAGGTTTCGATTTTTTTTAGTTAATTGATTTATTTTTGAGAAAATGAAAATGAATTGAAAAATCAAAATTGACCGCTCAATCAAAAAAATCGATTTTTTTTAAAATTTAACTAAATAATGTCCGCCCATGATGATGGTGGCTCAAATTTTCAACCAAGAGTTATATCTTCAACCAAGCATGTGTTCTAGTTCTAAAGAGCATATGTTGTACCTCAAAAAATAAAAATATATATAAAGTAGAACCTGTGTAACCTCATTCATGAGTGTGTTTGTCTTGTGTCGTTATATTTTCTTAAATACTTTTAATGGCGTCGAACAATCGTTTTTATGATGATAACGTTAAAAAGGATTAGATCCTGTGTTTTCTATACTAAAAAAATGAGAAAAACCAGATGTGAATGTTAGTCCTAAATTAATAAGAAAAGGAGTCATCATTTCTAATATTTAAATTAAAACGAAGATATTGGTTCTTGTCTTTATCAATTAATGAACTATATCTCAATTCCAATTAGATACCATTAATGAAAAATTACCATTAAGGAAAAATTACTTAAATACACAACTTATTTTATCATTTTTTTTAAAATTTCTTACCATTTGAAAAAATAGAAAGGGTCAAAAATATCCTGAACTATAGGAAAATGTTTTAAAATACCCTTCATCCATCTTTTGATCTAAACATACCCTTATATTCATCTTTTTGGTCTAAAAATACCCTTCCATCCACCTTTTTGACTAACTTTAACTCTTGAAACTAACAACCTCTTTTTATTTTTATTTTTTAAAAGTATTTATCATGTGTCATTTTCTTATTGGATGAAATAAAAATCTCATCTTCACTAATTTTTTTCATAATTTATCTAAGCCAAAAAAAATATACCTCTTCAAGATCCCAATTTTTTTTTAAAATAAATCTAATAGTTGTTTTTATTGCTATAGCTTTTTTTTTTTTTTTTTTATAAAATTTATTTTGGGATCAGGGGATATTGTTTTGATTTGGATAAATTATGGGGGAAAATAAAAAAAATAATTTTTTTATTTGCTGTAGTTTTTTTTTTAAATTTAGTTTTTTATGGTAATCAAGCTTGTATATTGTTTTGGTTTGGATAAATTATGAAAAAAAAATTGAAAAAATTATTTAAAAAATATTTTAGGTATATGGATTATTACAAGATAGTTTTACAATAACTATCTAAAAATTATCTTGTAATAGAAAAAAAATTATTTATTTCATTTTAACTATCTTGCAATAACTAATTTAGTTTAAAATATTTTTTTACTATCTTGTAATTACTAAAAAAATATTTAGTTATACGTATGACTAAATTTTTTTAGTTATTTTTTTTTATACATATTGTAAAAAAATCAATATTATTAAACAGTAAATAAAAATCAAGCCAAGAACTAAAAACAATCTAGTCTTTTTTTTTCCTGGTTGATAGGATAAAAAAATCCTAGTCTTGCTTATAAATGTAGCTTTGTAAAAAAAAAAAATTGGAGGGGAAGGGGGAGGGGGGTCTTGAAGAGGTATATTATTTTTGGTTTAGATAAATTATGAAAAATATTTAGTTAAGGTTGAATTTTTATTCCATTCAATAAGAAAAATGACACATGATAAATACTTGTAAAAAATAAAAAATAAAAAATAAAAAGAGGGTTGTTAGTTTCAAGGGTTAAAGTTAGCCAAAAAGATGGATGAAAGAGTATTTTTAGACCAAAAAGATGAGTAGAAAGGTATTTTTAAATCAAAAGGTAGATGAAGGGTATTTTTAAGCCTTTTTCTATAGTTCGGGGGTATTCTTGGCCCTTTTTTGTTGAAAAAATTACAAAAATCTCTACTCTCTCCTATTCTAGGATACATCACTTTACGCGAAGTATCAGTCGGATGCATCACTTTACGTGATGTATCGGGACGTCGGGTACATCACTTTACGCGTGATGTATCGATTGGATACATTACTTTATGTGATGTATCAGGATGTTTTGGGATGTATCCAGATTCCATCAAATTTAAGAGATTTTTGTAATGTGAAAAAAAGTAGGAATAAGATGTAATTAGCTCTTAACGCTATGTGATTTGTGTAATCCTCCCTAAAATTAATTGTTGAATGGTTTGAACCATTCTATTCTATTTTGATTTTAGACCAATGACAAATTGAATACTCCATGGTTTCAACTTTTTTTTTTAGGTTGTTTAAAAATGAATGAATATTTTTTATTTTTTATTTTTTTCTTCTTCTTGTAATTCTTTAATTTCAACTTTTCATATGATATATTTAAGACCAGAAGTTTAAAAGACATTTTGGTATATTCTACGTATCTTAAGTTTAAGATTATAAGAATCAATTTTTTTTTCTTTCTAAAATTCTTTATTAAATCAAAACCAGACAAACAAACTGAAATATAGAGAATATTAAAGTATGCGTGTCAATATCAAATTGGTGAGTTGATTTGAATTTGAACAAATCAAAATGTAACAAGTTAAATATGGACAAAATATTAACCCGTCCAAAGGTTACTTTGGTACGATTGAGATAAACTTAATAAAGATAAGCTAAACAATAGGTTAAATCCAACTTTCCTAACTTATATCAAATTTAAAGTTTCTTTATTAGGTCTAGGGATATGTATAACATATCAAATAATACATATTTTTAAAATATAACAAGTTTTTTTATAAGTAAACTTGGGATAAATATTTAACTAAAATTAGTCAACTTTTAGATGGATTGATTTGGATGAATCAAATAAATTAAGTCAATAAATAAACCATTATTCCATTCAAATTTGAACGGATTGGATAAATAATGTGTTCATGTACTAATTCTTAACACCATTAATTTAAAAAATTCATCATGGCTACACATTTTTTTAACGTTGAACATTCACCTATGGCTGTATGCTTGCAATTCCACATAGATGGGAATTGCTAATTAATTCACGTCTAAATATAATGAAAATAAAAAAGAAAAAGGGTGTAATGTGTTCGGTATGGAGCATTTTTTGGATTTTTTAATTATTTTTTTTATGTTCGATTGATCAAAATTTTTGAAAAATATTTTTTCTAGTTAGAAGAAACATTTTTTTTAAAATGAGGAAAAATAACTTCCGTAGTGAAAATAAGAAAACAAGTTCTACAAATAACATTATTAATCCAGTTCTCCTCACTCTGTAACACATCTCATCTTCAACCCACCCCGTAGCCTCAATCTCTACTACCCTACACCTCTATTTCCACCTCCCATAATATTTGTCTAAATTATGTATCATGAAGTCCTAAAAAACATTTTCCATCCCACCGACCACACCCAAAGTAATTAAAAGTTCAATTTCGCAGAGATTACTGGCCATTTTTTCAACTTAATTTATTTGACTGGGCCCTAATGAGTCTTACACCACAACAAAAATGTCAATATTGCACTCAATATATATAATGACCAATTAGGCAATTGTTTAGAAGTACTAGGCAATTAATTAAGCCAATATTGAAACATGGAAGATGTCCACATTATTAATGTAAGAGGTGAGGGAAGGATAAAGAGTGCAAGGTACTGGAGAATGAACAAAAGACGATGTAGAGGAGATCTTCTTCCTTATTATCACAACTGCAGGTTATTCTTCTTCAAGTTTTTTCATTTTATATACTTAGGGGTTGGTACGTACAAGGAATAATATAATTCAAAAAAATATTTTACAGAAAATAAGTCATTTTTTGGTATTGGTTTCTAGAAAATATTTTTTATTGTACCAAACACACTCCAAGAGTCGGGGCAACATCTAATTTAAGTGGTCTGAAAATAGCAATTAATTTTTTTTCCACTTTTATTTCTTTTGATAAACCTTTGAAGTTAATTTCATTGCCGTTGATATGTATTGGACCCAAAAAAAAAGTATTACTATATGATAAACAAATGGATATTGCAGCACCAAGCTATAGCTAGGTTTTATCTCACATATTTATTATATATAATACTTTCCGTGTTTCATTTTATGTGACCAGACACAAATTTTAAGAAAGTAAGAAAAGGTTTTTTGAGTTTTGTAGTTTTAAACTAAAGTATAATGTACCAAAATATATATTATTTGAATTAACATGTTATCTAGGATGTTAAAATTGGAAAGTTACTAAATATAGAATTTCTTTTTCTTTTTTTTTGTAAAAAACTTTTAAAAAAGTGAGACACATAAATTGAAATAAAGTGAGTATATCAAGTATATTAGTCTTAATTCTCGTGACCTAGCTCTAAGGTAATTGAACTCAAAGAAAATTTGGCTCCATTAATTAATGTGTTAACAATGCATGCATGTACTGATCAGTATACTAATTAACCTACATTTAATGCACATTATAGTCTTTTTATTTTGTTAAACTATGTGTCAAGCGAGAAAGTAAATATTTGAATGTATGTAGGAGGGAGGAAAGTGTCATTAAAGGGCAGTCTGTATTCAAAACATTGATATCATCACTTTTGGGAGTGGCAGCACTTAAGTATCAAGGCAAAGCAAAGGACCCTTTTGAAGCAAAACCTATTGTGACCTGGTGCTTCCTTGTTTCTTTTTTTCTTTACTGCCTAACAATATTCAACAATAATTACTCTCCAATATTCATTAGCCGTATGACTTTGGCTTTTGGAGCTCTCTCATTCCTCTCTCTACTTTCTCTTTTCTTCCCAACTGCTTACTAAGCAAATCAAGCATCAGGGAGTTTACCAAATGAACAAATTCAAACTCTCAAGTTGAGAGAAATAAAACTAGGATTTCTCTCCTCCTTTTGGTCTCTTTATAACAGATTGAGTCATACAATCTGTTTTTGTATCTTAGAGGTAAGGTTTTGCCCTCCTCTTTTGCACTTCTAAGATATAAAATATACCTACTCTCAGGTCCTCGTTTTCTTGGCCAAAAAATAAATAACAACTTACTAATTAATATATATTTGTAATACTATTTATACATTTGATGAATTAATTGGGAGAAGTTTATTCACTGATCCAACTAAAAAAATTGAATGAGAAAGAGTACAATATTGGTGAGAGATTACATGCATATATCAACGGTCGAGATATAGAGACACCGATCAAAATATCGAGATATACATAGTTTGACTTTATAAAAAAGAGATTACAGAATAACAAGAGCATGAGTATTACAGAGCAAACTAACCAATGAAGAGCTAGTGATATACATTCCGATCGATATGCAGGACAGCAGGAATTATTCATAAGATATCCTATAAAAGAATCTAACGAGCTAGCTAGCGTCACCCATATATATATATATATATATGGATTCTCGTCCATGCAGCCACTAGTAGTTGTTTTTTCTGATGCAGACATCTAAATTTCCTTGCACCACACAGCACGACAGGAGTTTTACATTAATTACTTGATGAAGAAATATCTCTTTTTACTTTGATCACAATCATCCATATATCACGACATGAGTCATGGACTTTTCTTTTTACAACTACAAATTCTATTCCCTCACTCTAAAGTACTCCCTCTGTCTCAATTTATGTGACACTTTTTTTTAAAAGAAAATTAACCCATTTTAAAAAGAATATCACATTTTCTTATTTGACAACTAAGTTAACGACCACTTTACCATTATTGGGTCCCACTTAATCCTTATTGTGAAGATTTGTCAACTAAAAGTAAGCACTAAAGTGACTTTAATAAGGATAGTTTGGTAAACATAACAATTTTTTTTTTATTTCTTAAACTTTGTGTCTGATCAAATGTACCACGGAAGGAATCCTACTTAAAATAATTCATCAATAATGTTTGTTTTAGCATTTCAAATGACCAAGGCATTTATAGGATGGATGATTCTAACTTTCATATAAATATACTGAAAGTGTGAAAGATTAGACTATCACAAGTACTCAAATTATTAATTACTCTTTAGTGATCAAACTTTTCTTATAAAAGTGAAGCAGAATTGCTCAAAAAGAGAGTGAAAGAGTAAGGTAAAAAAAGAGTAACATTGCAAAAGCAAGGGCAACAACCAAAAATGAAAATATCTATATGTGAATCAGTTAGTGCGAATAATTTTGGTTCCCTTTTTATTAGGAATCGTGTCGTCACTCCTCACATAACTCCATTTCTCTGTCACTTGCTACTCTTGAAAATGTAAATTGGTAGCTACTTAAGGTAATGGTACTGATTCTAATTCTTACAGAGCCTCATATTGCCAAAGTAAAAGATGATATCGACTGATCATAGGAATATTCTTCTAGAGGCCGTTTGGATTGACTTATAAGCTGCTTATAAGCTGTTTTCAGCCTTTTTGAGTGTTTGACTGACCAACTTAAAGTCATTTTGTGCTTAAAGTAAGCCTCAATAAATAGTTGGGTTTATTTGGATGAACTTATTTTAAGCAGTTTATAAGTTGAAAACAGCTTATAAGTCGAAAAAAAAAGTTGGTATGTACCTATTTTTTTTTTAAACTTATAAGTAGTTTTCAACTTATAAGCTGTTGAAAAATAAGTCAATCCAAACAGGCTACTAGTCCCATCACGTCCCATTTTATTTACCTTACAACAGTAATTCTTTTGAGTGGTATATAAAGTGTTGTCTGTAAGTAAGGGCATAATTTGAGGTGAACAAAACAGCCTTAAATAAAAACCTGGACCTAATCATGAGTTATAGCATGAAATTTATTCAATCATATTGGGCTTTGATAATCTTATATAGTGTGGTGGCATTACTATTCTGTAGACTTTTTTTTTTATATCTTGATTAATTCCACGGGCTATATATCTACTAGTTTCTTCATATAAAGTAACTTTGATTATCAAGACTTGGACAAATATCTAGTAGAAAGATATCATCTTGTATTTTTGCCTTCACTGGGACAACTAAAAATTATAATTGGTGGCCAGTGAAGGTAATGGTTAGCGATGGTAGTGAATGTGGATGTGGATTAGAGTTAATGTTGGCTAATGGTGGGCTAGTGGTGATGGTGGTTGATAGTTATGGTGGATGATAGTAATAGCTTATGAAAGGTTATGTATAATGTGGTTGTTGGCTTTATATAACGTGGTGATTGATGGTGGTTATTGTGGTAATGGCGGTGGTCATGATAATTGTAAATGGTGGCTAGTGGTAATGACAACTAATTGTACGTAGTGAACAACAACAGTGATGATGGTTGTGAATAAGGGTGGTGGTACGTAGTTGATAATAGTGAACGATGATAGCAGTGAATAGATGAATTTGGTGTAATATCAGTTTTATAGAAATTTCTAAATAGACTTCTTGATAATATAAAAACTTTATTTACGATGATTAAGATTCAGATTAAATCAACTTACCAAATTAAAAGACTACACAATCGTACGTGTTACTGGTACTTATATATAAATACTACTCCATATATATAATACATGATAACATGCTAGGGTATTGCTATGGGAGAACTGAGCTGCAAGGATTGTGACTGAATGACATCAGATTGATCTGGCAAGTTGAGAGGTGGCAAGGAGAAACGCCCATAAGTAGAGCTGCCTTTTCTGATTTGTTGCATATTGAGCAGAGCTGCTACTGTGTTCCTAAATATTCCTTCCCCTGCAACTCCTGATCCTAGTATTAATCCTCTTTCTACATCACTAGGAGGTGGAAACACTGAATCTATGGTGCTTTCACACTCTTTTACAAGCTTTGATATCAGATCTGTTGTGAAGAATGGCTGCTGAAGAACCTTCTGTATATACGGCGACCGCAGTAATCCACCTGTTCTCTTGTCGTATTTCTTCAGTATCTTAGCCAACCCTATAAAAATAAAGATAACTACATGTAACTGTCGATATATTAAATTACATTTAGGAGTATGTAACGTAACGTAACGTTAACGTACGTACTCTACAATTTAATTAACTACCTGTGTAGTTAATGTTACTATAATTGATTAAGAGGACCATTTCACCATGGAAATCAACAATGTCTTTTCTGATCTTTCCCAATTCTTCTTTGTAATCTGTTTCAGAGGGTTCGCTCCCATTTGGCCCCCATGTATCAATCACTCTCCCTATCCTCTGTTGCAACTCCTGCATATCAAGTCTTTCTGCTCTTAAATAAATTTAAAACTTTGACCTAACTGAATAGTATAATTTTCAGACAAAGAAATGTCATTTGGGGTTAATTTTTTGACCTAGCATAAGGTGGAGTAAAAACGAGGGTAAAATTTAAAAGTTATTCAGAAATTAGAAAAGAAAAAAGGAAAGAGATTGCATAAGTTTTGAAACAAGCAGAGTACAAAAGGTTGTGGCATCTTTGAGCTTATTCCGTAAAGATACTTTGTCCTCTCCTGTATATGACAAGCCTTCTGGAACAAAATGTACTTGGTGGCTTGTCACTACTTTTGGACCAAGTACTAGGTTGCTTTTATGTGCCATGAGTAGTTCTATTGAGCTAATTTGGACTAATTATAATGAGTTGAGTTAAAATGAATGCATCATTAACATATTAGGTGGCTTGAGATGGGTTTGGTCAAGAAGAACAAAATAATAGTAAGTCGTAGTCTAACTCACTCAATTCTCATTAATTTTGAAATCGATGTAACTTTAGCAAAAGATATAACTTAATGAAATAAGAAGATTACTAGTACATTGGAAATATGTTTTAAAGTTGTTATAGAAATTCTAATATTATTACTACTATTATTTATTTATATATATATTATAAAAACTGATTTTCACTTTTATTTTATTTCATATCATGACATGAGTTAAATTTAAATAAAATATTAATAATTCATATTGCCAATCACAATTTATTTAAAATTGAGGCATAATTACTTTGTCTTTGAATTTGCATGTTGCTATCCTAGCCATGTAAAACTTTAAGTGATGGGAAATTAGACATACCTAACTCAAATTACTTAATTCACCTCTCTACAATTAATCACAAAACAAAAAGATTAGTGTTGGAGTGGTTGTTGGTCATCCATACCTTATGTCTTATAATGAAATCCTCTTCTTGCTCCATGAAGAATGCATTGAACTTATCAATCTCATTATTCAACAAATACACAAACTCAGCCTCTGCCTTACCATACTCCACTGATCCACTCATCATTTGTGGTGCACATGAAGAAATCGATTTCACCAATTTCTTCAACTCTTTATAAGACAAAAACTTGTCACCCCACCCTGGTAATGTTTCTTGAATTTGTTGTTTCAACCTCTTCCCAAACTTCATTCTCCTATATTAAAAAAAAAAGAAGGTCCAAATTGCTATAAAATGGGAAAATAAATATATTGAGGGAGACGAGGAGAATATATTATATAGTGTGTGACAAGTGAAAAAAGGCAAGAAAATGGGGTTGGTTTTTAACAAGTAAAAGAATATTTAGAAGCATATGCTTGGCGCGTTGAATGACTGTTTATTTAATTTAATTAAATGAAAGTGAAAAACAACAGGGGTTGCTGGAGTAGGAGAATTCTAAGCATATTCGTAAATGACTTTTTTTTTTAATTTTCAACACTAATTAATGTCAGTGTCATTTCTCACATGGTAGTGATACTAAAAGAACAAATCAGAGCCGCTGAATAGTTAAGTGGAGTAACGTGGCAAAGATCAAATCATGTATAGTGAAAGGCTGTGACTGTTAGATTAGTAGTAGGATTATGTAATTGGGAATTGGAGAAATGGATGATCCTTTGGAATCTACCATAGGGAAAGAGAAAATCAAAATTAGGGCTTTGGGAATATGTTTTTTCGTGGGGTTCTTTTATAGGAAATGCTCTCTAAAAATGTAACTTGTGGGGTCTACTTCTATATTGTTCATACCTTTGGGGCTATAATTTGATTGGAGTGACTTTTTCTTGCCTTCAAGTCAAGGATTTCAAGAATTGAACAGTTTAAAACACAGACTTATCCAATCCCCCTACTAGTAGTGGACATGTAGTTATATCAATATGTTACTATCATCACCAAATGTGCACGGGATGAGACTAAGATTTCGAATTTGAGCCATAAATATAATATTTTTTTTGATAGATTGTTTTTTTTTTAATAGGGTCCTACGAAGCACAAATTTAGATTAGTTGAATTTCAATGCAGTACCAAATATTGAATGAAAAATGAAAGAAATAAAGTATGTGCTATTACTAGGATGAACAAGATTCCCCCCTCTTATAATTAGAGGTCTCGTGTTTAACATATACAAAAAATGAGAAAATCATTTAATTTCGCTTGAGTGTCATCTAAATATCATATATATGTCGTGGATTGTGTTGATGGTACACGTACTGCTCCCCCAGATAATTACGGAGGGTCCCGTAAAGGTTTCGATTTTTTTTTAATCAAAGGATATATCACGAAAATATTCATTGGCTAACACGCACGAAAAATTTTAAAAATTGTCTAATCCGCTTGAGTGACCCCTAAATGCTATAAATATGTTGTGGATCGTGCCAATGCTACACATACTGCTCCCCGGATACTTACGGAAGTTCCCGTAAACTTTTAAAAAAAAATTGACCGAAAACCATATCACCAAAATATCCATAGTTATCATACAGGCAAAATGAGAAAATCGTATAATTTCGTTTGAGTGACCAATATGCCGTGGATCATTTTGAGGCTACACGTACTGTTTTCTCAGGTAATTACGGAGGGTCCCGCAAAGGTTTTGAAAAAAAATTAACTGAAAGTCATATGACAAAAATATTCATGAGCTAACACATACAAAAAATGAGAAAATTGCTTAATTCTGTTTGTGTGACTCCATAAATGATATAAATATATTGTGGATCATGATGAGGCTACACATACTTCCCCCGGTACTAATGAATGGTCTCGTAAAGGTTTCAGAAAATTATTGATCGAAAGTCATATTACCAAAATATTAATGGGCTAATACACATGAAAAAATAAAAAAATCGCCTAATTCCACTTGAGTGGCCCCTAAATGCTATAATATGCCGTGGATTGTGTCGATGCTACACGTACTGCTTCTCCGGGTACTTACGGAGGGTCCCGTAAAGATTTCGAAAAAAAATCGATCGAAAACCATATTACCAAAATATTCATGGGCTAACACACATGAAAAGTGAGTATATCACCCAATTCCGCTTGAGTGTCACTTAAATGCTATAAATATGTCGTTGATCATGCCGAGACTATATGTATTGCTCTCCGAGGTACTTACGGATGGTTCCGTAAAAGTTTCGAAAAAAATTAATCAAAAGTCATATAATCAAAATATTCATGGACTAACACACACGAAAAATAAAAAAATTGCCTAATTCCGCTTAAGTCGCCTCTAAATGATATAAATAACATTAAAAATGAAAAAAATTCTTGTAGAAAGTATTCTATAAGGTGTGAATTTGTTAATGAATTTTGAATATCAAATCATTATAAAATAAAAATAAAAAGAAGTAAGACTAATAGTTATACTAATTTGTCTACCCACCAAGGAAAATATTGGAAACCAAAATTAGATATTAGGTTGGCGTGATGACTTTTTCTCTTTATCAAAATTTGGGTTTATTCGTATATTTGAACTAGGAAAATTTCCCGGCGCTTCGCGCGAGGCAAGGAAAAGTTTTTATTTTTATTTTTTATAATTAAAAAGATATTAGTTCTCAAGTCCAAATATATTAGATTTTAAGTTTTAGTCCACCTTATTTTTTGGGTGAAATCATACATTTCTTCCATTTTTTGTCTTTTCACTTTTTTCTCATCCGTTCATTTTTTCCCACAAAAATGTCAAAGAACCCTTTCTTTCTTCATTTTTTCAATAATAAATGTAACTGAGGCAACTCAAAAACGTAGCAAAAGTACGTATGTAATGAGACACAAAAGGGTCAAAATTACCCCTGAACTTTGAAAAATAGTTTATTTATGCCCTTCGTTCTACTTTAGGGCCAATTATACCCCTACCGTTATACTTTGGGCCAAATATGCCCTTGAGATTAAATCTGTTTTTTTTATCTATTTTTTAAAATCAGTTTATTTTATTTTATTTTAAATTTGTTTTTAAAATCTGTTTTTATATGTTTTTTAAATCCATTTTTAATCTATTTTTAAATCTGCTTTTTAAATTATTTTTTTTAAAAAATCTGTGAATGCAAATTTATTTTAAAAACAAATTTAAAATAAAATAAAATAAACATATTGTAAAAAATACATAAAAAAACAGATTTAAAAATTTTTATTTTAAATTTTTATTTTAAAATCTGTTTTTATATGTTTTTTAAATCCATTTTTAATCTATTTTTAAAAATCTGCTTTTTAAATATATTCTTTTTAAATCTGTGAATGCAAATTTATTTTAAAAACAAATTTAAAATAAAATAAAATAAACATATTGTAAAAAATACATAAAAAACAGATTTTAAAAAAATAAATTAAAAAGCAGATTTAAAAATAGATAAAAAAACGAAATAGATTTTTTTTTAAAAAAATATTTTTAAAAAATGGTTTTAAAAACAGATTTAAAAAAAAATAAAAAAACACATTTAAAAGGGGAAATAAGTTGACCACTGAGAAACTGACACGTGGCATTCTGTTATACTCAAGGGCATATTTGGCCCAAAGTATAACGGTAGGGGTATAATTGGCCCTAAAGTAGAACGAAGGGCATAAATAAACTATTTTTCAAAGTTCAGGGATAATTTTGGCCCTTTTCCGTATTTTGAATGATCGTCGCTAAATTGCATGTCCATTTACATTCTAAGTGAAATGAAAAAAAACAAAGATTAGATCAGATACCAACTGCTTGATTTCTTCATGACTTGTTTTTAAATTATTATAAATTCTGTTGTTTTATATCTTATTATTTTATTCTTTCTCCTACATTCATAAAATCTACAACAATGGTTAACTTTTATGACTCTAAAATTGTAAGTTGATATCAAGCAAAATATATAAAAAGAAATTATGCAAAGAATTCATTGTCATTCAACAAATAGAAAATATGAACATATTCACATATTTTAAGTAAATTTCATACACATATGAAGAAATTGTAAATCACATCTTCCCTTATTGTCCTATTATAGAACCACTTCACAGTCAACAATTAAAAAAAATGAGACAAAGATCCATGATAATTTCTTGTAAACTCTACTTCTAATAAATTCAAATTGTTGTATTTGTCGCAAGGAAAATTATATGCAAAAATTGAAAGATAACCTAAGAAGATGAATATGCGTACTCTTTCAAAGAATGAAACATCTAATGGACTATCATCTAAATCCAATGTGTTAAATTTTTTATATCGAATAATAATGTAGCCTACAATCATATCAATTTACGATGAATATTTAAAGAGAAGTCGGAAAAAAGTTATATCAAATACTTATATCCCTTATAAACATAAAATTTCCACCTATTATAATTTAACACCTTGATTTAATAAAAATATATATACATTTTAAAGTTTATTCAAGCTAAACAATACAAATATAAGACACGACCACTTATAAAGTGAAAAGTTCTTTGCACAATTTTTCTAGCCTCTCCAATTAAGGCAAGAATGCAATGTCTTGTTACTTACCACAATCAAATAAATATTAAGACTTCCAATCCACCATAAGCCCCTCTGCAATATTGTCAGTCTTTGCTAATACATTCCTTTAGGATTATAGAAAACACGTTTTGGCGCTTCCACAGTTGTCCTCCTCAAAGTCTCATTATTTACTTTCTTATCTTTCATAGAAATTAAATTAAAATGAGTACACATAATGAAAAATAACGTTTTTTCTTGTGTTTGATTTGATTGAGTACAATCTTTTGTTACTTTCGGGCAACTGGTTAAGAACAATGTTCTTTCAATGACAATGTTTTAATTTTCTTTTGATGGAAACGTTTGAAATTGTTGATTTATTCTCTAATCATCGTTTCGAACAGATACTTCTTATTACATGAGACGTGTATTTTCTTTTAATGTAATAACTTTTAAAGTTTAAATCTATTTAACGAATAGAAGAGAAAGACAATCAATGTGGACTTGCCAGTACTTAAGATTCTCTTTTATATATATATATATATATTTTTTTTTTTTGTTCACATGTATTTCACTTTCATTTCTTTTTTCCTTGAAATAATTTTTTAACTTAGAAAGTCAAGGTCAAATTTATGAAGAAAGTGATTTAAAATAATAGCAAAAGTGAAAAAGATAATTGCTCTTAGCACAAGTTATGCTTTTAATTGTTAAAATTATCATTAAAAATAATTTCTATCTAGAACTATTTCCACAATTAGGACAAAAAAATTATTTATACTGAAAACATTATCCCACCGGAAATAGAGCCAGAACATCTTCCAATGGCACATCAATTAGCAGCGGTAAGCTTGCCGCCGGTGACATTTCGGTCGGCCGGCGGGCACTCTCTGCGATTTTCTTCCAAAACTCAGGCAATTAGAGCAGCATCGCTTGAGGAAATTCCCCCAAATGTGGTTCGACGAAAGCTCGATTCAACATGGAGAGGAGGTTTCAGTCTTGGAGTGGATTTGGGTCTTGCCCGTACTGGACTTGCCCTTAGTAAAGGCTTCAACTTTCGACCCTTAACGGTAACCCAATTTCATCCGCAAAGCTCTCATACACCCACAAAGCAAAAGCACATTCATATACTAAAAACTTTGATTTGGTGTATTTTAGGTTCTGGAGTTGAGAGGACAGAAGCTTGAACTTCGAATTATTGATATTGCCCAAAAACAGGTATACGACTTATTTATGTTTAATGTAGAAAGATTAATTTTTATGGTAATTTATAAGCTGGTTATTGATGTGATTCTTCTTGAATATGATTTAGTTACTCTTTCATTTAATTTCTGTTAAGAATTAAATTGATATTCCAGTATCTGGAATTTCATGAGTATGGTTTTGTTGGAAAGTTAGGAAGTGGATGAGTTTATAATTGGACTCCCTTTGTCAAGTGATGGAAGGGAAACTCCACAATCTAACAAAGTTCGGAGTGTTGCTGGTAGGCTTGCTGTTCGAGCTGCTGAGAGGTATTAGTCATTTAGCACTTTTAGTCTTTTATCGTTTTCTTTGTAAAATCAGGCTAAATAATGAAAGCAAAAAAACAAGAGAGTTAAAATTGCAGGCTAAATGGGATAATAAGATATCTTGTCTGTTGGTGGATATGGATTGACAATGTGGGTTAATTTCAACATGTTGGCTTTAGTGTGATCAAGTTGGTTGTGTGGAGTATGCTTTGATGTTGCATTCGGTACCTTAGTAGCTTCAAGTGCTAGTGACCATGCATATTGGTCAAATTCGGGACAATGGTTACTCTCTCGTAAATAAATGAGGATAGATGTTTGACTCATCTATGAAGAGATTGTATGATAAGATAGTTTAAGTCAAAAAAACTGTAAGAAGGTATCACACAGTATGAAGTAGTCACTTGAACAAGGAATTTTGTCCTGCCTTGAAGCTTAGTATGTATCTCTAAGTCTAATTTCAGTAACTGTACTGCAAAGTATGTGTATTGCATTTTGACCTATCCAATCATCACAGAAACACTACTATTATCAATGCCAACTTTTTATCAAGTGTGATCTTATGGAAGTTCTGAAGATTATGTCTCAAGTTACTTGAAAGTGAATATTCAAGAAAATATTTGGAAGTCTATTGGTTGAACCATCTAGATTATTCTAGAACATGTTCGCTTCTTATATTTTACTAACCAAACTGATCTGATTATTACACACTTGGCAGACTAGTTGACTCCCTATTCAGAAACCTTTGAGCTAGTATGCCCTTTGGTTTTACATTTTTTTTTGATAAGTTGGTTTTACAAATTATTGACACTAAATTCATCTTGTAGTTCTCTAGTCATTCTCTCGCGACATGTTTAAATTCATCTTATAAGTGATGAGGGGCCTTCTGCCATAATTTGTCGTCTTCTATGTCGATGCTGTCCTTCTAGGGGCTGGAGAGTATATCTGCAGGAAGAGTACGGGACAACAATTGACGCAATGAGCTACATGGTTGATAGGTAATAGGTTCTTCTGACTTATTCCTATATTTATTGAATCAGTTGAGGGGAAGCTCTTTCATTCCATCAACTTTCAATTTTTACTCTTATGTGCGTAAATATCTAGGATCTGCAAGGAGGAATCATGATCTCATTTGGAACATTGATGAAGTTTGTCAACTTCTCTTGCTAACAAATTGATTGTCAAGTGTATATGAGAAGGGAGGGTATCCTTTGAACAGTCTGTTACAAGAAGTTATCTTAAAGTGGCAGAAACATCTATTAGTAGTAGATCTTTTTACCTTTTCTCCCATTATAAGCAAGACAAATTAACTAGTTAGGAGCTAGAATGAAGATCAGGGATTCATGGGAGACCAAGGTCCTAATCCCAGGAGACAGAAAAAAACTATGAGATTTGTTCTCATATGTACTGGTGAGAGGATGCAAGTAATCGATGGATAGTTGAATCATGAGTGTGCAGAAGTTAGCCGTAGACAAAACAAGACTGCTGAAAAAAAAAGAGAGAGAAAGAGAAAGCTAAAAGGTTATGCTAATCTAACGAAAATATCTGTTATACTAGATCTAATCCCCCGCGCAATTCTCTATGGTCATTTAACCATTTATAGTAAGATATAAATTCTGAGAATGTAAAAGCTTTTTCTTGGTGACAATATAGGGCCATGATAACATGCTAGTCCCACGGAATTGATCAGTTTATACAGAATGAACTTTGATCCGTTGATAATCATATCTAACTTACCTGGGAGATTATATTGCCAATGTGAGCCAATTCAGAAACATTAGCATTTAGCATGTGCCTTATATTTGTTCTAATAGTGTAATCAGAGTGTCTTGATGAAAATTTGCATAAATGGTTGCTAGATGTTGGTTCATGATGCGGCATATCAGAAAAAGATAAAAAAAAATTATATCAGAAGATTATAAAAGAAATTCTAAATGAACAACATCACCATTTTTAGGGGCCTCGGAAAATCTGTACGTGAAGGGAAACAGGACGCTTACGCTGCTGCTGTATGTATTTAGTTCAATTCATCATCTTTTTTGTACTTCTCCCGTACATTTTTTTCAGATAGACTGAACATAGTAACTTATGATTAAGAACTGAGCTTTATTGTATAACTGCAGATGGTGCTTGAGAGATACTTTTTAGAGTCAGGTCGGAGGATTGATCTAGTGTTACCCAAGCAGTTAGATCTCCAAGAGAGGCTAAAGAAGGGGTGTTCTAAGGATGCCGATTATTCTACAGATGAATCTGATTAGTTAATAATTTGCAACGCTTTAAGGAACCCCCCCCCCCCCCCCCCCAAACTTCCTAGTTGTAGGAAAGAAGGTTGAATAGATCAATACAGTGATTGTGATAGCTCTAACCACTTGAAAAGTACTTATACCTTTAGAAGACATGGATAGTTTACCCTATTACATATTTTTAAAGTATCTTGCTCCTGTATTTCAAGTTCGATAGGAAAAAAACTCATGTATCTTGTTCGAGGAAAAGGCATAGGGATGGTCATGAATGTGATTGAGACACTGTATGTGATGAACTTATGAAATACCCTGCTTGTTGGGCTTGCTGATTCCTCAAATGTTTTGCTACTGCTATTACATATTTGCAAATACATACATAGAAAGGTCTGTAAGCTATGTTGTTTAGACTCTTAGAAGAATACCACTAGGGGTGTGTTGAATCCTCCAAAAGCTATGCATATTTGTAGGATCCGTGCAACATAAGCTGTAAGTAAAGACATGAGCTGTGCTCAAACAGTAAGATAAAGCAATTTCATCTTAAGATTCTCTTTGGGGTGTTAATGTTGTCCTCGTAGTTATTGGAAAACAAATCCCTGCATAGCTCTCCATAGAATCTGCACACCAGTTCAATGAAGACAGGACTTTTGAGATTCTTCCAACAGTATAACAATTCTTCCACATCTGCCAAATCCCGCATTTTCCCCTCTTCCACAATCATCTCCACCAGATAATTCTCAAAGCTCCTGCATGCATCTTCTACATCATCCTGAACTGACACTTCTTTTCTAGTTGCTGCACTCAATCTCACGTAAGCCGGAGTGAGGGGTGATGGAAATGGTGCTGATGCTTTGTTGTGATGTTCTACTTCTGAGAAACTCTCGAGTTTCATGACTTGGTCCTCCTCTCTCCCTCTTCTTCTTAGCCTTGCAGTCTCATGTGCTGAACGGCGAAACCTAAGTCTTCTTATAAAGAGGGGCTTTCTGAGTCTGAACTTGAACAACCTTAGTATTTTCTTGCATGGATTGAAAAGCTTGCATTTGAAGCAACCAAAAGCTTTCACTTTCATTGTTGGAACCTTTATTTGTTGGGAAAAAGAGTACTGATAAAGCAACAAACTTGGAAAATGATTGTTTTAGGCTGTCTTTCAGTTTAGAAATAACAGGAGAGTTGTTGGCCACGTTGTTGATGTTCTGAGACAAAATGTACATTTGTTGAAGGTTGGTGTGGATGAAGGATGGTAGAAGGGGTATCCCCTTTTCTAAGGTTGGAAAAATGATGAGTTGTGGACTACACGTTTCATATTGAACTAAAGGTGGTATGCATGAAAGAAATGTTTTCAAAACTCTAGCTATCTCTCCTATGGTTTATCTTAATAGCAATCTCACCTGCTATATTTAGTTGTTTAAACCACCGAGCTAATAATTGTTAATATGAAGGATGTACATATGAAATATTTGACCAACACCTGGTGTGCCATGAAGTAAGATATCGAGGAATTTCCACTATTTGAGGTGAAAAGATATAGGACAAATAAGTGTACAATCTGGAGTAGATTGTGACAGAAACAGAATGAATTATGACAAAATTTCAGATAGTTCACAGTTAGAAACTTTAGAGTTGATAAAATTTCTGTAGGATTAATAAATCAACAAAATGTGCCTATTCGATTCTTGGAAAGACTAGATTTTTTATTTATTTTTAATAGTTCTTGATCCGTGTTGTTGAATCATTCAAAAGGAATAAGTATAAATGACACGCACAAATATAAGATGAACATTACGTACCCAGAAAGAGTTACATATCTAATTGTTAGTCATATGATTTGTTTGATCGAGGGCTGGTAATTTAATAGTCACCAGGCTATTATTACATTATTTGTCAGTGAAGAGAATACACAACAAAATACAGCAAAGACGACTATGCCTCTATGTCGAACTAGTTGAGATGATTACATAAATCTTCTACGTTTACTCCGTTCTAGTTGTACGCATTTCAGTCTAAATACAATATCAAGAGTTTACCTTTTAAGCATAAAAAACACCAGCTCAGCTTAATTGTTATCACCATAAAAGGACAAGGGTATGTCTAAGCAAAAATTAATGTGAATTTATACAGAAACTCCTCTTCACTTTCTTTTTTCTTTCTTCCTTTTCTAGACTAAAATTTGGCCTCAATCTTCTTGCACAATTGAAGGATCCCCTTTTAGCAACTGCATCACCAGAGTGAAATCACTTTAGAACACTATTATTTGTGATCCTCCCAACTGAAATAATATGAAACAAAAACAAGCAAACTTTAGGAAATAGATTCTCAGGGAAGGGGGCGCTGGAGGAGAGGAAGGGGAACGCAAACAAAGACAAAGTAGAAAAGAATAAAACAGTAAAAGAGAGGATCCTCTACTCTCTGGAGTCAGCAGACAATGCTCAGTTCCTAACCATAAATTAGAAGGCCAAGATGCATTGCCAGCAGAAAGATAACATAACTTCAATCACCATCAGCCCCCTCCTGGCGTAAGGTATCTTCAATCCGAAGATGCTCAACCTATCAGGAGCAGTTGAAAGCTTACTTTTCCTATTGATTGTGACCCTGCTCAAAGCATTCGACGAACTTAGCTATAATACATGACTTCTAATATCGATTATACAGGGTCACAATTACCATTTGCTCAAGTCTGGGTGTGTAGAATTATCCTGTACCTGTGCTGTTGGAGGATAGCAGATACTTGGTGAAGTAGTTGAGGCATGCGCATGATGGCCCGATCACCAGTGTTATCAAGAGGGCACAGACACCACCATTTCTTCACATGGTACCAGAACCAAACCCATCCCAACTCTTGGTTTACCTAACAATGGCTCCCATGTAATATTGCCCACGCTCTAGATGTCCAATCCTGGGCATATGGGGGGTGGGGGGGTGTTAGAGTCTCAGCTCGGTGTGGGATAGGGTTGTTTGCCTCATTATATGGATTTAACAATCTTGACCTCATGAGCTAACTTTTTGAGTTATTAGCCCAAGGTTCAAATATTAACATGGAGGTTGAGTGAGATATGCTGTAATGCCTCAACCTCAAAATGTCCACTCAATTCCAGCCAGCACCTGAATAATGCATGAGAATAGAGACATCTCAGAACCTAAGGACTCTCGATGAGCAAGTAGAGTGTTTATTTCACTTCAAATCTTATGAGCCATGATTCATCAACTAAAGAAGAAGCAAAAATAATGTAAGAAATAGCAAATTGCCTCATTAGCTCTAGCAGTGCACAATTCAATACCACAATGATGAGATGTACAAATTCGCCCTTGTTCTTTAAATACAAAATCTAGTTTGGTGAAAATCAAAATTGTAACGAGTGGAGAGTTCTCTAACCTTGGAATAACTTTCAAGACGAACCAGGTAACAATACATTGTCTCCAACATGTCAATGTGGTCATGCTATATTGACATGATTGAGTTTAGACAATGCTTGATTCTATTGAATGGAGGAGCTCTTTAACTGTTCCTTGGTTCTGACATCCAGTGGAAGGTGGTCCCAATTTTTAAAGGCAGAGTCCCAACCTATATTCATAATACCAAACAATTCAATTGCAAATTGCTAGAAGTTTGCAACATAAATTTGAAAATAAAACCTGCAAATACAAAAACATAATATGCAAGCAACTGTACAGCAAAAGGAGATCTTAACCAATCACGGCAGAATGAGAGGCTGTAGAATTTAGTCCAACTCTAGTAGAGGCAGTTGCAAGTTGAGATTGATCATTGAGTCTTTCATAGTCATAACAATAAGCTGATACCAAATAGGACATAAATGATTGAGACTGACCTTTGAGTCTTTGATAGTTATAAAAGTTAACAAGAAACCAAGGCAAATAAAAGTAAAGAAGAGATTAAATGCAGATACTTTAAAGTGAAGAGTAAAACATCAAACAAACAATACCATGTAATATTCAGACTACTCAACTTATGAAGACCCAAACTTCAATGTTTAGCATAATGTCTTTCCTTCTCACTGGTTTCATGGAGATACTTTTAAGAAAAAGTAAAATTAGCCCATATACAGGAAGAAACACAACTCTTTGATACCTTCATGGAGATACTTACACAATACCTTAATGAACAACATTCTTTCTAGAAGCTTTTTTAATACAACCAAGTCATTATAAGTTTAGAACTTTATTCTCATGCAACAAATCATTTCAATCTAAGAGGATAGAAAAAGACACAAGAAAATACCAATGGCATCTTGAAAACTATACATGTATTTATGGTTGATCGGAAGATAATGTTTGAGCTTAACATACCTTCAAGATGCAAAATTTCTGATATTAAGATACCTCAGAAGCCCCAATGCTTGGAACAATTTTTGGGAGCAGCTTAACTTGAGGTACTGAATCAGATTCATCGTTGCTAGGAAGAGAAGGTATCTCATTTTCCAAAGTAGAATAAGCATCCGCAAATGCCTACAGAAAGTAACTTTTATTAGAATAGTTATATGCAACCAATATTCAATGATTATAATTTTAATGAAAAGTCTAACTCGTTTAGTAGCAACTTTAGTCCCAAAATAACAAATTGCGACTTAGGAACCAACTTCAACCATATGTGAAACAGATGCACTCAAAGAGAATACCAAGAAGGCTATATATTAGTAAATGAAAAAGTAGAACAGTCACTTTTAAAGGACAACGTATTTTTAGCTGAATTTTTCATATTTGAGGGCATAAGAGGAATTAATGTTTTTCATTTTTAACTGACTTATGCTACCTTTTCAATAGAAACATATCCCATGCCATTTGAGAGATGTAACAAGAGCTTTCTGATTCAAGCTTTTACATATGCAAATTACCTTCAAAGTGGAGGAAGGATTGTGTCTAGATTGAAACTTAAACAAATTGGTAGAATGGCAAGTAAACAAACTGTAATGACCCTAAAGGTCAATTTTGGAATTTTTGTAAAATGACCATTTTACCCCTCCCTTTAGATGCCCCGGGTTGTTTCTGATTGTTACCGGGTGTTGATTTTTAGAAAATCCTATGAAAAATTAAGTCTTTGGAAATTTTGAGTTTTCATAATTTTTAAGTATTTAGTGGTATTTGGGGTCAATCAGAGCTATAGGTCTCGGAACGGAATTTCGTCGATTCCAGCAGCCCCGAAATGTTGAAATTGGCTTAGGAGAGACTTTACGGAATCAGTTTTGGAGTTGTAACGAAGATTTGAGGCCTTGAGTTGAGAATTTGAGAAACTTTAAGCTAAGGTTTGACTTTGGTCAACTTTTGGAGTTCCGATGCTCGGAATGAAATTCCGACGACTCTGTTGGATTCGGGAGATGGTTTTTGGTATAGAAGCAGTATTGGTTGAATTTTTAGAGGTCCCGAGTCCGTTCTGGTATTTTGAAGGCCTAAGTTGGTTTAGTTGCGACTTTTCGAATTTTGGGTCAACAAGATCTCGAATTCAAATTTTGATGGTTCCATCAGCTCCGGAATGACCAAATTAGGCTAGTAGCACTGTTGGAATGACTATCCAGTCAATCGATACGCGTTTTCCAAAAATATTGACCAAAGTCAACCATATGCGGGTCCCACATCTTCCGTTTTAGACCCCAAAATTGGTCCGTCTCCAAAAATTATGAAATTAGTGTCTAAACAATCGTATTGATGTCGTGGTTCTGTTTTTGACAGCGTGGCAGCATTCCGAGGTAGTTTGGAAGGGAAAAGCTTCGATACAGTGATTTGGAGCCCGCGTGTTTAGCCTACAGGTAGGCTACGGTTTTACCTTTCTTTAGATTGAGCTAAAATGTGTGAAAGCATGTTGAAATAGTTGGAATTTTGGTTGGGTAGTTTAATTGTATATCTCAGGTGTTAGAAATCATGCTTTAGGCTTGTTATCGGATTTTTTGGGTATTTAAAAGCATGTGTATTTTGTCGTTATTTGTTAGTATTATAAGAAGAGTTGAATGAGCATGTTGTTGATATTGTGGAGTATGTTGGCCTTAATATAGGATGTAAACTTGCTTTAGATGCCCCGACGTCGCTCCGGTGGACTTAGATCCTTGTAGAATGGTGTAGCGGGCTAGTGCCTGGTAGTTTGGCCTTAGTTAGGCGTTGCCCTTGCTCTTAAAAATATCCTTATCCATAAATCGGTATAATCGTGACTTTCGTGATGTGTTGGCAATAGTAGATTTCGTGATTGTTGACTTTGGCTTCGGTTCCAGTTTTGGCGGCATATCGGTTGACTCATTGGGAGGGAGATTCTCGATACTGTTATTGTTTAGTTGGAAAAGAGAATATTCGGCACCATAGGATAAAATATCTGTGAGCATCCGGATATCAAGTCCCGGCCTCTATTTTGTATTATCTATGAGCATCCGGGTACCTAGTCTCGGCCTCTGTTCTGAATTATCGGGGAGCATCCGGGTACTCAGCCCCGACCTCTACCGACTTGCTAGTATGACGAGCATCCGGGTACCCAGTCTCGGCCTCGATCATACCGATGTATTACGGTAAGCATCCGGGTACCCAGTCCCGGCCTCGACCGCACTTATATATTATGGCAAGCATCCTGGTACCCAGTCCCGACCTTAGCCACTTTGAACATTCGGGTGAGCATCTGGGTTCCAGTCCCGGCCTCGACCCCTAAGTCACCCTTAGATCGATTGACTCTTGGAGATTCTAGGTTTGGAAATGAGATAGTACTTCGGTTCCTAACATCGCAGATTCTTGGTTCCTAACCTTGGTAGTTGTAGCTATTCTGTGTACTCGGCGGGCTTATGGGGGTTCGTCCGGGTTTTTATTTAACTTGCGCACGAGTGTCCCGGCTGGGCTTATGGGGGCCCAGTTAGGTATAGTTAGTTGTAGTTCTCATAGGTAGTACTCTTTCCCCCTTTTGATGCTTATGTTGACTCCTATTTAGGCTATTCCTCTTTTTCATATTGTTTTTACCTTTTCTGCTCAGTCGGCCTATGATGCCTATTAGGTACCTGTTGTCTTGGTACTCATACTACACTCTGCATCTACTTTCGTGATGCAGGACCGAGCACCAGCTACCGCCGTGGATAGATTGAGCCTGTTGCAGTCAGCTTCGGAGACTAGGGTGAGTACTTGACGTTTTTGGATCATTCCTGTCTCCTTCAGTATGGATGGCCTGTCTTTTGCCTTTTGAGACTACCGGTTGTTATATATATTTCCGATCCATTTTCGGGACTTGTACTCGTCTTTTATTTTGTAGCATCTCTGTACTTGTGACTTCCAGGTTTTGGGAGGGATCTTTAGTTGTTTATATCATGTTTTGGTTTACTTCCGCTTATTCTTTCTGCTTATCTTTATAATTCGTTACTCTTGTTTAGTTTCTTCCCTCAAACCCATTACTTGAAGTTCCGGGTTGACGAGTTGGCTTACCTACTGGTGGGTTATAGTAGGTGCCATCATGACCTAAGGAATTGGGTCGTGACACAAACTGATAGAGGGTGCCACCAAGAGTGGAGCCCAACGCTTAATTCACTTGCATCAACTGTATTAATATAAGAAAAAATCACTAATGACAATCGAAAGCTCCTTTAATCTACGGGTGATTGAGGGATAAGTCTGGTGAATTCATTAACCAACATGTCCCCACTGCTAGCCAGCCTAAAAGGAATTCTTTGTTTCCAACCTCTTAGGAGATTCAATATATTTAACACAGTTTATCCAATTGATTTTTAAAAGCTAAGAAACCTAAAGTATCACAAGTTTTCCATTTTTACCCGACCCCCAAGTTTTTCTAGTTCTACTAACATCGTGATGATAACATGGACTTATATTTCTTGCTTATTATCCATATTTCATAATGAATATTTTCTAGAAAATTTAATACAAGCAATTCCAACTAACCTTGATGCATTGGTGAATGCGAAAGCAGTTCCGCCCCACATTATTGGTTGGGTACAGAGGATCATCAATGCAAATTGGATCAATGCTACAAAATTAAACCAAGGAGTAACAAGGAAGGAAAATCATCACAAAAACAGAGCAAGAGATTTGCAAGAAACAAAATCAGGAGGTTCAACAATTTGCCACACCTGCACCCTCGTTCTCTGTTTATGTATAAGCCGCTTCCCTGTATTGAGACCCGTATTTGACGAGGATCAAACACATTCCTGGGGACAAAAAGAAGGCTTTATATCTGCAGTACCCTTTTTGCATCTTTTTCTTTTGAGGGGAGCAGGGGTATCATAGTGGTTTGGACTTCAGAAGTATAAGTTAACTAAAATGTGTGGCTGCTTGTAAGAACGAAATATGAGATAAAATAACAAGCAGCTCAAACTCACCCAAAGAAGTAGAAAAAATCCATCAGGAGGCTCCCCAAGTTCTACAAAATAAGATCAAAGAAAGTTATACTCAATAACTGCGATGCATCAGAAGAAGAAACAATAAACGAAGCTTAGTTCTAATGAATTGAAACATAGTCAACTTCTTCCATAGAGGTACTGCAGCATTTAACAAGCTCATCTAGTATAAAATTGTCAGAGACCCTATCATATTGCTATGTAATTAGAAAAGCATGAGCCTCTGTACAAGGCTATCAAATTAACCTGCACATAGCAATTCTGTACAAGCATTGAAGAGGAGGAAGTGGATTTTTCAATTTTACATTGAGTATACCAGCAGTTAAGTTCTACATCTTTCGAGAGAAAGATCGGGCTTGTTCATTCAGGTACAATGTGATGCATTATTTATAGTCATGTGGGTAAGCCAACAGATAGGGTCTTTCATACATTTATCTTTCTCTAACATCTAGTTTCTAAAATAAGGCCAAAAAAACAATATGCAGTGTAAGGAAAGAAGTTTAAAATAGACATGCAGCTCAAAGATGATGTAACTTCCATGTAATAACTCAGGAAGGTAGTCCATTCCACAAGGCTCTCATAGTGCATCAGACATGCACCTAAAGATTCTGCTGTTTGAACCTATTGCCCCCAATTCCCATAAGAGAAACCATATCGCATCAAGATTCATCATTATCTCATGTGTGCTGGTAGATAACATCTTGTAAGTGTGATTTACAACCCTTCAGTTTCAGTAATTCCATGAGTACTTTATTGAAGTTAAAAGGGTCAACCTCCTCACATAAGCCCTCCTTTTTACTTTGATCATGGAATTCACCTGCTGACAATATCCAATATAAGACTCGGGTCTAATTTGCTCGCATATTACAAAACATGGAATTCACCTGCTCACTATATCCAATATTTAACCCCTCAAGCTTAAATCCAATGAGAGAAACTCAGTTGTCTAGGTTGTCCTGCTGCTGAGAAATGTCTCCCTCTGCTTTGTTCTTCGCTGTTGGTGTTTACGGATGATATATGCAAATGTCCATTGTTTAAGCGACCATTTAGATTTTGTCCCTAATATTAAAAGTTGTGCAGCCCTTGGGAAATTACCCTTCCAGACAACATTAGACTCGGGTCTAATTTGCTCGTATATTACAAAACACCAGACTATTATCTAATATTTGCAATAACGTACAATATTTTAGACTTTGAACATTTTCTCATAAGATTTCAGTTTGCTCAAAAGAGATCTTTCGACTGTAGTCTAAAAGGTCCACAATTGAAAGAGAAAAAAAAGTGGGTCACTTTCTAAACAGATGTCCCAATTAACCTACAAAAATTTCATGGTATTTACCCAGGAAATTATCTTATGTTATATCACAGGTTCTTCTTTATAGTGTGAAAGGTCCTATGAATGTTTTCATCACAATATGTGCAACCCACTAACAAAAATAATGGAGACATCATCACAATGTATGTTGAACATGTCAGGCTTACTGATGATACCATTAACAATAAAACAAGGGTCAATCACCAAAAAACTGAATGGAAAATAAAGATAACAAAAAAGAAAAGGAAGAATTCAATCATACTTGGTCAATTGGTCGACTGTGATGATGTTCATGCTGCAAAAACCGTGTGATCAATAGTACCTATTAAATGGTGAAGAAATTTAAGAGACATTCAAACACATTAACATAAAGAGATAGAATGAAATGAAGGGAAGCATACCACCTAAGGTAAGAATGCCAAGAATTAGAAGACAATTGAATAAGTTTCACTATTTCACTTTTGCTTGAAACGAATGGGAGAAAAGTTCTACAGATGACAAGATTGAATAGAAAATGGCCACGATGCAGATATTTCCACTTCCCAACAACAAAATTTCTGTTCGAACTTGAGTTAAGACTCAGAGACCACTATCTAATTTCCAATGTTTGCCCCATGATTAGAAAGGTGCTTGGAGACTCAAATGGTAGTCAAAGCAATAACAAGTTTTGTGCAGCCTGACTGAAGGAACTCAGCTTTTACTTGATGCCTACTTGTTCTGGTCTACTGCTAAAGATAGCTAGAGAACGAAAAGGAGGAACTGATATGCAATGTGACCTCATTCAACAACTGAAAAATAATGAATCAAGATAGGGAACTCTAAGGTAACTCCAGTCAGTATTTCATGCAATATAATCAAGATTCTAGAACTTCATCAAAATGCTAGTTAGCATAAGTCACTCATTCTTATTGGATATATCAAAATCCCACCCCACCCCCCGCCGCGTGCGCGTAAATTCTAATTACATGTAAATCATGGTAAGGACTTTAATCTTCAGTCTTCACTACTAGAATGAATCAAGTGTGAGCATAAATACAGCCTATGCTGGGACAGTAGGAAAAGGAAGAGAAAGGAGGGAAAACGGTAGTAAAAATAGAGAAGGAGAAAGTTAAGGGCATTTCTTTTTTCCTATACATGGTTCGGATTGAAAACAAGAATGGAAAGGAAAATTGTTTGACTGTTTGTTGTCATTGATTTAAATTCCGGGCAAAGAAGAAAATGGTACTCTATTTCATCCCCTAATTGTTATACCACCAAAGCAAGAGAAAGGAAAACTCTCTAAGCTGTCCCTTTCTCTTTTTTTCTCTACCTTCCAAGCAAAGCATAACAGTAGCCGACCAACCTCCATCATTTTTCTTGGTTTGAGTTGAAACAAGGATTGAGATTAAAACTGTCGGACTTATTTGACATTGATTAAAATTTTGGGTCAAAATGAAAATGATTCTCTTATTTTCATTCCGTTAATTTCTACAGCACCCAAGCAAGAGAAAGAACTCTTTAATCATTCATTTTCTCTGCTTTCTAAGCAAAGGAGTAACCGGGAAATATCCTTCTTTTGCCTCAATTTCCATCATTAATCCACACATAATAGAGTATGAAGAAGGGATTGAAGCAGCTTAGCAAAGTGGTCAGTGCAGGAAATGAAAAGATGTCAGAAAAAAAGTAAGTGTGCTGTTTATTCACCATTCATAAATTATAAGATTGAAGGCACTCATAAATATACCAAGGCAACTTATTTTTTGAAAAGTTAAAAGGTTTAAATGTGCAATTGTGGGAGATGGCAGAAACGCTAGATTTTAGCATGATAGATGATTTGGCAACTCTCCTGTTAAAGACATGTCTGGATCTCTTCAGCATCACCTCTTCCAAGACGCTTTTATCTCAGACTTCAGACAAGAGCATGGTTGGCTTATCACTTATAAGAGGAACTTAAATGACTGGGAATTGGATAGATACCTAAGTCTTTTGAACTCACTCAGCAGCACTCCCTCAGCCTCTTCTTCATCTGATTGTATCATTTGGAAAGGTAAATCAAAGGGCACCTTCTCTTTAAAATCATGCTACTCGATTTCTACTCAAGTTTCATCTCAAAACACTCTCTGGCCATGGAAATCCATCTGGAAAGGCATGGCTCCACTTAAGGTCAAATGTTTTTCTTGGTTAGTGTCCAAAGTGACATGTCTCACACAAAGCAACCTTCAAAGAAAAGGAAACGCAGCTATGCAACAGCTGTGTACTATGTGAAGAGGACAAAATCCATCGCTTCCATCATTGTAAATTTACTGAAATCTCGAACGTTATTCTCAACATATTTGGCATTGTTTGGTGTGCCTAAAACAACTCTACAGTTTTTCCAAGGATGGCATACAGCAGTGTGGAAGAGTGATGTATTTAAGCATAACCAAAAGAACAAGCTTGAATATCAAGTAAGAAACAAGATCGTAGACAACTGAAACATTTTTAGGTAACTGCAAGGATCATTGCTTCCTCCTCTTTAAACAAAATACTTCCTTTCAAAATTAAACTAAATACTCCAGGAAATATTGATGGTAAGAAAGCTTACTAGACAATACGAACTTAAACCGCCTGAATATGACTGGTCAAGACTGCGATCTGCTAGGAACTGTTTTAGCACTAAAGCAAGGGGTGTGGCAGCAGGAAACTGTTCTGTGAGCTCTTTTACCTATCATCAACAAATGGAAACACGTGATAAGATAAATCTACATGCATAACTGATTGACAGGCTTGACATAACCAAATATCTAAGTGATAAAGATTAAGAGAATATAGTTCTGAATTTGATCCCACAAGTATTCAGATGCAATCTCTTCAAGACATACCAGCTCTGTGGTCTGTAATCCTGTATGTGAAGGCGATTTGAAACTAATATCAAGTCGAACTGCTTTTACATCCTTCACACATTCATTCACCTTATACCACTGTGGTGAAGATGAGGAATCCGAACAAGTCGAATCAGCCTGAAAAGTATTGCCTTCTTCAACAGTCAACTGAGTTGGTTCAGCTTTTGGTGTTTGTAAATTTGATAGAGACGACGAAATGAGGTCATGTGGAACTTCCACCACAAGCATTATAATTGGTATCTGTAAAAAAAGGGAAGCAACATAGCATGGAACAATGACTAAGGAGGTCAAAGGTATATTTCTTGTGATGAAAGAGAGAAGGAAAAAGGTATTGCGGTTAACATAAAGAAAAACACTAAGCTGATGAGAACCCAGAAGGAAAAAGATTTTGGATTTCAGAGACATTACAGCAGTATTTTCCACGATCTTCAGAGAATCATTTTTTACCCACTCCTGGTTAGCCAGATATCTAGCTGCATGCTGCAAAGTGTTCTATGTCAGCAACAAGGAGCTCCATTAAGAATAAACTATATTTGTATCAAATTGGACAAGCAAGGGTGAAACAAATACAATGTCCTTGTCTGGTTTTTTTTTTTTTTTTTTTTTTTTTATAAAACAATACTCTGTCCGTCCATTTCATGGGACACACTTTCCTTTTTAGTTTGTCCAAAAAAGAATGACGTATTTCCCTTTCTGAAACTATTTAATCTTCGCATCCCCATTATACCTTAATGACTTGTTGAGACCCCCATGATATGAAGTTCATTCTTTTATGAGATAGAAAATGGATATACATGTGGAACTCTCACCACCACTCATTTAAGAAGACAACTTTGATATTTCGCATATATTTGATTTGCATGTCAAAAGTCTTCTTTAATTTCTAGATTATCAGCAGTGTTGTTAAAGACACACTTAAAGCGCCCTTAAGCCCTGAAGCAAGGCTCAAAATGTGTGGAGTGTTTCGCCTCGCTTAATATGCGTTTTAATGTCATCATCAAGTCTCTAACACATACTTTTCCTTGTCACGAGCCTCATCTGAAGAGGCGGTACTAAGCAATTGATATTTCACTTTATCATAATTATTTTTCAATTTTTTTGTTCATATATTTGTCATAAGTGCTTAGAATTTCACTGGGTTGTTGTTGTTGTTGTTGTTGTTGTATATTTGTCATAAGTGCTTAGAATTATTAGACTTGAACTAAATGTAAATATATTTGTATTTGTGCTCCCTTTGCGCCTTTACTAATTGAAGCCCACACCTTATTTGCATTTTGCACTTAAAGCTCCAATGGACCTTAGAACTTTCTTGTGCCTTTTGCTTTTGATAACACCGAGACTATGTAGGCCGTTATACATGCATAAAATGGGACGAGGGGAGTTGCAATCAAGGGTATGGCCTAGTGGTCAATGAAGTGGGTTGAGAGCCATGAAGTCTCAAGTTCGAATCCAGCAAAGACAAAATCACTAGGTGATTTTCTTTCCATATATTCTAACCTTGGTTGATAGAGTTACTTGAACCTATTATTGGTGGGAGATGGAAGGTGTCCCATGGAATTAGTCGAGGTGCGCACAAACTAGCTCAGACACCACGGTTATCCAAAAAAAGAAAGGGACGGAGAGAGTAACCCTTTTTTTGCATGAAAGGAAAATTAGTTAGTATAAGAATGATATGGATCAACATAAAGCAAAATCAATACATAAGATTTATATAGATAATTGATTTGAGATTGACGTAGAGTTGATTGACTCATTTTATTTTATTTGTTTGGAAGAGCTACCAATTTACAAGTGAAAAAAGTTGTGAATTTGATTCCCTTCAAAAGGCACCCACTCATCTGTAACATGGAATCTCAGGATAGACAAAAATTTACAAAAAATAAATAAAATAACACCCACATTTGTACAAAATAGTTTGCACTCCTTCAACGATACTTATTTCTTTAACCAGATAATCAATATACAAGGTAGAGGGACTACTTGCCACGCTCCACTTTTACTTCTCTTCCTTTTGAAAGCCACTAGGTAGTGATTCTCCTACTGCAGTATGCACGATCCATTGTATGCCAAAAATATTCAACGCAATGCTCCATAACAAGTTTCCTATGTAACAATGCAGTAGCAAATGATTGATCTTTTACCAATCCCTTGCACATATAATACCAACTGTTATATCGTACTCTTCTCTTGCTTAGGTTCTTTGATGTGATAATAGGCCCCAACACACTAGCCAAGTAAAGAGGAGCCATACTTTTGAACCTCACGTTTGGAATGAATCTACAAGACTAGCAGAAGGGAGAGTTCCAAAACTTGGGAGAAGCACTCTACACGCAGATCATATTGCTTTCTATGCAAAATTCATGGAGGTGGGGGTTGAGGAGGGATGGTTTATTTACAATCAAATGATATTACCAAAAACTATTGGTAGAGAGGAGACAAACTTACTTCACTTACCAATAGGATCCCAAGGACGCCCAAAAAGGTGTATTCTTTTGCAAGAATAGGAAATAAAATTTATATTTTACTGGATTTTGGTTCCCATCATCCATTCTCCTAAAGTAAAAGGTAAGGATGGCAACATAATAAGGTGTGACGCTAATATGAAGCTTCAACAGGATGCCATGATGGATGTCTTTATGGTAGGGCGGTATGTGTTTGAAACTTTGTCTAATAATTTGTATGTTTTCAATATCCTTTTTTCAATTCCTTTTAACACTTTCAACTTTTTATACTTATATTACTCCCTCAGTCCCAATTTATAATGCACTTTCCTTTTTAGTCTATCCAAAAAGAATGATACCCCTTTTATATTTAGAGATAATTTAACTTTAACTTACGATTATACCTTTAATGAGATTATTTATAGTCATGCAAGTATATTTGCCTTGTTTTAAACCACAAGTTGCAAAATCTTTCATTCTTTCTTAAACTCCACGCCCGGTCAAAGTGCATTACATAAACTAGGCCAGAGGGAGTACAACTTATTTAATAAGTTAAAATTTTACTTTTCTCATATAATGCTAGAGGTACAAGCTCTGGAATGAGATTATTTCGGGGGAAATATCTCATTCAAGGTCAGACACGGGAGAAGAGTATACTTTTGGGGGCATAATTGGTGTGGGAACATACTATTGAAAGAGGGGACACGCGATAGCGATACTTTTTGGGATTTGAGATTTAGAAGGGTTTTCAAGATTGGGAAGTGAGTTAGTCTCAAAGATTGATAGATTTACTTCACAAGCAAGGTGGATAATCCCGATGTTTGGTGGTGGGGCTTGAGGAACAATGGAGTGTTCTATGTGAAGTCTTTTTACTAGAAACTTTTGATTAGGGAGGAGATTCATTTCCGATGTAATACAATATGGGTTCTAAGTGTGCAGAGGAAGGTGTGTTTTTTTCACTTTGCTGGCCAATAAAGAGGTGATTTTGACAATAGAAAATCTTAGAAAGCGGAATATTGTCTGTGTTAGTTAGTATTACATGTGCAAGGTTGTGGGCGGAGACGTGGACCATCTTTTTCTACATTGCGGAATTACCATGAAATAATGGTGGGATATGTTTAAGTGATTTCACACTCCTTGGGAAATGCCAAGAATTGTGAAAAATGTGATGTTTAGTTGGAAGAGTGAGAGAAGGAAGAGAAGACAAAGGGCTTGGAACGTGGTTTCCCTTGCATTAATGTGGGTAGTTTGTAGATTGAGAAATAGGAGAGCTTCTGAAGAAGTAGAATTGAGTTTTTCACAGTTGAGTAGTAGTCTTTGCTCCATTATTTTCTTTAGGTGTAAAACAAAAAGTTCCTTTTTGCATAGATAATTAGGCGGAGTTTGAAAAGAATCTTATTTTCAAATATCAGGAAATACCCTTACTTGATCAAAAGAAGCATATCATTATTGGTAATGTTAATGAAAGTAACTTAAAATATTAAAGAATTGAAAATGAAGATGTCAAAAATATCAATGAAAAATTAATGACTAGTACCTAAATAACTCCTCCAACTTGGCATAATTTGTAAGTTAGATATTCTAACTCAGTTGGTGACCATTTGAACACCTCAATTTGACAGAGGTGTGTCTCATGATCACATGTGTCTTAGCTAGCATAATCACACAAGACTAAGTGAGTGAAGTCTTAAATTATGCTGACAAAGTTAAACTATGAAGGAAAAAAAAATAGAAAAAAAGATCTTCACCCTCACCTTGTCTCTCTTTGTTCATTACATCGCCAATTGTCGTCCCTTTTCACCCATCTTGTAGGGGTTCAATGTAGGATGGAGAAGGCCCATTTTGTGGTGTCAGGCATACATGAACTTTCTCAGGAAAAAGATTTTTTTTATTACAGTGGGTTAGAGTCCCACATTGGTTGGGGAATGGTCTAGTCTGCTTATATGAACTTGGTAATCCTCCCCTCGTGAGCTAGCTATTGACGTTGAGTAAGGCTCAAGTGTTATATCTTTACATGGTATCAGAGTCAGATTCATCCTTGTTCGGGCTCCATATCAACGCTCAAGTTGGGCCTAGGCGTGAAAGGGAGGTGTTAGATAAGTTAGAGCCAGCTAATAGACATCTGGACAGGCCAGCTGAAATGCTTCTACCATGGCCTTGGAAGATGATGTGGAAAGTTAATGTACCTCACAAGGTAGCTTGCTTCACCTGGTTGGTAGCCAGGGAAGCAGTACTAACTCAGGACAATCTAATGAAAAGGGGAAGGCAGTTATGCTCCAGGTGTTTTTTTTTGTGAATAGAAACAGTGACAACAAACCATCTTTTCCTCCATTGCAGAGTGACAGCGAACTTGTGGCAGATCTTTTTGAATTTGAGGGGTATCAGCTGGTCCATGCCAAGACACACCTTAGATTTCCTAGCATGCTGGAATAGAGAAGGGAATATGTCAGGTCACAAGGAGAGATGGAAGATGCCCTTCCTTGCATTTGGTGGACAATTTGGAAGGAAAGGAACCAGAGATGCTTTGAAAACAAGAGCATCCCTTTCCAGAACTGCCTTGTAACCCTTTATTTTTTGTGTAACCATGTCCTCCCCAAAGAGGTGGAGGCTATTACTCACTTTTTAGATAGTTTAGGAGGGGTATAGATGATAGATCTTTTTTTTTGATAATGGCAACTGTATATTCACACCAAAAAACCCATCAGGTGAAAACTGATGGGGTGGGACTTACAACCCCGGGGGGTATCATCAAGACCAAAATCTAGACATGAGACTTTACAATTGTCCTATGAAATCAACTAAACTATCTATCTCCCCCACTATATCTTGTTTACACCAAAAATACAAAAGACTACGGCTCTTCATCATGATATTCTGGAAGCTGCTGGCTATTCCATCATGACCTCTTTCATTTCTTTCTCTCCATAATGTCCACCAAATACATTCTGGAATGCTCCTCCACCAGTCTTCTTGTGACCCTCTTTTCTCCCCACTCCTTCCCACTGTTTCAGCAAGTCAAAGGAAGTTCTGGCATTATCCAATTTATGCCTAGTATACAGAAGAACATGTTCCACAGATTTATAGCTATTCTGCAGTGCAAGAACAAGTGACTATTTATCTCTGCCTCTTTCTCACACATAAAACACCTTGAGCAAATCTGTATACCTCTTCTCTGTAGTACTTCGTGGGTTAAACAGGCTCTCCTGATCACCAGCCAGATGAAGCATGAGACTTTAGGAGGGATTTTAACCCTTCCAAACCAGTTCCCAAGGCCAGATACTTGTCATTGAGCGACTGTAATTCAGTGTCCAGTAGCATGATTTCACAGTAAAGCAACCCTTGTTGTGCAACTTCCAAACTGGCAAATCAGGACCTGCATGTACTCCTCGGAAACCATTTAGGACCTGCAGCAGTTCGGCCACTCTGTTTATCTCCCAGTCGTTAAAAGCCCTCCTAAAAATCAAGTTCCACCCTTGAGGACTCCATACTTGTGCCACTCTGTCCATCTGTTGCAAGCTCCACATGTACATATCTGGGAAGGTAGTCTTCAGATTTTCTTCCCCAATCCACACTTCGTTCCAGAAACTAGTCTTTTCCCCATTACCAATTGTGTACTTCAGATTATTACTGAAAGAGAGCCACAATCTTCTAATTGTTTTCCACAGAGAACACCCAAATGTACCAGTAACCTCCTCAGTAGTCCAGCTATATAGGAGCCCATATTTTTGTGAAATGAATCTCCTCCAAAGAGCCATATCTTCACAACAAAATCTCCACAACCATTTCTTCAGTAAACTTTCATTATGTGCACCTAGCTTTTTTATGCCTAGACCACCCTGCTCTTTGCTAAGGATCACCATATCCAATTTGACTAGGTTGTACCCCTTCTTCTCTTTGTTGCCCTGCCATAGGAATACTCTTCTCGCCTTGTTAAGTTTTTTCTCTATGCTGCTTGGGAGAGGGAATAAACTCATCATATAGGTAGGTTGGCCATCCATGACTGATTTTATAAGTGTTAGTCTGCCACCCAAAGACAAATATTGACTTTTCCATCTTGCTAGTTTTCTCTCACTTCTCTCCAGAATCTCATTCCACACTTCCAACTCCTTATTCTGTGCTCCGAGAGGCATATCTAGGTATTTAATAGGTAGGGAAGCCACTTGACACCCTAGGTTCTCTGCTAGGATCTGCATATTAGGCACTTGGTTGACTGGGTAGAGACAGCTTTTCTGCCAGTTAACATGGAGCCCTGAAACGCCTTCAAAAATGGTCAGGATAGCTCTCAGATGCCTTATCTTTTTAACTTCGGCTTCACAAAAGACTAGGGAGTCATCTGCATAAAGCAGATGGGATATCTCCTTAGCATTGCCCATGTTTCTGTTAGCACAGAAGCCTCTACTCCATCTTTTCTTCCTTGCTCGCCTGATCATGAAATTCAGGCCCTCCATTGCTAGGATAAACAAAAAAGGTGACATGGGGTCACCTTGTCTCAAGCCTCTCTGTGATTGGAAAAAGCCTTCCGGACTGCCATTGATTATGAGTGAAAATTTCACAGTGGAAATACAAAATCCGATCCAGTTAACCCATTTGTTGCCAAACCCCATATCTCTCAATATTTTGAGAAGGAAATCCCAATTTACGTGGTCATAGATCTTAGATCTTTTGGTTTTGCTTACTGTATACTCCTGATGTAATTACTACTGAAATACACCTTTGGTGTATTGCTGTCTATAAAATGTTAACTTTATCAAAAAAAAGAGTGAGTTAGAGTCTCACATTGGTTGGGGAATGGACTAGTGGTCTGCTTATATGGGCTCGGACAATCCTCCACTCATAAGCTAGCTTTTGGGGTTAAGTTAGGCCCAAGTGTCATATCTTTACATCTATTATTTTTTATTTTTTTTTGTGTGTGGTGGGGGGGGTTGAGGGATCATGAGGAAAATATAGGTTAATGATTAAAGAATCAACAAGAAGATTGTTGTTGTATGAAAGTTAAAGAGGTTCCCTCTTCTATTCTTTTTGTTTTTTTTTGTGTGTGTTGGGTGGGTGGGGGTGAGGGGCTTTAAGTTACTCCGTCCTATATTAGTTGTCACGTTTCGCTTCTCAAGAGTCAATTTAACCATTTTTAGAGCTAAATTAGATTAGATTAATTAAATGTTTTAAAATCACAATTTACATATTCAAAACTATACAAAAAGTACTATAAAGGTGCAATTTTTTCTCATATCAATATGATGAAAAAATATATCTTAAAATGTTGGTCGAAGTTAATGTAGCACTCTCAAAAAGTGAAGCGTGACAAGTATTATGGGAAGGAGGGAGTACAAAAAGATTATGACTGGCAAAGCTAATATAGCATTTCCTCCTCCAATTATTAGAGAAGAATATTCCATGTAATCCTAGATACCTGGAGACATGTTTCTTTGATCCCATTTCGCCCCTCTAAGATCCCAGCTTCTTTAATTGGTTCCTATGGAGGAAAAAAAGAAAAGAATATAATGTGATCTCCTTTCTCCATAACTCTTTTTCTCCATACCTAAAAGATATAACATAAGTACATATTATCCGAGACATGCTTACCAGATTCCTCACAGGAGGAAGACAAACCACAAGGTCCACATCACTCGATGGGAGTGACAACCCAGTAGCGTTTGAACCAAAAATGTTTGTACGAGATCTAGGCCATAATACTTGTAGAGAACGTGCAACGCGCTTTACAGCCCAATTAAGGTAAGGCTTCCTGATCAAATTCTCAGAGGCAACCTTGAATATCATTACAGATAACCAACATAAACATCAGGTAAAATATCCAATTGCCCAAATTTTTTATCCTAAAAATCTGGTTAAATTACTGAAATTATACTGCAGAAGCTACTACTCTTTTAGGACTCTACCTGTTTGCAGAAGCTCTCAATTTCGTTGTGAAGGCGACTATGGATCATCGAGAGACAGGCCTTCTTTGCAGTAGAGTTCAGCGTTTCAGGAGGTTGAAGTGGGAATGCAACATCTGGCTGGAAAAGAAAAAGAAAGAACCTAAGTATAGTTTTCCATCAAGCAGACAGAAACCTGTGAATAAAGGGGTTATGAAACTGCAAACCGGATTGTCAGATTTGAAATTTACATGTTCTTGATCGCGAGTTAACTGTGAAATTGCAATGAGGCGATCCTGCAGCAAAGCTCCAGGTAGAGGTTGCGTTAACTGATGGGCTGAGAGACTTTTACTTCTCCAAGCAGGCCAAACTACTTCACTACCATCCATGCGTATACAAGCTTCTTCAAAATTAATTCCATCATGAAACCAACCTTTAACACCCCACTGCCTGGGGCTGGAGCTACCAGACCGAACTGTTGGAAAACCTCTGTGTCTTCTAGAATCACCAACAGGAGAAGGAGGAGGTGGATGAGGGGCACGTGGAACACAGAGGACAACAGGTGATGGAGGCCTCTTGATCCTAGGTTGCTCCCGCCTGCTGGGAGGAACACAGGGACTTTTATGATCATGACTGCGCTTAAAATCTGATCTCGATCTCTCCCTAGACATACTGGGAATGACAATGGGTCGTAGAATGGGGTATGGGAGTGAATCCACAGACTTTGCTTCACCTTCAGCAGGCAAATTGGACAAGGATCCTGAAGCATTCTCTACTGTCACTAGATCTGCTGCCGATGATGACTGCAGAACCTTGCTGGTAATCTCACTTCCTGGTATAACATAACCAAGAGCCTGATGTCCAGAACCTAAAGGATCGAATGGAGAGCAAAAGGAAGCACCAGATGGAGAAGTTAAACCATTTGTACTGTAGGAAGAAGAGAAGGCAACCATATCATCAACTGCCCTATTCATGTCTGCTTCCCTCCATGCCCATGAGCTATCATCTGAGCTAAGAGAGGGAGGACGTGAAAAATTAGTACCGAGATGATCAGAAGGATTCCAATACATAACACCACCTCCAAAGTACTGATTATAGTCCACCCCGGAAACAGCATGTACCTCTAACTCTTCTTCAGACATCCAGTGATAATCATGGTCTTCACCTACTTCATGTGAATTTGATAGATCAGAGAAGTCCATTAAGTCGCCAGAATACACCCTTTCATCCTCAGTACTCATCGCATTGCAGTGCATGCTTTGGGCTGCTATATCCTGCTGGAAAGAAGTTCTCCTAGAGATGAACCCAGCATCATAATTGCATGTAACTGATGGAGCAGCTAGTCTATTGATACTGCGCACCATTGGGGGCCAATCTAAACTCACTGACAGAGGTCCAGATATGATTCCAGGGCACCCTGTTTCAATTGAAGAATTTCTTACATGACGTACATTGCGTAGAAAAGAATGACGAAAATGACTTTTCCAGTTGTGACTGACATCAAGGTGCAATCTATCAGTAGCCCGTGGGAGATGAGAATCACCGCATGGAAGATGAACAGGAGCTACACTGGGCCACTCATACGAAACATAAGATGGAGAATTCATCGGCCCTGTATCATAAACATCAACACTTCCTTGCTCCTTTAAGGATTTAAACTTTGTGTTGGGATCACCAACTTTAGTTTGTTGCTCAAGAAAACCTGATCTGTTCAATTTTTTAAACTCCTTGCAGTTTGAATGAGTGAGTTCAGATTTAATCACAGGCACTACAGAAGATACAGCAGAATCGCCTTCCCTCGTTTCCACTGCAACAGCTACCGCTCCTTTTCCCATCACCCCCTCTGTAGGCAAATGGTCTGTCAAACAAGGATTCCTGCAACCTTCAAAAGAACCAGAAGAGCCAGAATCCCCACTGCTTCGACTCAAAATACTCATTTCCAGTTCACGTTTCTCATTGTCAATACAAGAATCTTTTGATCCGCTTTGAACAACTGAATCTACTACAGTGACACAATCAGACCTTCGATCCCCATCTCGGGAGGTGACAGAAATAAAGGACTTCTGAGAATTTCTTTTCTGGCATTTACCATCTTCCCCAGAAGTTATCAAGCTAGGGTTTTTAATCTTGTTTCTTTCTTTCCTTTTCTTCCTTGAAGCACTTCTAACAGTTTGACCATCTGGTCCTTCACCATGTCCCTGCAGACAGTCAGTCAGTTACAAACTATTTACAACATAACTTGGATATCTGATCCACAGAAGAAAGATAATTACAACCATATCGATCAAAGATGGAACACTCTCTTTATCAAGATCCTTCTGTTGTTCTCTGTTGACCGATCCACTAGGCAAACTACTATGTACATTATCACCACAAATTTTATTGACCAAACCAGTAGATGAACTACTATGTACATTATCACCACACATGAATGTGTCTCCCTTATCCTGCATATATTTTTAAGAGAAAGTAAGGGAACACACGGTAGAGAATTTTTTCTTGCTAAAAGGAATTTCTATGGGAAGTCTTCAAGATCAGAGTTGTACCTCAGTGCTTTTAACAAGCCTTAAACCATCTGTTGTAGGTTTCGGCAAAGGATTTGATTTCTTCACTTTACGTTTTTTTCCTTTTTTCTTACGGTTAGAAGCACCAAGTATCTCTTTGTTTTGCTTTGATGAGGACTTCAAGCTTTCGTCCGCTAGTAGCTCATACTTTGTACAGTCAAGAGAAATAATCATGAGTAACCCCCGTAATTTTCTTAATATACAATCAGAAAGAGTATTAACAGATTCTAATGAACTAAAAAATAGTTTTTCACTATCAGGAGACCCGCAAACAGAATGTGGACATGCCAACAGCACAGTGGAGATATCCTTGAGCATAAACAAACAATCAAGTAACTGGTTGAATGAACATGAAACTCCAAACACTGATGCATGACGCGGGCTCTGTTTTGCAACTCTTGCATCTGACACTCTGAGATTCACTAAGTTCCTTCGATCAGACAAAGTAGTGTTGCCCCTCAGAGGTTGTTCTAGTGTTGAACTGCATAGCCAAGCTTTATCTGCAGAAACACCTCTTGCCCCTTTCAAAGTATCAGCAATCTGAAAAAGTAAGTGGAGATTGGACAGCATAAGCCTGTGTCAAATCCTGACGAGCACCTACAAATTATGCAGGAAGAATAGACGACTCTTCCAACAATCAGAAGCTTAAACAGCTGAACTCCTAACATCTCAATCAGTTGATTGATATTGTCCGGCAGGACAGGAGTGCTATAAGACACATACTAGGAGATATCATTAATGTAATAGTTGCTATTTGAGAAAAAATATGATTTATGGGAAGTATATCAAACCACAATAAGACAATTATCAGTGGTATGTTATCTTAAATTACTCGCAGATTCAACATACATGACCAGAAGCAAATATGCTGGGTTTATTATTTTACTTTGCTTCTTTCTTTTTCTTTTTTTTTTCCTTCTTCTTGTTCTTTTTTATTTTATTTTTTTTATTTTTTTGAGAAATGAAGCGAACATGCCTAAGTTGCATGGACTCTTCATTTTTGCTTCCACACCCGTGTCGACACGAGACGGGTGCGAGATACGTGTGGGATTCAATCAACCCACATCGGAAACGAGTCCATGGACAAATTTGGGGGAAATTGAGCTTTTGATAAAGATAAAATAGATCAAAAAAATACCTTCAATATTATAGTCCTTTTGTCTCTTTTTTAGCTTTTCCTCAATATTTGTCGCTTCATGTTTCAAGCCAAACAAAGAGAAACTAAGAATTCAAGTGGTTCTGTTCTGACTTTTGGTAGAAAATAGCAACAATCTATAAGGAGAGTTGGTGGAAGGCCTTGAATGACTTTTTTTTTCTTTTTTGAGGGGAAGAACCAGAGAGCTTGAAAGAAGAAGTTGGGGGTCTTGGGAAAGACGACCTAGAAGATCTTTCAAAATTTAGAATATCTTTATAACTCTGTTTTATAATTTTGGATTTTTAGCCGAATCCCAGCATTTGTATCCATGCTGGGATCCGTACGCCCGAATCTTAAAATTTAGATTTTGCTGAATTCGACCCTCGGATTCGCATCCGCGTCAGATACCCGCACCCGAGTCCAAGCAACTTAGGAACATGCTGTTTTGAGATAACTACAGAAAAGGAGTAGCATATTTTATACTCCCTCTAGTCCATATTAAGTGAATTGTTGGGGTTTGGCACACCCTTTAAGAAATATATTTAAGGACATAAATTAAAGGCTACTTTTCACTATTACCCTTTTTATTATTTCCAAACTATTCTACTAGAAAATATAAAGTAGTTAAAAACCTTACTAAATGAAGGGCAAATAAGGGAAAAGGTCCCAACAATTTGCTTGAACTTTGAATAATTCACTATTTTGAACTATGAAAATAGTCCCAACAATTCACATAATATGGACTAGAGTGAGTATTTCAAGTGATTTGTAAGGCTTCCCTGGGGAAAAAATATAGTTCAACAGTGAAAAAGAAGTTATCCATAGATTCAAATAGCCGCCAGTAACCAAACACATATTTGACATGCTATGACCAATGGACTACTTTAGAAAGAAGATAGAGAGATTATCTAAAAGGGATGTACATACATAGAGTACCTAAAAAATCTAAATCAATTTTCGCTTGAATTGACTCGACCAATTGGTAAAGCATGAGAACAAGAAACAACTTACTAGTCTATTCTATGAAAATATAGAGACACAGCCTAGTTAATAAGTTGCATGATTTGATGGTTTAGTTAATTCTCACCGATGCCTGCAGTTTATACTCTCTTTGGCTTTTCCAAATCAAAGAGGTCTCCTCAACATTCCTTTAAATTTCCCTTTCTACAGCTCAGCTAATTTTTTGATACAGATTTTCGCCTACTTGCAAATCTTAGCCACTTACTGTTCAGATAGATTCCTGAGGACTCTGAAATGTGTACTTTCCATTTAACAAGCTATTTATTATTCCAAAATGTCTATGTCATTATCTCTTTCCTATTAGAGGGAAAGTTCAGCTTTTTAACATCCATGAATGAAAATGCCACCACATATACAAATTGAATTATTGAAACATACTGTAATCTCATTGAATGAACTTGTAGCACATTAAACAGCAATGTGGCACCAAATAACAAACATAGACCAATCTGCTAGGCAAGAAAAACGCTCAACATAAAGAAGTACCTGTGATTTTGCCGCCTTCCCTAAGCCATGACGAAGAATCTTGACCCTTGTCGCCTCATCTAACTTTCCCCACCAATCTACACACCCTTTCTTCCTCCAAAATGCATTGGCTCCTACACCTACAGAATTCACCTTATCTTTCAGCTTCACACCTCTCTTTTTCCCATTATTATGATTCAACCATGCCAATCGTAACGCCACCTCCAACCTATTCACCACAAAAGCCTCGATACTATAATAACCCTTCTCTTTCAACCACTCCAATTCCACCCATTCTGAGCTGAACCCACTTTCTTCCCCCCTCAAAAACCTCCCATTCGAAACACCATCCATTGCATTCACAAAAGTATCCACATTGCCAACAAATGCCCCACTTACAGTCAAAGAATCAACAAATTCCAACAAACCCGAAACCCCATTTTCCCCTTCCCCTTCTTTCGAGCTGAAAATCCGTACCGAGTGACGAACTCGCCGTTCTGACTCGTTCGACTCTGCAACTCGAGCTAACAACCCATGAGACTTCCTGAAACAAATGCTTGGAAGATCAGAACCATCTGAAGGCATGTCAGGTAGGATGAAGAAGAAACCATGACCGTTGGATTGGAGTTTACCAAGCATTTGCAACAGAATTTGGAGGAAATTGGAGTGAACGATTGTGAGATGAGCTTGGCGTTGAGGAATCGAAAGGGAAGAGAACCATTTGATAATAGATGATCTAGGGTTAGGGTTATGATTAGGAAATGGAGCGGTTTGTGAATTGTAAAGAGAAATGTGAGATGTGAGAGAATCAAAAAGCTGCTGTCTTGAATTGTTCATAGATTTTTGGGGCAAAGGTAAATTAAAGCTTGATTTTTGCATATTTTTTTTCAGGTGATTTTTGTGAAGTTTCTCAGTTGGTTGCAGTAGCAGTTGCAGCGGCGATCATGTAGAAGACGACAACCAAAAGCAACAATCGCGGTTCATGTAAGAGATTTTTCCTTATTTGCAGGCTTTTGTTTTATACTTTATGATGTAAGAGATTTCTTCAAAATATAATACCTTTATCATTTCACTTGTATTGGAATTGGCATTTAAATTCAAAATCTTCATGTTGTTGTTTTACGACAGAATCATCTATTTATGATAATGTAATTGAAAAGTTTTAAAAAAATAATATTACATTATTATTGAAAGTATAAATAAATTTAGCTTTTGAAAAAATAAGATTACGTAAGATATATTATTTATAGTATATAATATATTTTAGAATATGCGTTGAAAGTGGAAGGGGTACAATTAAAATTGGGATTGGGGGAATAGGTAATAATAGCTAGGCACTTTGAAGGATCGAATGGGAAGACATAAAAAAACAAAAAGCGCAAACAAGTTTGATATTCAAGGTCCCAGAGGGTTTTCGCAATTATATGAAAATCTATTCTATTTCTTTTTTTGTTATAGTGAAATTTTGTTATAAAAGATGATTATTAAGTAGAAGTTTGAGTGTTTGATGGTAAAATGTAATGCTTATTCGGACACTTCAGAAATTTGTTGAACAAGAGAATTCACATCTTTTATAACCAACACGGTCCTATATTCGTAAAGTAGAAGCAATTTGTTTAATTTTACAACCGCCTCAATGTATTATTTCAAATATATTGATGGAGTAGGCTTGGACATAGTAAGTACATTCTACACATATCATAAAATTTTACTTAATGTGACAAATGGATCAATACATTTTTGAAAATTATAAATTTTCAATCTAATAAACTTTTAGAAATGATCCATATATTTACCAATGAGTTGTCATAATTTTCTAATCTACCCTGTAGATTGGTTTATGAGATACAAGAAAGGTCAAAATACTTTGACGTTTTTATATTGAAAAAGAAAATTATGTTCATCCTTTTTAAAAATTTACTTTGAACTAGGTGAAAAATTTGCAAACACTAGGAGGTTTCAAGTATGTAACATTGTACACAAGATAACACATGCAAAATTCAAGAAGTTGATGTCAAATTTCACATGTTTGGATTGGGTTAAAAATTGATCAACCCTATTTTTAAGTCATTTTTAGCTTTTGAGAGCGGTAAAATTAAAAATAACTTAAAATAAGTTTAAAATAATTTTTAAAAAGTTAAAAAACAAAAGTAGACTCTCCCTTATATTTTATTTTGAGATAAGAGTCAAAAACACAACTAATTTATTGCTTTTTTTGAGTTTCATACCTAATAGTTTGAGAAATACACCTCTCTTTTTTATTTTACTCTCACCATGGTGTGTGTACTACACTTTCTCTTTCATTTAAAAAAATTTGTCACATCACACTCCACATAGACAAAATATTTCACCTAGACAAAATTAAATAAATTCTAAAATTAGTTAAAATTAAATATTAAAATATTATTATCTCACCCTCAAAAAAAATATAAAATAAAATATAAATATTTTTATTACCCCACTCCACCACTTTTTCTCACCATACTCCCCCCTCTCCCCCCACCCCGCCCCCCCAATTTTTTTTGTTTTATTTTTATTTTCTAAATTTCTTTTATAAAAGCTTTTGTAAAAAAATCTTACTTCATCTTCCCCCTCCCCCTTCAAATAATAATTTCGATATTATTTTTATATATTTTTAAAAAAATAATCCTACCCCGCCACACCTAATCCTCCGCTTCCAATTTTTTTTCTCGTTTTGTGTTAGATACATACACATGAGTGAGAAAAATAACTTTTTAAAAAAAATAATTTCTTTTTTTGGAATGGAAATACTATAGTTTTAACTTTTAACTAATATTAATAGTTTATTTAATTTTTATCAATATAGAATATTTTAGCCATGTGACAAAAAAATTCAAAAAATAGAGAGAGTAGAGAGAGTATATTACACACACCAATAAGAGAGAGAGTTTAGGTGTGTTTTTGATATTTATTTCTTTTATTTTTTTGACTTAAAGTCATTTAAGTGTGACTTTTTATTTTTAAACTTAAGAGCTATTTTTTTTCTAGTCAATCCAAACAGGCTCTAAGTCTTGTGTGTATAAGCAAAAAAAATAAAACAAATTACACGAGACACTTCTATATGAGATACTTTTTTTTTCGCTATAGCAGCTGCAATGAAAGTTTTGTGGATATAATTAGCTGGTATAAATGCTGGTAAAAGGTAATATGCATTTAGTGGAATAATTGAGTTGCACACAACTTGATCCAGACACTATCATTATCAAAGAGGAAAAATAGCAGAGAAAAATGAGTTATTGGCATCTGATAAAATATTCATGTCTGGGGGGGCAAGGGTTGCCTTCTTAATTTGAAAGGTGTGTTGTGAACTGGGAGAAAGAGCAAGTGACTTCTAATGAATACAGATGCTGATGACATGAAACCATAAATCAACATCCTAAAATCAATAGCAAAACAAGAAATGCAAGCCTTCATGAGAATCCAAAATCATCAAATAAAATCTAACGGTTGGCTAAAAAAGTTAAGAATGTTTTAGATCTGCATATATGTCAAGAGTCGGGAAAAAGCCTGAACACAACCACTTCACCTACATCTTCAAAATGTTATTCACTTTTTCCAAAAAGAGAGTTTAACTACATTTATAAAACCTTCTTGTGGTCTTGCCCACCACTTCATTAATTTATTGAAGAATTAGTGACTCTAATCAGCCAATTTCCCATCTAATCCAGAATGGGCAGCGGAATCTGATGACACTACTTCACTGTTCGAAACTGAAACAGCTCCACTCACTGCTCTTGATGTAGAAGACACATCCCCGCTAGCAGCAAACCTAAATGGTTCTTTAACAGACATAACTTTTCTCTCAACTTCTAAGTTCACATTTTCATGTTTATTATCAGTGTTCTCTTCTGGTTTAGACACGGTATTCTGTAAAACCGAAAGGTCACAATTTCTGCCATCCTCCGCAGCAGCTTTCCCTCTTGTTTCTTCTGATACTGAACCTTGTAATTTGGAACCTTGGTGGTCCTGAGCTAATAAATCTGAAGGTGGAGGAAATGCTGAAGCGGCTGCTGCTCCAATACCTAATAATTGATCTTGAGGGATAGCAGAAAGGGCTTGTTGAGTCAAAACCCCCAGTATTTCATGAAGATTGTGCTGATGACCTTGAGGAGCGACGGAAGTTGATGCACCAGTATTAGGTTGGCATAGTGCCTGAAGTGCTGGGTAAAGAGCCTGCAAAGCAGGGTATAATGCTTGGAGAGCAGCTTGCCCAACCATTGCTTGTTGGCCTTGGAAGTCCTTAACATTTGAAAGGTGTTTCCTTCCTGCCAGATGGCTTTGGAAAACAACTACCGATTCACACTTTACATTACAGAGTTCACATATTAAAGGAACCATTTTTTGGGGCTTAGGAGGCACAGCAGGTTTTCTTGAGCCATTCTGCGTCTTCATCAATTTACCGCCTCGCCCACCTCTTAGACTGCGCTTGACTCCACGCCCTTGACCTTGAACATGATCCACAGGAGCTGTCTCTTCGACCTTTTGTTTCCCAGTTATACTACCATCTTCCTCTATAACATCATGAGGGGGAAGACTCTCTTTGGGAAGCAGCTGTCTATCTCCAGTTACAGTCTCAGAAGGCAAATGCCCCAGCGGCAGCTGCCCAGATCCCTCAACTGCAGGCTGGTAAGCAACCCTAGTCTTAACTTCAGAATTTGTTGTCTGGTGACCATGTGCTCCATCCATCTGTTTGTTCAGTTTCTGTCGCTCTTCATAGGCTTTCAGGTTCTTTTTATGTTTCTTTCCATTCTTATGCTGTTCAAGAACTTCAGGTGTGTTGCATTCAATCCTACAGAGTTCGCACCAAGCCATACGAGGTGGACGGACAGGAGCTGAATTACCTGAGGCAGATGATGAAGGTTTAACTTGGGATAGGCCTCCTTGGATCTGTGATGCTCCTTGAAAAACTTTTGGTTGGTTCTCAGCATATGTTGGTAATGCGTAGCTAGGTTGTAGCTGCCCACCACCAAGATGGCCATGGGCACCTCCTCTATAGGGCCTGCCACCCCTTTTACCTTTATCTTTATATGGAGATGGTACAATCTGCAGAATGCAAATATGTTCAAAGATTTGGAATAATCTTCACATCAATGGATCAGCTGGAGAGCTCAATGCTGATACTAAGTCAAAACAGTTATTTATACACCCAAAGAACCAGTCTCGTCATCTTAAATAAGACAACACAACAAAATTAGACAAAAGCAAATCAGCACACAATTGTATGAGCAGCAGAAGACATGACTTAACTTAGCGGAGCTGAAGGAATGGTAGAGAAGTTGGCAAAACAAACAAATAGAATCAGTATTTCAGAAGGCAGGCTCATCCTTGATGTAAAACCAGTTAATACAAGTCGATTATTGGAAGAGAAGAAGTCTATAACAGTAGCAAGTATAAATTCGTTGGCACCATAAGAAAGACTTGAGTACTTGACTGACCCAATCATGAGACTGACCACAGGGACTTCATGTCTAGGTGTTACACATTTGATATAGTGCTTTGCATAAGCAAAGAAAGCCTTGAAGATATATGAGCTCATGCATGCATCTCTTGTTCCCACCCTTTTCCCAGCCCCCCAGAAGGAAAATGAACAGAAGTGAATTACCAATTCAGAGATAATGTTGGATTTAACTTGCAGTTAAGGAATCTAATATACCCATAAGTGTTTCTGATCACTAATGAGAAAGTTAACAGGACAAAAGAAGCAGAAAACAGAAAACAGAACCTAAATGCTAGCCACCTCTTTTACAAGATAATTCACCACGTAAAAGGATGGTGACCAACAATTCTCTTTCATTTGTTGAACTTTCCTCTGATATATTGTATGTAGATCATATTCCAGAGCCATCTCTAGCATCAATTTAAAACATAAGGCTACATCGAGAAACAACTCTTTATCAAAATAATCTTTCAAATTTCACCCTACAAACTGTCAGCTCTGTGAACAGTATGTGGAAGTACTATATCTGATTCCATATTGCATTATGATATGAGACCCAAAAGGATAAGTTCTTCAACATATCAAATGACAATCACTTAAATGCCTAAAAATAGTTAACATACTTCCCCTACCATACTAATTAACGCCGCTGCTAATTCATGTGTAGGTCCCTAAAACAAAGTCATGAATCTAAAGTAAATGAAAGTCAAGCGATTTTAGCTGCTGAAACTATATTTAATATGGACATCATACATTCAGTTTTTGTAACACAATGTTTCATCAATGTAAACCAACCCTACTTGTTCCTAAATCTTAGCTGTGCCAATGCTTCATCAATGTAAACTAAGCCTATTTGTTCCTAAATGTAGGCGCATTCGCCACTTGAACAGGTATGACCAGAATCTGATAATCAATTTATCAAAATAAGAAAAAACTCAGAATATCAAAACCTACAGGGGAAATGAAAATGAAAAACAACCATGACCAACAACCTTATGAAGCTTTGTAAAGAAGTTGGGAACCTCCATAAGGATCCCTCGTGAAGAATAAACAAATTTAATTTTAGTTCTCAATTATGAATAAAGTAAATATAACTCCATCAGTGTTTTTTATTATTGATCAAAAATGCAATTCCCTCAGGAGTTATCGATGCCTCACTCTAATATTGCATATGTCTTCAAATTGGATGGCTTAAACATTTAGTCAAATGAATGTAATGCAGTGGAAGATACAAAAAATGCAATTAACTAAGAAAAGAAAATCAGCCATATTAATGTTACAGAAAGTGTGAGATTAAATATCTTACTCCAATGACTCATTTGAAGAGGAAACACATGCAAAGAGATGACACAAAGAATGCTAGCAACCCAGCAAGACATTGGTGACAAGGCATGTGGAGGCGTATGGCAAGAGCCAACCAAACCAAAATATAGGTTCTGTTACATGTCCTCAAGGCAGGCATCCGATATAGGTATAAATCTCATCATTAAGTAATTGTAGGATTCATGAATATGAATAGAAGTACAAGTGCCAGGATATGACTCATAAATGTGCAAGTGTAATACGTATGACAGTTAGTTACATGTAGATCGTTTCAGTAAGGAATATGTTTGATGACGTGATATTACTTCTGATAACCAGATAGTGACATCGCTTGGATGTCGACTTGGCACTGACAAAGAGCTGGTTGAAGAGCGGTGTTTCACTGAATGACAATGTAGCGATAACTGAGCATTGCCTGGAGAGTGAGTTGCCCACCAGAAACTCACTTGCCATTGGAAGGTGATGTGGAGCTCAAGCATGCTCTGACTGAAGAGGGTCCTGTTGCTGGCTAACGATGTGGCATTGACTAGGCAGTGACGCATCGTTGGCAGAGAAGTAGCATTAACAAGGTGCTGAGCAGACAAACATGGACTACTGACTTGACAAGTAAACAGAAATAGTGCCAATTTGACAAGTTAGAGAACTGACTTGACAGGTCAGTTGAATGATGAATGGCAAATGTGGCACACAGTGCTGAAACAATGGCCAAAATAATGGCAAAAGGAGACTGGAAAAGGCGATGATGCCAAAATCATCATTGCAAAGAAGAATGATGACTCTAGAACAGTCACCAGAAGAGACAAGACTAATAAATTTATGTAAGAAGGAAAATCATTTGCAATGTGGGCAACCTTAAGGTAGTAGCTACTATGAATTTCCCAAGATCGAAGAAACTCTAATACCGTGTCGGACGTCTCTTTTAAAAGCTTGAGTTGTGAAGGAACACTGTCATTTACTTAATTATGCCTCTAACACGTTCTTTACGTTTGGGTAAGAATTTGTTTTCATGGGCTAAGCACATCGAATTATTTTATGAAGGTAATAGTGAGACTCTGACCAAATAATTTTGCTTTCTCTAATACCATGAAAATAAGAGAACAGAAAAGAGAACTCGCACAGAATTGACTAAAGTAATATACAAGAGTATCCTCATATAGATGTCTAGACCACAGAAGTGAGGAGTTTAGACTACATGAAAAGACAATTTTACATTACATAAAAAAAAAAGGGCAGCCCGGTGCTCTAAGGCTCCCGCTATGCGCAGGGTCCGGGGAAGGGCCCGACCACAATTTTACATTACATAAAACAGGAAAAATAGTTATTAAATGGGAACATACCTAAATACCAAGATTCCCAACTACAGCACAACCTTTAAGAGTATAGTATATTACAAACTTTTATATACTCTACCATTTATTTTCCTTAATTTTTAATAGGTATGAATACCATACTGATCTCTTTAAGTTTTTATTTTTTTTGGATAGAAATAAGGTATTGCATTAAAAGGGAAAAAGCACTAAGCCAGTGCGACAAAACATAATTACAAGTTGTGCAATTCTCCAATCTAATCTAACAAGATATCTGAATCCTGTACAACAACTAGTTTGCACCAAAAGTATTGTAAAAAAATAGCTCTAAACTTAAGGCTAAGAATATTCTCAGTTTGCTTTGAAATATTCTATAGTTACTTTCTATCCATAAGTTGGAGGGAGTTGCAGCCTATTAACTGCTAAATAGATGAAAACAGGTTAAAGGCCTGTTTGGATGGGCTTATAAGCATAAACCATATTTTTGTTATTTTGGCTTAAAAGCACCTAAAATAAGCCAATCCAAACAGGCTCTAAATCATTGAGGAAATATTGCATCAACTTTTCAATAACATAGATAAAGTATACATTAGTTTGATAAACAATTTTTTTGAACTGGTAGGTAAGGAGTTCATTAAAATAAACAGCCAAATAGTAAGGTGGTGTTTGTCACTTACAGTCTGATCTCCTATACAAAAATAAAAAGAAGGGATCCCATCAATGCAAAACTCTATTCCCTGTACTGAGGTAATGGACTCTAATATACTGTTTTTATCCTTCACATCTTGTATGTTGCACCAAAAAGCCAAAAAACATAAACATTTGTGCTTTTCAACTGTACAGGGTTATTGAAATTCTCACTGTTATAGATTTGAAGGTGGCAACGAAATACGAGAGTGCTTGATATTAGGTATAGGTGAAATTTACTTTAAAATTTACTTATGGTTTGAAAGTTTTAAGATTCAGGGGCTAACCTAATGGAAATCTCCTCCTACTCTTTCAGAAGTGATCTAACTAGTACATGAAGCACCCACCAGAATGGTGAGTTGGGAATGAGGAAATACCCAAGGAATAAAGAAAGAAGAAAAAGAGTGTACTTCTCTCGACTTAGAGAGATCTTGTACCATATCAAACACCAGTAAAATCTTCAGGGAATCCCAATTCTTGTGACTAAGCACTTCTGCAAAGGAGAAAAGCAACTTTAAGTGGAAAGAGAGTTATCCATGCTAAATTGAGCCATCATAACAGGCTGTTTGAGCTTGGTCTGATTGACACTGTAACAATCCGCAAGCTGGTATTAGCTCGAGTGCAAACTTGAGCCAATTCCATGATATGTAGTTGAAGCTCAAGCTCACCTTATCAGCTTGCTTAGTGTGACAGGCTGTTTGCTCGGCTAATTATATCCTTTAAAGATGCTGATCTGATTTATAGAGTCTTTGAGAGGAAACTGTTGCTTCTCAATCAAGAGACAATCTTACCCGTTTCCTCAACAAAGCTCGTATAAAGCAGGCAAAATACAGAAGAGATCTTGTATAATTAGCTGAGCAGAACAGACACAGTAGACTTGCTCACACTCTGCTTCTTCTGGCAGGAAGCTTAGCCTTGTTATCAATTTCAAATGTACCAAGCTCAAGCAGTTCAGTTAAATAATCAGTGTGTTTTAATTTCGTTAACATATAGCTAGTGCTATGAAGGTCTAAGTAAACTGCAGGCAAAAATGCACAGAGAATCATAGTATAGTTTATCTTAGATGCCTATATTTTACAACAAAAAAAAAAGTAATAATATAACGAACTTCACAAGGATACAGAGAAAAATACACAGAGAGAATTATGTCCTGCAGTTTCTTGTACTTTTGATATTCTTTCAACAAGTAAAATACTCTGGTCATCCCAAATTGATCAAGCCAGTTGACTTTTCACATAAATTGAAAGAGAAAAGGTGTGAATGATATATAACATCAGATGTTGGGAACGGGGAAATTGCACAAAAATGTCAGATAAATTCAAGACAGTGTTAAAGTACTCCCACGGTAATAATTCTTACGAAACAATTTTAATTTTGCATGGCGTTAAACTGCTTAAGGTATCATTTGACTTTATTGACTCAACTGTAAATGGTGAGATAAAGGCAACAGTCTCTTATAAAATATTTACACCCTCTAGTCCTTCAATCTTACACTTTGATGGGTTCTTAGTCACAAAATGAACTTCTAAGTGCATAGACAATGATGGCAACAAGGATACTTACACCGGACATTTTACTACAGATCTTTAATGGTTTTGGTAGTAATGGTGAGAAAGATATCGAAACACAACCAAGCATGCTAACTGAGAGGGGAATTTTCCCATTTAATGAGATTGCCAATAGTTTAAATAGAGAGTCCTCAAGAAAGTTTCAAAAGTTAATTTAAGAGTCATATGTGGTGCACAGAAATTTATATATTTTGCAATAAAATATTTAGGTTCCCTTTCTCACAAGTGATAACTCCAAAAGGGATCAAATTCTTTTTGTTCAATTAGCAAAGATTTCATTTGGAAATTTGGCAATGAAGACATCATTGATCAGTGTAACATCAATCAACTGTCTGCAGGGTTTTTCAATGGAGTGCAAAGTTTTCTCTATGACATATCCTATAAAATATAATGCCAAATAGGGTAAAAGGGAATTAACACCTTATGGTGACTTTGAAATGACTCACATGAAACCAAAACTGAAAATGTTACTCTGTCAGTTTATTTTATGTGTCCTAGTTTGGCTGGGCACATAGTTTAAGAAAGTAAGGGAGACTTTTGAATCTTGTGGCCTTAAACAAAATGTGTATAATGTAACGAAGTTCCCTTTGTATCTCATGGTTTTAAACATGTCATGTGGGATGTTGGAATTAAAGAGTTACTAAGTATCGAAAGTGACATTCTTTTTTAAAGAGAGAAAAAAGAAGGGTAAAACACATAAATTAAAACAGATGGAGTACCTAACTAGCAGTAAGATATAGCCCCCCCCCCCCCCCCCCAATTTGCACCATGAACACTCAGAACCAAAAACTATTCCCTTGAGATAAGAAAATGAAGTCTTTTTGGAAACCTGAATTCATGCTCTCAAATGATAATACACATACAATTAACCAATGCTCTTTGCACATAAAAAAAAAAGGAACAACTTTACCGGTTAACAGCCTTTTATCCTAGGCTAGCTTAATTAATTGTTATTTTATCTGAAAATGTCAAATGTCCATTAATTGGTATCATTTGATTCTTGTAGATGAAGTTTATAAATTGCTAGATCTTTTAAGTACCACTCAACTACCCACAGCCCTCATAATCACAATAAACTTTTGTACATATCAAGCACAATCTTTGTGCTATTTTTGCTATTCTTAAAATTGCCTGTTTACCTTCTAAAGAAGAAGAAGACAGACCTAAAACTACCGTACCCGGGGTTTGCACCAAACCATTCAATCATGGCATATGCCATCTATCTATTGATTAGTACATCAATTTGTTACAAGTGTTCCATTAAGAGTTTAAATTAATAAGTTTTTAATGTCATTTTAAAGGTTATTACAGAGATCCAAACAACAAACATTTCATCCCAATCAAATATACCCAGATTGCATTTACACTACCAGAGTTGAAAGATCAAAAAAGAGAAGGAATTTCTTACCGCTGGTGTGTGGGAGACATTGGGCATTGTCGCAGTAGCAACCTCTCCGTAGTTAATGCCTTGTTGTTGTTGTTGTTGTTGTTGAGGATAATAGGAATACTGGGGTTGCTGCTGTGTGGCATAAGGATCCGAAGACGGTGGAATTGGAACCCCAGGTGGATGAATTGAAGTGGGTTCAGGCTGGTATTGCTGTTGTTGATAGGCATTTGAATAATAGTCTTGAGGATAGTAGGATGAGTACTGGTATTGTTGATTGTATTGATATGCATAGTAAGCTTGTGTTGATGGATCATACGCTTGGATTTGAGAAGGGTCCGCCGGCTGTTGTTGTTGCTGGTACTGAGATTGATCGTATGGTTGGATTTGAGATGCCCCTTGTTGTGGGTATTGAGCATAAATTGATGGATCATATGCTTGGATTTGAGAAGGGTCAGCAGCTCCTTGTTGTTGGTGCTGGTACTGACCGGAGAAATCCATGGATTTCTTTCTTCAATTTACCTTTCACTTCTTCATTATACATTATATATAGGGTTTTCAGGAAACAATAAAGATGGAATTTTGTTTCCTTTTTTTTTTGGTTGGGATGCCATCTAAATAGTTCTTATAATGTATGATTTGAATTTAATTAAAGTTTTAATATGAACTTCGAATATTGATTTTAGAAAATCAAATAAAAAAAGAAATAGAGTTTTCAAGAAATTGGATGCCGTTTCCTCCCTCATATCGATAGGGGTGTGCATCAGTTGGTTCAGTTTTGTTCTATGTATTATCAATTCAATTTATTGGTTTTCGATTTTTAAATACATTAAATCAATAACTAACTCAATAAAATATTTTTTATCGATTTTTTGTCCTTAACGATTCTATTTTCGATTTAACTAATAAGAAAATGCTCATAAAATAATTACACGACTTCTCTAACAATTTTCTATTACAAGACAATAATGTAATTTTATGAAATGTTCATAAAATAGAATAATAGTAACTGACATGAAAAGAATTATACTAGTGCAGCACAAATAAAAGAAGTAGGACAATAACGTCAATTAAAGGCTAAAGTGCAAAAATAGTAACGAATAAAGTATTGATATAAATATTGAATTTATGTAGGGGTAAAGCAGTAAATTAATATTGTGCTAATGGGTTATCGATTTACCCAATAATTCAATATTGAAAAGCCAATATCGAATCAATAATCCGATAATTTTTTTTTTATAAAATCATTAAAAATCTGTTAACCCAAAAATCATTAAAATTCTGTAACTACTTATTTCAGGAAAACTTCTTATAGTATTTTGAAGGGAAATTTTTATAAATAACAAATTTTAGGCCTTAAATAGGATTCCTTAGGTATACTTTCAATATTTGCAAAACACAGCTATACTTTTATTTGTTATGCCTCTAAATTCTGTATTTTTCTCGCATAAAAAATAAAAATACAACCTAACTAATTGTAATAAATTGCAGATTATATTTGGTAAACTCCCTTAATTTACATCCTTATTGTTCATGTTACATATAGGACTCTGGATTCCTCATTATCTCTCATCTTTCATGAAATACAAAAACTCATCAATTTCCTTCGTTTGTTTTTCTAAAAAATTTAAAAACGTTGATACATCTGACAAGAAAAATTGGAGCAGATCATCATCGTTCTTCCACCATACTCTTACAAAACGAGGCTCATTTGGAGACGTCATAATTGTTATACAAACCAAAATTGTTCAGATAATGGCACCCTATTTCCCCTCCAAATACACTCTAATTTGTATTCCAAATCATAGTTGAATTTGTGTTATTCATCATTTGTTGTGTAAATAGGAATGATTCAAATACAAAATTGTGAGATTTATATGTCGAATAAGTTGTAAATACAATTTTGGTATATCATTCGAATTGTATATTGAATAATTTTTAATTGAGTTTCCTTGTTATGTATGTTCAAAGATTTGAATACAAAATTGTACATTATATAAATTTGAATTTGGATACAACTTTGATGCTTTGGTGGTGAATTAAGTTTGGAATACAAAAAGAAATATATTTTTATGTAGTTGAATCTGGATACAACTTTGATGCTTTAGTGGTGAATACACTTATGTAATTGAACTAAGAATGTTATACAAAATAAGAATAGAATACAAATTGAGACTGAATTTTAAAAAATGTATTTATAATACAAATAAATGTGGGATACAAAATAATTTTAGAATACAAGTAAATTTGGGATAAAAATAAATTTTAGATACAAAGAAGGTATTTATAATACAAATAATCTTATAATACAAGTAAGTTGATGATACAGATTAGTTTGTAATGCAAATGAACTTTTTATACAAGTTATTTTGAAATATAAAGTGTAAGGCTGAAATATAAAAAAGATATTATGAATACATGTAAGATTGTAATACAAGAAAAAATTTAGAATACAAATTGGTTTGTAATACAAAATGACACAAAATGTATATAGATGGGAATAAAATACAAAATCAACCCTAAAAAGGGGCAAATTATCTCAAAAAAAAGATACTCCAGCTTAAATTGAAGGAATAATTTGAAAAATAAAGATACATAAAAGAAAAAAATAAAAATAGAATTAAAATGGTGAAAAAAATTGAAAAAATACATAGTTACCTGCTACAAGAGATTCTGATGGAAGATCTTTTGGGGGATTTTCCAAGTGTAGTTGAGGGAGAGGAAAAATAGGATGTATTTTAGGATCATAATTAAAATCAAATATTTTGCTATAAAAACAACATATATCTTTTTATTACAATATTTTTAAACTATAGCTATTTTACATAAATAATTGATAAACTATAGCTATTATACATATATATATATATATATATATATATATATATTATCAACAAAAAAATCAATAACCTAATAGCATTTTTTTTTATTCGATTTATTGGTCGATTCATTATTTGCACAATCCTACTTTTCGGCATTTCTCTTTTTTGAAAGAAAAAACAAATTGCCATTTATCTACTGCAAAAAATATAAATTGACATATTATCTTCGGAAAAGAGTTAACAATAAGTTCTCTCGATAATAGTTTTTGGTCTAAACATACTTATGCTGTAAACCTACTTCTAACGGTTGATCCAAAAATGTTATTGTTGTTATTTAATGGATCAAAAATATTATTTTTCTGATAAATATATTATTTTTTTTCAAAACATAGTCTACTCCTGATAAACATACTATTATCAAATAATCAAATTCTTGTTTCTTTTCTTTTAAAATACTTTAACTAATAAATATATAATAAATAATATTTTTCTTCTGCTTAATCTCATTTTGACAATTAAAATAAAATAATTATCTTTTTAACTGATATCATAGTAACCCCAAGATTAATTTTCATACGAAAACGCTAAAAAACTTATGATAAAATAGAAATTATTTTTATTTCTTAATCTTTTTCGAATTGAAGTATGATAAACATTTTGTAATTACAAAAATCATCATTATAAAAAAAATGTGTTTAAAAAATATATGTTTATTTGAAAACAAATATTTTTTTACCCATTAAGTAATATTAGGGACTTTTTTTATCAAAATATTGACGGCAACGATATTTTTAGGCCATAATTAATTGTGGGCATTTTTATTCAATTTCACATAATTTAAAGAAAGTATTTACCTTTTTCGTATTATTTCATATATTCACTATTAAGACATGTTTGTTGTGATGCATAAAGAGAGATAATCGTGAGATAAATTTCTAATACCTTTTAATTTCTTGTTTAGTTACAAAATTGGGATAACTTATGAAGGATTAATAATTAGTGCTAGGATAAGTAAGAGGAACCTACATATGGTGTTTATTGACCTTGAAAAGACCATGATAAAGTCCCAAAGAATGTCCTCCAGAGGTGTTTGGAGGCTAAAGGTGTCCCGATGATCTATTTTAAGGCGATAAAGAATATGTATGATGTAGTCAATACCTGAGTTAGAACGGTGGAAAGAGACTCCAAGCATTTTCTAGTTGAGATGGGGCTATATCAGGGATTAGTTCTTAGCCTTTTTCTATTTGCCTTGGTGATAAATGAGTTAACACGGTCTATTTAGGAGGAGATTCTATGGCGTATGTTATTTGCGTACGACATAGTATTGATTGATTAGACACGAGACAAAGTTAATGCTAGGTTGGAGGTTTGGAGACATATTTTGTATTCTAAAGGGTTCAGGTTGAAAAGAACCAAAATAGAATATTTGGAGTGAAAAATTGGTGTTGTGTTGGATGAAGCGAACGTGGAAGTAAGACTTGCCACACAGCCTATCCCCAAGAGATAGAGTTTTAAGTATATTGGGTCCGTAATTCAGGATAGTAAGGACTTTGACGATGATGTCACACATTACATGGCACGACATGGATGAAATGAAGGCTTGCTGTTAAATTCTTGTGTGACAAGAATATACCACCCAAACTTATAAGTAAGTTCTATAGAGCGGTGGTATGGGGTGGAGTTCTAGCCAGTTAACAATTCACATGTTCAAAAGATGTATGTTGCGGAGATAAAAATATTGAGATGGATGTGTGGGCATACAAGAAGCGATAAGATTAGAAATGAGATTATTCGGGAGAAGGTGGAGTGACATCTGTAGCTGTGAGAGAAGCGAGACTGAAATGGTTTTGACATGTAACTGACGCCCTAGTGAGGAGGTGCGAGAGACTGGTTGTAAGGGGTACGTGAAGGGGTAGAGAAATATGCCAAAAAAATATCAGAGAAAGGTGATTAGACAGGCATGACACAACTTCATATTACCAAGGATATGATTCTAAATAGAAAAAAATCTAAAAATAGTGGAGGCCGCGTATTGAGATAGAAGGTTAGTTGAGGTAGAGTTTTGTCTTGCTCTGCAAAGGTTTAGGATTGTTAGTACCTTTTATAGCTCCTGTCATATGTTGTGTTTTTATATTTCGATTATCATATTACTTTGTTGATGTTACTATTTTGTTTTTGTAGACTTTACAATATTTTTCTTATTAACTGCTATGTTATTTTCTTCTATTACTTGGATTTGATGTTCTTGTGCTGAGGATTTTTCGAAAATAGTCTTTCTACCTCTACGATGTAGTGATAATATTTGCATACACTTTATCTTTTCCCAGACCCCATCTAGTGGGATTTCACTGCATATCTTGGTTTTATTGTTGTTGTGTAGGATAAGTTATTTTTCCTTCTAGTTGGATAAAAATTCTCGAATAAGTTATTCATGATAAAATGGTTAAAATGACAAAATTATTTCTTCAAATCCTTTTTTACACCACTTTTCACTTATATTATACTTAAGGAGGATATTTTTGAAAATAAATAACTTATTCTTAGAAATTATGCAACATATATTATTTTTAATATATAACAAACTAAGCATTTACTGAAAAATAATATCATAATAACTAATCACATCATCATTTATTTCAACATAATTAATCTCCTCTTAACTTATCTTTCTTATCATCGATATATATAAATTTAACAGTAACACAAATAAAAATTATATACATGTTAATAATAGTAGAAAAAACACAAAATCTTAGATGAGAAACATTCCATTGTTTCACTAGAAAACATAATTAACCTTTCACCAACAGAATGTCCTAACTATGTGTCAAAAATATTCTTGTGATGAATCTGCAGGAGTAGGGGTGTTCAGGTGTTAGCTTGAGTCGGTTATTGGTCATAATCAAAATCAAACTAATTTAATCAGTTTTTAAATTATCGAAATTAAATCAAACTAAATATAATATACATTTATCTGTTTGGTTGTTATCGATTTTGGTTTTATTTGGTTTGATTATTTGGTTATTAGCTAAACACAAAAAACAAAATAAACGATTCATTCAAAAGAGGAAAAAAATAACATAATTCATTCAGAATTAGAACAATTAATATTACAGAACTCTCGATCACTAAATTTACTATGAATAAAGCTTCAAAATGTACCATTTTGGCCTAGAAGGAAAAGACAATAATAAATCCACTAAGATTGTCATAGACACACATATACATAAAACCAATACGATAAATATTCTCGTCTGGGGCGTTTTTGCTTTCATAAATAAATTATTAATAAATTTGATGAAAACATATATAAGATATTTAAAATTATTTATAAAAATAATATATTATGTTTGTATAATAATAAAATATATGCACATAGTTTTTCAATTTGGTTCGATTATTTTTTCGGTTTTGTTTTGAATAAAATCAAAACTAAACCAAATACTATTGTTTTTTAAAAATCTAAAACAAAATCAAATTCAAATAAACTTGATTTATTTAATTGATTTGATTATTTTTCAATTTGGATTAATTTTTATCTAAACTGTGAATCACCTTGCTTAGGAGAAATATTTGTGAATTTTGTTTTGTACATTTCTTTATACATGGTAAAAGTCGATCAAGGAGTATAAACCTCCACTCCCCCTTTTCACATTCACATACGAAAAAGTTATAGAGAAGTGATTATCTTAACCACTTTTACTTATTTTTTCTAATCGAGTCGAATAAGTTCATATATGTTATAGAGAAGTGGATGTCATTTTAGTGGGACCCACTAGCAAATTGATGAAGTGGGGCCCACTAGGCAAGTTGTCCATTTTGCTCCCTTTTCTTTGCTATAAATTGTCAAGTTTTGGCAACATAGAAATACATAGACACGGCTTTCTCAATTCTTCTGCTCCTCTCTCTTTCTCTTATTCCCACCTTATTTTGCTAAGTTAATTTACTATATAACAAGTTATCAGCACGAAGCTCTAAATTTTTTTTCAGAAAATTAACTTCTATATCAGGTATATCTACTGAAAAAATTTAATTTTAGTTATTTTTGTTATTTTTAAATTAATTTTCATCATATCAAATTTGTCAAAATTGGAGTTTGTGGCACTTGATATTTCAGGCAAAAAATTATTTATCACAGGTACTTGATGCTGAAATCCACCTTACCGCTAAGAGTATCGGTGTTGCTATAATCGAAGGAAATAAAACATCAAATCAGGATAAAACGAAGGCTATGATTTTCCTTCATTATCATCTAGATGAAAGCCTGGAGGTTGAATACTTGACAGTGAAAGATCCACTTGAATTATGGAACGCTTTAAAAGGAAGGTATGACCACTTCAGGGCAACGGTATTGACAAGTGCTCATTATGAGTTGATGCACTTACAGTTTCAAGATTTTAAAATTATAATTGAGTATAATTCTATTGTATTTAGAATAACTTCTCAATTAAAATTATGTGAAGAAACTATAAATAATAAGGACATTTTGGAAAAGACACTAACTACTTTTCATGCCTCTAATGTGATGTTACAGTAGCAATACCGTGAAAAAGGTTTTCAAAAATATTCTAAATTGATCTCATGCCTTCTGGTGGCTGAGCAACATAATGCTCTTTATTGAAAAAATCATGAAGCCCGTCACACTTGAAGTGCTCCGTTACCAGAAGCAAATGTGGTAGAAGCACATGGATAGTCTGAAAGAAGACGAAATAAAAATCAAGGCAACAATAATGTGCTGGGCGTGGCAATAGCAGAAGACGATATAATAATCATTGTAGTGATGTTTAACATAAAAGGGAGAACAATATGAGTTTTCAAAGTGGCCCTTCAAGAAGTAACTGTCATCATTGTGGCATGAAAGACCACTGAAAAAATAAATATCGGACGCTGAGCATTTTGTAAGACTTTATCAAAATTCTTTCAAAAGAAAGACAAATAGAGGTGGTGCCTCTTCTTCTAATGCTCGGATAGAGTCACACTTGGCATTTAAAAATAATGTTGAGGCAAGACTTTGAAGGATGACGATTTTAATGACCTCAATGATATTACTCATTTGAAGGTTGAAGATTATTTTAGGTATTATAATTGATGTTTAATTTCATTATATGATTTACAATGTGTTGTCGTTTTTATGTACTTTTAATTATCATTTTTTACGTTTATCTATTTAGAAGAAAAGAAGAAAAAAGGACTTATGTTTTTCTAGCAATATTGATACTTATTTTAATTCTTATAATGTATTTTTATTTTATGAAGATAAATAAATATCTCAGTCTTCAATTGGATCCAAGTGCCTTTTAGATAGTGCCACAACTCATACGATATTAACAAAAAAAAGAAATATTTTTGTCATTTGATTATGAAAAAGGCGTATGTCAAAACAATATCCGGTAGTACAAAATTGATTGAAGGCTCTGAAAGAGAGGCCTTATTACTACCTGGAGAACGATATTGATAATTGATAATGCATTGTATTGTAGTAAGTCTCAAAGGAATTTGTAAAGTTTCAAGGTTATTCGCCAAAATAGCTATCATATTGGGATTGCGAATGAAGGAAATGTTGAATATCTTTATATTCCTACAATAAATATGGAGAAGAAAATTATGCACAAAAAATTACCTACACTTTCTACTGAATTGTACTATACAAATATTGATACTGTTGAATTACATGATATAGTATACACATGGTTTACTGATTCTAATAATTTTATCATTTGGTATGACCGATTGGGCCATGCTTGTTATAATATGATACGCAGAATTATTGAAAATTCACATGGACACGCTTTGAAGAATCAGAAAATTCTTCAATCTAAGGAATTCTCTTGTGTTGCTTATTCTCAAAGAAAACTGATTATTAAACCATGAGCAACTAAGGTTGAGATTGAGTCTCCTGCGTTTCTGGAATGCATAGAGGGTGATATATGTGGGTCAATTCACCCTTCATGCGGACCATTTATATATTATATGGTCTTGATAGATGCATCTACAAGATGATCACATGTGTGCTTATTATTAACTCGCAACATGGCCTTTGCGAAATTGTTAGCTCAAATTATAAGGTTAAGAGCATAATTTTCAGATTATGTAATAGAGACAATTCGTCTTGATAATGTTGTTGAATTTACATCTCAATATTTTAATGATTATTGTATGTCGGTTGGAATAAAAGTTGAGCATCTGGTCGCTCATGTTCATAATCAAAATGATCTAGTAGAATCACTGATTAAACGTCTCTAATTGATAGCTAGACCATTGCTAATGAGGACAAATCTTTCTTTTTTGGTATGGGGGCATGCTATTTTGCATGGAGCAGCACTTGTGCGCATAAGGTCAGCAAATTTTCATGAATTTTCCCAATTACAGTTGGCTTTTGGAAGAAAGCCAAATATATCCCATCTTAGAATATTTGGGTGTGCGTTATATGTCCAAATTGCTCCACCGCACCGCACAAAGATGGGTCACCAACATTAGGGGGAGAACATAAGCAATTGAAAAATGAGATAGATTGGAATTCATTATCACTATCTCATTTAGATCCTCGAATAAATTAATGTAAGCAAGAATTTCAAAAGATGATTTATTTGCAGAATATTGTAAATCAACTGCCGGATGCATTTACTATCCTTCCACGGGTTACTAAATCATATATCCCAGCTGCTAACACTCAAGTTCAAGTTGATGTCCCGATAGGACAACTTGTTCAAGAAAATGAGCCTAGGCCACACTTAAAACGTGGAAGACCAATTGGTTCCAAAGATAAAAATCCTCGAAAAAAAAAGAATAAATGATCAAGATAATCATAATTTGGGGCAATTGCTCAAGAAGAGCCCAGAGACACAACAAATGGTGATACCACCGAGGAGGTCCAAGTACCTAAAAATAATGAAAATAAGAAAATCTCAATAAGTTATGTCTCGATAGGAAAACGGTGGAACCAAAATGATATTATAGTCGATAATATTTTTACTTATAATGTTCCCATAAAAATAATGCAATGAGATAAGGATCTTGAACCAAAATATGTCGATGAATATAGACAGAGAAATGATTATCTAAAATGGAAGGATGTAATTCAAACAGAGTTAACTTCATTTAAAAAACGTGAAGTTTTCGGATCAATTATCCGAACACTTGAAGATGTCAAGCTAGTAGGGTTAAAATAGATTTTTGTGCGTAAACAAAATAAAAAAGATAAAGTCGTTAAATATAAAGCACGACTTGTAGCCCAAGGTTTTTCGTTAAGGTCTAGCATTGATTATATGGAAACATATTCCCTTGTGGTGGAAGCAATTACTTTCAGGTATCTAATTAATTTGGAAGTTAATGAAAAGCTTGAAATGCACCTAATGGACGTGGTAACTGCCTATTTATATGGCTCATTAAACCACAATATTTCTATGAAAATTCCGAAGGGTTCAAAATACCTGAAACATACAAGGATTCTCGAGAAACTTGCTCAATAAAGCTTCAGAAATCCTTATACGAGTTGAAACAATCTGGGTGTATGTGGTATAATCGTCTTAACGAATATTTGCTAAAAGAAGGATATAAAAATAATCCAATCTGCCCTTGTATCTTTATGAAAAGGTCTGGATCTAAATTTGTCATAATAGCAGTATATATTGATGATTTGAATATTATTGAAACTCCACAAGAACTTTCAAAGACAGTAAAATGTCTGAAAAAAGAGTTTGAAATGAAAGACCTCGGAAAGATAAAATTTTGGCTTGGTCAACAAATTGAATATTTTACAAATGAGATATTTGTACATCAGTCAACATATACTGAAAATATTTTAAAGATGTTTTATATGGATAAAACATATCCATTGAGTGCCTCAATGGTTGTGAGATCTCTTGATATTAAAACATATCTGTTTCAATGTCATGAAAATGATGAAGAGCTTATTGGTGCTGAAATACCATATCTTAGTGCAATTGGAGCATTAATGTATCTTCTCAATAATTTTAGACCAGATATAGCTTTTTCTGTAAGCTTGTTATCAAGATTTAGTTCTTCTCCAACACGAAGACACTGGAATAAAATTAAGCATATATTTGATACCTCTGAGGGACCACTGATATGAGATTGTTTTACTCAAATGAATCCACGTCATAATTGATTGGTTATGCAGGTGCGGAATATTTGTCTGATCCCCATAAAGGTCGATCGTAGATAAGCTATTTATTTACATATGGTGGTACAACTATATCATGGCGTTCAACAAAGCAAACTATGGTTTCCACTTTCTCAAATTATGCAGAGATAATAGCCATCGATAAAGCAAGTCGAGAATGCGTTTAGTCAAGATCAATAACTTAACACATTCAAGAAACATGTAGTCTTTCTTTGAAAAGAGACGTTCCAACAATATTGTATGAAAATAATGCTGCATGTATAGCTCAACTGAAGAGAGGATACATCAAAGTAGACAGAACAAAATATATTTCACCAAAATTCTTTTTTAGTCATGATCTTCAAAAGAAGGGTGAAATAGATGTCGAATAAGTTCGTTCAAGTGACAATTTAGCAGATATGTTTACCAAGGCATTGCGACTTCAACCTTTAAGAAAATGAGATACCAAATTGTAATGCGTTGTCTTCAAAATATCAAATGACATTTTCATCAGGGGGAGTAAAATACGCTCTATACTCTTTTTCCTTAACCAAGGTTTTGTCCCACTGGATTTTTTCTGGTAAGATTTTTAATGAGGCAGCACTCAAAGCGTATTATCAGAAGTTATGTACTCTTTTTTTCTTCATTAGGTTTTTTCTCACTGAGTTTTTTCTAGTAAGGTTTTTAAAAGGCGCAATATTTATGGATGTTCACGATAACTATGTATATTATTTCTTGTAAATTTTTTAATGAGCCACATTTCACGTGGACATCCAACGGAGAGTGCTATAGAGAAGTGAATGTCATTTTAGTGGGACTTACTAGAAAATTAATGAAGTGGATCCCACTAGGCAAGTTGTCCAACTTGCTCCCTTTTCTTTGCTATAAATTGCCAAGCTTTGGCAACAGAGAAATACACAAATACGGCTTTCACAATTCTTCTGCTCCTTTCTCTTTTTCTTATTCTCACCTTATTTTGCTAAGTTAATTTATTTTATAACAATATGAAACAATCTACAAATTCTAATCCAATAATACATAAGTAGTTGGCACGACGTTTTTTTCATTAATAAAAATTGTCCTTATCGAATTAAGACTATTTTATTATTTTTCTCTTTTATGAGCACAAATAGTAAATAGGAGGGAAAAAAAGGGGGGGGGGGGGGGGGGAATCTATTAAGGTTGAAAGTGTCACGTGACGCTATTTTATTAATTTTTTTGCTATATATATATTTAATTAAAATACAAGGAAACATGAGATAGATATTGTTAAGTGACAATCCATAATATAAATGTGGACGCAACTCAATTGATTAAGTTTATCAATTACCCGCGTGAGAATGCGAGTTTGAATTCACACAGATCTTATTTTTAATAGTATATTTTAGGAGTTTAAGTTGTTTAGTGATTTTTTTTTCTTTCTTCCTTCCTTTGTTTTTTCTTTTTCTTCTTTTACCTCCCCTCCCCTCTTTTGGTACTTTATATAAAAATATATTTAGCACTTTTATTTTTTAACGAAGTTACGTTTAATACATTTTCAAAATAAAAACTTATTCAGAAAAAGTTAAAATACCTTTTTCTTTTACTTTTTGAAAAAAGGTATAGTAATGTACGTAACACATGGTGGACGGAAAATTCTGCATACACGACTGTAGACATAAAGATAAACAAGAAAGAATGTTTAACGAGAGGGGAGAATATACAGATGTTCTAAACATATGTAGCTAGTGGATTCACGATCATATTGGTTTTATTTAAACAATGTTAAAGTTGTGATTTTGTAACGACGTCGTTTCGAGTGTTAAAGTTTTTTATTTCATAAAAGATTTATCCTGTAAATTTTTAATGAGTATTTTGGACTATTCGATAACTATAGTTATTTAGTTGAGGGGTAAATTTAACTAACTAATTTAATTAATGGGCTAAAATTGTAATATATTTAATACCATGTACCACTTATTCTATATTTATTAAAATAATTAGTAAGGTTATCACTTTTAGTACTTAATTAATTTAGAAAAGAAAAGAGAAAAAAGAAGAAGAAGAAGGGAACGGACCTGTTTCGGCGTCGACAAACACTAACCAGGTAACCTATATAACTTTTCTAATTCCATTTACTTAGAATTGCTCTTAATGCATAGATAATTATTGCATTGTTTATGATAACAAATTGTTCAATTAGTGTTGACCGGAGAAAGTTTTGAATTGAAAAATAATTATGTGCAACATGGAAAAAAATTGTGCCATATATTTGAGTTAGTAATGTAATGATAATGGCATAATGATTGGCTTATGAGTGAGCATAAATATATAAATGGTTGGCTTCAATTTTAATTAAGTATTATTTTGTTGTTATAGTATAAATTAATTTTTGATATATTGAGATAAGTAATTAAATATTGAGTGTATTATATTATATGAATACCATTAGAGTTATGCTATTTGGATGAAATAAGATTTAACCTTAGGCTTGAATTTTAGGAAATCGATTATAGATATGGGTGAGTTGTTGAGGTCTAGGTTAAATATATATATTATTGGTTTCTACGGATTCGTTTGCCTATGAATATTGTATATTTGATAGATTGGAAACGTTTTGACGTATTGAAGAAAGAAAAAGCATTGGTGAATTAGCTTACTTGATTTTGATTTTTCGGTGAAGGTAGGTTATGGTTTATTCTATCATAGATAGACATTTAATAGCGATTGATAGTCATTGAGTAATGTGTAAAGTTTACTATGCATTTAATTGTTGTGGTTTGAATGATTGATATGTTGTTGTGATTGGTCTGCAATCCCAAAACCGTGAAATTCATAATCTTGAACTTCTCTTATCAAAAGTGATTTCTTGAATAAAGAAGACTTGATGAAATATTGTTAATAAAGTGGAATATGATAATAAAGAATAATAAATTAATTATATTTGGATTGAGTGTCACATTCCAACACGATACATTTGGATCAGGTGTCACGTTCCGACACATTATATTTGGATCGAGTGTCACATTCCAACACGATACATTTGGATCAGGTGCCACATTCCGACACGATACATTTGGATCAGGTGTCACATTCCGACATAGTATATTTGGATCGGGTGTAACGTTCCGATACGGTGTCACATTCTGACACGATATATTTGAATCGGGTGTCACGAGCCGACACAATATAATTGGATTGGGTGACACGAGCTGGCATGATATTATTGGATGGGGTGTCATGTTCCGGCATGATAATATTAAAGAAAAACATATTAAAATGACTTAATCTACTCAATCCCAAAGAACCCATTTTCCAAACGAGCATGGTAAGGAGGCCTCAGTCCTCATGTGTGATTTTGATACTGTTGACTGATTACGTACTTGTTTCACTGTGTTGTCACTTGTACTTGTTGCTTGTTGCTTTCCACCTGTTAAGTGTTATAGTTGATTTCCTACTATTACTTTATGCATATTAATTCCTATTTCGAGTCGGCCGATGATGCCTACTCAGTACATGTTGCCCTGTTCTGGCCCCTACTTGTATTTTTATTCTTTTATTTTGTGGAGTGTAGCAAGTGTACCATCAACTTCGACTCGACCTCAGCTATAACCAATATCCGATATATCAAATCCCAGGGTGAACTATCCTTCTAGCTTGTGTTGGGTTTTCTCATTCCTAATATGATGTCCTTAGTTTTTGAACACAAACTATTTTTGTTATCTATTCTAGTGTTTGATACTCTTAAATTTGGTATTTTGAGATTAGATGTTCTTGATGTGATGACTTTTAGATTTTGGAGAACATATGTAATAGACTTTAGTGATTTTGTTATTTCTTACTTTCATAAGTTGAACTTCCGCATTATTGTCGTAGTTTATAAGTAGAATCCTAATATAAGTTGGGGTTATATCGTTGGTTCTCCTACCTAGGAGGTTAAGTGTGGGTATCACTAATGACCCATTTTGGATCGTGACAGATTTTATCTATTGTATATTTGAATTTTTAATGCTTCATGCGTATGATATTAAAGGAATGATCTTTAATTTCAAGTTCATGAGTGTTCAAACAGATATTAATGTAGATTATTTTAAATTTTGTGATAATTTTGAAGATTCATTAATTAAGGTTTTTAGCACGAAAAAAGATCTAAATCACATCGATGGAAATGAACTAAAAACATTTATATATAACTACTTAGATAAATACTATGGGAGGTGAGAATGAGGGTAGGGTGTAGGGTGGTGAGGGTGGAGGCTAGGGGGTGGTGAAGTATAGATTTAGTTAGCGTTTGGCATAAATTCACAAAAAAAATTTGGCTTTTTGGTGAAGTTTCAACATTTATTTGATCATAGTTTTTGAAAAATATATTTCACTCTTTTCCAAAAAAACAAAAATTAAAAATGAAATATAATTTATACTTATAAGTTCTAAAAACTATTTAAAATATCCATAAGTTTGACACAAAATTATCATTTTCATAATAAACTAGATAATACAATATCAAAAAGATATTAATACGATGTTTTAATAAATTACTAATAATACAATTACCAACTATTATAATTTATCAAATTACAATTAGTTATGAAGATCTATCGATGCAAAAAAAATAAAAATAATAACAATATTAATAAGATAATCTTTTCATATTCTACGAATAATCTCTTTAATAAGAAATTGTTTAATGAAGGTTGGATAGATAAAATTATAGTTGAAGTCATAAATTTTAAAAAGAACCCCAAAACTAGATTTTGGCCCAAAAATCATTCTTTTTTTCTAGATTTTGGGATCTTGTTTTTCTTTTCAAACCAAAATTTGACAGACTTATCGCCAAATATATTCTGCCACATTTCCCCCCAAAAAGTACCTGCAATATTTATGGCCAAATGGGTGTTTTGTAGGGTGAGGAGTAGACAATTAGTATGGAATGTCACTTGCGTAGTTTGTTTTTTATATTTTTATTATGAAAGCTATTTTGTTTATTTTTAAGAATTTTATTTTTGGAAATAATATTTTTTTCAAAAATATTGACTAATCAAACATAAAAAGATTGAGAAATATTTTACTCCATACCAAACACACCCTTAGAATTAGTAAAGTTTCCTAGAAATTCACTATCGACTTTAATTGAAATTTAAAAGTCAAATTTACTTGATGGCAGGCAAGTGATATCTATTTTGATATGAAAGGTAGAAAATAGATAGAAGATGAACACCATCAAAGGATGTGGTGCAGGTAAGGTTGTTTTTTTCTTAATTTGAGGATTTAGATTTGAGCCCTGAATACGAAAAAACTCTTGGTAGGGAGTATTTTTCTCTGAATGGAACTCTACACGCTGCAAATCCAAATTAGTTGAACTCTAATAAAAATATTAGACATCAAATTAAAAATAATAATAATAAAAACTATGTAGAAGATGAACCAAACCACAAGTAGGAATGCGGCACGCCTTTATTTTAAAATGCTGACTAAATTTGGGCTAATGAATGGGAAGTAATGTAATGGAACTTTATAGGTTGGGATCAATGTATAGTTGTGGTCCTGAACTAATTACTAAGAATTTTCAAACACCATTTACATCATATTTGAGTGGAAAAGTTCTATTGACAATTGTCATATTTCCATCTTATAAAATTTTCAAGTTAAAAAAAAAAGATCGTCTAGATGAATTAAATGCATTTGGCTAGCTACTTTTTAATTTACATATTGCCTCTCCTATCTCCCAAAAATATAAATACAGATCTGCTCAGTTTCACATATTTTAAGAGTACATTTGAATATTTGTTTTCTTTTTCACTTATTAATCTATTAATTAGGTCAATTGAGGATTCTATTTAAATTAAAGATATATTTGGACCAATTATTAAATGATAATGGATATGTGAGTTAAGCTATTTACAAAGAGCATGCATATATCCATTCAATTTTGAATACTTTTAAAAAAAAATTGAACCTTTTCCGTTTAAAATAACTTGATAATCACTTTATATGGAAACAAAGGGAGCATGAAATTATGGTTTTTTTTATTGCGTGAAGATGAGGAAATGCACATGAAAATTTGAAAAAAGAATACTCGAAGCCCCCATTCACAAAAATTCCAAACGCGTAGCCCAAAAGAAGAAAATATAATATATAATTAAAAGAGAATCATCTGTGTAGTGTGTGGATATATACGTACATATCTTTCAATTGGTTTTGTAGTCCTTCAAAAAATATCTGTAATTTCATGATTTTATTTTTATTTTACACCCAAGAGATCTTGACATATTCATTTCTTACCTTCAAATGGTAAAGGACTATATTTTTTCTCCACTTGACAAGAGGTTGCAAGTAATTGAAGATTGTACAATTGAATTGTTTAAGAAATTCTCTTGCGGATAATCCTCAGAATATTAACATGGGATAGTTGAAGATATACATCATTCGACCATTTAATTTATCAAACATGATTGAAGTATACACTATATATACATTCGATTGTATATGTTATATATATATTTTATAAAGTAAATGACTTGAAAGTATTGTGTACATATGCGTGTCTATTCGTTTAACTAGTTAGGATGGCTATTTCAACTTCAAAGGATGACAATATCAACAAAGGTATTATAAGATGAGATTCTTTTATTCTTAATTAAAAATTTTGAATATGAATTTACTGAATTGCAAATATCAAATAATTAAATAATAAATGGAATCACATCAACTTTTCTGGTATATTGCCAAACAAGTGGATTATCCTCAGAATATTAAAATTTTGGGTCATGAACCCATCAGGTAAATGTTTTAGCAAGTCATTTACCAAAATTGTTGAGGTCATTGTTCCATAACCATTACATGAAAGTCAACATTATTTAAGTTTGTAGGTGACCTATTTGAACTCTCAAGAACGTAATCTCTTAGAAAAAAGAATTTAACTAAGATTTACCCTTAGTTTCAATTCGTGTCTTTATTTTACACGCCTTTTAAAAGTACATAAATTAGGAAGAACTTTTTAATTATTTTACCCTTATTTATATATGTTTTAAACGAGCTGGTCAACGAGGAGAAATTGATGAGGGTGTGTTTGGTACAATAAAAAATATTTTCTTAAAAAATATTTATTAGGAAAATAATTAGATTTTTTAAATTTATTTTCTAGTGTTCGGTAGACAAGCCAAAAAAATATTATCCTAAAGGCGTATATGTATATAATTAATTAGTAAATAGACATAATACATAAATATGACTCTTTAGCTTGGCTTCAGCTGATAACTATGATATCTAACTTTACTAGTGCACAAGTAGGCACTTTAACTATCTAAAACTTAAACAAATAGACACAGTCGTCCTACATGACAATTTTATGTCCTACATGCATTATACCATGTAGAACACGTGTATCTAATGTTGGGTTTTAAAGGTGTGAATGGAAAATAAAAGGTTGTGCCTTTTCTAAATGGTTATGACCGTTCCGAAAGGTTGTGACTTTTCGAAAGGGTTGTGACCGGTCCGAAAGTTTGTGACTTTCAGAAAGGTTGTGACTAATTCAAAAAGTTGTGACTTTTTTGAAGAGTTGCGACTTTTCTGAAAGGTTGTGACTTTTGCGAAGGGTTGTGACTATTCCGATAAGCCACAATAAGCACCTGTTCACACTATCCTTTGTTATCTATAAATAGAGGATTTTCCTCTCATTTTTGAACATCGAATTTCTCCCTCTTTTGCATATATTTTCTTACAAATAAAGTTGAATCTTTGTGTGATTTTGTTGCTGGCTTTTGAGTTTGCTTAAATTATTGAAGTTTGAGGTACCACTACTTCTATAATAGTTTATCTGTTTTATCTTGCGAGGAAATAATCTATAACCTCGGATACAATGAGAGAATTAAATTTCTTAAGGACATATATTGAATTCTGTGGACTCGAATACTGTTTTTTATTTTCATCTTTATTATTTCTGGTTTGCTAACTTTGATACAGGAGTAACATCTACTTGTTCAATTTTATAAAAGTTTAGGTGCCTACTTGTGCACACCAAAAATTGAAGGGCATAAATGTCAGCTGAAACTAAGTTAAATGACATATTTATGTATTATGCCTAGTAAATACTATGGGAGGTGGAGGTGGGGAGGTTCTGGTGGTGGGGTGAAGATGGAATATATATTTTGGATGGTCGCAAGGACACAATTAATATGGACTGTCACTAGTGGAGACATTAGCGAAACTAGGTAAGGCCGAGGGGGTCAGATGAACCACGTATGACTAAAAATTACATTATTTATACATGGTTGTAATAATAATAATTATATATATATATATATATATATGATTGTAATAATTATTATATATATATAGTAGATGTTGAACCTCCTTTGACTTCTTTCGGTGTTTACTTTCTATATTTTGAAACCTCCTAAGTAAAAATCATGTCTCCGCTACTGATCAGTGTAATTTATTTTTCCTACTTTCATTAGAAAATTCAAATATTCTTTATTTGTAAGAAGCTGCCAAAATGCTTTCCAAAATATTTAATTAATCAAATATTAGAAAATTAAAAAATATTTCATACCGAACACAACCCGAAGCTTATACATTTCTTGAAGGACAAAAGCTGCGTACGTGATATACAGTTTGGAACTTACTACAAATATAAAGTCAGTACAAGTGATTCAACATTTTATTTCTTGTCGAAATTGTATTGATTCATGTATGACGGGTATTTCATCTCTTGTGCCTTTTTGTTTGAATAGTAATAATTTAAGTGCCGCCACCACAGATTGGAATTTGAACTAGCTATTTATATTGACTACTCAAAGTTAAAATGAAATCATGATGACTCTCGTGAAGTTTTTGTAGTCTTTTGTATCAACTTTTGAAGAGACAAGAAAGGTGTACCAAATAAACATCACAATATTGACAATTGACCAACACATTTTGATAATCCTTCATGAGAGATCTCGAGTTCGAACTTTGAGTGTGGATAAAATCCTATTGAGAGCGTCACTCCTGAATAAGCCCTGCAATGTGCGATTTAAATTTAGTCAGAATTCCACAAACTTTAAACACCGAATGAAAAACCCCAAAAAGAGAAAGACTCACTCATTTTGAAGTTGCATGCTAGCAAATTTAGGGTCAATTCTTTTTTTTTTTCAAAACCTTGAACACCCCCCGCCCCCTAACTCCACCCCACCCAACAAAAACAAACAAAAAAAAAGACCCCACAAATATATATGCCAAAAATTTAAGAATATGAAATAGGGCACGCACTCTCATACAAGAAGACCGATCGGTCAACCGAGTACCGACTAATGACAAGCCATAACTATGAAGGCCAAACCAATGAGTAATTAGGAAGGAAAGTTAAGCTAATCAAAATTGTTCTTCGGTAAGTTTTAACTTTTATACATTTGACAATAAATATTTTTATATACTATCAAATTCTTTAAATAATACGAAAAAACTTCACATCAAGTAAATTAATAATCTAAAAATAAGACATATAATATAATGTAATAACTAATTGCAATAAACTACATTGATAATATAGGTAAAATATACAAAATTAATGTCTATGATCGTTAAAATATAAGGGTCTGGCCTAGTGATATATGACATCATTTGAAAATTCTAAGGTCTTGGGTTCAAAATTTGCGAAAACAAAAAAATTCTAGATAATTTATTCTCAAATATGCAAGTCTTGGCTATACAGATAGCAAATACCATGTAAATTAGTTGAAGTATGCGAGCTGATTGTAACATTACGATTATATAAAAACTTGTCCGCATTATGAATGCGCGTTTGTGTGGGCTCTTGATTAGATGACCATTTGTAGATAAGCAAAGGTTTAACATTTCTTGAAGACCCATTAAAAGAGACAAATAGTTGTCCTTGACGATGACTTATCCACTTTTGAATGTGAACCCAGGAATCTATTGATTCTTTGTGGAAAATTCATTTCCCAGAAAGAAAAGAAGAGAAAAGAAGTAAGCAATCCATTTGGTTCACCAATTAGCTTTTTTTTTTTTGGTACACTATCATAGTGCAGACTCTTTCTCTTTTGCTTTCTAAAACGTTGTTATTAATTAAGGTACTTATTATTGCATTATACTATACTTTACTAAACGTTCTTTTTGTTTGACGAGTTTTTTATTAAAAATTTAAAATAATTTCAATCGTAGCTAATTTCATGATTAATCTATCTAAAAGTACGAGAAGATGGAAACAAATATAATCATGAGTAATATTTTTAGCAATTCTCAAAAGGTTCATGTGTCCTGCACCAATTTTAAGAAATTTTTTAAAATAATAAGTAAATACTAGTTAAGTGATCATACGAAAAATGAATGTAATCATTTAACTACATACATGATGTAGATTTGGTTGTGTTTTATTAGTACGTGCTTTAAAATGATTAGAAACAAATTTGACAGTGGGATTCTGATGGAGGTTATAGTGGTGGAAGTTGACTTTTGTTTACAACCAGAAATATAAAAGAATGGACCAAAGGAAAAAAGAATGAGACACAAAGGACATTATATGCAACTTGGATGGTTTTTTTTTCTCTCAAACTGTTATATGGTAATAATCTAATTAAAATCTCCAGAAAATTAACGACCTTCCAATGATCAGTATCAATTTTTTTTTAAAGTGACTCGTGGCACGGTGGCAGTATTCAAATCATTAAGTTTCAAATATTCAATCAACGTGGCTATATGCCTTAATTTGTATTGTTTAATTTACCAAAAAAGGTCAATTTCAATTATGCGATGAATAGCGAGAATTTTTTTTTCCTTTTATCAAAGAAGAATAAATAATGCAGAGCTGCAGAATTGATCAATGCAACTCCAAAAATAAGAGGGAAAAAAAAGAGTTTTAAAATATTTATCTAAATTCTCATATTATTTTTTTTAAAATAAAAGTTTTTACTTGGACATGTTACTTCCTGATCCAAACCCAAAATCCACGATTTTGAGACACAACACATAATCCGACATGACACATAATCCGACATGACGCTATGACTGTCCGATGTGATCTTCACACAACTTCAAATTAAAGAACCAATTAAAATATTACAATAACATTGTTTTTTTGGGGGGAGAGGGGGGGGGGGGGGGGCAATATAATATGAAAAGAACTTATTCAAGCAAATGAATATAAGACATACGTGTTACATATAATTTTAAGCATGACTAAATTATGTATTTTTTTAATGAATGTGTGACACACTTATAACTAAATTATTTGATTAATATAAATATTGCATCCAAATAAGTATTTTCTATTAGCTTATTTAAGAGTGTTTGCTTTAGGTTCTTCCTCTGATATCTATATTGACATCTGATTAATTTGAATTCGCGTTCCATAGAAATCATTCGAGAAAAGCACTTAATACATACTCAAAATTTGAAATCGAGACCTTTAATTAAAGAATGAGCAACCTAATCCATTATTAGCATCTCTAAGAATACTAATCGGCATGTAAGAAAAATGACAGTGACCTAAACGTTCCCCAAAAGACACCTTATTTTGCTCCCATTCTGTTAATTAGGCAAACCTGATTTTACAACCTTTAGGAACAGACTAATGACCATGCTTTCTTTCTACAAATGATAAAAATGTTAATACTGTTTTTGGTCCCTCAATTATTCATACAAATTTCAGGCCTTATAATATCTGATTATTAAGCATATTAACTTTTAACTAGTTGGACGGCATTTTTGTAAACGTTCGACTACTTAATTAATCGGGTGCAATGTTGAGTTTGTATTGTTATTTCATATCTTGAAATAATATTATGATATATCACAATTTTTTTCACATTAATTGACCAAAAATACATGTTTTTACTAACTGAAAAGTATACCATATATCACAATGTCCTACTCATGACTACCAAACCATGAAATGTTTATTTCCATTAAGTCATGTTTAAACCAAACTACATTAATTTATCAAAGAAATTTATAAAAGGGAGGTAAACTTTTTTACTATTTAAGAATATGATTAATCGATAAAAGTTTATATAAAAACACTTGTCATATATTTCTTGGATTAGAGTAAATACTAGAATTTGCAAGTTTGTCCGCCAAACCATTATGACCTTTCTCCCACCACTCCAGCAAATAAATATTCTAAAAAAAAATTAATAATGCAGGAGCAATTTTAATATTAGTACTCAAAATAAGGTACAAATAACAAATAATCACAAGTACATTCATTAAAATCTTAAGTTACTTCTTGCAAAATAAAATATCCTTATAATCCATTAATGAAACTCTTTTGGTAACTTGTATACCTAATAGAAAACTTAAACTTTATTTAATTATTAAAAGATGTTATATAAAACTAGAAATAATTATTTATGAAAAAAGAAATATCGAAAGCACATAATTAAAAAGGTTTTTGTCCAACAAAGAAAAGGAACCCTGGTCCATTTTTAATTGTGTTCTCATGAATGTGACACAACAAAACTTCTCTACACATAAAACTAAAGTATCCTTTGAAGTTTCTCTCACTAGAACCTGCATGAACCAGATACTTTGGGTCATGCCAAACCAAACAAGCAATATTCTTTCAGTAAAACAATGGTGTTTTTGCCAACTTTCTCTCTCTCCTCTTTCACATAATATTCCCCTTAGGGAAAAAGGGTATTTCAATCAAATTGTTAAATAAGACACTAAATTAGAGTGTAAGTTCTACTCATATAAACTAAGTTAAAATTTTAACCTTGTGAATTAACCATTCTTGAATAATGATATCAAGTGTCATAATTTAAACTAAAACTATTGCATTTAACCCCAGTCCTGCCAGACTATTTGTTAATGAAATTGATAACATCGAATATAAGATAAATTATCCGCTATAACAAGTTAAATAACATTGATGGTTGTAAAAAGTGTGAAAATTGTGTTCAAGGATAATATAGTCAAAGTAACAAATTTGAGCCCTATTGGGTCAAATGTGAACCATTGAGTATTCAGAAAAAGTATTTCAGATCTGTAAGGTTCTAACTATTGAATATCAGACGAGTGTTGGAAAGTCAGACAGTGACACAGGGAACAACAACAAATGTATTTATAAGAGTGAGACACAGAAGAGGAAGGGAAAAAAGAATTAGCTGCTGGTTCTCCTAGAGCACACAGGTGGGATTTAATTTAAAGTATAAATTTTCAAATAATTTAAAGAAAATACAATTAGAAGGAAAAATAAAATAGTAATTGAAGAAAAGAAAAAGAAAGATACAAAAGCGGTTGTTTAACAAGTCGAGTAGTTGAACACCTCTGCCATTAACCAGTAAGTTGAGAATTTAAATAACGAGACAAGTGAAAATACTATTAATGGTCGGAGTTGTCTTGAATTCAACAGGTGGAACACTATTTAGGCCATTAGCAGCAATTCAAACAGACACCATTAACTACAGTAGCTGCTGTTTTTAAATTTTTTAAAGTCCACATTGTTGGTAAGCTAAACAAAAAATATGTGATAATATTTAACTAAAGTGAAGAAAGTGATCTTGATTGTCTCCTCTATCAGTAAAATCAGCTGTTACATTCAACATTAACAGAACAATCTCAACAGTAAATATGAATTACAGTCAAAACTATTGAATGAGTAAAAGCTAACCCAACTTCCCCAAGAAAATTTTAACTTAGATCCATAATCCCCTGATCCCTTTTCCTAAAGCCTCTAAAAATTAAGAAGAAAAAAAAAAGACCAAAACTTTACCTCTGATTCTTGATGGGGTTGACAAATTCAGCATCAGAAACTGCAGAAACTTCAACTTGGCTAATAATTTCATCATCATCTTCCATTGGAGGAGGAAAATTAAGATCTATTAAACTTGTTCCACCAGTTCTTGAAAGTTCTAATTTTGTAGACGAAACATCAGTAGCAGGAGGAGGAGGAGGAGGAAGAACATTAACACTTGTTGTAACCGCAGCACCAATAGTATGTGATCTCTTGTGTCCACCTAAAGCTTGCCCTGATGAAAAAACTCTGCAACAAACAGGACATTCATGTATTTTCTCTTCAACTACTACATTATTATTCCTTCCACTTTCCACAACTTCATTTGATACTTTAATCTTCTTGTGACTTGCTCTGTGTCCTCCTAATGCTTGATAAGACCGGAAAACTTTGTTACATGTTTCACATCTATACTTACCTCTTCCTCTAGTCTTTGTAGTTACTTTAACTTGTACTCCTTCTGCAGAATCCTCGGAATTTTCCTCTTTAAATTCTTCGTCTTCTTCATCATCATCATCATCAGAGTAGCAATCAGCTTGTTCTTTTTTAATCCATTTATCTCTAGATAACATCATCAAGCAATGTGCTACATCTTCTTCTGGTGAATTCTCTGAAATTGAACTCACCGGCTCTGTTTCAACCACTGATGAGTAATACTCTGTTATCTTCACAAAATTGGGTTTTCTTGATTTCCTTACCCTTTTGGATCTTTTGAAACGAGTTGGGTTTTTCGATGACTCGGTCTCGCTCTCCTTATCTGGAAGAACAACAACCGATTCATCACCATCACCATCATCCGCAACAACAGCATCATCTAAATTCAAGATTTTGCCTTCTTCTTCAGAGTACCACGAAGATGATGGAATTGACTCTGTTTCATCATTAATCTTTTTTTCTTCTATATGTAAATTCATCATATGAGATCTCATATGCCCACCTAAAGCTCTTCCATTAGCAAACTTTCTTGAACACAGCTTACATGTCTTGTGTTTCTCCATATATTTTTTTTCCTTCCTCCACTGTGTGTTTTTTTTTGGAGAGAGTGGAAGGAAGCTATAAAAAGGAGTAGGTAACAAGCATTCCTCCACCAACAGATATATACAAATGGAAATAGTTTTAAAGACACTCTAAAACAAATCTTATTTTTGATATTTGTTTAAATGGGATTAATTAGGAGTAAATTAATTTTACTTAAAACGGCAAAAGGTAATTAATAGAGAGGAAAAAGGAGAAAAGTTTAATTAAAGCGTATGCATGAAGGCAAAAGAGAGTGAATGGGAAGGACATGTAACATGCGACTTTTGCATTTATTTCCATCCCATCTCTACATTTCCTAAACTACCCCTTAAACTTTTTTTTTTCCTTATTTGATGTGTGTTTTCCCAAAATATAAATTTTCAACAATAAGGAGTTTCCTTTGGTTAGTGGATATTCCGGATTAAATTTGAGATTAAAAATTTATATATTGTTTGGTTGAAAATATAAATTTATTCATTAATTCTGAATATCATGTGAAATGAATTAATTCAAAAATTATAATTTCTAAATAACTTAATTTGCGAACTAAATAATTTCTTATTTTATTAACAGAGTAGTAATACATAAGTTTATAGTCCAAAAATGTTTCACTTTATGTGACAATGTTTAGAGTCAAAATTGACTAATTCTATGTGGTGAATTTGACCATGTCATCTTCAAGTTTTTTCTAAAAATAAATTTTTGCATATTTAGAAATTATATAAAAGGTAATTTTAAGTCATAATATTTAATAATTTGAAAATATTAGAGAAATTTTGAAAAATATATGGTCAAAGAAAAATTTATTTGACTCTTCAAAAAGTAAATAATAAAGTGAAATAGGTAAGAGAGTAAATAATAAATACTAATAAACTGTCATCGTAAATTAGTTAATCAAATTCTAAAAATTTATCTTATTTTAAGATATTTCTATCAAACTTATATGAAGTGTTACATATTTCTATACACTAACTTAATTTATAATGTAAAAAATTATATGAATTGTCAATATACAAAACTTAAAACTCATCGCAATAGGAAGGTCAATTACCTGTTAAAAGTTACATCAAAAGTGTAATTTTTTTTGCTGTTAGTTTATAAAACTTAAATTCATGTGCTTTTCATATTAGTGGACAAGATAGGGCAAAATGGGAACAAGATATATAGGAGGTTCCTAGAATAAACTAGTTTAACCTTTACTTAAATCAGTCAATAAAACTGTTGAGTTGTTGTAACGATGGATCAATAATAAAATAATAAATATGTGGACCAAAAGGCCCTTTCTATTTTTTGTTTTTGTATAATATAAAAAGAGCTTTACGGATTAATCTAGCAAGCTAAAGCAAAATAAAAATTGACAGACCAATAAGAATTATTTAATACAACGGAAATTATTCTATTCTATAATTAATTTTAAGACATATTTCTTACCCTCCATTTTCTTAAAGAATAATTACGCCACATGGTCATTCGACAAAAATAATTAAAAAAAAATGATCATTCGTTGTATAGGCATGTATAGTCAATGTATTTTTCATGTATAGTCAAGCTATATTCAGTTTTTGAGTGTATCATAATGTATATTCAGTGTATAGCTCATGTATAAATAATATAAATAAAACATGACTATATTTGTTGTAAACTAATTAGTTTATTGTATATATTTGAAGCTGTCCCTTTTCTTAAATCTACATATTATGTAGTTATTTTTTTTACGAAAAAAATAGATATTTGAAGGGACGAGATAATTGGAAATAAATAAATAAATTCCAATATAAGGGCTAGGAGAAATGGAAGATTTTGGGATGGTACTGGCTAGACATATTAAAAGTGTGCAAGCTTAATTAAATCAACTTGTAAATTTTCATTCTTTTTTTAATTTTATTTTTATTAGTTGGAAGGAAAATAATTAATGTTGTGATTAATAAAGAGTTGCTATTTGAGGAAAAAATAATTAAACCCTTTAATTAAGGATCTTGAGTTGAATTGTCTTAATGGGGAAATGAATGGTGAGGAACTAACTTGTTGTCCCCCTTTTTTCCATTAAGAAATGGAGTTTTTAAGGGAAGTAAGTGCCGTTTTATTAGGGCAAAAAATAACGGACCCACTTCAACATGCTTAATTTTCAATTAGTTATCGTAAATGTAATTATGTTTTCTTAATTTGACTATAGCATAAAAATAAAAATAAAATAAAATCTGCATATATTCTATTACTTTTAGACCCAACATATGATATTACAGTAGAGTTGTTGTTGTTGTTTGGTACTCATCGAAAGAGAATTTTAACAAAAAGAGGCAATAAATCGCATAAATGTTTTGTCGGGGGGTAAAGTTATCACCACATAAACCTAGTGGGTCTTTATGTCAAAAGGATAATTCCAAAAGTTCCCCTGGGGTTTATGCTTGTTGCACTTGTGTATCTTAATAGCTTCAAAGCCTTCAAATACTACAATTGAATCACTCATCCAATCTCTCATTTTTATTTCTTTTAAGCATTTAGTAGGCATTTGAAATTATGATTTCAATCAACATTTGAATTTGTGATTTGAGATCATAATTTTATATTTCAAATTCTTCAGAAAGTATGATTTGAGATTTTAAATTTTGATTTTAATTTTTTTTAAAATATAAAACTTGACTCATAAGGTTATATTTTATATAAAAAAAGACCCACAATTTTAAATTTTGTAACAAAAAAAAAGACTTATATTTGGCGTAAAGAGATTATCCGTACCCATGTGAAAATATTATATTAATGAATAATTAGATATTACTATTGTTGCCTTGTGAATCTTTATAAAATTATTTGTACTTGAAAGTTTGTAATCACAAATATTTTTTATAAAAGGAACATGGAGATATGTTATTTATCAATACAGCGTCTTATGATATTCCGATATTTCTTTTATGAATTATGATTTGCTCATTTGAAAAGACTCTAAGAGAAATTTTGATAGTTTTCACAACTTATAAAATTTTAATGTTTATGATGAGAAATTCAACTTAAAAAAATTAAATTACGTGTCCAAATAAATTTTTTTTAGATGACTTTCACCAAACAAACTAGAACTCATTAAGGACATAGAAATCTCATCCACCTTATCTCATCTTTTGTAAAAATATGTAAAGTAGCCTGTTTTTTAAAAATTTGAATGTGTAGTTTCATTTCTTACTTCTCAAGCCTAATTACTCACTAATCTGATTGGTTTTACAATACTTTACAAATTCATTTTAAATTTTATGTTTTTTTATAAGATATTTTCAAGTGTAGTGGCCTCTGCTGAAGCTTGTAGAATGTGTAGTTTTGCATGTTTATTTGGACCGTCTGATTGGGGGAAATATATTAGACTGCTTGTACTTTTTGCAGGACTGATTTTTCGAATAGGAACAAATATATTATATCACTCCTTTTTATCTGTTATATACCCCTCTCCATTATATTTTAATTGACCCCCTTTTATTTGTTTATTTTAGCAAATTTAAAAAGTTTTATTAATTTTTTTAATTCTATTTTAGTATTAAATAACTATATAAAATAATAATAATAGTTAAATTTAGAGTTTCAAATTAAATAACATCAATAAAATTTGTATATTAAAATACATCTTTAATTAATTTTTTTTTAAAGGATGTATTAGATTAACATAGACCAAATAATATAAAACGGAGGAAGGGTATCATGTCAGTGGAAAAAAGAGAGTAGAAGTTTTTCATAGGAATTAGATGAGTAGTACTAAGAATCTATTTAGACATGATTTTTTTTTTCCAAAAACAAAAATCAAAATAACGTTTGGTGCTACATTGAATTGATTTTTTGAAGATGGATTTCACCTTTTAAAAAATGATTTTGACGAACTTTTCAAGTGATTTTTTTCCACTCACAACACATATGCATTTTAAAAATTAAATACATGTTCAAACACAATTTTAATTTTAAATTATTTTTTTCAAATACTACTTTTTTCTAATATTATATTTTTGTCCAAACGCCTACAAAAAAAGAATCAAGAATACGCAGTTTTGGACTACTAAGGAAAGAGAATAACTAAAATCTCTTAAAGCAAATTCAAGTTTAAAATTCAAAAGAAAGGAAAAGGAGAAAAGTGGGGGTATTTCTATATTTATATATATGGAGTTCAATTTGTGTAAAAATGCTATTGCATACTTAAAATATACTAAAAATAAGTGTTCAAACTCAAGAGATAATTTATTATATTTTGTGTCTGTTTTATCCTTGTTATTAAATATTACTCATTTTTTAATATTTAGAAAACTTATACGAGTAATTAATAAGAATGATATAGTAAATAACATTTTTATTTATTATTTCTTAAAAGATATGTCAAATCAAATATGAACAAATAAAGATGGACGGAGGGAGTATTTTTTTGTTATTGAAAAAACAAATGTCATTTTTCATAATAATGAGGGTCATTTATGAATGTGAAAAATCCATTAAGGGGGTTATTTCTCAAACACAAAAGGTCAAGGGAAATTTACTCTATAATTAAAGTTGATAATTACAAGTGCCTAACATTTTGTATCTGCAAATTCATGAGGATCACCTACATTTTTTCAAAGGTGTGGCCTTTTCACATACTTTTTTGCAAGTGGTGGAGTATTTATTTCTTGTTGCTCTTACTTTGTTTAGTCTAAGTTATTGAAATTTCACAAAAGGTCATTAAACTTACATGTGAAAACTTTTCAATAATGGGAGGCAGTAAAACTCCAATTCAGTTTGTTTTATTATCACGTTGAAGTATGTCATTATCTTTTCTATGACACTTAAATTGTTAGAAAGAACATAATTTTATGGTATTCAGTAGTATTATTTAATATTCACATAGTATTCTAATATGTATTTTTATTACTTTATTTGTTTTGTTTATCTTGTTATTCTATGTTGTTGTTGTTATTTTCTTTTCAATTCTGATTTGATTACACTATTTTTGAGCAAGAATCTATTGAAAACAACCTCTCTATCCCGCAAAGATAAGAGTAAGGTTTGCATACATATATCCTATTCCCTCCAAATTCTACTTGTGTGATTACATGATATGTTATTGTTATCATTAAACCTACAATATTATTGGAGAAAAATTGTCATCATTCAAGTAATTTTTCTAATAATAAAATCACTTGAGCTTTTAAAAATTTCATGAAATGTGTATTTTGACCATCTCTCAGTGAAAATTGGCCAAAAAATCTCTATTCTAATTTTAAAAACTAGATGGACAAAAACTCCCATCCAAATGAACTACCCCTGAACTGAACCTACCTTTTAACTTTTTATAAATGAACTATATATTTTAAGAAAATTTTAAAACTCTCACATTTTCTCTTACAAAAACTAAAAGTTCACTCTTTACCTAATATCGAGGCATATAAATTTACTCTTCTAATTCATTTTGAATTTTGCACGTTTTTAATAAAATAATATTAATTAATATAAATATTTTATCATAATATTCATTTAATTGATGTAGGTCTTCAGAAAAAATTCAAAAAATAAGTAAAAATGTTGATGGTAAAAAACACGAAATATAAAATAACAAGTAATATATATATATATTTAATATAATAGATAAGTAAAAGTGAACTGATAAAGTAATTACAATAGGAACTCCCCGACTAATGTTCATCTAAAATGCCCTTATTTTTTTAATGAAAATTAGTGAAAGATGATCGATGCTCTGATTAGAAAAATTAGTTTGATGACTTTTTTGCAATAGTACTTTCAGCTCAATGACCTTCTAGGAAATAATGCCATAAAAATAAGGCTATTGACTAGCAGAGCAATAATAATAATAATAATAATAGTAAAGTTGTATGCTTTATGTTCATGCTATTTTGTTGGGTAATTGTTTACTGTTTCTCTTTGTTTGTTAAAAATGAATACAACACCGTTATTTTATCAATAGGGAAGCCATGATTTTTAGTAAGAGAATTTAAACGATGAAGAAGTAAGCATAGGAAGAAGCTAATTGAAGTTCACCTAAAATATAGGAATATAGGATAATGCAAAAACTTCAAGAAAGGATTTTATGTGGTTTTTTATTGTTAATTTTCATCTTATCATCAAAATATATTTATCTTTACAAGTCATTAACGTAAAAGAAACAATATGCATAATTGCATATGTCCATTTGCAGTCATTAATACATAATGGTAACAGATATTAACCACTACAAACGGAGAAATGCTTACACGCATCATTAGTGTGTCAGTTGATCTTATTACCATGGATAAAATTAAAATTCTGATTTCGTCTCTAAATAATTTTGAGTAAATCCTAATGGCATGAAAATAATATCTATATAATACAAAATAAGTTCAAACTTGCATAAGTTTAATTGTTAAATTAGGTCTTGGGTCTAACTCACATTCCAAATCACAACTTTACCGAGTGCTTAACATCTGGTGCGTGGGTAGTTTTAATTTTCTGGACCCAACATTGGGTAAAATAGGTCCTGCTCCGATACCATGTTAAATTAGGTCTTGAGCCTAGCTCACACCCCAAAAGCTCACTCAAAGGGAGGGGAATTGTCCTAGCCTTATAAGTATTCCACCCATCTCATTAACCACCAATGTGAAATTTTGTCATTCTTTAATATTAATATACAAAAAATTGCAAACGACGAGTAAGCACAAAACATTTATATGTTTCTATTTAAACATCGAATGTCATTAAGTATTTAATCTTGAGCCAAAGGTCTATAAAAAATCTCTTTCTACTTCACACAAGAGGAGTAAGGTCAACATACATTTTTACTATTCTATACCTTTTTTAGACATTATTTATAAAATCATACTAAATATGTTATTATTATTTATATGTCGTAAGTAATTAAGTCGTTTTTTCAGCTAGTCTCTTAATTTGGAAGTGGAGGGGAGAAGAAAAACTAATAAGACTTCGTGAGAGCAATTAATTAAAGTAGTAAAAGTCTTGCTTAGTAGTGAAATTAGTCAATTGTTAATAAAACCAACTAGTGGAATAAAATAAAATAAAGTATCAAGATTAGTTCCTTGACACGCTGGATAGATGTTCTAACAACTCTTTGGAATAAGGATGTTATGAGATGCCTTCGAATCTTTATGATTTCGTGCCGAATTAGGTCTTCATCTTTAAATTTTTTATTCGATGAGATTCCAACGATCTGGCGTATTATTTATTGCGCTTTATTTAAAGCAATGTGCGTCATTTGGGGTGATAAAAAAACATCATCAACTTTACAGAAAAATAATTAAGTCAAAATTAAGGAATGTATTAATTAAGGTTTCTATAATGCTTCCATCCACTAAGAACACTATTAGATGACTTACTCCAAACATAATCGATCTACGTTGCAACCACATCTGCTTTAAAAGCAAATAAAATAAAATAAAAAAGAAAAAAAAGAGAGAGAATGAAACTTGATATTGAGTTTTAAAAATCAAATCATGTACCACAATAAGCATATATTTGGACATTCAATAGGAAGTCTGATTTTATATCGGCATTTGAACATGCAAGTTGAGATTAAAATTTCAAATCTCAAATTCTCTAAAAGCATGATTTGAGATTCAAATCAAGATTTTAAAATTTTAATACGTAAAATTTGACTCATAAATTTATATTTTATAAAATAATAACCCATTGTTTTAATTTTTGACAAAAAAGACACATGCTCAGTATGAAGAAATTGTTTGTACCATGAGGAGGAGTCTTGTTGAAGAATAAGTAGTTACTAGTATCGTTGACTAATTGATCTTTATAAAATAATTTATATTTGAATGTTTGTAATCACAAACATTTATTTGTAAATGGAACATGATGATATGTGATTTATCAATGCGACGCTTTAGGATATTTTGATATCTTGTTTATGAACTATGATTTGGTCATTTGGTAAGATTGTATAAGAATTAGGAAAATTTTGATAATATTCACAACTTGTGGTGTTTTCATGTGTATGAGAAAAAATACAACTTAAAATAATCAAATTGCATGTCCAAACAAATCTTCAACTTTAAATCAATTTGACTTCAAAAATATGCTTCCATATCCTATGTCCAAAGGGAGAATAGTGGAGTTGTTGTACAACCTAAGGTCTTTTCCTCTAAAGAAAGAAGATATTTTCGGAAGTTCCTCATATATAATAAAGTATCTTATGCTCCCTTCCACAACTATTTCGATTTCCTATCGGGCTCTCCGACCCCAATACTTATAGTATACATAAAAATAAGATAATTGAATCGAAAACTATTATATATTAGTACGTTTTAGGCCTTAATTTTGCCACTAGATTTGAATTATTTGATCATTACCAATTTGAACTAGACTAATTTTCCAGATGATTAATCCACTGTCAATGTATTTTTTGGAAAATCTTAATTTATTTTTTTACTTTTAATAAAAATACCTAAAAACTATGCCATATTGCCATGTATCACAGAAAATGAAAGAACGTAAAAAATTAATGCTAAATTAAACCCATACATACAAGAAAAGTTATCACTTCATCGACTCACTTTATATAATATAACTGTAGCACTAAAAGAATACTAACTTTGTCTTGGTACTCACTAAAAATAAAACTCATCATGATGTGCAATATGATAAAAGACATCGGTTATCAAGTTCGTTCGAAAAATGATTTTTTTTTTAGTGATGTTGCATGGATATTATGTAATGTGGATTATATATATACATGATATTTCTATACATGAAACATCTTGATTATTTGTATTTTCTGAAATTGAATTTAACATTCTTTTTTATTATATATGTATAGTTGAGTTATTTTTTTTAGATTAAATTAGTTTTATAACTTTAATAAAATGTATTAAAAATTGAATTACTATTTGTGAAATTACTCCAATATACTCAACAATTTAATTTCAATTATCAAGGAGAGACAAAGAAGAATTTTTTCTTTTCTTGGGTGTCACTTCAGCTTCGCATTAAGCTGGAAAGTCTCAATATCGTGATTCACTTTTGTCTATTTATTTATTTATTTATTTTTGGGTACAATTTGTCTATTATCGTTATTGTACGTAGAAAGTGCGGTCCTTTGAAAGGTTTGGAATTATACTATTAGGATTGTCGAATATTTTAGTTTAACGCTGAAAAAATTAGTTCATAAAAATATAATTTAATTAACATGTTTATTTATTAACTAGCTCATATTAATTTGCTCAAATTTTAATGAATTTCATTCATTTGACATCTTGATTTGAGTCTACAAAAACTAAAAAAGTACTAGTACTAATATTTTGTGAACATATTTTAGTGCTAGATTTTTCAGATGTTGATACTTTTCCTTTTATTTTTAATTTGAGTGGAGAAGATCTGAATTCTGAAGCACTATTGGAAGTAAGCATGCATTAACAAGATTCTACAAGAAGATAAAAAGGAGTCCAAACTGTCATTGTTTTTGCTTTTATATACTTCAAAGTAGCAAAAGGGGTTTTAGTAAAAAAAAGAATTAAAAAAAGCCCTTCATCATTTTAAGTTGGTATGATAAAATTAATTTATGAAAATATAATCTGTGTAATTTGCTCAAGTTTAAGCTAGTAATTAGCCCATACATTTATCTGGTCAACCTATTTTGATCTATTTAACTCAACTCATTTAAAACTTAAAAAAATTGAATGAATTGACATTCCCTTATTAACCCCCACCCCCCCACCCCCACCCCAATCTTACAAGTTTTCAAATTACCTGAGATGCGCACTTATTTTGTTTTGTTTATGAATATTTGTAATTTTTTATTCCTTAATTATTGATAAGTTACAATTTTAATTCTTCAGATATTTGACTAAATGTAACACTCCGGAATTTTTTTCCCGCAAAGACTCGAACATTTCTTCACGTGTGTGTAGACTCGAACCGAAGGACTTGTAATTTTATATATGAGTTAAGATTAATTCCTAAAGATTTGAAGGGTATTAGACGTGGTTTAGGGTCATAAGACATCTCTAACACCAAGTCGAGTCCAAAGAATTAGTCTCGACTAAGTTTCCGAATGAGTTCATATAAGGGTCAACTTCCAATGACCATATCTCCTTATATAACGAACTGGGTGGCCCATGATCTACCAAATTAAAGGTCTTTGAGTCTTCTTTCCAACTCCACCATGATTGCAATTTTTGAAGTTCGGAGTCAAAAGTTATGACCATTTTACTACAGACTAGTACTGCAGAAATTTCAGGCTTGGGCGACCACTGCAGGAATTTAGGCTTGGCGCTCCAGTGGCGCGCGGCGCCACTATAGCGCCAGAAAATAGCCTCAGTAGTTTGGTCCTTGGCTTGACGTGCCACTATTAGATGTGCAGGGTTTTAAGCCTATTTTGGCTTGGCACTGCAGTGGCGCGACGCGTCACTATAGCGCCAACAAGATTTTTTGCCCAGTTTTTCAGATTTTGAAGAGGGGCAACTTGGACATTTTCTCTAAACATATATACACTAACGTAGGACGTTTTAGGCTCATTTTTTTCAGCCTCCTCACCTCCAAAGAAACCCTAACCTTCACCCTCTTCTCTCAAATCATCTCCAACAAGACTTGCTCTCAAATATTCAAGGATTCAAGCTTCCCATTGAAGACCCAACAATAAGGTTTCTTCAAAATCTACTCTAAGGTATGTAAGGCTAACCTAAAATATGGATTGAGTTCTTCCATATGCCCATAGATGTGTTGGATAGAAGTTGTGAAAGATTTGAACCTTCTATGAAGGTTTTTCTTGAAATTTCCTAAACTATAGAATATTACTAAAAATAATATTCTTGAGTTGACTTTGTTGAGAGTATGGATTCATGTATTCATTCACATGAACCCAAGATGAGATTTCTTTTTGATCATAATTTATCTTGAGGATGAGATTGATGGTTTTTATGTATAATAAAAACAATATTATTTCCATAGTGAAATGAGGTATTCTTTTACATGAGTTTGATAAAATTGATTTTGAGTTATATAAGAATTGGGATAGTTATGAATGTGAATGGCATAAAAAGAAATGAAACATTGGTAGAGCTAGAATGCCACTTTTGTTTCTATAAATGGAATATAGAATTAAATAGGGATTTTGGAGCAAGATGTTTGATGATGATATTTGATGATGATGTATGATGATGATGTGAATGATGATATTTGATGATGATGTGAATGAAGAGGTTATGTTGATGAGGATGTTGTGTGATGAAGTGGATTGGAGTCTAATGTGATTATGTGATTTGCATAATTTGATTTGATCGTAGTCTAATGAACACTTTAAAAATAAATGATCTTTTGAGAAGGAGTTTTAAATAAATGATTTGCGAATATTTTTGCATAAACTATTTATACACTATTTTGAGTTTAAAGAGTAATTATTTTCATCTTTGATTTAGAAAGAGTTTAAGCATAAATTGAGTTTGAAAGAGTCTCTTAAGTTCTCATTTTTGAACACGAGTATTTTGAGTATAAATGAGTTGAGATTGTATCAATTTTAAAGAGAAGAGTTTGATGATTTGAGATGAGTTGATTTGAAAAGAATCCAATGAGACTAAATGAGTTAATTTGAAGGAGTCCAATGAGACTAAATGAGTATTTTGAGTATTTTACTCACTTGATAAATATGAGCATATTGAGTCTTGGGAAGAGTATCGAGCACCGAATTGGGTAAGAGTATAGTCCATACTCGAATCAATAAACTACGTCGCCAAACGTAGGAGGGGATTGAACCATTAAAGTCGGATGCTTCCCATGGGATCGAACCGTTAAAGTCGGATGTTTCCCATTTTATTGTCCTGACATGATAGGACTTGATTGGTTATAGATCCATGATTGTTGATTCGTTCTTACCCTGACAAGGTATGAACGGACGTGACAACAACGTCGGCTTGTTGTACTATCACTCGCTCATATGGTGATAGTTGTCGGTTAGAGAAACTCCCAATTGAATGGATTGTGCTTGGTATGATTGGTTTGATTGTGATTGTAGACGATTGGGTTGGATTAAAAAACATTGCATAATTTAATTTGCATATCTATTGAGTTGAGTCCTTTGACTTTATGGTGGAGTTGATTGCATATGATTGAATTGGAGAATATATGATTGGATTGTATATGATTGGATTGTATTAGGTGATATGTGATGGATTGGATTAAATGATATGTGATCGGATGGTATACGATTGGATTGGATTGAATAGAATGATATGTGATTGGGTTGAATAGAGTGGTATGTGATTGGATGGGATCCAATTGTAAATGATTTGATTGAACTGGATTGTACATGATTGGATTGGATTGTATGGTATATGATTGGTCTTTGTCTAAAAATGTATTCTTACTTTAGACTTATGACACTTTGATTGAGTCTCTCTTACCTTTCTGAGTTGAGATATTTGAACCAACGTTACTCTTTCTTGAGGTATGTTTCATTCTGCCATATTACATACTCGTACATTCCATGTACTGACGTCCATTTAGACCTGTATCATTTTATGATGCAGAGACAGGTTTAAGAGATCGTCAATAAGAGCACTATTGAGGATCTATACACACTCAGCGTATTGGTGAGTCCTTCCCTACATTCGGAGGACACCGCTTATGTTATTCTTGCGTCGAGTTAGCCCTTTCCATTTTGATTTGAGGTAGCCATGAATATGTCATTGACACCAATTAGATAGTAGTGATAGATGCTTCATAGACTAGATAGTGATGGGTCGATTGAGTATTTTCTTTCCTTGAATTATTCTTGTCAAACTAATTTAAATGACAAAGATTGGAAATTGATTTGTTGGCCCATGGCCTTTCTTTCTTGAGTTAGAATCGTTGATTTGGATTGCCCACTAAATTATTTCTTTATTTTAAACTTTTTGCTGATTGATTGATATGAACGGATGTGTGATTAGACCAAGTGGTTCGCTTGGGGACCAGCAATGGTCTTCGAGTGCCGGACACGTCTAGGGTATCCTCCCGGGGAGTGACACTAAATATATTTAAAATTTAATTATTTGAGATGTGCATTTTTGATATTTTTGTATAAATATTCACAACTTTTTAATTTATTGATTGTCCACAGGTTAATTATTTATATATTATCTTAAAATTGTATTGTTACTTCCTGTTTGTAAGTAACATACTTCCAAAAATAGTATAAATATACTTCCTTCATCCCATATTACTTGTCAATGTTATAACTAAAAGTACTCATCTTAAAATACTTATCATTTTATAAATTCAAGAGGAAATAAATTAATTTTACTTTTAATACTAAATGTAAAGTAACCAATATTGACTATATAACATATAGAGATTATAAAGGAGAGTTTATCAAAAATGATTATTGGTTGATATTATAGTTGTTCGAATATTAATAAGATTAACTTATTAGTCTTGTTCTTAAATAGAGTGCATATTTATTGAAGTTATAAGGGTAAAATAATAATAATAATAAAAGTTATTTAAGATTTTTTAAGGGGCATGCAAAAGAAAAACATGGCAATTAATATGAGATGAAGAGAGTATCATATTTTCTAAATGAAAATAATAATCAAAAGTATATATTTTAATTGATTTAATGTTAAATGTGATGAGCCATATATTATAGGAATCAAAATTATAACATTAATTGATTTAATGTTAAACATGATGGTCTTTCGGAAATAACCCCAAGTGATAATTAGGTCTGCATATACTCTACCCTCCTCAGACTCTACTTAGTGAAATTTTACTGAATATATTGTGGTTGAGGAACCCAAAATATTATTCTCTCTAATTACAAGTTCATATAAATTCAATAAATATGTTTGGACTATATAAGTGCTTTGAGTCTAGTTGAGACAACAAATCAAGTAGTAGTAGTTGTCAAGCGACTTAAATGTTGAGTAGAGGAAATTGGGGCATAATGTTTATGGTTTTTCTTTACTTGGCCTAATTAAAGTAGTTTCAAGCTCAACAATTTGTCGGCATTATTTCCTTTTCCATTAGATCATGTATTTTTTTTATTTTTTTTTTAAAAAAGCCTCTAAAGGGTCCAAATGGGTTAGAGTTGAGTAGATTGAAAAAAGACATACAACCTTGGCAGGAACGTCGTTCCGCGGAATATATGACTCATGCTTCTTTAGGATTTTTAAATTCCGTGGGTGGTGTAGCTACCAAGATCAATGCAGTCAATTATGTCTCTCCTAGAAGTTGGTTAGCTACCTCTCATTTTGTTCTAGGATTCTTCTTCTTTGTAGGTCATTTATGGCACGCAGGAAGGGCTCGTGCAGCTGCAGCATAATTTGAAAAAGGAATTGATCGTGACTTTGAACCTGTTCTTTCTATGACCCCTCTTAATTGATATGAGACAGGAGATCCAATGCTTGAATGAAGTACAAATTACTTTGCTTTAATCATCCATCTTGGAATCAGCTAGCGGACTCGAACCGCTGACATCCGTCGCAGGGTAAACCACCGCCTCTCAGGTCCCCCGACTGATTCTACCATAAAGGCCAACGATAGACAATAACTCTCCTCCAAACACAGCTTACAACTTTCATCGTACTGTGCTCTCCAAAGGAAGGGATAGGAAAAATGGGAGAATGATTATTTTTTTTGGGTAATTAGTTGATTTTCTATTAATCACCACGAAAACATTACAAAATTGTAGAAAGGCTAATCACAACATTCTATTCTAAGGGGAATTGAATTATTATTAACAAAGTAAAAATTCAAACAGTCAATTAATTAATCTACTAAGATTTCCTAAATGATGCACAAATTTGCACATAGATTCATAATTATTTCTTATCGTTAAACGTTTCATATGTATCTATATTATCTGGTTATATTTACATTTAATCATCTATTTTAATCACTCATAAAATTTTTGGGAGAAAAGGATTCTAGCCTTTCTTTCTTTTTTTTCGTTTTTAGTTTTTAGTTTTATAATTTTTTTATTAGAAATTTTTATTTTTACACGTAAGAAATTTTAAAAGACCATTTTTTTTCTCTTCAAATTGTGAAAGGACAAGAGATATCATTCCTCATTTTTTATGTTTCAATTAAAATAGAAAGGTTGTCTTATCATCTATTGCATTCGTCCGTTCTATATATATTACTACCTTCATTTACTTTTACTTGTCCGCTAAACATACATTTTTTCTTTTAATATATCAAGAGAAAATTATACTCCTTCTATTTTATATTAACTGAATTTCTAAAGTAATGCACAAATATTAAGAAAAGTATGCAAAAACAAAATTTGAACCATATTTTTCTTTATTACCCTTTTATTTAATCAGATTCATAAAGATGATTAAATGTGAAATCACAAATACAAATAGTCCCTGATTAGAGTATAATTTTATAAGTAGTGTAGTTTAACTCCTAAAAAATTACAAAACTTTATTGATGCAAAGGGTAAACATGAAAAAAAAATTAAACTTTTCTCTTGAACTTTGAACAATTCAACTATTTTGAATAATGAAAAAAACTCTAAATATTCAGTTAATATGAAATAGAGAAAGTAGTAATTTTTCATGTTTTACTTTTAACATTAATTATTTATTCCTCAAATCATCTTCGTGACCTAAGACTTAATATGGGTATGATGATTAAATGTCCATATCAATTATTACTCACTCAATCTGAATTTATTTAATGTAATTTGATTGGACACATACTTTAAGAAATATGTGAAGAATTTGTAATAATGTTTCAAAACTATCCTAAAATAAAGAATTTCTTAAATATAATAAGAGTACTCTTTTGTGGATTTTTTGCCAAAAGTGAGATTCAAGATAGGTAAAATGTTGATAGTGTTGTTAAACATTAATAAGAAAACATGTGACTAAAAAGGAAAAATATATCATATAAATTGAAACGGAGATAATGTTTTTTAAAGAAATTTTAAATCAGACAAGTAAAATGAACAGAGAGTAGAGTATTAATTGACTGTTATGCTAAAAATATTTTTTTCCTTTTTATTTATTTATTTTAACAAATCAAAAGAGATTAACCGTTTTCTTTCAATATTATCCTTATTCAAATACTTAAATTTCTAAACAATAATTGATAAAATAAATTCCTAATAAATATTATTTTATGGGAACGATCATGTGTCAACATGGACCAAATAAAAAGGAAAGGAGGGAATAAATAAATGATAACAAACGCAGACAACCTAAATTTCTTATGGGGTATTCCCTTTTTATAATTTTTTACATATATACATGGGGATTGGGGATGAAAAATGATAGCATTGAACTCAAAGTTGAAAGGGAAAAAAAAGGAAAAGAAAATAATTTAATTCTTTTGACCAAGTGGTGACACATGGATGCAGATTTTCCATACCAAAATGCAAGGAAAAAAAGTAGAAACTAGTGAGGATCTATAGAGTTTAGACCACCAAAAAGTAAAAAGAGGACCAGCAAAGGATTGGTAGACTTGTCTTTCTAAGTCCAGTCAACCACCAAACTAATTGATGTACAATTTGCTTTTTACACTTTAGTCTTTTATATATATAATATGTCTTGGGGTTAATTGGACTAAGAATATTGTATTACAAGTTTGCACTATTAATCTTACAGCTGATTAAAACTATATTCTAAAGTGACAAGATATATTGTAAGAAATTAACAAGGAATGAATTTTTGTATATGCCTAAAAGTTAACTTTCTCCACAATTAAAGTATGAGTTGAGATGTTTAGGCCTCTAGTGCAATTTAGTTGATTATAGAAGGTTACTATGATATTTTTTAGATTATCATATTATTAGTTCGTTCATCTTGAACATGTGTCTCTAAGCACAAAATTCCTTCTTAAAAATCGAACTCATCTCAGTGAGGATTTTCGAGTGCTTAATTAGAAGACTCACTGAAAAAAGAAGACACCAACGACACTAATTATCAAGATTTCATAACAATGTCCAAAGATATGTCGATTCTCTATTTCCGCGCGCTGTGATTTCTCTCTTTATATAAATGAGTTTTACATGCTTGAATTATGTAAATAACTTACACATATATCAAGCTTGATATAGTCATAACGTTATTTGTTTTTAAGTTAATCTGATAGTGCATAGTTTTTTTTACACCTATTCCCTACCTAAATTAAGGGTGTTAAGTGACCCGACCCATTTTTTTTGGATCGCCGGTTATTAGGCTGGGCCGGGTCAGACCGATACCCTTACTGAGCTAGTTCGGTCCGATCTCTACACTGGAAACAATGTTAAAAACTCGGCCCATGACCCATTAAAGGTATAGTGGCCGGGCTTAATGGGCCGAGCCAGGCTTTCGGGCTTGATTTTTTTTTTGCGACGTTTATGTATTCGAAAATTTGAGTCAATCATCAATATAATGTATCGTTATCTATTTAATTTAGAAGTAATTATAACAATTTATATACTCACAATATACTATCTATTATAGTGATATACTTAATTATATATTATGTATATACTTACAATCTATATCTAATATACTAACATTATACTATATATTATAGTGATATAATTAATTATATATTATATATATATACTTACAATATACTATCTATTATAATTATATACTTACATTATACTATATATACATACTATGTATATCAAGTATACTAACATTATACTATCTATTATAGTGATATACTTGCATTATATATACTTACAATATATATCTAATATACTAACAATATACTATATATTATAATATTATACTTATGTTATATATTATAAATACGTACAATGTATATCTAATATACTAACTATTATAATTATATACTTACATTATACTATATATACGTACTATGTATATCAAATATGCTAACTTTATACTATCTATTATAGTGATATACTTACAATGTATATCAAATATACTAACAATATACTATCTATTATAATAATATACTAATTATGTTATATATTATATATACCTACATTGTATATCTAATATACTCACAATATAATATCTATTACTTATATGATATATTATATACACTTACAATGTATATCTAATATACTCACAATATACTATCTATTACTTACAATATATATTATATATATACTTACAATGTATAACAAATATACTCATACTGTACTATTTATTATAATAATATTTTTTCAAGTATTGAAATCTTATAGTGACTACAAATTTAATTTTTCTTAGATGATTATGTAAAGTAAAAATAATTATTTAATTGAATCATACAAAATTTGTAGATTTTTTTTTTGACTTTATTAATATATTGATAAAATTCAAAGCATATAAGTTACAAACTTACAATTAATGGTATATAATAAATTTTAACTTCTACATTTTTCGAATCATTTTCTCCAATTCATCTGTATTAACATTAACAGAAATTGGTTCATAATTTTCAAAATCAACAAATCCGTAATTTGGACTAGCTTGTGCCAAAGGATCTCCAATTGACATTATTTCTTCAAGTTCTTCATCTTCTTCTGTATCTTCTGCTCTTCCTTTATTTCTACGTTTTGATCTAATTCAATCTCTGAAACAAACTAAAACATTCATGGCATTGCTCCCCAAAGAGTGTCGATTGTCTTCGATCTACTGTCTTCCTTGACTAAGTGCGCTCTCTGATGCAATAGTTGACATTGGATCATTTAGCACATCCCTAACCATGGTGATAATACTGAATATTATTTTTGATTGTTCTTCCACCATTCCAGTGTAATGACACGATTTTCATCATAGGTGTCTGGAGTCTGTCTCAAATAATAATTAAACTCGTCTCGATTTATGCTTTATTATGATGTAGGCTATATTCTATTCCAAATAGATAAATTAGAAAAATCATGAGCAGACATACCATGTGTGTGTCTTTTTGAAGATGATGGCTCGTCAGAAGGACGAGATAGAGGAACAGTATGACTACGGATAGCATTATCAAGTAATCGATATAATGATTATATAATCATTTGTATTAGTTATCGCCTTAAATATACTAGGATCTTCATATTTTTCAATTTCTATAGAAGTATATAAGACGAACACATTCAGACATAGTATTAAATTTTATAGACGGATTTAACATAGCACCAATTAAATAAATAGGAAGAATAGAATTTTTTTTTTATTTTATTATTTCAGCAATAACATCTTTCTAATAAACTTTATTTTAATATTTCATAAGCAATACAGAAATTTTGGCTAAATAAACTAAAATATTAGAAATAGTAGGATAATAAGCACCGAAAAATTCAAGAATAGCCAAATAAATTTTTTCTATAAACACAACAACATCATTAATTTTAGTCCAATCAGATTCTTCCAACATGACTTCGGAAATTTATATGCATATTGATTAAAAGTTATAGTTATAGGGGTTTTATAAATATTACAAGTCTTTAAAAAAATCATAAGTCGAATTCCACCTAGTCTCAAATTCTTTGGGCTAATAGGTCTAGGATTATTTTCCTTGCATTTTCATTTAAATTCTTTAAGTCTAGCTTTTCTATTATTTTGTTGAATAAAACCAACTACATGCTTAATTTTTTCAATTGTTGGCTAAAAAAAATTAAGTCCATTTTTTACAATTAAATTATATATATGACAAGCACATCTAATATGAAAAATATCATTTAAAGGGGGAGAAAGCTCAATTTTTAAAGAATTAATACCAGTGGTGTTGTTAGATGCATGATCAAAAGAAATACATAAAACTTTGTGTTCAAGACCATAATATTTTGCAACCATTGATATAGAATCAGAAATAAATTGTGCATTATGTCTTCGGTCTTCATCATATTGAAATGCTAAAATACGTTTTTACATAATAAAATCACTATCCATCCAATGACAAATAACAATTAAATAATCATTTTTATTTATAGCACGATCAAGATCAGAAGTAAGTGAAACTCTACATGGAAGATTTGTTAATAACCAACGTAAATAATATGCATATTGTCCATGAAGTCTAAAAATATCTGATCTACAAGTATTTCGAGGAATACTGTTAAACATGAGATTATAAATTGATTGTATATAATGAATAAAAGCATCAGAAGAAGCAAATGAAAAAGGTAGACAACCACATCTATCATTTTCGCTATCTCTTCATGGTCCCTCATTTTATTATACGTCTCCGTTAATTTTTCGGTCTGTGGATTTATTCTACCTTGCACTGGCCCAGTAGGACTCTCTATTCGTTCTTTTCAACCAAGATGCTCATTGTCTAGATGTCTAGTCAATTGATGCGTTCCACCTCTGTTACCCCCGGTCTTATGCTCAATTTTTTTTGACACTCTTTACATTGAACTTTAGTTGTTCCGGCTATGCGTTCAAAATAATGTCATACTAAACTAGTTTTTTTCTTTCTTTTACATATCGTGAAGGAAAATTAATAGTTCTAGATTGAGCATTACCTAAATCTATATCATGACTAGTTGTTGTAACATCCACATCATCATTATCATCTTGTTCTATTTCTACTTCAAATTCATTTGGTTCTTCTATACTGTGAGTTTCTTGATATTTATTTTCATTCATATCATGTGCACCTACACCTATTTCTCCAAATTCACTAGGTGGTGCTTCAGGTATACGAGAATAATTTTTACTTGTACTACCTCTATCGAAAATACTTTTTTTCTTACTACCACTACCTCTGTCGGGACATAAGTTTTTAACACTTTTACCTATATTATTTAATCTATCCATTATGCAAATTAAACTAATAAAAATTATAAATACAAAAATTAAATATTTAAATATACTAGAATTAATTTACTAAATAAAAGCAAGAGAAGAAACGATTATACCAAATTGCCGGAATCAAACAAAGAATCGTAAAATTAATGAAATGTTGAACACTTGAAAGTTGAAAACTTTCACTTGATGTTGTTAATTGCAAAAACTAATAAAAGATTGATATCACTTTAAGAGAGAATTAGAAGATTGTTGGTAGGAAAAAATGATTAAATGTTGTAGGTATTTATAGAAAAAAATTTGATTAATTAATTTTTTTTTTTAAAAAAGGCATATTTTCAGATTTGGCCGTTGGGCGAACGGTTATATAGCCGTTGGGCCCAACGACTCTTTTTGAAAATCTGGCCCAAAAATATTTCGGAAACAAAAAATTTGTTACCTGGCCGGTGGACTGGTGAGCCCCTTACCGGTCCGAGGCCAAAAATACACCAGATCTGCCCAAATTTTTTTTGTGTTGAACCGGTACCTGGTTCGGTTTTCCTCTACCGAGCCCTTAATGGGCTGGTCTTAGGGGGGCGGTTAGCGGGGCCAACCGCCCATTTGACAGGCTTAACCTAAATTATAAACTTGTAAGAGTTTAACAGTAAAGGGAGTAGTGTGAGAAGCTAAAAATAACTATGTTGACTAAGCAAATTGTCATGATCAGCAAGCTTCAATATATACGTGTAAACTAATGAAGTAAATTGAATGTACGAAATAAAAAATGGACAAAGTTTAAATGCAAGGAACAAGATTATATTTATATCATGCGTTGACAAGAAAACAGAATTAAAAGAATGAACTATATACTGTATTTTTACTAAACAATGGGTATGCATAATTTATTATTATTATTATTTTTTTTTTGGGGGGGGGGGGATATTTTAATTACAAGATGTGCATAGAAATATATACCCTGGTGAGAAATGAGAAAACAAAAGCTAAAAAGGAGGGGAAAAAATGCAAATAGTTTATGAGTCAGCCTCAACCTTATTTGTTGGACCAATACCAACTTGTAACCATTGTGAAGGATTACCAGAACTAGTATTGATATCATTTAGGTCACTTAGTTTTGCTAACTTCAACTCACTGTCTGCTTCATCATCATCTTCTACATTGATTTGTGTTGCATTATCTTGACGGACCTTGTTGTCTTTGGCAGTACTGTTATTATTATTGTTATTGTTATTGTTGTTGTTAGTGTTATTCTTGAAGTTTTCATCCTCATTTTCTTCGCGGGGTTGCTCATAATTGTTGTGGTAAACAACATCATCTTTTGTTTCCATTTTTGTATGATCACTATTTGTACTACTCCATGGATGCAAGTGTATATCTGTGGAGACCTCAAATGGATTAATTATATTATTCCAAGGTTCTTGTCTTATTCTTGACATGTTTTGATCACCTGGTGGAATGTTAAGATCCAACGGATCTTGTTTCTCCAAGGTTGATCTTTCATTAATTTGCTCAAGGGGATTGTGAAAATGAAATTTTGGTGTGAAGATAGATGAATCTTGAGAGTTGGAAGTGATCCAGTGGCACCTTTTGTGGCCACCTAAAGCTTGTCCTGTTGAAAAAACTCTATGGCATATGGAACATTCATGAACTTTTGATTTTCTCCTTGAAGCTCCTGTTAATGAGGACTCTTGTTCAAATTGGTAATTATAAGATGATGATTTTGAACCTTTAAAGCAATTATCTTGATCATGTGTATCATCTAATTGATCTTGTTTGGCTGCATAACGTCCTTTAACCTTTTTATGACTTGCCCTATGTCCACCTAGGGCTTGGTGAGAATTGAATACTTTCTTACATGCTTTACATTCAAACAATCCTTTGGGAGCTCCTTTAGCCTTGTCCAAACTAGGTAATATGAAAAAGTCACTTTTTCTACGATGTTCGAGATCTTTGTTTCGATTCACGAGGCTGGGAGTAATGAGGTAGGTCATTATAGGGTTCCGCCTCTCCTCGTCCTTACTAGCGGAGGCGCACGACTCTTCTGGCTCGATGGTTAATGGGTCCACCCTTGCATTAGCTAAATCTATAAGCCATTTTGCAAGAAGAAGATCTTCTTGCACACCTGAATAAGTATTATTATTATTATTATAAGATGAAGTAAAAGTTCCAACTTTAGTCCTCAAGGACCTTTTCCTTTTAGACCAACCATAACCTTTTCTTTCACCAATATTATATTCCTCACCATCAGAACAAGGTGATAATACCAAGGAGTGATCATCAGCATCATCAGAGCAACAATATTTACCATGTTCAAGAAAATATTTCCATGACAAGAATTCTTTTCCACAATTCTCACATACCCTAGTGCTCTTTAACCTATTAGGGTTTGCTCTTAATTGGTACATCCTCTTATTATAATCACTTCCTCCATGATTTTCTTCCCAATCACTAGCTTCATCATCATCATCATCGTCATCATCATCATCCACCTTATTTGCTCTTTCATCTCCAATCCCATGAGCTCTCATATGTCCACCTAGAGCTCTCCCACATATAAAACCCTTCTTGCAAACTCTACAATAATGCTTAAAATTTGGCTTTTGTTCTTCATCAACACAAGCCATGACTAATGAAAAAAAAACACTAGTTAATTTAGTCAACTATGTGTAAGAAATTAATAGACAATATAAAGAAGAAAAGTGAGAATGAGTTATTATGAGGATAATTAATATGAATCAAGAAAACAAGAAAAGATGCATGGGTTGTTGTTCTTGTTAGTAGATGTTGTTGTGGGCTTGTAGGGTGAAAAGATAGTTAGTCCTATTTTTTAGTTAGAGCCAATGGTTTAATTTGTTTGTGTGAGGAGAGGAAAATAGGGGTTCGAGTGGGAGTGAGGAAGTGAAGGTGACAAGTGGAAGGAAGGGAAAAAGCCCCCTTTTTTGTTTAGCTCAATAAGATTGAGACTTTTTCTATAGACTTTAGTGTAGGGAACTAAAATTATCCATCAATATCATATTAGTTGTCATGTTTAGCTTCTCAAAAATTAATTTAACTAATTTTCAGAGTTAAATTGGATCCATCTATCCCATATTAGTTGTTCTCGAAAGCTAATCTAACTAATCTTCGGAGTTAAATTTGATCCATCCATCCCATATTAATTATCATATTTCAGTTTTCGAGAGTTAATTTGATTAATATTTAGAGTTAAATTGAAGTAAATTAATTTAATAATACTATTTAGATATTCAAAAATTACACGAAGAGTACCATAACTTGTAATTTTTTTCATATCAATATAATAAGAAAAATATATTAAAAAATATTAATCAAAATTTATGTAATTTGACTTTTGTAATAAAATATGACTAAGTATTTCGGGATAAAGAGAGTAACTACTAAAGATATTTACATCCCTTCAATTCAAACCTTCAACAAAACTACTAGTAACTACCACTAATATCCTCAAGCGTTCTCCTTGTATCTCGGTTGGTTCTATCTGTTTTTTTTTTTAAAAAAATAAATTCCACGCAAATAATTGATTTTGAGACTATGATTTTTATTTTTAAAATTTAACTTAGGTATACTCAGTGGCGGATCCACCTTATGCCGAGGGGGTTCATTCGAACCCCCTTCGGCAGAAAATTGTACTATTTATACATGGTTAAAATAATTTTTTATGTGTATAAAGTAGATGTCGAACCCCCTTCGACTAGCTCGTGTGTCTAGTTATTTAGATTTTGAACCCCCTTATTTAAAATCCTGGATCCGCCACTGAGTATACTGATAAAGTAAAATTTTATGTTAGCATAAATTAATCTAGACAATTTAAGTATTGTGCGCTAATGATATACTTAATTTATATAATCGAATTAGGAGTCATTTAGTTTGTAGGAAAAAAATAAACAAGGATATAATGTGAGATAAAATAATTCCACTGCAGATATTATGAAAATGAATTTTAGGTAGGGATCGTGGGTAAATATTGTGAAGGGACAAGCATCAAGCGGGTCAATGGTGTACAAGCCCAAGGCCCAATTTCAAAAGAAAATGTAATGGGCCTTAGAATTGAACATGATCATTGAGCATATATTTTGGTAAACTTTACCTAAATCCCATAATGGAAAAGTTTAATTACTATACATCCCACATTGTATCAAAATTACCCGATATCCCCTTTTTTTCAACTTTTCTGATACATTAGATTTGTATCTGATACATCAATTATCCAATCAGTAATTAATGAAGATCATCTATTTATGGATATTATCTTAATATAAGGGATGATTGGTATCAAATCAATTAGTGATCTAATTAATGGGATTAATTTGGCCCAAAAAAGAACGGTTGTGCAGTTGAAGATTTAAGCCAAAAAAAAAAGAGCATAAAAACAAACCAATTTCGTTTCCATTTTTTTTCCAGTTTGGGTTATGTATCTGATAGATCAGTTATGTATATGATACATCAATTGTTAAAAAAAACAATTGTTATGTCCATGAAGATTCAAGCCAAAAAACACAGCGTCGTCTCGAATGGAAAAAACAGAGCATCAATTCATACCGAAGTTGATTTCATTTATTTTTCAACTTTTGCTGATACATAGGTTATGTATCTGATACATAACTTTAGCTATATAATAGTTAATGCACATCAGCTATTTATGGATAAAAGATTGGCTCTTTATATCAATTACTGATCTATTAAAGAAGGCGACAGTTATGTAGATGAATTTTGAAGTCAAAAGTCAGAGCATCGAGTACAAGAAAAACAACAGAGCATCAATTCAAAGCAAACTTCGCGTTTCATCAATTAATCGATATGAATATCCCGATACTACTGAGACATTCTGGAGTTTGGCAATCCGATATTACTTATGAAAAATACAAAAGTGATGGAATCGTTGTCGGTGACAATGTATCTTACTCAAATTTAAAAGCAGCAATCGCTGCTGAATTGAGTGTGGATGAATCAGAGAAAGAAATTGAAATCCGATACATAGTTGAAGGTAACTCGTCGCCAATATATATTCGTAATGATATGGGTGTTAATCTTTACATAGAGTTGAAGAAGAAAGAGCCTGGTTTCGTGAATTATCCCCTTTGCATATCAAGCTTTGATATAAAAAGATGTGAGATAAAATCATTCGACAGTACATCTGGAGCAATCGTTTGTGCCGAATCAAATGCGAATGAGTTCCATAATTTTGGTTTAGAAGAATCTGGTAAAGTTGCAAGTTGTTATATAGCAGAATCGGAGTTGACGAACTACATAGATGATACAAATGGTGCGGAAGTGAAGGAGAATCAATTCTATAAGGATAAAGCAACTCTAGTTGATGTAATGGCCAAATACAAAATCAATAATGAATTTAATTTCAAGGTTAAAAGATCCGACAGTAAAAGGTATGCGCATATTCTGCATTTGAAAATTTTGATGTTGTTTAGTATCCAACATTATGTATCAGATACATATTACTGTGTGTATCTGATACATTCTTAAAGTAAAATGATTTTTCATGTCATGATACATCAAAACTACATTTCTGCATCTGGAAATTTTGATATTGGATAGTATCCAACAGTATGTATCAGATACATATTACTGTGTGTATCTGATACATTCTTAAAGTAAAATGATTTTTCATGTCATGATACATCAAAACTACATTTCTGCATCTGGAAATTTTGATGTTGGATAGTATCCAACAGTATGTATCAGATACATATTACTGTGTGTATCTGATACATTCTTAAAGTAAAATAATTTTTCATGTCATGATACATCAAAACTCCATTTCTGCATCTGGAAATTTTGATGTTGGATAGTATCCAACAGTATGTATCAGATACATATTACTGTGTGTATCTGATACATTCTTAAAGTAAAATAATTTTTCATGTCATGATACATCAAAACTCCATTTCTGCATTTGGAAATTTTGATGTTGGATAGTATCCAACAGTATGTATCAGATACATATTACTGTATGTATCTGATACATTCTTAAAATAAAATAATTTTTCATGTCATGATACATCAAAACTACATTCCTGTAACTCAGTTAAAAAATGATAATAATGCTGTCAGTATGTATCAGGTTCATAATACTCTATGTATCAGATGTTTTTTTAACAATACATACAAAGAAGCATGTATCAAGTACATGGGTTGACACACTTCCTATCAGTATGTCACTGTATTTGTTCATATTATAAATGAAAAAATATTGATATGATACATGTTATTTTTTTAATACAAATGCAGTTATGTGATAGTATGCCTTTCAGAAGGATGTTGTTGGAGAATGAAAGCTTCATGTTGGAAAAAAACGGATATATTCAAAGTTAGATATTTCAATAGTGAACATTCATGTGCACTGAGAGATAGGATTTTCAACAAAGTTCATGCTACAAAGGCTTTTGTTAGTGCATTCACAGCCCCTAAATTGGTTAATCATAAGAGAATTGTCACCCCTAATGATATACGAGAGGATATTAAATCAGCGTATGGAATTGATATTACCTATCAACAGGCATGGCGTTCAAAAGAGCATGCTTTGCAGATGTTAAGGGGAAAACCTGCTGATGGATATAGACAGCTGCCTGTATATATACATATTCTAAAAACCGTATATCCAAATTCGTACATAAGTATGCACAAGTCATCAACTGATGAATTCATGTATTTGTTCATAGCGTTAAGGCCCTTGATGAGGGGGTTTCAGTTTTGTCGACCAGTAGTTGTTGTTGACGGTGCACATCTTGATGGACCTTATAAAGGGACGTTTGTATCAGCTAGCACACTTGATGGGGCAGGTATTACTTTCTTATACTGTGTCTTATTGAATAATAGTGTGTCATCTCATTTTTCACGTTTGTTGTGATTCTGATGAATTCTAATAACTATTGTATCGCTATTATTGATTTATTAGGTTGCATATTGCCGTTGGCGTATGGTATTGTTGATACGGAAAATGATTCATCATGGACGTGGTTTTTTCAGAATTTCAAGAATGCATTTGGAGAGAGGGACAATATGTGTGTTGTATCAGATAGGAACGAAAGCATAATCAAGAGTGTAAGCATGGTATTTCCCAATGTTCCTCATTTTGCATGCATATGGCATATATGGAAAAATGTGTGTACTAAATACAGAAGGAGCAAAGCTGTACTAAGTGACATCTTCTATTCAATGGCCAAGGCATACCGAAAAGATGAAGTCGATAAATTAATGGCCAAAGTTGAAAGAATCGATCAACGGGTGGCACAATATTTAAAAAATGCAGGATACGAAAAGTGGTCAAGGGTTCATGCCACTGTCAACAGGGGTAGAATGATGACTTCTAACATCGCAGAATGTATCAATGGATGTCTTGTTGAAGCACGAGAGCTGCCTATAATTGACTTTTTGGAGCAAACGAGAATGTTATTTGGTTCTTGGAACTGCAAAAATAGAGAAATAGCATCTTATACAAAACATACTTTGGGTAGAAAATTCGAAGATATCCTAGTTTCAAACACGATCAAGTGTTCGAGAATGAAGGTACACGATACATACTTTCTGACGCATATATACTGATACATCAGTGTAGATACATGATAGATACTTTCTGATACATACTTTCTGATACATATATATTGATACATCCGTTCTAATACATCATTTCTGTAATTGAATCATACTTTATGATACATATATGTGTTATTTATTTCTTGGTGGCTGATGATTCATCAGTTATGTATAACATGTGCTAATTAAATAATGAAACTTCAATTATGATACATAAGTTCTATATTTGATACATAAGTTCTGATACATATATGTAAAGATTATTTTCCTTCAGGCTGATGATTAATCAGTTATGCATAAATTGTTCTAAATATATACTGATACATCAGTGTAGATACATTATTAGTGTAGATGATACATAAGTACTATTAGATATATGTGAAGTTTATTTATATCAGTTTGTTGCTTCGTCATTCAAGTAAAGCCTGTGTTCATTATACACTGATATATCAATTCAGATACATCAAAATGTGTAGTTGATACATAAGTACTGACACATATAAACATAACATGTTTAAAATACATACTGATACATCAGTTCTGATACATCATTTCTGTAATTGATACGTACTTTCTGATACATATATGTGAAATTTATTTCTTGCTGATTGTTGATTCACCTGATATGTATATCCTGTGATAATTATTACCCTTTAACATCAGTTCTGATACATAGTTGTGTATGTGAGGAAGCAATACTGATACATAAATTTGAAATATAATTCCTGCAGGTTGTTGCTTCATCAGAGTATCTTTATTCTGTTTACGAATTAGGTATAAGATACATTGTGTGTCTAGAGAGAAAAACATGCACTTGTGGTAGATTTCAACTAGACGAGATACCATGTCCACATGCAATTGCAGTGTTGAAGAGCAAGAACATTACTGACCTGCACCCATATTGTTCTGATTACTACAAACCAGAGGCGTTGGCAAATACTTATGAATTACCAATGGTTCCAATGCCAGATAAGAAAGACTGGACTGCTCCGAAGGAAATTTTGGAAGAAATTGTCTTGCCGCCAATATACAAAAGGATGCCAGGAAGACCAAAGAAAGGGAGAAAAAAGTTTGCTAATGAGAAAATAACAAGTAGCACAAATTCTTGTGGACGTTGTGGCCACGAAGGCCACAACAGAAAGACTTGTAATTTCATTCCTAAATAGATATGATGTTTGTGGTATCTCGGTGTACATTCTAATTGAATCATAAAATAACATCTATTATTATATTTTATATTTGAATTTGACACGTGACATAAATATAAAAATCTTTTAGTGACAATTTATTTATGTATCAAGATTATAACATTTTATTGCTACAATTTTTTTAAAATAAAATACAGGACTTCCATCGGTTCGCCATGACTTGGATTAATGACAAATCTCACATGGTTTATTTTTTGGATCGTTATTTTCCCAAACATAAACATTCTTGTCTTTTCGACAACCATAATTACACAAAAGTTGTTGGTGATACATAAGATCCTATTTGATATAGGTTGTAGATTATCATATGCAGTAAATCTTGATAAATGCAAATCTGATACATAAGCAAGATGTATCATATACTTTAAATCTTGAGACAGAATTCTTATGCAAAAAAATTAATGTATCAGAATCATTAAATATTGAGAAATGAGAATCTGATACATGTGCATGATGTATCATAATAAAAAAAACTTGATTCATGTATCAGAATTCACAAAATGTGACACTTATGAATATTATACTCGATACAAGTTTGATACAGTAGAGTATAAAACATAAACTTTGAATTTATATTCCATTTTGATACCAGAGAAAAACATAGTAAATCTGAGGTATGGAAATATTAAAATATACTAAATCTGATACATTACAGTTTATGTATCAGATACATTGGAAGAATCAGAATCACCTAAAATGTGTACTATCAAAAAAAATTTATTGAACATCAATCAGTTCTCCTTGGTTTGGAGATATGTCTCTCCTTGGTTTTTTTGGATCGTCGTTATCGCTAACATAACCATCCATGGCCTTCTGACAACCATATCTCCATAAGAGTGCGGCATATCTTGAACGGAAGAATTCAGCGTTTAGTCCGGTACTTGGAATAGAAATTCCATCACTAAGATATTCAGCAAACATGGCCAGGAAAACTCCACAATCCCTGCAAATAAAGGAATACAGGAATTTAAAAAAAGTAAAATTGACATATGAATGATTTAGGTATACATAGCCAATGTTAAAACTCACAAGCTGCCACTTCCCTATTGCGCAATTCCTTCAACATACTCAACTGCTAATGGGTGATGTGGTTCAAGCATATTACCGGTTGATTTGTCCTTGTATGAATCAAGAGACGACCAATCAGTACGTTCGTTGTTGTCAAAGAAACCACTGTCTTGCAGGTATGTTGGTAGCATTGCTGCTATCTTTTGGATCTCTTGGAAAGGGTTGCTACTTCTTCGTCTAGGCGATGAATCATACACACGTATCAACCTCTCTTTCAACACAACTACCGCAAGAACCCAATGAAAATCCATGTCGCAGTTTACTGGAATGTATACCTCATCTACCAAATGCCAGGGCAAACCGGCTGGTATTGAGAAACCTCTTATTATGTTCTTCACGGATCTCTCTTGATGAGCTGTAACAGTGGACCTTGCCATATCTTCTTGTGTAGAAATGTTAGGTGGAAGGTGATAGTAGCGTGTGTGTGCATATTCGATGTAATTTTTGAAAATGCAATTTGTCGTTGTGTATCGATAATGATTGCTCAACTGCATCTTCGATTTCTTCCGAAGGTAGTAAAATATTACATCGATGTGCTGCACATTTTAAGAAAGTATTAGTTATATAACAACTAGCATCACATATCAGATTATGTATGTATCAGATACATTTATCTATCTATGTATCAGATACATTAATATGTATGTATCAGGTAGTTAGTATGAGTTGTATCATATTATTTATGATGAAATTTTTACCTCATCGTTCCAGCATCTGTCCGGCTGTGACATTAGGTAGAACCAGTTCTTATCTTTAGGAAATGCCACAACAAAGTCCATTCTTTCAAAGCCGAATGAAGAGCACTTAGATCTGTAATGATCCTCCTTCGAATTCCTGAATGGAAACTTGTAGTTTAATAACATAACAAATATAATACACGACTTGTATGGGTATAAGTTGAATATGTCATACTTACTTGTTGCCATGTGATTTTAGAAGTCCTTTATCTATCCATTCAGAGTATTCTGTGACAAGCTCGGAAGGGGGTTGATAGCATATACCAAAACCTTCAAAAGGGTGTGTCTGATGCGTAACATCTGACAAATTTTCCTTTCCCTTTTCACTCGACCCAAAGTTTGAAAGATACGGCGACTGTAAGATCTTCGAAGGAATCCTGCTTCTTCGAGATGGTGTCTTCGCATCGTCAGACAATACATTAGCTTTTGATGGAAGAGTGGTTGGTAGCTGGCTATCGCGTAATAGACATTCATCCTGAACTTGCTCATGACTAACAGCTGTCAATGGCATGGCTGGTAATGGAAGTCCGTATATTAGAGCATCTATCACATCCAGAGTTTCTGACGAAAATGGTGCTGAAGTATTGGATTCTGATGTGCTTGGTTTGATTTTTTCTTTTTCAATCTCCTCGACTTGCTCTTCTACTTTGGCAGATTTATCATCAGCTACTCTTCCATCTTTCTTTACAGTGTTCTACACGTAATGTATAACGTCATTAAAAAAATTAATAATGTTGATTTTATCTCAATAAAGAATCTGATACATTACCTGTAATGTATCAGAATCAGCAATAAGCTGATCAGTATCTGCTCTTTGTGGTTCCATTTGGTGTGCTGATACATCCTTGACGGATGGTTCATCTTCCTGGAAACATAATAACATTTACTTATGATATATATGTACTAAATGTCTAGATATATATATATTTAAAGAGGTAGAGCTTATACAAAATATATATACAGAATCAAATTATTCATCAATTTGTTTCTGATACATTACCTTTAATGTATCAGAATAAACTTGCTGATCAAATAATTCAGGAACATCTGCTAAAATGCTTTGTTCCGATATGTTGTCCACCTGATTTATCATGGTGGATGGTTCAGGTCCCTGAAAACATAATAACATTTACAATTGATACATGACAATGAAAATTATTCAGAAGTTTAAAAGCATAAATATCAAATATTACATGATGTATGTACCTTAATATCTTCCTGGACATTAGATTTGTCATTTTTTTGGGGTGGGTCAGATTTATTTGCAAAATTGTGCACCTCCAATCCAGTAGGTGCTTCTTGTTGTTCAACCACATGGAATGATTGATCAAAATCATCTTTTTTAACTTGAGATGATGTGCCAGTCATTCGGTTCGCCATACTGTCGATGGCTTTCAAAAGATCAATGTGATTTGAATCCATTTTGTTCTCCAAACGCTTGAACTTCCGGTCAACCTTGATACATGTATATGAAAAATCAGAATGTATCACCTAATTAAAAGTATATTGTACGTGATACATCTTAAAGTAATAACTTACGTATCTCTTTAGAGACTTCTTTATGGACTTCTTCAATGCTTTGAATTGCATATGAATAATTCGATCCGAATGACCGGAAGATTCACCTCCTAAAGCTGACTTCGCCCCTGGTACATTGTCAGGAGAAACAGGCTTTTCTGATTCCTTTGGTGACTTTGCCCCCGGTTCATTGTCAGGAGAAACAAGATTTTCTGATTCATTTGGTGGTATGAAATCCTTGTGCATGTTGGCTGTTTCTACTTGAATTGGCTTTTTAGCAGGGGAAGTCTTCATTCTCTTGGAAGGAGGTGGAGAAGATGTCTCAGCGACATCCCTGGATCTCTTTAAAAATTCAGTGGGTGGTGTTGTTGAGAAGTCCTCAAATCCAGTGACTTCATGAGGTTTTCTGAAATTGACCTTGGCAGCCGATGTTGAATCTTCAGGTTTCTGTTGGCTGTCATGAACGACAATAGATTCCATTTCATGTTGAGGTTGGACAATGTTGGAGCATGGATACTGCAAAAAAATTGAATAATTGATACATGTTAATTCTGATACATAGACATGATGTATCAGAAATATTACTCCTTCATACATGCTAAATTGATAGAAAAACAACATTATCTGATACATACATGCAGATGTATCATGAGATGTAATTCTAGATACATTATAATTTGATACATAAGATAGAGTTTTCATGAGTTGTAAATACTGATAAATGAGTTTTCATGAGCTGTAAATACCTTTATGATACATACCATTATATGTATCAGAAAGGTTATATAAAGTATATGTATAAGATACATTATATCTTGATACATTTATATCCTGATACATAAATATATGAGCTGATACATCCACTTTATGAATCAAATTATACTGTATCAAGGTCATGGATATATAATGTATCTTAGATTTTATGTATAATGAATCAGTGCATAAACGAATAATATTCAAAGCATGTACCTCACTGAAGATGGTAGACATGAATGTCTCAAATTTTGGCTTCACGGCGACAACACGCCAGTTAAGAATTCTGGGAATTTTATTACCCACTCTTACAGCAATTTCAGAGGGAACTTGAGATGCACATTCATATATCCAAACATTCAGAGCGTATGGCATGCCGCCTAGACGATACATTTGTTTGGCATTTGAAAACTCCTGACGCATTCCTTTTATCAATTTTGAATATGCTAATTTCCCCCATGGATATTGCTCATAACTACCATCTTCTACCATCTTGAAATCATCAACTGATATAGGTGCATCACCTAGTTGAGAAAAAACAAAAGTATGGATGAAATAGAGAATGGCCATCTGAACGGCATCTTCGTTTGTTTTCCATCCTCCAACCAGAAAACGCTCAACGAAACGAGCTTTGTTGACCCCATTTTTGGCACCAGGAAAATATAAAGACAATAATCTACTTGCTTGATCATCAGAATACTTGAAGTCATTCATATTACCGGTGCATCGCAAACCAGTAATGATAGCAAAATCATTTATTGTAAATCGCAGTATATTACCCTGCACATGACGAATGTGCAGTTCTTCTTTGTTTTTTTGGTCTACCTCAAGAAGTAAGAGGCATTTGATGATTTGCCCTTGAAAGTTGCAGTTTGGCATATCTAAGTAGTGACCAAATATAGATTGCCTAAATAACTTTATACCTTCTTCACCTATTGATGATTCAAAATCATCAAGAAAATTAGCCCTATATGCCGTTCCGAATCTCAATGGGTGTGACGGGATCTTCTTGATGACGTATTTCATTCCCTGCATTGACATAAAAATAGTTAAATACAACTTGAACTCTATACATGGATACGATGTATCATATGCATTAAGATATCTGATGCATAAGATGAGATTCTGATACATACAGAAGATGTATCAGAAACAATTATATATTATATTCTGATACATACATGTATATGTATCAGAATCATTAAAATTTGAAACATCAAAAAATGACACTTACACATGGTATATCAGAAATAGTAAATCCCAAAAAAAATTGCATTTGAAAAATACATTATGTATCTGATACATAAATATATATGTATCAGAATCATTAAAACTTGAAATAACAAATACTGAGGCTTAAAGATGATGAATCAGAATTAGTAATTCTCAAAAAATTTCATATGAAACATACATTATGTATCTGATACATAAATGTAGATGTATCAGATTCATTAAACTTGAAATAACATAAACTGAGACTAAAACATGATGTATCAGAAATAGTAAATCTCAAATATTTACATTTGAAAAATACATTATGTATCTGATACATAAATATATATGTATCAGAGTCATTAAAAATTAAAACAACAGAAACTAAAAATTAATAATGATGTATCAGAAATATAAAATCTCCATAAAAAATACATTTGAAAAAGATAATATGTATCTGATACATAAATGTATATGTATCAGAATCATTAAAAATTAAAACAACAGACACCTAAACATGATGTATCGGAAATAAAAAACCTCCAAAAGATTTCCTTTTAAAAAGATATTATGTATCTGATACATAATGATATGTATCAGAAACATTAAAACCTTCACAAAAAATGCATTCTAAAACAAAAAAACTTAATTGAACACATACCTTTGGGAGATTAGGGCGTGTTGTAACCCCTTCAATTTTTTTGACTACTTCATTGGGTGCATGTTTAACTGTAGCTTTTGACTTCAAATTCTCTCGTAGCTTATTCATCACTGCCGGATCGTTACGATGTTTTGATCTAACTTCGTCGTAACCTTCCCAAGACGAATCAGACCCGGGAGAAACAAGAATTCGTTGATTTTTAGTGGACTGTTTGAGACCATGAACGGAATCCATATGTATAAGCTAAAGTATGAGAAACACAAATAGATAGATTTACAGAAGAAAGCAAATGATAAAAAATTAGAAGATTTATCAAAAGATTTTCAGAAGAAATCAAAATATACAAATTTTAGGAGAAATCATATTGAATGAGGATGAATTAAAGTTTCATATAAGGAAAGATTGATACATTACCTTATTTGGAACCTGATTAACACTTGAAGGAGCAAATTAGGGCAAGAAAAGAGGGATAGGGCGGATGTATCAGTGATTTTAGAGAGAGAAAGGAAAAGGAGGGAATTTGGAAATTTTTTGGTGTATATGGGAGTAAAAGTAAATATATTAGGGGAAGTTGTGTAAAAAGGTAATTTTCCCTATATTTTGCAAGCAATTGCACACAATATGAAGTGTAACACATATGAGTAGGGGTGTCAAAATGAGCCCAAATATAGGTCATCTATTATATATATATATATATATATATATATATATATATATATACATTTTTCTTAATTTACTTTTAATTCGTGTCCAATACTTCAATTTAATTGTTGTCCAAAGTCCACTCCATAACCATAACTCCTCGTGTATTGCAATTTCATTTTCAATTTATATATATATATCGAAATTAATTAAGATTAACCACACTTAATAATTCAAATATTCATTCCACACAGATTGTAGTAATCAAATAGAGCCTCATAAACTTTTAAGTCGTATAGAATATTAACGAAAATTTACGGGGCACAATAATATATAATGTACATATATTGATTATGTAGTGATTATATATATATTTTATTTTTCTCTTCATTTATTATCTAACTTGAATTTATTTTCATTATTTTGTGTAGCAGTATGTTTCTTGTTGGACTCACTTGTAAGCCTAATTGAATATGGAGGTGGCTGTGTTGAAGGATTAATATTAGTAAACTTTACCTAAATCACATACTGAAAAGGCCCAATTACGATGTATTCCTTATTTTTATGAAATTATGCGATTTCCCCTTTTTTTTCAAATTTCTGATACATTACTTGCTGTGCTGATACATTAGTTTTTGGGTGTAAAATAATTAATGTTGTTGGGTTATTTATGGGTAGTAACGTAATTCAAGCTATGATTGATTGTTTCAATCAATTATCATGCTAATTAAGGCAAAGAATTCTTTAAAAAAACAAACAAATCTAACTATGAAAGAAAACTCAAAAACAGAGCATAAGTTCTAACAAAAAAGGGTGTGTTTGGTGCTTGAAACTACAAAAATAGGGAAATAGCAACTTATACAAAACATACTTTGGGTAGGAAATTCGAAGATATCCTAGTATCAAACACAATGAAGTGTTCGAGAATGAAGGTACACACCAGTTATTTTTTTAAGTAGTTATCTACTTGATACATAGTTGCTTGATACAAAGCTATAGGATACATCAGTTCTGTATTTCCTGTTATCAGTATTACCTGATATATCAGTTCTGATACATCATTTTTGTATTTGATACATCATTGCTGATACATATCTGTGATAATTAATTACTGCAGGTTGTTGCTTCATCAGAATATCTTTATTCTGTTTATGAGTCAGGTATAAGATACATTGTATGTCTTGAAAGAAAAACATGCAATTGTGGCAGGTTTCAACTGGACGAGATACCATGTCCACACGCAATTGCAGTGTTGAAGAGCAAGAACATTACAAGCATGCACCCATACTATTCTGATTACTACAAACCAGAGGCATTGGCAAATACTTATAAATTTCCAATGGTTCCAATGGCAGATAAGAAAGATTGGTCTGTTCCGAATTTTTTTTAAAAAGAATTCGTCTTGCCACCAAGATACAAAAGAATGCAGGAAGACCAAAGAAAGAAAGAAAAAAGTACTCTAGTGAGAAGATAAGAATGAGCACAAATTTTTGTAGTCGTTGTGGCCATGAAGGCCACAACAGAAAGAGTTATAATTTCATTCCCAGAGAGAAATGATGTTTTGTTATGCCAGGATACATTCTATTTGGATCATGTACTTACATCTACATAGTTTGTTTTTTACATTATGGGTTGTTTTTGATACATATATCAATTAATCAGAATAGTAATTGAATATCAATAATTGATACATGGATAGTTGGTAATTATATTCATTGTAAGTTACTTAGTATTGATAGTAATTTCGAATCTGATATATAAGAATAACGGATACATAAACATTCAACGTATTTAGGTTGATACTTTAAAGGTTGTTGTATTAGTTTTCAACTGGATTGTGGTTGATACATAACATGTTGTATTGATATAGATTGTAGATGTATCAAGAGTTGTAAAGATTGATGCATGAGATTTTGATACATAAATGTAGATGTATCAGAATCATTAAATATCAATCAATTACAATCTGATACATAAACAATATGTATCAGAAGCTGTAAAGATTGATGCATGAGATTTTGATACATAAATGTAGATGTATCAGAATCATTAAATTTTGATACATTACAATCTGATACATAAATAATATGTATCAGAAGTTGTAAAGATTGATGCATGTGATTCTCATACATAAATATAGATGTATCAAAATTATTAAATATTAATACATTACAATCTGATACATAAACAATATGTATCAGAAGCTGTAAAAGATTGATGCATGTGATTCTGATACATAAATGTAGATGTATCATAATCATTAAATATTGATACAATACAATTTGATACATGAAGTAGATGTATCGAAAGCATTCAAGTTTGATAAATCAAAATATGATACATAAATATTAGAAAAACTTAAAAGTCTGCTAAATTGTTGAATAGACAAAAAAAATATTTACTATTGGTGCAAAAACATAATTGTACATTCTACTACTGTAAAATTAAAAAAAAATTACTCGAAGTCCATCGATTCTCCTTGACCAGAAGGTATGCAATTCCTCTCTGTTTTTTTGCTCGACCTCAAGAAGTAAGAGGCATTTGATCATTTGCCCTTGAAAATTGCACTGTGGCATATCTTGATTGTGACCAAATATGATTTGTCGAAATAATTGTATAGCTTCATCACCTATTGATGATTTGAAATCATTAATGAAATTAGTCGTATATGCAGTGCCGAACCTTAGGGAGTGTGAGGGGATCTTCTTGATGACGTACTTCATTCCCTGCATTGACATGGAAACTGATTAAATACAACTTAATTTTTATATTTAAACATGATGTATCAGAAATATTATATCTTGATACATGAGATTCTGATACATAAACAAGATGTATCATGAGCATTAACGTTTGATAAATGAGAATCTGATTAAAAAAAATGATGTATCAAAAAAAAGATAAGAATCTGATACATAAAATAGATGTATCAGGAATCAATAAAATTTTAGAAAAATGACATTTAAAAAAATTATATAAACAGGATGTATCAGATTCTCATGTAAGCTTGATACATGAGAATCTGATACATAAATAATATGTATCAGAAGCAGTAAATCCTGATATATGAGCATTTGATATAAAAATACGATGTATCAGAAAATAGATAAGAATCTGATATATAGAGTATATGTATCAAGAATCAGTAAAACTTTAGAAAAATGACATTTAGAAAAAAAAATAAACAGGATGTATCAGATTCTAATGTTAGCTTGATACATACGAATCTGATACATGAAATTATATGTATCAGGAGAAGTAAATCTTTATAAAAAAATCACATTTTTTTTTATAGAAACGCATACCTTTGGGAGATTAGGGCGTGTTGAAATCCCTTCAATCTTCTTGTCGGCTTCTTTGGGTGAATGTTGAACTTGAGATTTCGACTTCAATTTTTCACGGAGTTTATCCATCACTGATGGATCGTTACGATGTTTGGATCTAATCTCGTCCAATGAAACAAGAATTTCTTGATTTTTATTCAACTGAGTGAGAATGAACAATGTGAGTAAAAAAAAATTACAGAAGAAAACAGAGGAAATCGAAGAAGGTGAGAATGAAGTGAGATACCATTAAAGGAAAAACTTGAATATACCTTACTTAGATGCTTGAAATTGAGTAATAAATGGTTTGAAATTGGAAAAAAAAACTGTCATCGAGGAGGCTGAAGAATAGGCATGAATTTAGGTAACTGATATAAGGTAAAAGTGATGTATCAGTGAAAGAGTGAGAGAGTTAAAAAAATAGGAATTTTTGATATTTTTCCAATTAGTTGGGAGTATTAGTAAATATGGTAATATAACATGTGTAAATGAGTAATTTTCCCATAATATTACTACTCCATGTTGCTCCAAATACATGATTCGCTTTTATAGCCTGAGTTGATTTTGCTGGCAAAAATTCCACTAAATTAAGATTACCATCTCCATTTTGAAACTCAATATTTACCTATAAGAAATTCGGATTTGAACCTGGATCCACCTTGAACGCGATATTCGTGTTCGCGTAGTGGCATGGCACCCTGTAATATGTTATAAATCTACCAACGTTAATATATAACTAATAAATATTTTTTCATACGTACGTACCTTTGGTAAGAAATTGCGATATTTCCTAAATTACGTAACGCGTCAGCTTGACCGGGCTTGGCTAGAGCACCCATGGCAGTTCCACTTAAATCAAAATGAATAGTACCTGAACAACCAGGGCATTCATCTGTAATTGTTACAGTCACTGGCTTTCCTGAGCAAGGGGCTAGATTACATTGCACCTATAATTTCTCGACATACAAGTAATTATTATCGAAGTATTTTACTGATATCGTAAGTTAATTTTTACACTATCAATGCAATTTGTAACATGTTACCTTTGTTTTATGTTATTAGTTTCACTTATTATGAACAATGTAGTTGTAAAATTAGCTCATTGATATATTAAAAAGAAACTAGCTAATAATCAGCAAGAATGTTGATGTAAAGAATTCCACATTGGACCAGGACGTCTGATATCTATACAAGACCTTGGACTAACATATCAGGTCAATTTAGGTCTTAAGCTTAACTCATATCTCAAAATTAGCCCAAGTCTTATTAGGAATCTCGTCCAGATCCGATGTGGGATTCTTTTCATTAATAAAGAATATATAATATGTATATATATGGACCTAGTAACAAGCTCCGCAGCCTAAGCCATTCTTGAAGAGGGGACCATTTCCAACAGATACAAGGGAATTTAAAGGGGGATGTGATACAACATTTGTATATCCACAAGCTCCTCCATCTAATAACATGTCAAAGTGAAAATCAATAATTAAGTATTATATGTTTTTGTCAATATACAAAAGTAATCACAAATTTAAATTTAGACAAACCAATATAATTATCTAATGTAATCAACCAATTAATTAAAGAAAACAATGTCAATAGTGCAAAATATTTTACTAGTACATAGAGCAGCATAATTAATTAATTAATTACCAGATCCAGATCCATTTGGAGGGCCATAAAATGTTGCTACTGCTGGTTGAAAACCAGCTAAAGAAGCATTGAGTGATTTAACGTGTGCACATTTGCAATATTGAAACAAACATAGAGCTACGAAAGTGAAAATGATCACAGAGAGATTATAACGCATGCTTGATTTAATTACTAGAAAGAATAAGTTTTTTTTCTTCTAATTTTTGCTTGGAGAAACACTATTGTTAAATCACCATTGAAGGTGCTCAAACATACTCTTTCACAGATGAAGAGTGAGCTGAGGTGAAGAGAGAAAGAAGAGATAGAAAACGTAGAGAGAGAGAGAGAGAGAAGAAGAGTAAAGTAAGAGAGAAGAATAAGAAAATATCAGTATGTATTGTATTCACTTATACTGTACATCCATACATTTATATACTTGTACATTAGAGGGTATTTGTTGAGTATTGAATACAACTACTTGCTAACTTCCTCTAACTGCTTCTTAACAGATTACTAACTACTTTTAGTTAGTCTAACTACCCACCAACAACCATTAGCTTGTCAATTAACCACTTAGTCAACACTCCTCTTCAAGCTTATGGTTTAAACAAATTCATGACTCCTAAGCCACTTAGGAGTGTTTGATGTTAAGTACCCAAGCTCTTTGTGAGCAGATCAGCCAGTTGATCTTCAGTATGAGTGAACTCAGTTTTCAAAATTCCTTGACAAATCTTTTCTCTTACGAAGTGACAGTCTATGTCTATGTGTTTGGTCCTCTCAACTTGGATACCAAGTTCTTTGAATAAGCCAATCAGCCAGGTTACCTCAGCTGCACAATTTGCCATACTCCTGAACTCAGTCTCAGTTGAGCTTCTGGAGATTGTCTCTTGTTTCTTGGATTTCCAGGAGATGAGGGCCTCACCAAATTTAATTAAGTAACCTGTGACAGACCTCCTAGTCTCTAGACATGCACCCTAGTCTGAGTCACAATAAGCAAGAAGTTGATTTAAAGAGACTGCTGGCATGAAGAGTCCAAGGCCTGGGGCATCTTTGATGTATCTTACCACTCTGAGTGTTGCAGCCATGTGTGAATCTTTGGGGCAATGCATATATTAACTTAACTTCTGTACTGAGAATGCTAGGTCAGGTCTGGTCATTGTAAGGTAGAGAAGTCTTCCAACTAGCCTTTGGTATCTGCCAGGATCCTTCAACACAGGATCTGTATGTTCTTCTTTAGGAGGAATATATTCATCAAACTTTACAGATGTAAGTTTCAGATTTTGTTCAAGTGGTGTACCTTCAAGTTTAGCTCCCTCTAGACCAGCTTCAGCTATTAATTCCAAGCCATACTTTCTTTGAGACAAGTGTATACCTTGACTGTATCTGGCAACTTCAATTCCTAGGAAAAACTTGAGTTCTCCTAGATCCTTCATCTTGAATTGTTTCTACAGGTCCTTCCTTGTGCTGTCTATAAGTGTTTGTCCGCTCCTAGTGATCAGAAGATCATCTACATAGACTAATATAATGGCTATGTCACCTTCATCCTGCTTAGTGAACAAGGAGTAGTCATAGTGACTCTGAGTAAATCCCAGCTGCACCAATGCTTCTGTTAACTTCAGGTTCCATTGTCTGGGAGCTTGTTTGAGGCCATAGAGTGACTTGTGGAGTTTGCAGACTTTACCCTTCTCTCTTTGTCTGGAAAACCCAACAGGAATAGTCATGTAGACCTCCTCTAAGAGATCACCATTGAGGAAAGCATTATGGACATCTATTTGATGAATAGACCAGCTTTTAGCAGCAGCTAGAGCAATAACTGATCTGACAGTGACCATATTTGCAACAGGGCTGAAAGTCTCACTGTAATCCAAACCTTCTTATTGGCTGTACCCTTTTGCAACTAGTCTGGCCTTAAATCTTTACACCTTACCTGAAGCCTTGTACTTGACCTTGTATACCCACTTACAGTCAATAGGTTTCTTGCCAGGAGGCAGGTCCACCACAAACCAGGTATGATTATCCTGCAAGGCAGAAATTTAAAGTTGCATAGCCTGAATCCACTTGGGATCCAGAGAAGCTTCAGAGTAGGATGAAGGTTCAGAAATGGCAGAGTAAACAGCTAGAGTGTGGGCATAGGCTAGAGATAAATGAGCATAGGACAAGTGTGCAGAGATAGGGTATGAGGACGAGGTGCTATGATTGGCAGTGACAAAGTCCTGAAGCCACAGGGGAGGCTTAGTTTTTCGAGATGACTTCCTAGTGGGAAGAGCATAGATTTGAGGAGAAAGGTCTGTAGAGGGTGAAGGCTCATCAGTATAGACATCAAAGAGGATTGATGGCAAGTGAGGGAAGAGAGGAGGTGGAGGAGGTGATGTAGAAGGGGGGTCAACAGTGTGTGTGGGAGTAGTGAGAACAGGAAAAAAGGGATTTGAGGAGGTTTGTAAATCTTTGAAAGGAAAGACATCTTCCTTGAACACTACATTTCTATTGACAAACAATGATTTGGAGTACAGGTCATATAGAAAGTAGCCTTTTTGTGACAGAGAGTATCCCATCATGACTGCAAGAATGGCTCTAGGTGCAAATTTGTCTTAAACCTTTGGACAAGCAGCATAGCACAGTCATCCAAAGGTTCTGATGTGAGTGAGAGAAGGAGGCTATGAATATAACAATTCAAAGGGAGATTTGTAATGAAGTATTTTGGAGGGAAGTATGTTGAGAAGATAGACAGCAGTTGTAACACACTCACCCCAAAATTTCAAGGGAATGCTGGCTTGAAACCTGAGAGCCCTGGCCATGTCTAAGATAGTTCTGTGTTTCTTTTCAGCAACACCATTTTGTTGGGGTGTATATGTACATGTACTCTGATGAAGGATCCCAAGGGTGGACAGTAGAGATTGGAATTCATGACTAAAGAACTCACTGCCATTATCAGATCTAAAGGTCTTAACAGTGGTAGAAAAGAGATTGTGAACCTGTGAGAAAAACTTTCTCAGCACCACTATAGTGTCAACTTTAGAGGTAATAAAAAACACCCAAGTATATCTTGAAAAATCATCTTTTATAGTGACAAAGTATTTTATTCCAGCATGAGTTGGTCTTTATAGGGACCCCATATATCACAATGAACAAGTTCAAACACAGACTTAGACACATGAGAACTAGTTGGAAATGGGAGCTTAGTTTGTTTAGCTAAAGGACAAACAGTGCAAGATAAATCCACAGTTGTTTGTACAAGGTCAAGACCTGTGGACTTCTTTATTATATCTATAGGTGCATGACCTAATCTTCTATGCCACAAAGATATGGACTCAATTTGACTTGATTGATGTGCTGAAGGAACATGAACAGCTGTGACTGAGTTGATGAAATCTTCCTTGAGGATGTAGAGACCTTGCTCTTCTCTACCAATCCTCCTGACCAGTCCATTGGAGAGATCCTGAAAGATACAAAAATCAGGAAAGAATTCAGCCATATAATGAAGTTCCTTAGTAAGCTGTGATACAGATAATAAGTTACACTTGAAGTCTGGAACAAATAGCACATTGCTGATACTTTGGTTTCCAAACACTTTTGTTCTCCCAGTGTGTGAAGACAGATGTTACATTTCCAGTGGGAAGTTGTACTTCTCTCTTATCAGAGTTAGGCACAGGTTGAATTATGTCCAGTGCATCAAGACTAGCAGTCATGTGATCTGTTGCTCCTGTATCAACTATCCATTCCATAGGTACATATTTGGATACTAAAGCAGACAAGATACTACCTGTAGAGGCTGCTTTGACTGAGTGCTCCCCTGCATTTTCAGTTCCTTTTGCTAGCATCTGCATGATCTGCTGGTACTGGCTTTGTGTGAAGAAGCCTGTTGGAGCTGGGAGATTTGAACTGGTAGCATCAGGTTGGAAGACCTCTGTTTGATTTGCATAGGAGTTATGGGAATAGGAAGTAGCACCTTTCTTCTTTGACTTCCAACCTGCAGGATAGCCTTTAACCTTGAAGCATTGTTCCTTAGTGTGTCCCCTATATCCACAAACTTCACACACCACCACAGCCTTCTGAGAATTCTGTAAATGTGGCTTATATTGAGAGTCATAGTGTCCTTTATTTGGTTGACCACCTCCACCTACTCCTCTTTGTTGATGTCCAAAGTTACCACTCCCCTGAGTATGAGTTTTCTGACAGAATAGGGCTGTACTTTCAATAGTTCTATGATTGGAAGTTTCCGAACTTGGATGCATCAGATTTCTCTGACTCTCATGATCTAGGATGAGGGAGAAAGCTTTGTTTAGGTTAAGAGTGGGAGTCTGAAGTAGAATTTGACCTCTGGCAGCTGAGTAAGACTCATTCAGTCCTATTAGAAACTAAAGTAGTCGTTGATACTCGAAATGTTCTTTGAATTTCCTGGACTCATCACAAGAGCATCCTGGACAAGGCATAATTGAGTCAAACTCATTCCATCGGCTCTTCAATGTAGTATAATAGTCAGTTACTGATAAAACTCCCTGGTTTAGACTATGAATCTTCTTATGAAGGTGAAACACATGCACTCCATTGATCTTGTCAAACCTCTCCTTCAAGTCACACCACACTCTGTGGGCATCGTCACTATACACTACACTACTGAGCAGTCCTGGTCTTACAGCGTTCATGATCCATGACAGGACAATCGCGTTGCACTTTTCCCAAATGTCAACATACTCAGGACCAAATTTAGACTTAGGAAATCTACCATCTACAAACCCTAGCTTGCTCTTACCTCGTAGTCTAATACGCATAGATCTACTCCAGATTGTGTAATTTTCTGAACCTGTGAGTTGCAAGGAGATCAGGGAGCTTCTTGAAGTGTCATTTGGTTAAAGATAGAGTGGATGGTTGTGGTCTATCACCGAAACTCTAAAGTGTTCTGCTTCAACTGCAAAGTTTGTGTTTAAGTTGTTTGTTCCTGCAGGTCCAGCTTCAACCTCAGTTGTGACAGCCATATTTTCACACCTTGAGCTTTGATTTTCTTCTTAGTTGCGAATTGCAGTATGGCTCTGATACCATGTTAAATCACTATTGAAGGTGCTCAAACACACTTTTTCACAGATGAAGAGTGAGCTGAGGTGAAGAGAGAAAGAAGAGATAGAAAACGTAGAGAGAGAGAGAGAGAGAGAGAGAGAAGAAGAGTAAAGTAAGAGAGAAGAATAAGAAAATATCAGTATGTATTGTATTCACTTATACTGTACCTCCATACATTTATATACTTGTACACTAGAGGGTATTTGTTGAGTATTGAATACAACTACTTGCTAACTTCCTCTAACTGCTTCTTAACAGATTACTAACTACTTTTAGTTAGTCTAACTACCTACCAACAACTATTAGCTTGTCAATTAACCACTTAGTCAACAACTATGCTATTGATGCTCTTTTTATAGTGGATAAAAGTATAATTCTTACCAAAAATTAAAGAAAATGATATCCAAAAGATTTTAATGATCCTTCATTTTATACAATATTATATTATAACTAATTACTAAAAACATTATAGCTCTTGATTGATATTTAGTCAGTACTTAAAGAGTTCTTTTATAAAGTTACTATACACAGAAGATCTTGCCAATATTACTTGATATATCTTTACCTATTAACTTCATATACTCAATTATAGCCAGTAACTGATTTAGCTTTAATTTGCTTTTGGGAGATTAAAAGAAACTTGATTACTTTCTTCTAAATAGATATATAAATAATATAATCAATATATAAAATATTAGCTCAAATAACAGATTATAATAAATATGAGAATCAATCATTAATATATGTATACCATAAATATATATATAACTAATCTTCCTGTATCTAGAAAAATTATTTTCGATATAAAAAATTTATATCGTAAATATTTAACCCATGAATTTATATAAAATAAATAATAATAATCTGACTTTGCTGCAAATTATATCTATACCATAAAAGTATATGGTATATTTTAGATATAAAAATATTATACCATGTAATTACTAAAAATATATATTCATATTTAATAAATATTTTTCTTAACAAAAAAGTACTTCCGACATAATAATTTATATCATGTTTATTTATCCCAAAAATTTATACCAAAATATAATAATAATTTGTTTTCCTATAAATTATATTTATATCATAAAAATACATGATGTATTTTAGATATAAAACCTTGTACCATGCGTATATTACAAAACGATAAATTAGATATAATAATAATTTTCTATTAAGAGAATACTTCCAAAATAATAATTAAATTTGTAACGATGAAAATAAGTCAAGATTAGCATAATGCCAGAATCATCCTTCCAAAGTAGGATCGTGCTAATGCAGTGGAAAGTTTGAATGAAATTAAGTAAACTTTACCTAAATCCCATAATGGAAAAGTCTAATTACTATACATCCCTCATTGTACCAAAATTACCCGATATCCTATTTTTTTTCAACTTTTCTGATACATTAGTGATGTATCTGATACATTAATTATCTATAGAGTAATTAATGAAGATCATCTATTTATGGATAGTATCTTAATATAAGGTATGATTGGTTCTTTAAATCAATTACTGATCTAATTAATGAGATTAATTTGGTTAAAAAAATAACGGTTGTGTACGTGAAGATTCAAGCCAAAAAACAAAGCATAAATTCAAATCAAATTCGATTTCAATTTTTTTTTCCAGTTTTGGTGATACATAAGTTATGTATCTGATACATCAACTTTAGATGTAGAATACTTAATGCATATCAGCTATTTATGGTTAGTATTTTAATGTAAGTTTTGATTGGTTATTTAATTAAATCACTGATCTAATTAATGGGATTAATTTGTTTAAAAAAGCAACTGTGATGTTCATGAAGATTCAAGCCAAAAAAAGAGCATCGTCTCGAATGGAAAAAACAGAGCATCAATTCAAACCGAAGTTGATTTCAATTATTTTTTCACTATTGCTGATACATAAGTTATGTATCTGATACATAACTTTAGCTATAGAATAGTTAATGCACATCAGCTATTTATGGATAGAAGATTGAGATAAGGTATGATTGGCTCTTATAGTTCCGAATCTCAATGGGTGGGACGGGATCTTCTTGATGATGTATTTCATTCCCTGCATTGACATGAAAATGGTTAAATACAACTTAAACTTTATACATAAATACGATGTATCATATGCATTAAAATATCTGATGCATGAGATGAGATTCTGATACATACAGAAGATGTATCAGAAGCAGTTATATATTATATTCTGATACATAAATATAGATGTATCAGAATCATTAAAACCTGAAACAACAGAAAATGACACTTAAACATGATGTATCAGAAATAGTAAATCTCCAAAAAATTACATTTGAAAAAGATATTATGTATCTGATACATAAACGTAGATGTATCAAAATCATTAAAATTTGAAATAACAGAAACTGACACTTAAACATGATGTATCAGAAATAGTAAATCTCCAAAAAATTGCATTTGAAAAAGACATTATGTATCTGATACATAAATGATACGTATCAGAATCATTAAAACTTGAAACAACAGAAACTGACACTTAAACATGATGTATCAGAAATAGTAAATCTCCAAAAAATTGCATTTGAAAAAGACATTATGTATCTGATACATAAATGATATGTATCTGATACATAAATGATATGTATCTGATACATAAATGATATGTATCAGAATCATTAAAACTTGAAACAACAAAAACTGACACTTAAACATGATGTATCAGAAATAGTAAATCTTCAAACAATTGCATTTGAAAAAGACATTATGTATCTGATACATAAATGATATGTATCAGAATCATTAAAACCTTCACAAAATTTTCATTCTAAAAAAAAAACTTAATTGAACCCATACCTTTGGGAGATTAGGGCGTGTTGTAACCCCTTCAATCTTGTTGTCTATTTCTTTGGGTGCATGTTTAACTGTAGCTTTCGACTTCAATTTCTCATGTAGCTTATTCATCACTGCTAGATCGTTACGATGTTTGGATCTAACCTCGTCGTAACCTTCCCAAGACGAATCAGAACCAGGTAAAACAAGAATTCCTTGATTTTTATTGGACTGTTTGAGACCATGAACGGATTCCATATGTATCATTGAAGGTATGAGAAACAAAAATAGAAAGATTTACAGAAGAAAGCAAATGATAAAAATTTTAGAAGATTTTTCAAAGATTTACAGAAGAAATCAAAAGATACAAATTTTAGGAGAAATCAGATTGAATGAGGATGAAATGAAATTCCATATAAGGAAAGATTAAAATATACCTTAGTTGAAACCTTGAAATTGATTAATGGTTGAAGAAGATCAAATTAACTATAGTAAATTAGGGCGAGGATGAAGGAGGAGGCGGATGTATCAGTGAGGGAGAGAGAGAGAAAGAAAAAAGAGGGATTTTGGAAATTTTTTGGTGTAGTAGAGAATAAAAGTAAATATAGCATCTTAATATGTATAAAAGGGTAATTTTCCCTGAAATTAATGGGTAAATCAGGCCCATTTCCCATGATACTATTGATGATGATTTACATGCAAAATAAGGTGTGATATTAAAGTAAATAATAGATATACTGATTGTGGAGAGAGAAAGATTTGGTATTCTTCTTAAGGTATTTTCGTTTATGGATCGAAGGAAATTTTTTAAATTAAGGTAAATTGATAATTTGTTATAGCATTAAATTAGGGATTATAATTATCTTTTTTGATTTTTTTTAAAACGGCTATATACTAATAAAAAAAAAATTCATCTCTTTCCATGTAATTTTATTAGAGGCCCATTAGCTACTTGGGCAGTTGGACGATAAACTCATTCTACCGTGTTACTAATGGGGCTGATGGACATATACTCGTATGGAAAAATTACTAGAAAAAATAATTTTTAATAAATAATTATTAATTTTAGCGTAACTTTTTATTTATTACTATTTATAGCAATATATAGCAATATTATGATATATCTACTATGTATTAAAATTGAATTACATATGCAATATAAATATATTATAAGTGTTTTAAAATATATTATACTTGTTTGGTAAGAAATTGACACACTGTATTATAAATGTATTAAAGTATGTGATAAATATATTATCCATGAATAAAACTTGTATTATATGAGTTTTATAAATTATTCTCACGAATATGTATTAAAATTGTATTATAATTGTATTATAAGTGTTCAATAAAAAAAATCATTACAATAAATGATAAATATTTTGTTAATGTAGTACATTTATGTAAATTTTCCTACTCGTATTGGGTGGGCAAGCCATTATTCGGACTGGTATTCAAAGTTTAGACATCATTTCCTTTGAAATATAATATGCTTTGTGATTTACGTCATGGTAATTATTGTTAGTTCGTAAGTCTGATATTTTTTCACCCTAAATAAAAAAGAGCAAGGACATTATTTTTCAATGTAATATGATATGATAATATGAGATAAGTTGTGGTAATATTTTCAATATTAAAGGCTAATAACAAGCTATCGCAAACCGGAAGAGTACTTGTGATAACAGCATCAGATGTCTCTGCCTCTGACCTTCCGAGGAAAGCATAACAATGGGCTCTGTCACCTGTCTGACCATTTCCCTTGCCGGGCTCTACTCCAGTAGTTCCAACCTGTTCGCCACACCGGTCGAACTGGCGACAACCACGACTTTAACCACCACGTCCTCCAGAATAACGGCCCCTACCATAGCCGTCGCCTCCACCTCTAACTGCTGGGGCTCTATAACCCTGATCATGCCAAGTCTGACTCTATCTTGGACAATATTTTCTGATATGTCCAGGCACACCACACCCGTAACAAGTCTTAGGGTCAAGAGGGGGTCTTTGTGAAGACGAAGAAGACTGGAGATAACCCACAAAATTAGAAAAGGGTTGACTAGTCTTTAACGGACCTCCATCTGAAACATGCAGTAAAAACTGAATAGGACGGGATGAATAATCTCCAGAACTCTATCCTCTAGAGTAAGAACCACTAAACTCACCTCCCTTACAAAACTTCTTGAACGTTGTCTCTTTAGTGAAGTTATCTGGCTTCATCCCCTCTACCTCTATCACAAAATCAATCACTTACTAAAAAGATTTTGCTGAAGCAGCAACCTGTAAAGCTGAAATTCGTAAATCTGACCTCAAGTCCTTCACAAAGCGGTGAATCCTCTCTTCTGGATTGAAGCAAAGCTGAGTAGCATATCTGGATAAAGCACGAAACTTGGCCTTATAAGCGGTAACAGACATCTTGCCCTGCTCTATATTTAGGAACTCATCTCTCCTCCGGTCCCTCAAGGTCCGGGGGATATACTTCTCTATGAAACAGCCAGAAAAGGTTGCCCAGGTCATAGGTGGTGCCTCTGGTGGTCGGCACTCAACATGAGACCACCACCACAATTTGGCGTCTCTCTGAAACTGGTATGTCACAAACTCAACACCAAATCGCTCTACTATATCCATCTTATGAAACAACTCATGACAATCAATAAGGAAATCATAAGCATCTTCAGATTTTGTACCCCTGAAGACTGGGGGTTTCAACTTTAAGAACTTAACAAAGAGATCATGCTGGTCACTAGTCATTACCAAATTCGTAGTCAATCAAGAAAATATGCTTATTCCCGAGGGCGCCGTCATACGGGGAGCCACAATAACTGCATGTTGTACTCCTGGGATATGAGGAGCTGAGGGAGCTTGTCCCTGATCGAATAACCCACTGAGATAGGTGAGAACCTGGTGGATCATCTCTGGAGTAGGCTGGGGTGGTGCTTCTCGATTATGAACCTGCTCATCATCCACCTCAACATCATTTCTAGCTACCTCATCAGCCGGTGAAGAGGTCATTGCTCTTTCTCTGGCTGGCCTAGCTGCCTGTCCCCTGCCCCTGGTGGGCTTTCTCCCGCGACCTCTACCACGGCCTCTCATTGTTACTCCTCCTTTGCACTCAGTACATGTTGTCTTATACTGACTCCGACTTGTATTTTTCTTTATTTTATTTTGTGGAGTGCAACGAGTATTCTATCGACTTCGACTCGATCTCAGCTCTAGTCAGTCTACAGTTTATTAGATTGCAGGGTAAGCTATTGTTCTAAGCTCGTGATGGATTCTCTTGATCATGGCATGGTGTCCTTAGTTTTCGAATACACTATGTTAATTTTTTATTCTGGTATTTGATATTTCCAGACTTAGTTTTTTAATTTAGATGTCCTTTATGTGATGACTTTCAGATTTTGGAAAACGTTAAGTAATAGATTTTAGTGGCTTTGTTATTTCAGACTTTAATAAGGTTGAGCTTTCGCATTAGTGTCGTGATTTATAAGTTGAATCATTGGTTCTCCCATCTAGGAGGTTAAGTGTGGGTGCCACTCATGGCCTATTTTAGGTCGTGACAAACTTGGTATCAGAGGTAAGGAGCTTTGTTGGTTTAGCTAGCTACTACCACTGGTTCGTCAAAGGATTTGCTTCCCAGCTGAACAATATGACCAAGCAGAATATTTCATTTATGTGGTCGGACGAGTGTGAAATGAGCTTTCTGAAACTCAAGACCTTATTGACTACTGCACCAATTCTTGCCCTGCTAGTAGAAGATAAGAATTTTATTATTTATTGTGATGCATCATATTCTGATTTAGGTGCAGTGCTAATGCAAGAGAAGAAGGTAATTGCCTATGTTTCAAGGCAATTGAAGGTGCATGAACGTAATTACCCCACTCATGATTTGGAGTTAGTTGCGGTTGTATTTGCATTGAAGAAGTGGAGACATTATCTATATGTGGTGAAGTGTGAAGTGTATACAGATCATCGCAACTTACAACATGTGTTCACTCACAGATACTTGAATTTGAGGCAAAAGAGATGGATGAAATTGTTAAAGGACTATGATATCACTATTCTTTATCACCCGAGAAAAGCTAATGTAATGGCCGATACCTTGAGCAGAAAAGCAGGAAGCATGGAAAGTTTAGCTCATTTACAGGTTTCCAGACGTCCATTGGCTAGAGAGGTTCAAACTCTAACTAATGACTCTATGAGGCTGAAAGTAACTGAGAAAGGAGGGTTCTTGGCCTATATGGAGGCAAGGTCTTATTTCCTTGACAAGATTAAACAAAAGCAGTTTGAGGATGAGAAACTGAGCCGGATTCGTGATATAGTCCTGCAGGGAGAGGCCAAAGAGGTTGTGATCAATGAGAAAGGCATTTTAAGGATTAAGGGGCGGGTATGTGTGCCCCGTATTGATAATTTGATTTAGACTATTTTTGTAGAGGCTCACAGTTCGAGGTACTCTATATATCCTGGTGGAACCAAGATGTATCACGATCTGAGACAGTATTATTGGTGGAGCAGAATGAAGCGTGACATTGTTGATTTTATTGCCCGTTGTCCAAATTGCCAGCAGGCAAAATATGAGCATCAAAGGCCTGGAGGGACACTTCAAAGAATGTTTATTCCTTAATGGAAGTGGGAAAGGATTGCAATGAATTTTGTGGTCGGCCTTCCGAAGACATTGGGATTCGCTATGGATGATTGTTGACAGATTAACTAAGTCTGCTCACTTCATTCCAATCAAGGTGACTTATGATGCTGAGAAGTTAGCCAAAGTATATATCCGCAAGATTGTTCGATTACATGGAGTTCCAATTTCTATCATATTAGATAGAGGTACGCAATTTACTTCTAACTTTTGAAGGACCTTGCATGCTGAGTTAGGTACTAGATTGGATCTTAGTACTGCATTTCACCCTCAGACCGATGGGCAGTCTGAGAGGACAATTCAAGTGCTGGAAGATATATTTCGTGCATGCGTGATAGATTTTGGTGGTCATTCAGATCAGTTCCTACCCTTGGCAGAGTTTTCGTATAATAATAACTATCATTTGAGTATTGATATGGCTCCGTTTGAGGCATTGTATGGGAGAAGATGTAGGTCTCCTATTGGTTGGTTTGATGCATTTGAGGTGAGACCTTGGGGAACTGATCTTTTGAGGGAATCATTAGAGAAGGTGAAATTCATTCAGGAGAAGCTTCTAGCAGCTCAGAGGAGGCAGAAGGAGTATGCAAACCGAAAGGTTAGGGACATGGAATTTATGGAGGGAGAGCAAGTATTGTTGAAGGTTTCACCCATGAAAGGTGTGGTGAGATTCTGTAAGTGAGGTAAGCTTAGTCCGAGATATATTGGGTCATTTGAAATTCTTAAGCGTGTTAGAGAGGTGGCCTATGAATTGACTTTTCATGTGTCTATGCTAAAGAAATATCATGATGATAAAAACTATATTATTCGCTGAGATTCGGTCTTGCTTGATGAGAATTTGTCTTATGAAGAGGAACCTGTAGCTATTCTTGATAAGGAGGTCCACAAGTTGAGGTCAAGGGAGATTGCGTCTGTGAAGGTCCAGTGAAGGAATCGTCTTGTTGAGGAGTCCACTTGGGAGATTGAGGCTGATATGCGTGGAAGATATCCATATTTGTTCGTAGAGTCAGGTACCCTTTTGTACGCTTGCTCTTCTTTTGACCGTTCGGGGATGAACGATAGGTAAATTAATATCTGTTGTAATGACCCATTAGGTCGTTTCGACAACTAAAACTTTTTATTTTATAAAAGACTCATCTCGTAAAAATTTTAATGGGTACTTTGGACTAATTGATAACTAAGGTTATTTAATTGAGGGGTAACTTTAGATATTTAATTTAATTGGTGGATTGAATTTATAATTTATTTAATATCCTATACAACTTATCTCATAGTATTAAAATAAGTTAGGGGTATTTGTCACTTTTAATATCTAAGAATTTTATAAGAAAAAGAAAAAGGTTTGGACAAAACTTGGGCGACGAACGAAGATCAGGTAACGGCTGAATGCTTTTGTTGGTTCTGCATATTCGTTGTTATTAGATTAGATTTTACATATATATATTAATCAATGGATAGTTATTAATGGCATATGTTGGATAATTTTGAAAGTTATAATTGGTTCCGCCAACATGTCAGTTTCATAATTTGGTTTTAAGTGTTCGCTAGAATTTTCTTATTATATTCATATTATGGTTTATGTTTTGATATATTGAGATAGGTAATTAAATAATAAGTGTATTGTATTATATGGATATCATTAAAGTTATGTTATTTGGAGGAATTGTGGCTTAACCCTTGCTTAATATTTAGGAATATGAGACTTGAGCTATTAGTTGATATCAAATTTTAGAAATTGAGTATAGATTTTGATGAGTTATTAAATCTAGGCTAAATATATAGTAATATGGGTGTTTATAGACTCGTGTACTTATGAATATTATATATTTGATAGATTGAAAATATTTTGAAGTATCGAAGAAAGTAAAGACACTGATGGATTAGCTTGCTTGACTTGGGTTCTTCAGTTGAGGTAGGTTATGGGTTATTCTATATCATAGATAGACTCTTAATAGTGATTGATAGTCATTGAGTAATGTGTGAAGTTTACTATGCATTTAATTATTGTGGTTTGGATGGTTGATATGTTGTTGTGATTGATCTGAGATCCCAAGACCATGAAATCTATAATCTTAAAATTGCCCTATCAAAAATGGTGTCTTGAATAAAGAAGGCTTGATAAAATATTGCTAATGAAGTGGAATGTAATAATAAAGAAGGATAAATTAAATATATTTGGATCGAGTGTCACGTTTCGACACGATATATTTGAATCGGGTGTCATATTCCGGCACGATATATTTGAATCGGGTGTCATATTCCGGCACGATATATTTGGATCGGGTGTCACGTTCCGACACAGTAATATTAAAGGAAAATAAATTAAAATGACTTAATACTACCCAATCTCCAATAACTCATTTTCCAAAAGAGCATGATGTGGAGGCTTGAGTCCTAATGTGTGATCTTGATATTGTTGACTGGTTATGTAATTGTTCATTGGTTGCCACCTGTTAAGTGTTATTGTTGATTTCTCGATATTAATTTATGCATGTTGATTTCTATTTTGAGTCGGCCAATGATACATACTCAGTACATGTTGTCTTGTACTGACCCCTACTTGTATTTTTTTTATTTCATTTTGTGGAGTGCAGCGAGTGTTCCACCGACTTCGACTCGACCTCATCTCTAGTCAGTCTCCAATTCATCGGATTGCAGGGTGAGCTATCCATCTAGATGGCATGGAATCTCTCGATCATGACATGGTGTCCTTAGTTTTCAGACACACTATGTTAATTGTTTATTCTGGTATTTGATATTTCTAGACTTAGTTTTTGAATTTAGATGTCTTTTATGTGATGACTTTCAGATTTTAGAAAACGTTAAGTAATAGATTTTAGTAGCTTTGGTTATTTCTGACTTTAATAAGGTTGAACTTTCGCATTATTGTCGTGGTTTATAAGTTGAATCGTTGGTTCTCCCATCTAGGAGGTTAAGTGTGGGTGTCATGGCCCATTTTGGATCGTGACATTAATTGATGATTAAATCATCATGAATGATTGCATAAACATACTTGAAGTATTTGAAGGTAATTAAATATAAGAATTAAAGAACATATTTCCCAAACACCATAAAATTAAGTTTAATACATAAACTAAAAATAGGATAGACAGATAATTGATATTCATTACTGCTCATATGGCAGTACTAAATTAACCCTAACAAATGGCGTGGTATTAATATATTAAAAATACACAACAGCCACAATATTTTTCTACTTTATTCTTCTAGTCATCCTAATTATTTTGACTTTGCCAACATAACAAAGTCTACCAATACTACTATATAATTTTAACATTATTAAGCTAGACTTTAAAATTGACAACTGATCGATAAGTTTTTCCGGGCTGCCAACCAGCCGGAATAACGCCGTTAGCCACCACAGTCTGGCCGGATTCCCCTGTAAGTTTGAGAGAAAAAGGTGCTACTAAAGAGGAGCCAGAATTGAGCTTCCACACAGCACCCCATGATTGTTGCATTGGTTGCCATGATTCTGAATCCAATGCCTGCTTTAATTCAACTCTGTTTAGGTCACCGTCACCGTCTTCGTACTCAACTAGAGCTGCAAAATAGTTGGGATTTGAACCCGAGTCTACGTGAAATGTCAATTTTACTCCGGGGTAGTTGCACTCCACTCTGTTACATGACACACGTACGTTAAAAATATATATCAAGATCAATTTTGTCATAACTTTCAATTTTAGATGATAAATAATAAAGACGTATAATATAATGTCGCTCGATCATTATTAAATTGGACAGTAACCTTTTATATTGGATCTGAAGAACTCCAGCGTTACGCAATTGCTCAGCTTGTCCTGAAAGAGCCATAGCTCCAAAAGAAGTGCCACTTAAATCAAAATGTGCTGATTCTGAAAGACAAGGTCCTCCGGGACACGAATCTGTTATTACAACTCTCACTGGCTTTCCTGAGCATGCTTTATTTTCCGTGCACTTTACCTGAAATTATATAAAACAATTAATCACCCCCTCTATATATTGCTAAGGCTGCATGTACTTCACCCTCTCCAGACCTTGCCGGACATATTATGGTTGTCATTGTTGTTGAGTACTATTTTACTATTTGTGTGTGAAGAAAATGGAATAGGAAAAGTGTATGCAAATTTTTAAGTTCGATGCATTAGTGATATAAAACAGGTAATTAACTTAAACTTGTTATCACAATATAAAATTTTAGGGACGGAGTATATAAGTTAAATTATCGCACCTGAAAACAAGCACCACAGCCTTTTCCTGATTTGAATAGAGAAGGGCCAGCAGCGGCTATTAGGGAGGAGAATGGTGGTTGGTCCACGTCATTAGTATACCCACAAGCTCCACCTTTGAATAACACAATAGGATTTAAGTTATACACACTTACTATATAAAGAAATAATTTTATATTATTGATATGTTTTAACATATTAGCTTATTATATACAGACAGTTTCATGTCATTGTAGATTACCTTAACAAGTTGGTGTAAAAAAATTATACACCAATAATTCACATAAGGTAAATTCGGCAGAATATATTCTGCCGAGTTTAACTTAGTGAGTAGAAATTATATTTTAAAACATAAATAAGGGTAAAATAGTTATAACGTCTTCTAATTAATATTTTTTTAAACGGTGTGTAAAAAGAGAAACACGATAAATAATTTGAGACGGAAAAGAAAATTTTAGTGTGTACCATCACTTCCTGCACCACTAGGGCTTCCATACCAAGTAGCTCCGGCTGGGGACCAGTCGGAATCCGATTCAACTTTAGATACATTATTGAGACGTTTTAGGTTAAAACAAGAGCAAGAAATGGTCAGAAGACAAAAAAGGATAAAATATGTGAAGACAGTAAAAGGTTTCAGAGACATAATAGAACTACTCATTGTCGAGAATTGAAAAACAAAGTCTTCTTAATTAGTAAACAACTAGGAGTATTAGGAGTTAGCTTTACTGCTTGAGTTGGGATGAGTTGAATGAGCTAAAGACCTCTATTTATAGATAAAGTTAGGAAGTATATGTACTGTTCAATCTTATAGTCTTTGGTTGAATACATTGATAACCTTTTAAATTTGAGACTTGAATTACATATGTTGTAATTGGATATTTGAAAATATGATAAAATGTTCTTATTAAATAACATTGCTTCAACTTTTGGAAAAGCTTTTGTGTGTGTTCTCAAGCGTTCATTACATAAATAAATTTATCACTTAAAGTATGTTACCTTTTTTAGTTATATACATTAACCTCAATAAGTCGTAAAGCTAAGGTTTATTCGAATTTATGTTGATGTATATAATTTAAAAAGATGACCTATTTTATGTGAACGTAATTGACGTTTGAGGATACACACAAAAACTTTTTCGGCTGTAAAAACTTTATTATTCGTTCAGATACTCACTTGAAATATAATGTAGTTCGAATATTTATTTAAAATTTACTGACGCCTTTTAATAATGTTATATATATATGGTATGTAACAGTATAATTTGAATTCCCACCGGTGCAATTAAGTAAAAGGCCATGTGTCAGTTTTATTTAATGTCTTCCTCAATTAGCTTTTGGCAGAATGTTAAAGAAGATTCTGTTGCATTTGCCTGAAAAGGGTCTAATTTATATTTGGTATGAATATATGGAAATTGGAGAATTTTATGGCATTGTAATTTGTCTATAAAAGATGAATGATTCTTTTTAGATACTGGTGTCTTTAAAATTCTTAACTTACTATTCACATCAGGAATTCAGAATCTCTTTGCAAAATTATCACTCCGTTAATGACAATAAATATATATATATATATATTCTTACTTTAATCACTTAGTTACAATTAGTTAAGTTAAATAATTATCCAAGTACTTAATTTCAAATACCAGAATAAACCGTAATTTCAAATACCAGAATAAACACTTTATTAACAGGAAGTAGTAACTAATCCTTCCTTTGGAATGACTCAGTTGATTTGGAGTGTATCCGAAATCGATCCCCCTTAATGCCTTCTGAATTGAGTCTGTCGCATATGATTTGCCTAGTGTGGTTTATATTCTATGTTGTTTGCAAAGGTTTACACAATGTGGGGTTTACTCAGTGCACACAAAATGCTCACTCGAATGACAGAAATTGTAGTTATCTTGGAATTTGCAAATACAAAAGCGAGATAAGTGTAAAAAACATAAATCTAAATTATCCTTTTTTTTTGTTTCATACCTTAACTATTATCACTTATTAGTTTGAGAAACACACCTCAGTGGTGTATGTAATATACTCTCTCTGTTTTTTGAAAAAACTTTGCCACATAGCATTCTACATGGATAAAATATTTTACCTTGACAAAAATTAAATAAACTATTAATATTAGTTAACAGTTAATGACTAAAGTATTTCTATCCCAAAAAAAAAGATTATTTTTTTCTAAAAGAAATCACTCCTACTTTTTTAAAAAAGAAATTATTTTTTAAAAAATAAAATTTAAAATATTTTGCTCATGCATTCCACCGCCTCTCCTCCTCCCCCCAATCCCCGTCCTTTTATTTTTTAAAAAAAATAAATTTTTTTTATAAAATATTTTTTAAAAATTCATACTTCATCCCCTCCCCCCACTCCTTCCTAAAAAATATTTTTATTTTTATTTTTTAAGAAAAATAAAATTATACCCACCCCATCTAACCCTCCGCTCTTAATTTTTATATTTAATTTTTTATAATTTTCTCGTTTTGTATTAGATATGTACACATATTTTTAGGGAAATATTTTTTTCTACTTGCGTATCAAATATAACAGAAATAAAAAAAATATTTTAAAAAAAGTCTTGAAACAAGTAAAAAAATACTTTTCTAGTATATATCTAATACAAAATAAGACAAAAAAAATTAAAAGCGGAGGGTTAGATTGGACGGGTTGGAATTTTTTTTCATAAAAAAAAAATATCTAAATTATTATTTGAAATGAGGGGGGGGGGGGAAGGGAGTAAAGTAAGAATTATTTTTTAAAAAAAAATTATATAAAAGAAATTTAATAAATAAAAATTAAACTAAAAAATTGTGGGGAGGGGGGGGGTATGGTGAGAGAAAGTGGTGGAGTGAGGTAAGAAAAATATTTTATATTTTATTTTATAATTTTTTTTGAGCGGGAGATAGTTATATTTTAATCTTTAATTTTGACTAATTTTAATAATTTATTTAATTTTTGTTAAGGTGGAATATTTTGTCCATGTGGAGTGTGATGTGATAATTTTTTTAAAATGAAAGAGAGAGTGTAGTCACACCATGATGAGAGTGGAATAAAAGAGAAATATGTTTATCAAACTAATAAGTGATAGTTTAGCTATGAAACTCAAAAAGTTTTTTTATTGTTGACACTTATCTCAATAAAAAAAAACCTACTCGTACAAATTATAGAGCAACTCGCACTCCCAATAATTTAGGTATGAACTCAAATTATTATTTTTTATTTTTGACACTTATCTCAATAAAAAAACAAAAAACCTACTCGTACAAATTATAGAGCAACTCATTCGTGATTTTCACCTTATTCATTTATATTATTTGACTACAAGTTTCCCCAAACATATTCAATTCTGTGAACAATTTATAAAAGAACTCATGTGTGAAGGGACAAAATAGGAATAGTATAATTTCGATTACGTAATTGATCTTTAATTAACAAACATGTATGTTATCTTGTTAGACCAGAAAGGGCAAATTTTCAGTGCATACGACACCGTATCCTTTGGTTTTGATGGAAATTGATCATAATTATTTGTATAGGATATAGACATATGCAATTGTAAATTGCCTATCAAATGAAATTTACTACTAGAGGCAGAGTATTTTGTAGACAAAACTTCCGATTCTGCCTGATAATTAAGTTCACTTGACGAAGAAAACCAGATTTCTTGCATTTGTTAGGTGAAATTCAATATTCTCCGCCCCATGTTAGTTATCAAAGTTATTATAAATATTTATACCAAAAGATTTATTATTATACTGTAACGATCTGAATCGTCGTTAACTATGATTAAAAATAAATCGCAAGAAATTTACTTGACTAGGTCCCATCATTCTGCCAGAGCGAGATGGTCTTGCCTCAGCAGCGCCGCCGGAGAGGAAATATGGCCGCCAAAGCGCCCACAAAACTTAAGTCGTGAATTTCTTATTTTTTCCACTTCTTCCAAGTTGAAGGTAGAGGCAAGGGTTTCTGCAAAACCCTCCAAAAAGGCTGCTCTTGACTTGTGGAGAAGAGGGGAGGGAATTTCAGCTTTCAGAAGGCTTCAACCGGTAGAATTCAATCCGGTGTTACCCGTAGAACATCTGTAACCAATGAATTCAACAGCATTATCTGCCCACAGTTTCTTGGCACCCAGGTAGGCTAGACTTCTCTTTTCTGAGTAGTAAATATATACTTACAGTGTACTATAGAAGAGAATTTAATGAGAAATCATATACCTAAGCTGTGGGTCGAGGGTCATGGATAGAAATTTGGTTGTGTTAGTGTCTGATTCGAATGTGACCTAGTAAAAAGGGTTATAATGATTTTGGGGAGGTGTCTATGATGGTGATATTTTGCATACAAACGGTTATTTTGTAATGGACATAGTAGCATGTGCAGAGATATAAATTGTGTGGATATTGATAATAAATCCTAAGGTTTTGGTAGTGTGGATGTTGGTTGGGCTCCCGAAATTGTCTTAAGGATGTAATTGTGTTACTTATGATATGCCTAAATGTGTATCGATAAGGAAAAACATGTTAGTTTCTATATAAATGATTACCTGCTGGCTTGTTTGTGATGAACTTGTTCTATTGATATAACATGATCTGTTGATGGTATTTTATGATTGTTTTGTATAATTGGATCGGGTGTCACATTCTGACACATATACGGATTGTGTGTCACATTCCGACACATAATTGGATCGGATGTCACATTCCAACACATTTTTAGATCGGATGTCACGTTCTGGCACAAGTATGACTGGATTGGGTCCCCTGAGAGGGCCAAGTATGTGTGCTTGGATGATCCCATGAGAGGACTTAACGATATATGTATTTTCATATAATAATGAGGTTAGTGGTAAATGAGTCATGGACTAAGGATCGTAAGTGAACCCTTGAGTTGAGGTGTGTTAGTTGTAAGGAACTATGATCTTGAATAAACTTAGCGGTGGATGAGAGAATGGGCCCTGTTAGGCCTGGATGTGATCAATCTGATAAAATCATATTCTATATTTATACACTTCGAAGTTGAGGTTTCTAGTGGCCAGAGAGTTTTACCATGATGTTTTCCATGAATAACTGAGGTAGGGGTAGTGGCTACCTAGAACTCGGGTGAGTTGGAGAGTATGGTTATGAGATGGTTATGCCTTATGTTGTAAGATAGTTGGACTAGGACTAGTGATGGTTGGATGGAATCATTGAGTGGTTAAGATTGTTTGGTGGAGACTGTTAGTTGCTTGAACAATTGTAAGGTAGGGTCCATAACCCACGGGTCTTAAGTTGTAACTAGGGTGGTAGTGGAGCTCTGAAATTTAGAGTGGTGCATACCTTAAGGGTGGGAGTAAGGAGTGTATTTATTGAGTGGAGATGGATAAAATGATATAGTTTAGCTATTATGATATCTCTTATTTTTCTGTTCATATATTATGCGGTGGGTATCAGGTTGAACGATATGTCTATCAATACGTGTTGTTTGTACTGATACTACTCTTGTTATGCCACTTGGCATAGTCTGGTTGCAGGATCAGTTATGTCTCTTAGGTGAAGACGAAGGCGATCCTCCATCAGCTTCTACTTTTCTTTTCCCTTGGTGGAAGTTGGGTCATTGGTCTTTTATTTTATTTCTACTCTTGGCAGCTTTTGTACCTTTTTTAGACCAGTATCCATGGGGGGTTTTATGTGTCAATTTTGTAAAGGTGTATTACTTCAGATTTTTGTAAACTTCTTACTTAATTATTCAGGATGTTGATTTAAATTCCGCAATTGTTTTTTATATAAGGGGTTAAAGATTCTCCTACTTAGGCTATAGAGTGGGTGCTCGCGTGCCCGGTGAATTGGATCGTGACATATATAGTAACTATATATTTACTGAAGAAATATAAATGGTAAATTAGTAAAAATATACTAGTACATTTTACTTATGATTATTTAAAAGGCATACTGTAAAAAAATATTATTACGATTAATATTATTTTGACCTCTTCAATTGCTCCAAATTATGCTGCCGCATGCTTGCACAAGAATATTATTGACAGAAGATTTAGCACAATTAAAGTGTGTTCGGCAGAAATCAACTAACGTAATCATATTATGCTATTCCTAATTTCCCCCCTCCTCAAATAGATTATTTTAAGATTATCTCCATCCCCACCCCCACCCCTCACCCCAGCCCCCCCCCCCCCCCAAAATGGGAAATTTATTAGAATTTTAGTTATCGCAATAAAAGGATTCCAATTTGATGCAACATAATAGTTTGTGCTTAGGTAACCAGCAGGCCGCCCTATTTGAGGGGTAAATTTTTATTATTTGCCTCCGATATTTACACCAAGTCAATAGATATATGACATGGTTATGTGTATAAAGTTTTAGTACTTAATTGTTATTCATTTTCACCGTATAAAATATTTAATTATAGCAAATTTATATGATTTGATGTAAGTATCGATTTGAATTAACCTATAGAAATATTCCTTTAATTTATTTATATATTTATTTGTTTACTCGAGAAGATGAAGGTCTCTATATATTTCATTGAAGTCTCTATATATTTCATTGAAGTCCACATAAAGTTTGGCACAAGGTATTGTTCATCAAAAAAAAATAGCAATAAATGATCCCTATACAAGAAAGTCTTACCATATAAATTATAGGTCTTTTCAGCTTTAGAATAAAGTTCACTTTCAAAAATTCTATTTCATGACTTTGCTTAATCTATGGCACGGCCAGCGCGCTATTTTTAAAATTCTTTCTCAAAGGATGGGAGGAAATAATTAAGGATTTTGAATATGAAAAAGTTTATCGGTAACGATGTTCATATAAAATAATTTATCTATCTTCACAAAGTAAGAATAAAGAAGTATACACAACATCCTTCTCAAACTCCACTTATAATATTATGCTACTATCGTTATTGGTAAATGATATTTATATCATACTAATAAATCAAAAATATATTACATTTGTTTTATATAATACATTTTACGATATTTATATCAGACTAATACATTTTACGTATCATGATAGAGTGATGGAAGAAAATTATCCCACTCCATATTCTTATACTAAGGAATTAAATATAAGACGTATGTAATACTTTACTATATATATACTTGTATCACATAACGATAGCCATGTGTAAATATATATTATTCTCATTTTAATCAGTGAATTATGTTGTTGTATATGTAAGTAAAGAGTGGTCAGTTAAATAATATATTTCTATGAAAAAATTATATTGTGCACATATAGTCATTTATATTGAATTTTGAGTTCCCTAAAACCATTCTTAATTTCGTCATAGACATAAAAGATAATATATTTTAAACCGTGGACTACATAGACCCATATATCAAGGAGGATAGGGTTTAACTTTGTTCAAGATTTTCAAAGAGGAATTAGAAAATTAGGCAACAGAAGGAAAATAGGGCGTTAACTGAGCCGTTAATGGTGGTTATACTGGCCGTTAGCCGTTGAATCTGACGGTTACGCATTTTGGAATTATTCATCAAACTTCCCACGTGGCTGTCGCACTCAAATAACCGGAATACGTGGCGAAGATTTGGAGTTATTCAACTTTTGTCCCTATATTTCCTCAACACTTACACATTGATTGATGCAATCTAATGGATTCCCTTTTAATATTTTTATAAATCACTCCATTTATTTTATTCACTATGATAATGAATTTTTGTTTATACATGTTCTTCTTTAAAACTCAAAATATAATTATAATACTCAATTATTTTAAGTATGTGACATCGATTATTATGTTACGATCGAGAGATATAAATGTTTAATGTAATTCGTTCAATCGATCTATTTTCACAAATTATGGTGAAAATAAATTATACATTATTTAAAAGATAGTACAAAATATTGAGAGGAATATATAACCTTATGAAATTCAATTAAAGAAAAGAGGTTCCATTTAGTATCACAAATTATCCTCTTAAACCAAACTCTCAAACCAATAAGCCAACTGTATACATTGTGGATATTGCTAAGTCAGCAGGAAAGATCCAATTTATAGAAGTTCAGAATCTTCACGTACTTCTTTAATATTTTATATTGTTTACTATTGTGATTTATTAATACAGCTTCCAATTATATAATTTTATGTTTTTTTTAAAGAAAAATTTTAGATTTAAATTTACATTGAAATTAGTCACTTTTGGCCTCATACTCCAAATTGTATCACACCAAATAGAAAATATTTATTTTGTCTTATATAACTAACACTAGTTGTATTTTTTTTTCTCACAAGTTAGTAAACCCAAAAGTGTGTGATTTGGATCTACCATCTTGCGAGATAAAAAGAAGTTTCATATAAGTCATAATCAATGATGTCAATTATATTGTGTGAGACACATAATAAAAAATTTATGACAAAAAGAATAAAAAAAGGATGTAAAATATATTTGACCTAAAATATCGGGTTAATTTTTCAAATGGTCGGAAAAGGAGGTCATGTTAACATTGAAATATTTGGATAAAACCCAGAAAATTATTGATGTCTCTCTTTTTAAATGGCAACTCTCCTCATGAAATGTCAACTATTGTGACAAAATTTCTCTAATTCACCCGTAATCCCCGACTAAATCAACTTAACTATTTTAATTTTGACCTTTTGAAAACTCAAACAATAATATTAGTCATTACATATATTGAAAGTGTTATTAATAAACTTGAATGATGTTTAAAATGTTAAGTTGAATTTGCTAATTGTGTTTCAACCAAATTATTAAGCGAACGTGATTAATTTTGAGAGCAACTCTCACGAATTATCAAGTCAAGATATATTTTTTCAATTGGATATATTTATATGTTCCCTGCCATGGTGAACACGGGAATGTTACTAAAAATGTTCTAGATTTAATATATATGTATAAAATATACATCATATTAAATCTATATATATTTACATACATTACTTTGCAACGAGAAATATAAGTATGAGTATCCTTTTACTGTATGTGGCTACACGATTGCTATCCGGGATCTTAGTTGATTGGTAATGTTACATCTATAATTGTATATTAGTTAATCTATTGGTCAAGTGTAAGGTATGATTTTTTGTTTCCTTATGATGATTATCCTAATTGAACATGGATGACATACCTATGATCGAATTATGAAGTAAGTTTATCAATCTTTTCGTGAAAAAATTGGCTCGAGAATATGTTAAACTTAATGCTACATAAATTAATTAGAAAGAAAAGAAGTGATTAAAGTTTAAGTAAAGTATATTAAGAAGGGCAAGAAAGCACGTGGTTGTCAATGTTAGACGTTAGTTTATCATTAATTAATACTAATAAAAATTTCCAAGTGAGACAAAAAGAAAGATTGTGCGCATTAGATATGGGATATGAAAACAAAAGAATTTGTCATATTCCAGACAAAATATTGACTAAGTTAAATTTTTTTCTCTTTAATTAACTTTTTGTTCACATTACTCTTTTTTATTTATCCTTTTTGTCTGTCTATCTTTTTATTATTTTTTTCAAAAATATATTTTCAATTGCTTTTAAGTTCTCCAAATTATGATGTCATGAAATCCGTTTATAGTTGCAATATTATGCCTTATGCCTAAGGTAAATAAATTGAAGTATTTTGTTGAATTAAGGTCACGTAGCTCATTTAAGTATAGAACATGCACACGCATAAACTTTTCTAAAAATGAGTCGGAATTGTTTAATAAGAATATTTTTTCATGTGTAAGATATTTAATTGAAATGCATCTTAGTTTGAGTTTCCAAATGAATTTACTAACATTTTAAGGGGGCTTTAGATAATCGAGCCACAATTAAATGGAGAAATTATCTTATTAAACGTACATTCATATCATTTATAGTAATTCTACTTATACTTTCAAATAATAATGTATTTTATCAGTAATTAATAATTTTCTACCATATATTAAGGAAGATACACATAAATACATATATATTTTTACTACCAAATACACAAAAAATGGGGAGAGAGGCGAGCTAGATGGGAAAGGAGGCGAGCGAGATAGTCATATATCCTAGATACATGCAAATCACACTAGCGTATTTAGTGTGATTTGCATGTATTTGGGATACCATATACACAGGAGAGTGGCGAGCGAGATGGAAGAGAGGTGAATGAGATGAGCGAGATTTGTCTATATATTCCACATATATGCAAATCTACTTGAATACAGTATATTTAGAACAAATTACTCCTAAGTTTGACTTTGACCCATGTATCCCGAAATATATGTATTTGGATGTACCAAAATCTAATAATATTTATAATATTACAAAATAGAATGTATCTAAGTAATTTACTTCTACACTAGTGGATTTCTGTAAATTTCCCCAAAATTGAATAGTCTCTGGTAAAGGCTGCTCATTTCTATGATCGTGTTCTTCTAGCCCAAATAGTTGGGCCAAAAATTCCTGTTGTGGGCCGGCCACAAAAATCTCTTAGGACTAATTTCAAATATATATATATATAATAAAGTAATTAGTTTATAATAAATATAGCTATGGTTTTAGTAAATTTCACCTAAACCACATAGTGATTCTTTCCAATTACACTATATCCATACTCTTTTAAAAATTACCTGAAATCACTTCTTTTTGGTTACTTCTTGATACATCACGTACGTCCTAATACATCGCGTAAAGTGATGTATTCGATGTCTTGATACATCATGTAAATGATGTATCCGACTGATAAATCACATAAAGTGATGTATCTGATACATCGCGTAAAGTGATATATCCGACTGATATATCGAGTACAATGATGTATCAGAGAACAAGAGAGAGTAGAATTTTTTTGTAATTTTTTCAAATGATAGAAAATTTTAAAAAATATGATAAAACAAATTGTGTATTTAGACAATTTTTCTATGCTTTTATTTACACAAAAATACCCAAAAAAGGTCATGGACCCAAATTGGACCAACACTACAAAACTCAAAATCGGCCTAAAGCCTTTTTTTTTTCATTTTTACTTCCTTTACGGCGTTGAATAAAAATTTGTTGTTTTTTTTTCTTCTTCTTCTTTTTTTTCAAAACTTTTTCCATGGATTTTTTTTGCATTTATTAATATTGTATAAATGATGTTAAAATATATATTTATAATACACAAATAATTATGTAGTATATATATAATGTAACGATATTGTATTAATAGTTATATAGTGTATATGTAATGTATTGATAAGTATAAATACTTTTGCGGTCTATACGTATTGTATCAATATTACACAAATCTTGTATAAACATGTATCAATATCGTATAAATGTTATATAAATATGTATATATAATTTACAAATAATTGTGTAGTATATATGTAATATATCGATATTATATAAATGTTGTATATACATGTATCAATATTGTATAAATGATGTATAAACATGTTTATATGATATATAAATAATTATGAAGTGTATATATAATATTTTGATATTGTATAAATTGTATTATCATGTATAGATATTATATAAATAATTATGTAATGTATGGATATTTATATGACTTGATGCATTTCAACCTTAATAAATAATAGAATAAACAAAAAATAATAAAATGACATAAATATTTATTTTTTTCATAAAAGAAGTGAAACAATTATAAAAAGAAAAAAATTAAAAAGGAGCAAAAAAATATAATTAATACGACGATTTTTTTCTTTAAATAGCATGACAAAAAAAATTAATAAAAAAAGTTTTTTTTTTAAGTAAGAAAGAAAATGGCCAAATGGCCCAAAAAACATTGCAGTCACCGCTTTGTAATAGCCAAGTGGTCATTGACCATTTTTCTTGTAAGATTTTTTTATAAATAAATGTCCAAATGGCTATGTGGTATAATTTATCCAATCTCTTATCATAGACTGAACACATTAACCCAAAGTGTCTAATTGGTGGGATATCTAAGTGGACGGAGTCAACGATTATAGCGTGAGCATAGTTGTTTAAAAATACGTAACAAATCTAAATCGATTTGGTGTTTAAATTTCATGTACGAACGATATAATTTTTTTTTCACTATCATGTTAAGTTGACCTTTAACAATCATCGACAATTGTTCATCACAAGCTTAATAGGATAACCTGATTAATAGAGTAATAACCTAAAATATTATAACTAGTCAAATTAAGCTGCTCGTACGTATATGTAAAACATTTTTATGCTATCAATACATATAACTTAAATCATTTTGGGTAATCTATTTGGAAACCAAAACGTGGTTGGCCAATGAGGTGAGACATTTTTGGTAATATTTTCGATTAATTTGGGCTTATTGTTTTGAACCATATACCATAGTCCATAAACGAATATTTGAGTCCATGAGGCTCATAAAATATTATTATGTAAAATTTACCTAAATCTCATAATGATTCTTTTCAATTACATTTTATTCTTATTTTTAAAAAAATTATCCGAAATTCCTTCTTTTTGATCACTCTCGAATACATCATATACATCATATACATCTTGATACATCACATAAAGTAATGTATCCTACCGATAAAATTTTAAAGTGATGTATCCGACGTCCTGATACATCACGTAAGTGATGGATACGACTGTATCCAACTTTTCGATACATCACGTAAAATGATTTATCCGACTGATACATCACGTACAATGATGTATCAGAGAATAGGAGAGAATAGAAATTTTTATAATTTTTTTAAATAGTAGAAAATTTTAGAGAATATCATAAATATGTTGTATTTAGATAATTTTTCCTATTATTATTGTGGTGGGGAACTGGAAAGAAATGATACATCAAGTTGTCAATGCTCTGATGACTACTCATCAAGAAAAACTTAATTCTGCCATAAAATTTATTAATTTAATTTTTCCTTAGTTCCATATTAGTTGTCCTTTTTACACGCCACTTAAGAATTCATAAATAAAAACATAAAACGAAAAAAAATGTAATTAATGCTATTTTAATTTTGTAAGTTAACAAATAATTTTGGATAAATATTTTTAATAGTATGGACAACTAAAAGGAAAGGAGGAAGTATGAGTTTTCTGATTAAGAAAATAAAGTTCGTATTTTACCTTGAATGTTATGTAACTGTTACCTGCATAATTTGTGGTGGAATTTCCATTTTATTTTTATAAGAAATATACTATAGAATAAGAATACATATATAAGTACTAGGACTTTTAGACTCTTATTAGGACTTATTTTTTTGTACTTATCTCTGCCCATGTTTTCCTATATGTACACAAACAGAGGCAGGCTCTGAGTACGTTGAGCTATGTTACAAATATATTCTCAATAAGAATACCAAGATGAAACTAATTCTTCATTTTTGTGTCATGATTCAACCCATCGGACAGTATGGACGCTCACTTTATGACTTGAGCAGGAGAATCCTTATATAGGAACAGTTGCGGAATTTAAAACAAACTTGAATAATTAAACCAAAATTTCTAAACAAAACTATATTAAAGACCAACTTATACAATTATACAAAATCCCCCAAGGATACTAGTCTAAACAGCTACAAGAGCTACTAAGAGTAGAAATAAAATAAAAGATCAATGACCAAGCTTCCACCAAGAGAGGGAAAAATAGAAGCTGCTGGAGGATCGCCACCTAAGAGACATAACTGACACTGCAGCCAGACTATGACACATGGCATAGCAAGAGTAGTATCAATACAAATATCACGTATTAGTAGACATCATCGTACAATCTGATACCACCGCATAATATATGAACAGAGAAATAAGAGATATCATAATACTTCAACTTTCTCAATTTAGCCACCCCAGCCCAATTAGTGCACTCCTTATTCTCACCCTTAGGGGTCGTTTGGTGTGGGGGATAAGGCAAAATAGTCTTGGGATAAATTTTTACTAACCTTCAATTATTTGTTTGGTTACAAAGTGTGGGATAACTTATCCAAGGATTAATAATTATGACTATGATAAGTTATCCTTCTCTTTGAATGATATAGTAATCTCGGGATAAAGTAGGTAAATGACAAAAATATCCCTTTAAACTCTTTCTATACATCACTTTTCACATTAATAAAGGGTATTTTTGTAAAAAAATAATTTATTCTTAAAATTTATATAATGCATATTATTTTAAATGCAACAAACCAAACACTCAATAAAAAATAATTCCATCACAATTTATTCCATCACAGCTAATCTCATCATAACTTATCCAGTCGTAACTAATTCTGTAATAACTTGTATTCAAACCAAACGACTCCTTAGGGTATTCACCACCCTAAACAACACGATTCAACTACCACTCTAATCACAACTTAAAACATGTGGGTTAGGGACCTACCTTACTATTATTCCATCACCCCAATAATCCCCACCTAGCAACCTTCACCGTTTAATAATTTCGCCCAACCCTCACTAGTTGGTCTAACTGTCTCACAACATAAAGCATATCCGTCTCACAACCACACTCTCCAACTCACTTGAGTTCTAGATAGCCACTATCCCTACCTCAATTATTTATGGAAATCACAATAGTAACACTCTCTGACAACTAGAAATATCAACTTCTAAGTGTATAAATAGAGAATATGATTATACCATATAGATCACATCCAGGCCTAACAGGGAACATCCTCTTACCAGCTAATAAGTAAATTGATGATCATAATTCTCTATATCTAGCACACCTCAACTCAAGAGTTCATTTATAGTTCTTAGTCCATGGCTCATCTATCACTAACCTTATTATTACATGAAAATACATATATCATCGGGTCCTCTCATGAGACCATCCACACACACATACTTGTCCCTTTCGGGGACCCAATTCAGTTATATTTTTGTTGGAACGTGATATTCAATCCAACAATATGTCGGAACGTGACACTCAATCTATCTATGTATTAGAACGTGACACCCGATCTATATATGTATTAGAACGTGACACCCGATCTATATATGTGTTAGAACGTGACACCCGATTCAAACATACCACATTCATAATTACATTCAATATTCACAGCATTTACATCACCAAGAATAGGTTTATCACAAAAATAGGCCACCAAGTGCTCATTTATATAAGGACTAACTTGTTACCCTTATCTGTACAGCTTAGGCATATCATAAGTAACTCAATTACACATTTAAGACAATTTCGGAAGCAATCAATGTCCACACTACCAAACCTTACAGGTCTAACCTCAAAATCTACTAGTTTTACTTTTATGTACGAGATTTTATGCCCCATATAAATTAACCAGTTGTACACAAAAATATTACAATCAATAACTTCTCAATTCACTGCAGCACCTTTCTACGGAGGTCACATTTGAATTTGACCCTATCACAATCGGATCTCGGCCCGTAACCCATGATCCACAACTTAGTATATGAATTCTCATTAATTTTTCTTCTATATTACACAGTAGGTATAGATTTACTATTTAGAAAAGAGAAGCCTAACCTATTTACCTGGGCTTCAAGCATTCGCGGAGAGATAACACTGTTGAAATCATTGGTTCCAGATGTTCCATGGGCAAGACCAGATTGAATTCCAAAGGTTGAAGATTTCCAAAAGTTTAGATTTCCTCCCATCCTCTTCTTCATTCAAGAGCAGTTTTTTGGAGGGTTTTGCAGAAACTCCCACTTCTAACTCACACTTGAGAGAAGTGGGAAAATAAGAAATTTCCGACTTAAGTTCTATCCCACGACCTTCTGCTTTGGCGGCGCTGTCGAGGCGGGACCATCCCGCTCTGGCGGGATAGTGGGACCCAGTCAAGCCAGATTCTTGTGATTTCTTTTTAATCAAAATTAACGATGGTTCGAATTGCTACATTCTGACATCAGATTGTGTGAATTATAATAGTCTATGAGTAATCAAACGATCTTTTAATCCTGTGTGTTATTTCACTTGATGGGTTCACTTAAAAGTATCAACAACATGACCCAACAAACTATATAAAGATATATGCCAAGAAGAAAAGAAATTTAGAAATTGATTGCAGGTTCATTTTTTCTCTTGAATTAAGGGTCTCAAGTATGTTATTACGAGCCTTTACTTGATAAAAGGCGTCCTATAAGATATGTGATATCAACAATGCGAGGAGAAAATGGAAACAGCCTTAGCACTCTATCCTTCTCAAATTTCAATTATAAAAAGATTGAATATGCAATTGTTATTATATTACTGGTCCATATATATCAAAAAAAACTAGGAGAAGTTTAACGGGACAAAAAAAAAATGACAAAAAGCAAATCAAAACAATTTATGTAGGCAAATATTTCATAACATGATCCAAAAAAATTTAGGCAATTCATAAAACACAAAATCCTTATCAATGTTAACCCAGTCTTCTTTCCACAAAAGGATAACAACAAATGGAGAAAAGAACATATTATACATGCTAACTGCCAAAAGTGAACAGTATTAATTATCACAATTAACCTTTTAAAAATGTAATTAGCAATTAGGTGAGAAAAGAAGGATGACAAGCTGAGTTGGTTTAGGAATAATTAAAATAGAAAGTTGAAAGTGCTTATGTGTACATAAGACATTAAGTAATTAGTGGTCGGGAGGTGGATTATACCATATTGTATTTGTATCTCATACCAATCATTTGTGAAGATAAAATTAATTTAGTAATATTTGAACAAAAATTTAAATTAGTATATGCTCATATATCTCATTTCATTTGATGACAAGTGCAACGTCGATCCATATAGTAATTGTTTTCCAAAATTTGCTGATCAGGTTATTAGTCCAGCTGCATAGGCAATGGTCCACTTATGTTTTCTAGTACTTATCCGCTCATATATTAATTGATATATCTTGCTTTAAGTGTTATTAGGGATAATGGGACTATATATATAAACGCATGATACATTATATATACCTCAACAATCCAAACCTTTGTATTTTTATTTACAATAAATATCTATGTGAAAACTCACTCAAAATTACAACAAATTATAAATTTTTATCCAAAAATTTAAAAGTATTTGGCAAAATTTATAGAGATCGAACCCGTCAAATTTAAACCTTAAACCTGCCTCTATTTCCATATGCATACGTTCGAATAAATCACTTTTTAAGTCGAACTATATATAACAAAAAATTGAAATATATACATATAGTAAGATTACACTCATTCTAACCCCACTAACTCTCAATTTTAATTTTATTTATTTATGTTGTAACCCTCACCTACTTGCTTAATTGTTTAGCCAAATTTGGCTTGGTAATGCACTTAGGCGTTGTCAATTCACATATATCCACTCTAATTCTTGAAAGATTTGAATTATGCAAATCCCAGTCAAGGGTCTAAAAGCTTGTTGGTTGTTCAACTATTCGAGAAAGAGAAAAGTTTGGAGCAGTCTCTAAAAAAAATAAATTCAGAGAAGTGAAAATAATTCAACATGTACTATATATATTACATAAAATAATTTTAATATAATATATATAGTATAATTTTTAAATAAGGAAAGTTCTAATAATTTTTTACACCTCTAACTCCGCCCCCTACAAAGGGGCCTCAATATTTAGCGTCCTCTAGGATAAGGGGGCCTGAATTTTTATATTGTCAGTTGTCAAAATATGCATTATGGGGATTTGAAAAAGGAGGTCTTTGTCATTGGGAAAATCTGAGATAAGTATCTTGATTAACATTTTGGTATATATAACTGATAACTACTAGTACTAAAATATCGTCCATACAAAATTTAGGTGCCCTTTGTTCCAAATATAGTTTTCAGAAAAAAATTGAAAAAAAAAATAAAAATTAATATTTAATCATATAATTTATTATTATTTGTCAAATATATTTGACAAACATCTTTAGTTCCTAAAATCTAGAAAAAAAACTAAAACTTGAGTCAAGTTCTAATATTTGGAAAGTTTCAAAAATTTAAAAATTATTCCAAATTTTTATATTTTATAAAAACACTCATCATTTATTAATTTCAACTAATATTTATCTATAACCTTACTCCATTAACTTGACAAACTAACACCATTAAATAACATCTTTATCTATTAATAAAAATAAAAGTTTGTCGGGAAGAGATTGTTCTTAGAACGAGGGAATATTTTATAAAAGAATAGTTTGTTATTACCTCCTCCAGAAAAGAATAGTTTGAATGACAAGATTGGAAAAAATAATTTGTTTTTAATTCGTTAATGTATTGCTCTTACTCATATTGTTATTTTGTTGTTGTTGATTGTTATCAATTACGTTAGATGTTTTTTTAAATAGAACATGTTCATTATAAATTGATAATACAAACTTATGCGAATTTTTAATAACTTTTAAAATTTACGGGTATAAAATAATATTTTTAAAATAATTAAATATTCTTGCAAAAATTTGTTGCCAAACATATAATAAAATTTTATCAAAACTTCACCCAAAATAATTTGTCAAAAATATTTGAGAATTTGGAATCAAAAGCTAACTTACATTACTAGTTAAAATAACATTAAAAAAAAAACTAATCCAGCAATGATTTTCTTGATGAAAAGAAAGGTTATGTCTATTCATTATTCATAGCTTTTATGAATGAGTGTGACAGTGAGATGATCTTAGATTCCATTTCCACACACACTATATCAGTAGGTGCAAAATCAATTACTCTCTCTCTTTCATTTTACATGGAGACGTTGACATGAAATTTAGAAAGAAAAGAGAAAAAACAAAATTAGACGAAGGTACCCTTATAATTTCTGCGGTCTTAAATTTTTCATAATATTTATACGCTTTAGAAGGCAACATAATGTCTTGACTACTATTGTGTTTTCTTTTTAATTCTGTTTTAAAATATATATTTCAAATTAATGTGTTGTTGTATATACCACAAATTATAATGAATTACTATTAAAAATAAAATAACAAAAATGAATAAAAATATATTTAGGTTGAAGCACGACTATCTTGTTCTCTTTAAGGAGATTCAAGCTCACTGTGACATAATCTACACCGATTGAACAGTATATCTATTGACTTGTCCACTCCATCATACAACATTCCAACAACATTGTATAACTCAAACAACACCAGACTAGTTGAAGAGTCCAAAACTCCATCAAAAGAACACCTTCTTTCAACATGTAAATTGTTAAAACTGAAATAATCAGGTGTCATGAAGAAACTAGAAAAACAAACCTCGATAGACCATGATTAAGAAGATAAATGAGAAATATACTAAAAGAGACACAACTATTTAATGTGGTTCGATCAATCGACCTACATCCACAAGAGGAGATGAGAAATTACTATATAAAAGAGTGGACACAATATCGAGAGAAATAACATCACACAATTCACTAGAAATACAAAGAAGTTCACACTAGTGTTAACATAACACTTGTGTCTCACTGTTTCTCCCCTTACCCAAAACTTTCAAAGCCCCTAAGACTATATTGTGAATGGTATCAAGTTAGAAGGAATGAACCTCTATTTATAGAGTCATAAACTTTTTCCTACAAGAAAAAGAACTAGCCAAATATGGAGACTTTGTGCTTTCCTTTTAGGATAAGAAAAAACCCAATTACCGTAAGAAACTCAGGGCAAATAACCCAACAATAATTATTCTCTTATGTATAGTGAATTAGTTGAAGACTTGGAATAATTTCTCTATCTCAACTCTCTCTCTTACTACATTAACCTTAATATAAATACAATATAAACTTCTCATCTTTCTTATACTCTTTCTCATGTACATTTCTTGTCCTCAAAATAAAGTAAGACCATCACTATTTATAGGTGAGAGACTCTTCCTTACGATGAATATGAAGATAATGAGTAGTAAATAGGATAAGTGAAATGCCTAAAGGCCTAATGAGTAGTAATGAAAGAAATAATGTGTAAGAGATAACAAAAGTTACTAACAATTAATAATCACACTCTACCACAATTAATATGAGTAGTGAATTTTTTTGAAATGTCATTATTAAGATATTATGTTTCGAGTTATAACAGTATTTTAGAAGTTTCAAGTTGTAGCAGTAAAACTCTATCAAATTATAACAAATTTAAAAATATAATGCAGTAATTAATTTCTTAATAAACGGATTAAAGAAAAAGATAATAAATGTATTAATGGTAATATCGAATTACCATTCAATCAGGAATCTAGTTTTAATTTATAAATTAATTGATTATATTTTATTAAGTAATTAAATAGCAATAGTTGGACACTATTTTGATTGTTATCAATCTCCTAATTAATATCCTAATTAATAGTATCAATCTCTTGTTTTAGTTTCTCTTTCCTCTTTCTTTCTACGACAATTTTTTTATTATTTTGAAAATTGATATCATTCTTTGTTTTCTTATTTAAAAATTATTTTTTTAATTTAGTATTCTTATTTCTTAAATCTGTTTTATTTTTTAAATCTCTCCCTAATAGTTTCACACAATTTTCTTCCTTAATATACCTCATTAATTATTTTTTCGTTAATTTTTCATGCAGGTTTTTTTTCTTCCCTATTTATCTTCAATACAAATTTTATGCTTTCATCCATGATTTTAAATTAATTTATTTTTTAAATAAAATTTGTAAAGTAACATAATTACCATCAATCCAAGAATTAAACCTCTTATTTTTCTCATTTAGTTGATTTAGTTGTAACAGTAATTCACATTTACTGTCCTTAATTTTCTCAATTAGTTGATGCAGTTGGATATACTCCTTCCTGAGATTTTATTATTTTAATATATAAAAAATTAATTAAAACGGGATAAAAAGGACAATTACTTTTAGTTACCATAAAATCTGAAATTACCATCAATTCAAGAATTAAATCCCTTATTTTTCTCATTCAGTTGATTTAGTTGTAACAGTAATTCACATTTATTGTCCTTAATTTTCTCAATTAGTTGTGCAAAACATTCTGTTTTGTGTATGAAATTTGTTTGAATTTGGAATGTACAAGTTCTTATCTACTATTGTATGAAATTTAGTTAAAATTTAAATTCAGAAGTGTTTGTATAAAACCTGTGTATAACAGTGAATGAAATTTGTATCTAAGTAATAAATTTGAGTATTAAAATTGTCTGAATTTGTAAATTCTATTTAACCACACTTATTAAATATGGTCAATATTGAAAATATACAAAATTCATACCAAAGATGTCACGACCCAAAATTGGCCATTAGTGACACCTACACTTAACCTCGTAGGTGGGAGAACCAACGATACAAACTCCAACTAATAAATATGACAATAACGCGGTAGCTCAATTAAATACATTTTCTCAAAACCTGAAAGTCATCACATGAAGGACATCTAAATTCTAAAACTAAGTCTCGAATTATCAAACACCAAATAAATAACTAACATAACATGTCCGAAAACTAAGGACACCATGCCATGACGAGAGATTCGATCACCAGCTAGAAGGATAGCTCACCCTACAATTCGATAAACTGGAAACTGACTAGAGCTGAGGTCGAGTTGAAGTCGGTGGAACACTCGCTGCACTCCATAAAATAAAATAAGAAAAGATACAAGTAGGGGTCAGTACAGGACAACATGTACTGAGTAGGTATTATCGGCCGACTCAAAATAGAAATCAATATGGATAAAGTAATAGCGGAAAAACAACAACAACACTTAACAGGTGGCAACCAATGAACAATTACAAAACCAGTCAACAATATCAAGATCACACATGAGGATTCAGGCCTCCACATCACGCTCTTTTAGGAAATGGGTTATTGGAGATTGAGTAGCATTAAGTCATTTAAAGTTTTTTTTCTTTAATATTATCGTGCCGGAACGTGACACCCGATCCAAATATACCGTGTCAGAATGTGATACACAATCCAAATATACTTTCTTTATCATTCTTTATTATTACATTCCAGTTCATTAATAATATTTAATCAAGTCTTCTTTATTCAAGGCACCATTTTTTGATAGGGCAAGTTCAAGATTATGGATTTCATGGCTTCGGGATTTCAGACCAATCACAACAACATATCAACCATCCAAACCACAACAATTAAATGCGTAATAAACTTCACAAATTACTCAATCAATATCAATCACTATTAAGAGTCTCACTATGATATAGAATAAAACCATAACCTACCTCAACCGAAGAACTGAAGTCAAGCAAGCTAATTCTCCAATGCTTTTGCTTTCCTCAATGCCTCAAAATGTTTTCAATCTATCAATTATATAATATATATAAGTAAACTAGTCAATAGATACCAATATTATTTATATGTTTAACCTAGACCCACAACAAATCCAACTATATAATCAATTCCCTAAAACTCAAGCCTAGGGTTAAGTTTTAATTCCTCCAATATCATAACTCTAATGGTATTTAGGTAATACAATACACCTAATATTTAATTATCTATCTCAATACATCAAAACTTAAATTATCATGTAATAATTATGTGGAAATAAAGACTGAAGCCATGTTTTACCATTGGCCGTGGTGTTACTGTATAAGAACCCAACATTATACTTTAATTAAGAACCCAACATTATGCCTCTGCAATTACATCATATGTATATAATAATATATAACCTCTAACGAATAGTTAATAATTTCCTCACTAACGCTTACTTTTGAAATTTTCAATTGCCTTCCATTCTAAATATTAAAATAATCAATTGTATAAACAACAATACCAATTCTTAAACCTAAATATTGAACTTTGTGGCTTTACCTGAGGCGTTTGCTGCCGAACCTTTCTCTTCTCTTCTCACGTTTCTATTTCTTCCTCCGTTTCTTTTATTTTACAAATTAGGGTAATTAATTATGAGCCAATAAATAATTAATTGTTAAATTCCACAACTTATTTTAATTAATATGGATAAGTGATATACCATATTAACTAAATTATCAATTTACTCCACTAATTAAATTAATTATCTAAACTTATCCCTCAAATAAATAACGGTAGTTATCAACTAGTCCAAATACCCATTAAAAATTTATGGGATGAGTCTTTTAAGAAATAAAAAGTCCTAGTATTCAAAGCGACCTAATGGATCGTTACAAAAGATCATAATCAAATTTTAAAATATAATCACGTGTAAATATAATGATGTTAAAAAAGATCAAAGTATAAAAATTTTATAGCAATATCATACACAGAACAATGGTTCAGTATTGAAAAAATGTTCAAAACATACAAATTTCACACCACATTGTACACATAAACAGAAAATTTAAAAATTCAATAAAGACTACATAATTATTATCCTGATTAGTAAGTATGTGTATAAAAACTTGTAAATTACTTATTAGTTTGTTTAATTATTTTTGCAGGTGTATACAGTCAAAATCCTATTAAAATTCATTACTCACTATACTTTCACGCCGTAAAATTGTTAGTTATTCAAGCCACACTTATTAAATATGATCAGTGGTGAAAATATTCAAAATATACAGATTTAATATCAAGATCATAATCAGCTTTTAAAATATAATGTTGTGTAAATATAATGATATTGAAAAAGATCAAAGTATACAAATTTCATGACAATATCATACACAGTAAAAAGGATTCAGTGTTAATTTTTTTTCAAATTATACAAATTTCATATCAAAATCTTAATAAGGTATATTATATCAGAAAACATTTGTATTAAATTAGAAGTCATATGTAATAAAACAACAAATATACCTTCATAAATCATTTCCATAACAAAATAAACAATGTTTAGAAAAAACATAAAATAAAATCAAAAAACATAGTATGTGTTGTTGTTTTGTTAGAAAAAACGCACTAATACTAGAATACAAAAGCAAACACACGAGTCCCTTATTTATCTGGAAACAGATTTTCTTGATTTTGGTGTGGGATACTTGATGTTGTCCGAAGCCTGTTCAATTTCATGACAAATGCCAAAAAAATCAAGTTTAGTTCAATTTAATTCAATTTGGGGTAATTATAAAATTAGCATAAAATTAGAACTATGATACATAAACTATAATTATATCAGTTACATGCCTTTTATATACAAATTTCATACCAAACAAAACTACTATATACTTATCATATTATGCCAATTTCATACTATTTACGGTCCAACAAAAATACACATAATAGAACTACAAAAAAACATCGTAATTATACAAGTTTAAATGTAGTAATGAATGACAAATTCATACCAATTTCATTGGAAGTTAATGTCAACACAATTGAAAGTTAATATCAAACCTAATGACAAATATATAAATAATATAACTAAATCACACGACTTTCATACTAATTACATGTCATTTATATATACAGTATACACCCATTACATACCACTATGCCAAATCTATACAAATCTCATGTCACTTTCATGCCAAATCACTTTCTTGCCATTTAGATTGACAGAGTACAGATTTCAATTCAAAGGTATATGACAATTTCATTTAATTTTCATGCTATTTCATACCTGAAGCACATTCCATACCAAAAAAAATTACTATATATTTAAAATACAACTGTAAAACACACAATAAAAATGTAGTCTGTAATAACAATAAAAAATCTAAAAATATACATAATGTATTTTCTTAGTAATTTCATACAACTTTCATAACATGGGTATGCATAAAAAAATTAAAAAGAATTTGTTCATAAATATAAATACCTTCACAACAGGTTTGCCTTTTTTGATTTGAGGGTTTTGAATTCTTCAATGTTGAACTACTGAGTCTTTTTCTAGAGGGTTTTGAAGGCTCACCCATTTTCCTAGTCTTTGCCTCTTTTGATTTATTCTCACATACAAAATCTGAATCTGAATCCAAAAAATCTAATGAGTGAGACTCCAACATCTTTTCCTTTCTTTTTTCCCCTTCTCTGTGGTTTCTTTGTTCTTTACTTGAGTTTTCTTCTTCTTGAGTGTAATTTTTGGAAGAGTTGGATTCTTCTTTTGAAGAGTTGGATTCTCAGAAGCACCGTTTGAAAGCGTTGAAGTCGTGTTGAACACGGATGTTTTGAAATGGAGTGGAAACTGATTTGAATGAAGTTGAAGAGATAAGGTGAAGTAGAAAGAGAAAGAGAAACTGAAAACTACACAATAAAGCTAAAAATCAGAATGTAACAATCTCTCTCCACGTAATTATCTTCTATTAATTATATTTTAAATAAATATGTTTAAATAAAATAATTTAAACTAATTTTAAATAAATACAGATATGTTAAAATCTGTAAATAAAATATTATAAGTGGTAAATATTTAAAATTACATTTTAAATTTGTAATATTGACTCTTAAATACAGTTTTTTATAGGGCATATAATGCCACCAAGGGACAAATCAAATGTTGCATAACAAATGCCACAAACGTGCAACACATTTGACATTTCACAGTTAGAAATTATGCACTTTAACTAATATTAAAATGCTTAATTAAGATCCAACACAATGATTTATCGATAGCGGTTTTTTACTTTGCCTGATCCGTGTCCTCATCACCTTCCATAAATTTCACTTGTGAAATTACATTAAATATGTTATTTATGTTATATGCTAATAAGAGTACAAGAGGACAAGAGCCAGTCAACACTCTCATTTCAAGATAGGAGTTTATAATCTTCGTGTGATCTATAAGTTATGAATTCGAGTCGTTAAAAATCACTAATGTTTGCATCAAAAGATAGATTGTGTAAATCACACTCTTTAAAATATGGTCCTTCACCAAACTTTGCTAACGTGTGATACTTTGCCACCAAGATGCTTTTTTTTAGGGGGATAATGTCTGTAACATAAATTTAGAGGAGGAGGAGTTTGATCTTTTACACAAATTAATTTGGAGGAAAGAATAATTATCACCTATTTTCTTCCCTATTTTGCAATTACGCAATAAATAATACAATTGACATGACCTTCTAAAATACTATGTAAACGATGACATAATAATACTACTAAAAGGACATTAATACTATTGATAATCATACAAGAAAGAGAAACTCCAGCCTTTGCAATCATAATAAGGGCTAAAGAAGAAACATTGAATCTTGATTAGGAAATTAAACAAAATCCATTTATCATAGAAGTATATATTATTATTGTACTCCTTTGATTAGCTGCACCTTTACTAAAACCAGAACTTTCTATTATACTTAAAATAAAATAAAAAATATTTATATCAATAATTTGCATTGTCCTAATTCCCATCCATTGACTCTCAGAATTTGTTTTCTGTTGGCATGACATTATGATTTGTGATCAGATCTCCCATAATTAGATGCTCTTATACTTTACGTCCTTAATTTGTATTTTATGTTCTAATGTTTCTCAAATGACCACTTTAATTATATTTATTCCTACATATTATCATGCGTTGTTGTTGTTGTATATTATCATGGGCTTTGATATAAAATTGATTGCAAATCAAAAGGCAAAGGAATTGCAATCATGTGTTATTATTAGTATTAGTTGTATTAATTAGGTGAAGACTTTACCCTATGCTTTTGTAAACTATAGCTGTCTAAAACTAATTAAGCTCTTTCTCTGCTCACCGTTTTAAAGACCGTTTGAATTAACTTATAAGTTGTCAGTTTTTTTGAGTGTTTGACTGTCCAATTGAAGTCATTTTGTGCTTAAACTAAATCCAAAAAAATTATTAAGCATTTTTGGCTTAGCTTATCTAAAACAACTTATAAATTGATTCAACTTATAAGTTGCTTTAGATAAGCTATACCAAACTAACACTTAGACTTAAGATCTTGTTCCTTTCACTTTAATTGCAAATTTATTTCCAATTAGAAAAGATAATAATTTTTTTCTCATGACTAATAATGTCACTACCCCAATCCGTCGTGACTGACACCCACTTTAACTCTCCGGTGGGAGAACTATTTTAAATAGCTCAACAACGATAACCGCTAAGTATACAAAAAGCTTAAAGATGAGGAAGCGGGTTTAAATCAAGAATAATTATTGAGTTCCCATAAGCTCAAAAAAAGTCTAATTATCAACCCAAAATATGCGAAGTAAATACATCCTAGGAACTGAATATCATCCGTACCAAAACTCTAACCAAATATCAATATAGGAAATGGGAAACACTCCCAAAAAGAAGTCAAAATACTAAAATATTTGTCTGAACATCTGAGTCCCGAACGAAGGACTAAGACAAATGAGAAAGTCCATGGCAGCATAACAAAATGACTCACCTTTGGACTTGGACAAGATATTTACTCATTTAGGCGAGGTCTCTCCGCAACAGGCTGAATATGCATGTACTAAACAAAAGACAGAGCAAGAGGGATATCAATACACAAAAACAACGGTGTACTGGTAGGATCACGCAGTTAGCCAGTAAGCGGATCAGAGACAAGTAAACTCAATACAATAAGCACATACATATAGAATAAGTCAACTAATCTCATGTTCAACCATATTCAGTAAGATCACAACTTAATATATTTAACATGCTATAACTTCACACAAGGGTCCTCGTAAGGGACCTTCAAACAATCAATTTTGTGTCGAAATGTGACATCCGATCCAGTTTATGTGTCGAAATGTGACACCCGATCTAAACATACAACAATCACAATACATTCAGCATTTACAGCATTATATCACCAAGAACAAATTTATCACAAAAACAGGTCAGCAAGTGATCGTTCCACACATAATCTAGCATGTCTCCCTATTCATATACACATATGCATATCATGAAGCAATTTAATAAGTATATGAAACACATACGGGAAACATGACCATCACCTACGGCAAATTCACTCTTCAACTACCTTACAATGCAACAGCTTTCCCTTTCTAGGTTCACTCCTCTTGTTCTTGGTCTATAAAATAGTAAATACTAATAAAAGATCAACACAATGACCTAACTATCATAAAAAAACCACAATTATCATCCTAGGGCAAACCCATGATCCTAACCCCATCCTAGGGCTATTTTTCCCATTATTAGTTTTCAATTTTAACCCTCCCTCAATGATTACCAACTATAGTTTCTAGGTTCTAAGAATCAAAGGATGGGTTTAGGGAGTAAAATTTTTACCTCAAGTGTGGAAATCAATGGGAAATTGATGAAAATCACCCTAGGTCGCCTCCTGAAGTCTTAGAAACTGTTTTTGTAGAAAAAGACCATTTTTGAGGTTTTTCCCGACTTAAGTCGCGACTGCCCCTCTGTGGTGGGACCCATCTCGCTCTGGCGGGTTGCACGGAAACAGAGAGCTCGGAGTTTGAGCTCCAAGCCCCCATTTCACAACACACTCCCTTCCCAAGACGTATTAAAATATAACCTTCGCGCCAAATCCGATTCCGGGAGTTTTACTCTCCCGAGTGCGATTTAACGAAGCCGTAAATGTTCCGTGTCGTCTTCGCTATCAGCTTATCTAAATAAATCAAAGATTCGCTCTCCCACCATTCACATGGTGACCCTAGACTTCACCTGACTCAGAATTCGTCCAAATATGGCCTAAGCTAAATTTTTCCAAAGTTACTATCCGAAGTTTTCTGGCCCGAAAACCTTCCTCATTGGCCTATTTCTAACGACGGGGACAGGTCATTGCAGATAATTCATCCAAATCTAATTCACAGGTTCTGAAGTATATTATATATTCATTTTCATTAATTTTCTTAATACATTTATAGAATTTGGAGTAAAACTATTGTGATCTGTCAAAACCATACTTCCTCTACTGCATCTTCTCCTGCCCGTTCAGAGTTGTAGCCTAGTTTCTTTGGATTAGACAATTTATACTTCATTTGTTCCTATTTACTTCTCATATTAGCCTTTTGCATACCCATTTAGAAATATTAATAATAAGAGTTACTCTTATTTGACTTATATCCTTATTTATTCTTTGATGTTTTACCACACTAATGAGCTATTAATGCTAAGGTTAAATTAAAAAAAATAAGTGTTACGTTAAACATTTTGAAACAACTGTTTTTAAAAAACACGATAAGTACATAGGAATGATCTTTTATTGTGGTGTCATTGCTTTTGTCTTCTGTTCTATCTATAATTTTTCTGACTATAATCAATTTCATCAATCTCCCAAAAAATTGTCGAGCTTTTTTCTTTTAAGTCTTCTATAACACAGTGCATATAAATTTTACCTCAAGTGTTCTTTTAGTAAACTGTACAAATTATGAAGTTGTATTGTACCACTTGACATACTGACCAAGAATGATTAATGTGTATTGACATACATTTAAATTGATCTTCAAATTCAAAACACTATAGCCCACTACATTTTCACTGCATAAAGTAACAGCAAGACTTTGTCACATCCGAGAACTTCTACTATGCTTTTGCTACATAGCAAAAATTGTCAAAACTCCTTTACATAGTACTAGTATTTACACTTTATAATTGAAAATGAAATTTGAGTTACAACAGAACTCTAGTAATCTGGCTACAACAACTTCTTTCTTCTGTTTGTTTTGATTTGATTTCCTCAGCACATCTTAAAGTCCTCTCAATTTCATAGCCTCCTCCAATGCTCACTTCCCTTTCCAAATGGCAACAATAGCTCTCAAAAACACTCACATTCACATGAAACTTGAAACCCATCATGAACAAAAATTCCATCTCCAATTTGTTCAGTTCATTTGTTGTCAATCCTCCCACTCTTGCAAAATATGAATTCCTATAATTCCTGTAAAAAAATAATTACACAAATATATATTAGCTAAATTGCTTCATTGAGGACTTTCTTGATTTTGGGATTGAAAATCAAGAAACAAATGTGAAGAAAAATAGAAAATAAAGTAAGAGGTACTCCATAAAAAAAATGAGGGAGGAAAGCAAAAGTCACCAACAAAAGTTATTTACTTAAGTTTGCAACCTTGACTAGTCTATTTTTTTTCATGACATTTATAATATGAAGTCTTGAAATTGAAGCAAAAACCAAAAAGTGTGATTAAATAAAAGAGGCTTACATGTCTTCAACATACTTGGAAGCAACCATAATAGTTGTAATGAGAAGCCTATGTACATTTCTTGGACTAATTCTGAACTCAGGATAGAGTTGACAGAATCTATCAATATATACATAAGCAACCACATAGACTGATGGTCCAGCTCTTGTGTACCTAAATATTCTCTCCAAATAAGATTGTATTGTCATGTCTGGAGTTTCATGACAATCAAATACTCTTGTTCTTACATTCTTGGACAATGCCCATGTACAATTTTTGGTTATTCTTTCATTCCTTGCCAAATTCCTCTCAATTAGTGAAGCAAGAACTGAGATCACTAATGGGATGTTTGAGTCTTGTTGATATGAGTAAAAATAAAGATCATCCCTTAGTTTTCTTGGAGATATGTTGGCCATTTCTTGATTATGAGTGTTTATTCAGGGGAAAAAACAGAGGAATTTGAAAGGAGGGGTTTTGGCTTTCTATTTTCTATTCCCTTTTTTTTTCTTGGGAAATGAATGAATATATGGTTACGGGGAAGGGAAAGGGAATTGTTTATATAAGGGAGGGAAATTTGAGAGTTTGGTGGAAATTTGGAGAGTTTCTTTCTCAATTGATGTGATGTAGTTTAATTTGATATATTATTTAAAGAAAATAGAGAGATTTGTAATTTAAAATAAATCAATTTTTTTTTATAATTATAAATTATTTCATTAAAAAAATATTATATTTTTTAGATTGATTAATTTTTTTATATATATAAATGGAGATTGAAAGATAATAGTAAATAAAGAGAATTTTATATAAAGTAAAAGAAACTTTTGGAGGCATTTGGAAGGTGAGCAGGAAAGGAGGGGGAATATCAAATTGCAAGATATTTGCCTCCTCATTGTAAAGGCAAAGTCCAGACACACCAGCTAGTTTTATGCTTTAATTTATTGTTAGATCACATATTATATTGTCATATGCATATTTCTTATATATTATATATATGATCCTTCTATTTTGCCTTCTAGCTAGAACTATAACTGCAAGCTGTATGTTCTTGAATCTCCCAATTGCTACTAAGTCAAACTGTCAATCCACACACCAATATTATAGTACAAGTACCTTTACCCTGGGTGGATATTGGTTATATATAAAAAAAAATGCTTTTAACGTAGTGACATATTTTAAAATAGTGCAAATCTAAATTCACAACAGATAATATTACTAGTGAGTTGGTTGTTATAGTTGATGAAAAGAAGGGTTAGTAGCGTTTATGATTGATCACAAGGAATGATATCAAAGTCACTTCGTATAAAATCTAAAGTGACGATAGACGAAATATAGGTATTCAATTGAATTTGGGCAAATTTTACATTCTTGAAACGATGGTGGAGAATCCTCAGTGAAGTCCCCGATTCCTAAAGAAAAGTGTATGCAACACACTCTAGGCAAATCTCCCATCGACAAAACACGAGTAAAATACTAAGTACATAAGGAAATAAACGTTACTCTAATAATGCATTTTAAAATTATACGTGCTTAAACTTAAAATAGACAACATCACTGATGAGACCAATTGTTATTAATATTTAACTTAAGATAAAAAGTAAAGATTCTTCAATATAATTACAATACAATTCTTATATTTAATTCGCACTCTCCTAATGAGTCTATGAAGTAAGTGAAAATTAAGGGAGATAAGGATTTAAATCCAAAAAGGAATAAAAACATATTATAGTAGCATGTTTTTGGATATGCGATATGTAATTATGATTTCAAAATTTTAAAATGTAAAATTTAACTTAAAAATTTATATTGTGTAAAAAAGGATTCATACATTTATATTTGCAAAAAAGGCTCAGCTCAACGTGAAGAAATTATTTGTATCATGTGAAAGAATCATATTAAAAAATAACTAGTTAATACAATTGTTGACTAGTGATTCTTTATGAAATTGTGTATATTTGAAAGTTTGTAATAACAAATATTTGTTTATAAAATGAACATGGAGATATGATTTTATCAATATATTGTATTAGGATATTCTAATATATTGTTTATGAACTTTGATTTATTCATTTTGTAAGATTGCATAAGAATTAAAAAAAATTTGATAACTTTCATAACTTGTATAAAAAATTAAAAAATTTCATGTTAAGAGAAAAAAATCCAAATTACATACTCAAATAAATCTTTTACATCAAATTAATCTAATTTCATATCGTATGTCCAAATAAATCCTTGGAATTATCCACAGAATTCGGTTAGCTTCTATATTGAATATCCAAATAGGTAGGCTCTTGAGTGTTCATGAGCTATAAGGTTAAATTAAGGTGTTTATGTGAAACAACTTCAAGAGATCATACATATAACTTAAAACCAAACAAGAGAAATTTTTAGGTTTTTTTTTGTTCTTAGTATTTGGAGTTCATAGAGTTTTGTTTAAATTAGAATTATGCACTATAAAATTTATTTAAAAATAACGCTCTCAATATAATTTTTTTTATAGTCAAAATTCAAATTTAATATCTTTAATTAAAAATAAATCAAATAGAATGTCCGATAATCCTTCAGGGGCATGTATGACCTTTCAGTTCTGATCTGAATTCACTATTGCACCAGAAGTGTGAGAAATTTTTAGTTACCCTATGAATAACTCCAAAAGAGGGGTGGAGTCAGTCACCGACAGTAGGAAGCAGGGTAGGAGGTATTCAAATCTGTTAGGTCTTTAAAAGGTCCACGCATTTAATAAGGGGGTCTTTGTTTCTTTGAGATTTGTGTCCCACAGCTAAGCTAATAAGCTACATACTCCCTCCGTCTATTTTTATTAATTTCATATGTTTTTTAAGTTATTTTATTCGTTAGGAAATGAAGTAGAAAAAATTAATACTAAAATATAGATATAAAAATGACAAAATATTTTATTATTTTTTAAATTAAATAAGTAAAATTAGATATTTCCTTTTTAATATATATCAATCAAATTATAAATATAGGAGTACAAAACAAACTAGTGGAGTTGTGAAAAATTGTGACTAGGACTAGTACAAGTCACACGTGCAGTAGCTTCAAACATTAACTTTCAAAAATCTTTCTGGTTTTTGCAACTTGCTACTTTTTTATATATATATATAAAAATAAAAATAAGCAATAATAAACGAATACGTACAAAGAGATTTGTTGGAAGCTTTCATGTGAGTTTCTTCTTCATCACTTATTACGATTGAATGGATTTTGCATAGTGACAAAATGCTTGTGTTCTCACTGTGAGTCTCTAAGTATATATTATTTCAAAATTTCAAATCTCTCTGCAATAGTATTGGTGAAACTTCTCAATAACAAAATCATTTCGATATTTTTTAATTGTTATGATAAAATATCATTATAAAAATATATGTAATATAACATAAAAGAATAATTTCATAATTTTTTAAAATTATTATCATAAAATATTATTATAGAGAAAAATTGTTATAAAAGTATGAATAAAAAATTCAAATTTATGGATTCAATCTTAAAAATTTTTAGTATTGAAACCACTATATTTTTAAAACTATGAGTTGCAAATCGAGTATTTGTTATAATTTTAGAGAATTGTTATATATAAATTTATGCTCCATATTAAACGTATTAGGTTCAGATGACCTGATACATGTTTGTTGCATTCACTGAAAAATAAGAAATAACAATTCAATCTTGTGATCTTCAATTAAAAATTAAAAATATAAAAAATGACCTTTTTTAGAAAAAATATACTAAAAAATATTATAAATAAATTGAAAAAGAGGGAACAACACTTTATGAGAAATTAGTGTTACTTATGTAATAATAAGTTAAAATAGTAATATTAAAAAATTATTTTTTAATAATCTTATTTTTATTGGAAGAATGTTAAATGTGAACTTGTCTAAAAAAAATATTAAACGTGAACAACTGATTTAATTTAGTGCAAAATTCTCTAATTAGTTTTTTTGTTTGTTAACCTAAGTTAGTGACACTTATATTTTCTAAGTTATTATTGTAAGATGCAATTAAAGAGATTGATACTTGTAGATTAGAAAGAATACAGAGATGAATACAAAATTGTTAGTTACTTCATGATTTTGGTGATCTTGAATTTATTCAGTTTAAGTTCAAACATTAGTCAAGTTGACTCTCAAAAAAGAAATAGTACCACATAAATTAAAATAAAAAAGGACAGTCCGATGCATTAAAGCTCCGGCTATGCGCAGGATTCGGAAAAAAGTCTGACCACAAGAATCTATTGATATAATTTAAAAAATTAAATTAAACATTCTTACCAATAAATTTTTTGCGACTTTGCCTGGTTCTTAACCGTGAAAGCAAAGCTACAAGTTATAGCATTTACCATAATATGCCGTAAATATAGGAAACTGTGATAACAAACATAAATTTGGATGGTTTAGAAAAGTGTAATACATATGCAATCGCACACTCAAATAATAATGGTGCCATAGAGAGCTGTCACTTCACCTCTTCTTTATCTAGTTTTATTTTATATATATAGATTCATAGTACTTTTTTTTATTGGAGACATCTTTAATAATTTTGTAGGTTCCAATGAGGAATTTGATACGCCAAAATCTCTTGTAAACTTGGAAAAAGGAGAAGCTAGCCTTTTAATTTATAATTGATGAATATAAATATTTTTTAGATTTTAACTTTAAATAAATTGTTTTTCCCTTATAAACGGAATTGAAATTTTTTGGGCAAATTTTATTCTTTAAAACCAAATAAGATTTAACTACTAAAGGTGTTTAATAAACAATTGGGGAATTTCATTCAGTATGTTTTCATTTTTATTTTAATAATTAATAGTTATAACAGTTACTTCTATTGTTATGCATCAATAAGTTGAAGTCTTCTATATAAATTCTCACTAATCATGTAATTCATATTTAAACTTATATCAAACTAATATTATATTGAACAAACATAAAAAGTACTAGAATTGAAGTTCTTTCCATTTTCTACTAACGTATGAATAGCTATATAAATAAAGTTAAACAATTCAGAGAAAAGTATAAGACAGTAAATTATTTTATTTTATTTTTCTTGCTGATAATTAGTATGAAATTTAAATAAATAACGTTCCGGAAACAAATTTAAATAAATAACGTTGTGGCAAGCTAGGGCATATATAGATGAGCTCTTTAGCTTACGGCAAGTAATTTAATCTCAACTATTAACATAGGATAAAATTATGTTATTTCACATAGTAGAAATAAATTTGATCTTTTACCCTACTGCTAATTAAGTATTTTGGTCTTTTCTCTCATTTTGTGGGTAAAGGAAGGAAAGAGAATTACAGGAAGGAAAATTGAATCCTTATTATCAAGCCGGAAGATTTGGTAGCAACCAACTAAAGTATTAAAATCTATCTTTCAATCTTTTCTCTCCAGCTTCAATTTTTTTTTTTTTTAAAAATACTAATGTGCTTTTGTGAAAACTCATTTACCACATTGAATAAAAGTAATGACATGAGAGTACTACTTAAAAGTAGAGACCAAAGGAGATCTACTTGATAGATCATGAACACACCCACACAAAATAAAATAAAATAAAACACTATAGAATAAAATTTTCTGATCAAATCAAAAAGATTGAAAAGTACGATTTTTGTACAATATCATGAGTACCAAAATGTTGAAGGTTAAAGGGCTTTGGTCCCACTAATTACTCCAATATTTTTGCCCATACAGTCTGTGTATGGCCTATATAGTAATTAATTATTTTGGGCCTAATTCAAAGTTCTTACTATTAGCCTGTTTGAATTGACTTATTTTTAAGTAATTTATAAATTGAAAATTGCTTATAAGTTTTAAAAAAAAAAATAGGTGCAGATCAACTTTTTTTTTTGACTTATAAGCTGTTTTCAATTTATAAACTACTTAAAATAAATTCATCAAAATAAATTCAACTATTTATTAAGGCTTATTTTAAGCATAAAATGACTTTAAATTGGTCAGTCAAATACTTAAAAAAATCAAAAACAACTTATAAGTCAATACAAACGGCCTCTGTAATGACCTTTCATCCCTATGTTCAGTCAAAAGGTTACAATAATTGAAATTATGAAATCATGTTACCAAATGGTCAACTTTAGAACATACTACTATTATTGGTCAAATGGCCATAAATGAAATATTTGTACGATTACTTTTTTTTCTTCTTTCTTTCCTATTAATTTAGTCCTTTCTATTTGATCAGAAATTTGGATAGGATCAGGGTAACTTGTATCTCATTGTCGTTTCCTTTTGACTGTTTGTTGTTCGAACATGCAATTTTAATATAGGTATATTTGCTCGTTTGGGGAATTATATAAGAGTTAACGAAAATTTTAATATAATTTATACAAATAGTAGATTTTTTGGTTATTAGAAAAAAGTATAATTTAATTTCAAGTTTTTGCTTGTAAAATTTATGACCAAACACAATTTTAACTTCAAATCAACTTTCACCAAGATCAACACCAACAACAATATATTTATTGTGATTCCACAAGTGAATTTGAGAAAGATATGATATAAGAATACCTGATTCCTGCCTTTTTAAAGTAAAAATTCAAATAAATAATTTCACATTCATGTCCAAACACCTGCCAAATGTTTCTTTTTTCCAATGAGTTATAGAGGAAACAGAAAATTCCAATGAGTTAAAAAACAAAAAGGGAAAAATAAAGGTCATTGTATTTGATTTGGCGAAACTCATCTGTGGCCTCCTAAAGTTGACACCAGCTTTCACTTAAACACCTAAATCAGGAGATGTTCATTTTAGACACCTCAAGTAAGGGTCGAATGTGTCATCTTGACACTTTTTTGACAATCACCAAAATATATTAAGTGTGTGTAATACACTCGCCTGACGTGTCAAAAACAGCGAATTAAATAAAGACATGTGACGTATATATATCAAAAATAATTATCAAATAATGACTTTTGAATAGAAAAAATGATCAATAATTTGATAACACGTGACATTTTTTTTATCCAAAAAAATAAAAATTAACAACTATTAACCCCCACCCACCCCGCCGTCATCTTCTCCAACCCCACCCACCCCAACCCCAACCCTTCCCCACCCCCCCAGATCTTCTTCTCCTCCAACACTCTCCCAACGCTATCTATATCATCTAAAAAGGAAAATATGGAGCTATAATGACAAAGAAAAATATAAATCAAATTGGGTCAAAAAATCCAACGAACCTCCATTTTTTTCGGCAAGATCAATACAAATTTAAAATTACTCACAATTAACCCCCACCCCCACACCCTATTAGTGGTCTTCCAACACCACTCACCCCGTCGTTGTCTTCTCCAAAATCGATATGCTTCGTTGATCGAGTTTTTTTTTTTAAAGATGGTTAAGCCGCCGGAAAATCTTGACAAAAATCCAAGCATAAAAAATAAACTTAAGAATTTAAAAGTAACAAGAACTAAAACAAGTAACTGTAAATATTGATGGATATATGTAACAATATTAAAAAATGAAGAAGAAGACGAACAAAAAAATATATATTTTTAAAGAAAAAACAACTTCTACACGCCTCAGATAAGTGAAAAATATGCGAGGTACCAACTGTGTAAAAAGGATCAAGATGACTAGAGTTGTTCAAAACCGACCGCTACCGATAACCCAACCGCAAAATTGGCTTATTAGATTATTGGTATTGGGTTATCGGATTAGCGGGTGGGGAATGAATTTAAATTTTATAATTAACGGCTTATCGGTGTGGGGGACGGATTACTCAATTTTGTTATTGGGTAAATCGTTAACCCGTTAAGAATTTATTATATTTTATTATATTTTTATAATTTGTAAACCTAAAAATAAGCTTCAATAGGACAAGTCCATTAGTTAAATAGGCCAAGCCCATTTAGAGTTAAGACCCTAATTTTACCTAAATCTAAATAAGTTGTCAGTTGCACACTTACACTTGCTGGCTGCTCCTCTGTCTCATACTCTCATCTATATTCTCTTATTCTCTTTTCTCTCAAAATTAAAAAATTTGTCAAAACAAGTAGACAAATCATAAGCTACAACCGCCAGAAGGGGACAATTGCTCTAACTCTCAGTCTGCTCCCTCAGTCTTCGGATTGTACTTCTCACTGGCTTTGACTTTTCCGCAATCTTTGCAACCCCAAATTCCCACTACTTTTCGCTTTACTGCATACTTTCCACAAAACTCACAAAAGTACTAGCTGTGCTGGCTAACCTCCATCTTCTTAATCTGCTTACACAAACTGATACCATAACGGGTACCATACTTTTTAACGATTCCAGCCTTCTTGTTCCTCTTACTCATTTCTGTCTATTGATTTTCCAATATGTTCTTTTGATGCATGTTTACTCTTGTTGTGAATTTTGGCTAAAACATGAATTTTTTTGAGGTTTCAGATTTTTGGTTCACTGATTCTTTATGTTAATGTGCTAAATCTTCACTTTATGTCTAAATCGACTTCGAATCTGCTTTGATTATTACTGTTAATTTTGGTATGTGCTTCACTGATTTTGGCGTTATTAAACTATTGGTATAAAATTGATTATCCATATCGTAGCTTATTTTTGGGTTGTTGATTGAAATATAAGGACTTACATATCGTAGCTTACATGTTACCACCGATACATCGATCGATAACCATCCGATAATTGCTAATCTGATACCGAATCAACCGATATCTTATAGGTTGGCTAGCGGATTAGTACTTTTAAAAGCCGATAACCGTTAAGTCAAATCGTTAAGCATAATAATCCGTCTGATCCGTCCGATAACCAGCCCTAAAAATGACACATTCGGCCTTTACTTGAGGTGTCTAAAATAAATATCTCCTCATTTAAGTGTCTAAGTAAAAGTTAGTATCAATTTTAGAGAGTCGCCGATAAATTTGGCCATTTGATTTATGATATGTACTATATTATGGTTAGACTTGGACATTTCGACCTTTAGTTATCACTTGTCCATGTGTGGATTGGCGTAATTTTAAAATCTACAAATAATCTCACTACTTTATTTTTCTTTTTTGTTTGGTCGTTTTCAATATTGACAAATCGCTTTCCACGTTATATATTTTCTTGTGAGTACTACGTATTATTTTAAATATGAATAAAAAATCATTTACATGCCCCCCGCACCCCCGCCCCACCAGCAACTTATTAAGATAATGTAATTCAATAAGATGAAAGTATATATTAATTAATTATAATTAAATGATAAAACTCAATAGGTTAATTTTGATATATAAATATCAAGGGTGGGTGACCTTTTACCTTTTTCTTCTATCATTGTGTATTAATCATGATGGAAAAAATGCGGACTAACACAAAAATATATGAACAAAAAAAAATGGAATAATAATGATATCAACAGATTTACGTGGAAATCCTTTTAAATAAGGAAAAAAACCTTGGGCCAAGAGAAACAACTGATTATAGTAAGAAATTTTACACCGTATAGTCACGAGTACAATACTCAAAAATAAATACCACACACTCAAAATGAGTAAAACTCTTTTGATTTACCACCTTACTAAAATATCGTTCACATTCTATTTTCCTTCATACACTATTTTCTTATATATAGTCTATGGAAATCCACAACTTTCTAAATATTTTTCTATCTGTGAATTGGTATGGCTTAAATGAGGATCTGAAGAGCTCCTTTTATTGATGAAATTTGCATTTCACCGTTCACAATTTGTCAAACAAATTGTGCCACTTTCCACCAAAAGTTTACATTGTTGCACTTTGTTAACAAATGGAGAGTGGGCTGCAGCTGCACTTTTTGACAAGAAAAAAATAGGGGTTGAACCCCATAAATCTTCCTCTCCAGTCCCATTCACTAAAAGGAGGTATCTGCTTCTTATCATAGAGAGCTCATGCCAATAAATTTTTTGCACAATTCGAACTTGTCCCTTGTTACCACTTTAGCTAGCATATTTGTAGGATTCTCATTTGTACAGATCTTTTCAACTGACATGGATTCATCTTCAATTTTTTCTCGAATTCAGTGATATCTCGCGTCGATGCGTTTTGTCCTTGCATGGTACATATAGTTCTTGCTCAAGTCTATTCCACTTTGACTGTCACAATAGACGACACGTTCCTTCTTATACAAGTCAAGCTCTTGAAAAAATTGCTTGAACCATATCATCCCCTTTCCAGCTTTAGTAGCTTCAATGTACTCAGCTTCAGTTGTAGACAGTGCAACACACTTTTGCAACTTCGATTGTCATGATATAACTCTTCTTGGAAAAATAAACAAATATCCAGTAGTCGATTTTCTGTTATCAAGGTCACCTGCCATATCAGCATCTATATAACTCTTCAAGATTGGATTTGATTCGCTAAAACATAAATATTTGTCTGAGTTTTCTCTTAGATACTTGACTATCCACAAACCTACTAACAACATCAACAGCGTAAGCAATATCAGGTCTAGTGCACAGTATTGCAGACATTAGACTTCCGAAGACAGAGGAATAAGAAACTTTGGCCATGCTCTCCTTTTCCTCCCTAGCTGCAGGACACATGTACTTGCTTAACTTCGTATGACCATCAAGAAGTGTGTGTTATACCCCACACTTCTATACATTGGAACATGTGTTTTTTTCTTTCTTTCTCTAAACGATTGCCATGTGATCCATGTTATCTATGAAGTTCTATGTCAGTAGTGATGGGTGGAAATAGGTTTGGAAGGATTGGAATGGAGTTGGAGGCCAAGTAGTGGGTCATGGTAATCGACCTACTTGCCTAATCTACCGACTTGTATGTCCTACATACTTAACCTACTTAAAGTACATAACGAGCTTACAAAGCAAGGATTACATGGATTCTTACAATAAGATGAGATTATGAACCTACAAAAAGGAGAAGTGGACACATGGCAGCATGAGGAGATGACACATGGCAGCAAGTGATGCACATCTTGGACAAAGTAGGTGACGCACCTGCTTGGGATGGACCCCACCCTTCCATGTGGCAGCCTTGGAGTAGCCGCATGAATGTAGTGGCCCAATAAAGGTTGGACACGTGTCACACTTAGAAGCTGACACGTGTCACTCTCAAATGGGGGTATATATATCAACTAATGACTAAGGTTTTCATTATCATCTCCTACACTTAAAAATTTAGAGAAAAATAGAGAGAGAGCTACGACCAAGCTAACAATAAGGTAAGACCTCGAATTTCAATCCATAAATTAATTATCTAAGGTATTATTTTATTAAGTAATGGTGTTTAATAGCGTAAATTAATTGTTTGGGGCAGCAAGATAGTGAAGCGAGCAACCCACTAATTTTCAGCCACGTTAATTAGCTTTCGAGGTCAATTTTTGATAAGGTAAGGGTCCTCTTTTCGAATTGGAGTTAATGGTATTGTAATGGAAAGATTACTTATGATAAATGAAGTTGGAAGTAAGGGAATTGTATATTATGATTAACGTTGTGAACGAACGAAATTGAAGTCATTCTAGTTAGATTAAAGTTGAGTAGTATTGTTATTAACATGGTGTTGTGTTGAGAGTTGGTTTGTGTGAGTTAAAGGGATGGAAACATGATTCAAAAGGTGTGTGGGTTCTTCTGGTTGCAGCCACATAATTCCCCATTTCGTGTGGTTAAGATTTTACGAAATAAAGATTAAAACCCTACCTTGGTGTCATGGTTTTATGCGAGTTGTTTGGAGCTTGTATTGCATAATGTTGAAGTTATTTAATTATACATGACTGCTGGTTGTTGTTATTGATATGGTTGTACCAATCGGAGGTGTAATTGGAAGTTCGGATAGGATGAGTTATAGAGGAGATGCTGCCCGATTTTCATTAACTTCTTAACTAACTAATAGACTAGTCGCGAAGTGTTAACAAATAAGTAATTCCTATGGATAATTGATTGTAGGTCTAGAAGCTGGAAAGTTGAAAGTTATTAATAATAATGTTACCTTCATGTTAAATAGGTTAAGGAGTAACGAAGCAAGCTTGGTTACGATTGATCGAGAAAAGGTATGTGAAGCTATCCTTCTTTTCTCTTGGCATGTCTTAGCCATAAGTGGTTGATATATGAAATATGGGAATAATTCCATTCATAGAACTCCAAGTATGATTCATAATTCCTATCCACTTCTTGAGGTTAGAAATCCTGTAATAATTGAATTATTGCCTTTCAAGTCCTTTATGTGATGAAAAATAGTACATGTAAAACCTATATTTTCTTTGTTTTGGAATGTCTTAGATGTAAGTGAAATGGTATATGATATGAGTTTGGAGGTAATTTCATTCATAAGCTCCGAGCATAAGTAGTTGAGCTACTACTCTCGAGCCTTCTATATGTTGAATGATAATTGGATGTATAGGCTCCTGTTTCTAAGGACTTTACGACGACAAATGTCTCTGATTCCATAAGTTGTTTAGCATGGTCTTGATACCTGTTTATAATTCCTGAGGCCCCAATTGATACGATCCCTAATGATAGTTAGAGGGTACTTGAGATAATTACTACCTTGGTCTTCAAGTGACGGTTCACTTGACTGTTTCATTGAGTCTCAAATAATGATTTGGTTTGTATATGATATACCACTACTCTTCTCGTGCATATTGTAACCCATCTTTTACCGAGTCCCATAATGAGCTGGGTATGATGTCGGGCGTAGCTTTACTGTCTCTTCACCGCATCCCGAGACCGGTATGGTATATATAAGCGATGATATAATGAGATGATATGATTATATGATATAATGATATGATTATTCATCGAGTCCCGGGCCGAGAACAATATATGTATAAGATGATATGATAAGACGCTAACATAGTTATGGCACCGAGTCCCTCACTATAGGGTCGAGTACAGTATGATATATGTGATGATACGACGTGATGACATGATGATGTGATAATGGCACCGAATACCATGATGGGTCGGGTATGATATAAATATTCACTGCTCTTTTCACCGAGTCCCTCACTAAAAGGTCGGATACAGTAGGTAGACATGCATATGAAAGTATATTGATACATTTGCGACACCGAATCCCACAACTGGCCGAATACGGTATGTGACAATAATGTACATGATTCCATTTTATAAGATGCAGGTACATTGATCTGTTAAACTGTTATACATTTCTCCTGCATCCCTATTTCAGCTATAATCTCTTTATGATGTTTTATGGTTTACATACTCAGTACATATATCGTACTGACTCCCTATTTTTGGGACGGCTGCATTTCATGCCCAAAGGTACAAACACGTATTTTGGGAATACGCCAGCTTAGGATTCCACTCAGCGAGTTTGGGAAGAACTCCATTATATCAGAGCCTAACTTTTAGTACTGAACCTTTGATGTATATAATTGTGTATTCAGGGGTACGACGGGAGCCCTATCCCACCATATGTTATCGTTGATACTCCTAGAGGTCTGTAGACATATATATATGGGTTGCTTGTAAGTTTGTTTCAGCTGTGCCTATACGACGTGATGTAGATGTTATTATATTATGGCAGCCTTATCGGCTTGCGTGTCTTTTATGATATAATACGAATGAAAGAGGTTACACGGATATGAAAGTGTTATCACCCACTCGGTTCATATGTATAACTCTTATATTTGATAGCTATGTATATGGGGGTCTAGGTCGGACCCTAGTCACGGCCTACGGGGTTGGGTCATGACAGTGTGCTAACAGGTTTAGTATTTTTCATGTTGAAGCGCTCCAGTACACGCTCAATGTACTTCTCTTGTGACAAATAAATCTCTCTTTCATTCTTGAGATGAGCAATTCTCATGCCCAAAATTCGCTTGGCGTGATCCAAGTCTTTTCTAGCAAAAGACTTATACAACTCTTTCTTCAACTCGTCAATCTTGAAAGCATTCTTGCCCACAATCAACATATCATCTACATATAGCAAGATGATGATAAAATCATCAATAGAAAATTTATGTACAAATACATAAAGATATGAAGAAGTCTTTTGTAGCTTTGCTCCCCCATAACTGATTTAAACTTCTTATATCAGTGTCTAGGAGTTTTCTTTAGCCAGTAGAGACTCTTTTTGAGTTTACTTATAAAATTTTCCTTACCATTTACTTTGAAAGCCATCAAGTTGTTCCATATAAATCTCCTCTTTTAGGTCACCATGAAGAAAAGTCGTTTTCACATCTATCTGCTCAATCTCTAAATTAAGACTAGCATCTAAGCCAAGAACTGTACAAATGGAGGATATTTTCACGACAGAAGAAAATAATTCATCAAAGTCAATACCCTTTCTTTAGCTAAATCCTTTAACAATCAATCTAGATTTTACATGGGCTTCAAGTTGTGTTCTTCAACTGTAACCTTGAACACCCACTTGTTCTTCAAAGCTCTCATGCCCTTAGGCAATTTCACCAACTCATAAGTGTGGTTCTCATGCAAAGATTTTATCTCATCTTGCGTGGTTTCAATTAATTGATCCTTATGCTCATCTTTCATGGCCTCCTCATAACACTCTGGTTCACCCCCGTCAGTGAGTAGCACACACTAATTAGGTGAATAGTGAGAGAAAGGAATACGCTGTCTTCTGGACCTTTTAAAATGATTATTTGTTTCTTTCACAATGTCATGAATAGGAGCATCATCAATAACAATATCATTATTATTATCCATATCAATATGTTGATCTGGGACATGATTTTGGGCATCACCATGATCATCATGCCCATCAATATCATGAATATTTGTATGAGGAACTTGATCAAGATGGACTACGCTATCAGAATTTGAAGATTTTAGTTTATCCGCTTTGTCAATATCTTCAATGGTTTGATTTTACTTGAAGATGATATTCTTCTCACAAGCTTCTTCTCAATTGGATCATATAACTTATAACCAAATTCATCAAGGCCATATTCAGTGAAGATGCACTATCTTGTCTTGGCATTTAACTTTGACCTCTCATTTTTTGGCACATGTACAATAGCTTTGCAATCAAAAACTCTCAAATGGTTATAGGAAATATCCTCCCATACCAAACTCTATTTGAAACATCACTTTGCAAAGCAACGGTAGGAGATAAGTTAACAAAATGTGCAACGGTCAATAAGGCCTCACCCCAAAAGGAGTTCGACAACTTTGCTTTAGAAAGAAAACATCTAACTCTTTCCATCAAGGTCATGTTCATCTTATCATCCAAACTGTTAAGTTGAGGAGTCTAATACCTTGATGCTTGCAGTATTCATCAAATGGTCCACAATGTTCACCACCATTATCAATACAAATATATTTCAATTTCTTTCTAGTTTCTCTTTCAACTGAAGCTTGAAACTACTTAAAAACACCTAACACTTAGTCTTTAGTCTTCAAAACATAGATTCAAAGATTTCTTGAGTAGTCATTAATGAAAGTGACAAAGTAGAGTGTACCACCCAGAGTTCTTATCTTCATTGGACTACAAAAATCAGAGTACACCAATTCAAGCAACTCTGTTTTTCTTGAAGGAGGGATAGACTTAAAGAAAACTCTATTTTGTTCTATAGCCAAGCAATGCTCACACTTTTCTAATTTAGCACTTTGAAAATATGACAACAATTTCTTCTTGGCTAGAACATTAAGTCATTTCTCACTCATGTGGCTACGTCTCTTGTGCCATAACGTTGAAGAGTTATCGTTCTTAACTGCATTTATCATATTTTCACAAGTAGAAACCGTAGTCCAATATAGACCACGATGTTTTTTACCACGAGCCACAACCAAGAAATCCTTAATTAGTTTCCACATTTCTTCACCATTGATACTAACATATCCTTGATCATTTAGAACACCAATAGAAATTAGGTGAAGACTAACATTAGGTGCATGTTTTACATTGTTCAGAACTAGTTTAGTTCCAACACTAGTTTTCAAACAAATTGTACCAACACCAACCACCCTGGATACAGTCTCATTACCCATACTGAAGGTTCCAAAGTCACCAGGAGTATAGAAAGGGAAGAAATCCTTCCTTCATGTCACATGAGATGCGGTATTAGTGTCCACAACTCAGCTTGACTCATCACAAGCAATATTTATCAAATTTCCATCTAGGACTATAACAAGATCTTCGGTGGAGAGTTAGATAGGCAATTTTCATTGCCATCTTTTTTATTATCGTCTCTATCTTTGTTCTCCCTCTTCAATTTTTGGCTGAACTTCTTTATGTGCTCTTTCATGCCACAATGATACCACTCAAATTCGGATGTGATGGCACTCATCTCAACCTACCGAGACAAGTCAGCCTAAAACTCAACGGAAAGTAAATACGGAAGTAATTGAGATAAAACAAGGTTTAACTTAGTCAAAAATAAATAAATAATCTCCAAAATCTCCTAAGACTGGTTGTCACGTATACAAGCCACTAATATATTACCGAAGTACGAAAGAAAGTACAGTCACAATGTCTTTGTCTCTAGAGTAGGACTAAAACATAATAAAAGAGTAAGAGGTGTCCGCTAGATGGATGTAACAGCTACCTCGACACTCAAAATTGATAACCTCGGCTGTAGTGGAAAACAGTATAAGATCAGGCAGGTCCGGGCTTACAACCTACACAAGTGTGGAAGCAAGGGGTGAGTACCAAACAACACGGTACTCAACAAGTGGATAGCTAAAACTAAGCAAAGCTTAATAGATACAAGTACTCTTGTCCTCCCAACCGAACCTCCTTAACTACAACCTGCATACAATCAGCCCAACTCTACACTTGTACAATAACAATAGTAATACAGTCCACAAATACTCATCAATAGTCTCGTCAATGAATCATACCAAGTCAAGTTCAGCACACAGAGCAATATGGGGGTAAACACAAAGTCACAAATATCAGAAAGGTGCAATGTAGTGCAATGAAATGATGCATATCTGTCCTATCGGTACACATCCGCTGAATCACATTCCGGAACCCATGGGGGACATTTCTATCCATGTAACCTGCCACGGAGCGTGTGGCCCGTCCCCTCAATACATATATCCTGCCACGGAGCGTGTGGCCCGACCCCTTTATTTCATAATACCTGCCACGGAGCGTGTGGCCCGACCCCTTTTGTTTCATAATACCTGCCACGGAGCGTGTAGCCCGACCCCTTTTGTTTCATATCATTTTCAACCTCAACACAATATGTTATAACCAATGCAATCAATTCATGTTCATATAATTCATGATAATAACATGACAACAACAATAATTTTTCCTATCTCACATCAACATAGTTATTTCACATGTCCAAAATAAATCCACAATCACAACATATCAATTCCACCAATACATGTCATTATATCACCATTTTATACCCCTCATCTCTATCTTTAAGGTCAATCATACAGTCAATAACCCAGTCCAATTTTCATTACTTCTCAGTACACATAACACGGAAATACAAGCATCTACAAGCTTAAACTGAGGTTTAAAAATTCACTTGCCTTAATTAATCGAGCAATCACTCCGGAACTTGAGCCTTCTCTTTTCGTTGGACCTCCAATTCAACTTAATCTAGTCGAATAAATAACCACAATAAGATTTTGAAACCAACAACACACATATTACTATAATAAATTTCCTAAATTCCAAGTCTAGGGTTAAACCTTAAGTCCTCCAAATAGCCTAAATCTAATGATATTTATATAATACAATAAAATTAATAACATATACTAACCTATAAAAACTTGAGCCATAATGTAGTAACCACTAAAGAAAAATATTCCAAAATCAATCAACTAATTTCGAACTAGTGACGTCAATCACGAAAATAGAGTGCACGCCTTATTCTATTCTGCAATTTATAAATTTGATTTGTCTTCTCCAATCCTCACCGCATCATTACACTATAATATTAGACCTCAAATTACTAGTCATTATTAAACCATACCTTCTATCCAACAAACTGATATTGACCTCCTTCACACAATGCTACCAATTTGCCTTTTAAAATATATATATATATATATATTTTTTTCATTCAATAGCAATCAGTAGCAAGGCAAAAGACACGTGCATTGATATTAGTTTACTATGATGATTTCTTTTCACTTTATAAAGTCATTGAAAAGGAAAAGTAGCATACCAATTAGTGAAGTGCACTATTCGTTGTTGAAATCCAAAATTCTTTTTACTTGTATAAACTTTCCTGTTCTCTTCTTCGTCATGAAAATTGGATGATGCCGCCGCACAGACTTAGGTTTTTTTTTCTTTTCTTTCTTTCCAAAGCTCTTATGTATTAGAAGTAGCAAATACCCCTAATTTATTTTAATAAGATGATATAAGTAGTATAGGGTGTTAAATAAATTACCACTTTAGCCCATTAATTAAATTAATTATCTAAATTCACCCCTCAATTAAATAAATATAATTATCGAATAGTCCAAAATTATAATTTTTTTTTTTGGAGGGAGTATTTTATGAAATAGAGATGACTCATTCTTAAAATGACCAAACGGGTCATTACATTATCCACCACTAAAAATCATGTTCGTCCTCGAACATAAAGAAGGAGAGGGAAGAATAGCCGACGTTACCTAAAGCTTGAGTTATTATATTCTAGAGTCGGTGTTCATCCCTACAAGTGAGCTCCTCTTTAAGACCATTCCATCAAGATCAACTACTAAGAACTGAATTTTTGAATCAAACCTTGGTAGATTTACAAATCAGGAGTGATTACCATGCCACAAACTAACCCATGAATTCAATCTGAATCGAAACCTATTGAATCATAGCACAACCACCAAGGCGAGTCTTTTCTCACATACCTACGATGAAGTTCTAAATTAATATCGGCTACAACCACCATATACTCATAATGTGCAAACCATCACAGGTTTTGTCAAGATTTCATTATCACAATCTCCCTTAAGTTAAAATTTTTTGATCTTTAGACATCGGGTATTCATCATGGGAAAATCAAACTTATCTAATCCAAAGAAGGAAATAATCGAGTAACTTCCTAGAGAGCAACACCCCCAAGCATACAAAACCTTTAACGACACTATTGAAAATGGTATATCAGTAGTTGTAATTGTAAACAACCCTTAAGAGCGGTAACACTAGACCCATTGGCCGCCCATATTCTACCATACATAGCCAAAACGAGACCCCGACGAGAGTTGAACCTTAAGACTATCGGACCACTATAAGTATTCATGGTAGCTCTTCTACAAATTCTTATAAAAAGAATTATGCATGTAAAATCACTATTATACTTCAACAATCCCTAACAACACCAAATCTATCATAACTGAAATAGCCAAGTTTGCAAAAGCATCCTACCCTATCAAAAGAATTCGCAGAATCGGTACACCGATCAACCACTAGAGATCCATCCACCGAAGTAGAAACACTTGTGGGCATAAGGAGTGAATCATACTTCAAATCATGTCCGAAACAAAATAGGTAGTTATATAAGAATGTACAAAATCAAGATCGAATAACACAAGATACTTCTCCCATAGTACTTATATCAAACATTTTCATTTATCTGACTCCATCACTTTGATTTTTTTTTGCTACCCACAATCAACCAGTTTGTTCCCCATACCAAAACTTAGAGAAATTCTTGGTCACCTGATTAATTCTACATACTATGAGCACATAGACTCTATTTACCCTCTAGTGCCTATGTAACGCATCACAATAGTTCGTATAACCCATCAACAGAGTAGTATCAATCCAATTCGATCTCCTTAATAACCACGAAGAACTATATCTCATCTCGTAGTGCATCCATAAGTCACCTACCATAATTTGAGAGTCTAACCTTACATAAACCACATAATCTTCGATACCTCACTATTTGTCATTCAAACTAAAACCAAACCTTCAGAAAAGTCGTTGTTACATTCCTCATAAGTCTGTGTCGAACCAATCGACATTGTATAGTCATATCTAAAAACAAGGGCGAAAATTCGTACCATCTTCAACTTTGACCTAATGATATACACATGGTGTCTTATTTCTTATCATTCCTTAGATGTTTCCCATAAAGCAAATTTCAAATACCTTGAACTATTTAATATACCAGACTCTTATTCCTTTTGCTAACTCATTTACCAACCTTATTCTTTTGAATCAAAACTTTAAGTGAAGCCCTTTCTTAGGCCTTTTAATGATCAAAAGCAATAAACTCTACAATTCAAACCCTGCACAAGTTCTTTCAACTGCTCAGCATCCCGTGTGATCGATCAATTTTTATCTTGTCGATCTATACTTTAATGAAACCTACCGCCATAATGTAGACTTAAAATGAACAACTTGAATTTCGAATTTCATCCATGTAACCCAATCCCATTATCTATCAATATTAGCTCATACATTGAAGATCTTTATAAATTCACGCATCTTAGCTATCATTGATCACCTCTCCATTAATCTTATTGTATCCTTCATTAAAATTTAATTATACCAGTTATCAAACTCGAAACCACAAAATAACTTATTACCACACTTGAGTCAAATGCCTATAGAGTTATTTCTCAAATCTTATCCAATAATCGTTAACCCATATGAATAACACATAACACTGCCACCATAAATAGAGCAAAATAAATAGAACTATGTGTTACTAAATTTAATTTTCCACTCTCTCTGAAGATACATTCGGCCCTTACAACCAGAGTAAATATAATTGTTCTCGTCTTATTTCGATGGCTAAACTACATTTCACTAATTATTTTCATTTATGAATCTAGATTCTTTCAGTTCTATCCGAGCGGTGTCTCACCACATTCTACGACTTTCCATACCACCACGCCACTCACCAAATAGTAAAAAAACCCATAATTTAGATACATGCAAGTCATTATTATCATATCGAATCTATTTAACCAAAAATCCTTAAGGTATGATTGTGTCCGTATCATAATCCATCACAAAATCTTATTACCGTTATGCTCAATAACCATTGTCATCATCTCGAAGTCAACCTTTTCAATTGACAAGACACCTTAAACCCAGTTATACCAACCAAATCTAATGTAATAACCCAATTTATACACACTCTCACTAAAAAATTTAATTGCCTTCACACAAGTATACTCACTGCTACTTTCTTTATCCATAAGCTTATCATTCTGTTATCGATCCACTCCTTTGGAGTTTACGGTTAAATTACAAGTCCTCACTTAGAATTTTAGGGATACACTTCACAACCTAAACGCATTAATCATACCAAAATCCACCACTAAGATCTTTCTTATAAACAATGCTTACCCTAGCGTCTGTAGTAACACACTAGTTGGATTTTCAAATGTAAATGCAACATCAAATCTCATCATATGAGAAAATGATACAATTAATAACTCCTTAAGTAGTTAGTAATCACACTTGATAATCGATGTATTTATTTTTGTATACCAATAGTAACACACCGTGAAAGTTGGATAGATCCACCACTAGAATAAATCATACCCACCATAAATATCATACCTAGATAGTCTACATCTTCCTAAACATTACGTAACTGTCATACATTACCAACGCATTTCAGTTTCCAGTCAAAATCGATATCACTCTTCAATAGGTAAGGTCAATAGCAAAGGCAACACAACCCATAACCCTAACTAAATAATCACAAGTACCGCGGTAGTAGACTTATAATAACCCTTCCTGATATACATCCACCTTATCAAACCGCTGTAGAAACTCTGACCTCGATTAGCGCAAAATCATCCTTATCACACACTATGTAACTCATTTACTCACAATGAACTTCACGGTCTGTAGTCTCCGAGGTCACAGTGCTCACAACATAGTCATTCCCCCAATTATACCATTCTCAATTATAGAACCACTTCAAACATCGAATAGGCCAAACAAGCATCCTTCTCGATGCTTAACCACTATCCAGAAATATACGACGTTCATATAATCCTCCAAACCATTGTTCCTCTTTCTATACCATATCCTCAAAGTACATTATTGAACCATAACCTTACTTACTCCTATAAAATCGCAGTGCATTACAAGTCTCACCATACATCATTTCCATAAGTTTATTACTTCAACCTCCAAACTAAATCTAGACCACGTGATGACCTTTCAACTACACGCACATAAAATCAGGCAAGAGTCACCACTATATGTGAGAGAACGGAGTGAGGCAATAGAAAATAGATCGAATCAAGGACGCACGATAGAGAATCAAAAGGTGAAGATATTTTCTAAAAGTCTTCATAGCCTCTCGAAGATAAACACAGACGTCTCCGTACCGATCCTCAAGACTCTACTTAGACTCGGCTTGTATACACGTGAGACCTATGAACCTGGGGCTCTGATACCATCTTGTCACGACCCAAATTCGGATGTGATGACACTCATCTCAACCTATCGAGACAAGTCAGCCTAAAACTCAACGGAAAATAAATACGGAAGTAATTGAGATAAAACAAGGTTTAACTTAGTCAAAAATAAATAAATAATCTCCAAAATCCCCCAAGACTGGTTGTCACGTATACAAGCCACTAATATATTACCGAAGTACGAAAGAAAGTACAGTCACAATGTCTTTGTCTCTAGAGTAGGACTAAAACATAATAAAAGAGTAAGAGGTGTCCACTAGATGGATGTAACAGCTACCTCGACACTCAAAATTGATAACCTCGGCTGTAGTGGAAAACAGTATAAGATCAGGCAGGTCCGGGCTCACAACCTACACAAGTGTGGAAGCAAGGGGTGAGTACCAAACAACACGGTACTCAACAAGTGGATAGCTAAAACTAAGCAAAGCTTAATAGATACAAGTACTCTTGTCCTCCCAACCGAACCTCCTTAACTACAACCTGCATACAATCAGCCCAACTCTACACTTGTACAATAACAATAGTAATACAGTCCACAAATACTCATCAATAGTCTCGTCAATGAATCATACCAAGTCAAGTTCAGCACACAGAGCAATATGGGGGTAAACACAAAGTCACAAATATCAGAAAGGTGCAATGCAGTGCAATGAAATGATGCATATCTGTCCTATCGGTACACATCCGCTGAATCACAGTCCGGAACCCATGGGGGACATTTCTATCCATGTAACCTGCCACGGAGCGTGTGGCCCGTCCCCTCAATACATATATCCTGCCACGGAGCGTGTGGCCCGACCCCTTTATTTCATAATACCTGCCACGGAGCGTGTGGCCCGACCCCTTTTGTTTCATAATACCTGCCACGGAGCGTGTGGCCCGACCCCTTTTGTTTCATATCATTTTCAACCTCAACACAATATGTTATAACCAATGCAATCAATTCATGTTCATATAATTCATGATAATAACATGACAACAACAATAATTTTTCCTATCTCACATCAACATAGTTATTTCACATGTCCAAAATAAATCCACAATCACAACATATCAATTCCACCAATACATGTCATTATATCACCATTTTATACCCCTCATCTCCATCTTTAAGGTCAATCATACAGTCAATAACCCAGTCCAATTTTCATTACTTCTCAGTACACATAACACGGAAATACAAGCATCTACAAGCTTAAACTGAGGTTTAAAAATTCACTTGCCTTAATTAATCGAGCAATCACTCCGGAACTTGAGCCTTCCCTTTTCGTTGGACCTCCAATTCAACTTAATCTAGTCGAATAAATAACCACAATAAGATTTTGAAACCAACAACACACATATTACTATAATAAATTTCCTAAATTCCAAGTCTAGGGTTAAACCTTAAGTCCTCCAAATAGCCTAAATCTAATGATATTTATATAATACAATAAAATTAATAACATATACTAACCTATAAAAACTTGAGCCATAATGTAGTAACCACTAAAGAAAAATATTCCAAAATCAATCAACTAATTTCGAACTAGTGACGTCAATCACGAAAATAGAGTGCACGCCTTATTCTATTCTGCAATTTATAAATTTGATTTGTCTTCTCCAATCCTCACCGCATCATTACACTATAATATTAGACCTCAAATTACTAGTCATTATTAAACCATACCTTCTATCCAACAAACTGATATTGACCTCCTTCACACAATGCTACCAATTTGCCTTTTAAAATATATATATATATATATATTTTTTTTTTTTCATTCAATAGCAATCAGTAGCAAGGCAAAAGACACGTGCATTGATATTAGTTTACTATGATGATTTCTTTTCACTTTATAAAGTCATTGAAAAGAAAAAGTAGCATACCAATTAGTGAAGTGCACTATTCGTTGTTGAAATCCAAAATTCTTTTTACTTGTATAAACTTTCCTGTTCTCTTCTTCGTCATGAAAATTGGATGATGCCGCCGCACAGACTTAGGTTTTTTTTTCTTTTCTTTCTTTCCAAAGCTCTTATGTATTAGAAGTAGCAAATACCCCTAATTTATTTTAATAAGATGATATAAGTAGTATAGGGTGTTAAATAAATTACCACTTTAGCCCATTAATTAAATTAGTTATCTAAATTCACCCCTCAATTAAATAAATATAATTATCGAATAGTCCAAAATTATAATTTTTTTTTTTTTTTTTGGAGGGACTATTTTATGAAATAGAGATGACTCATTCTTAAAATGACCAAACGGGTCATTACATTTTTCTCACTAATCTTGATATAATTGATTTGGAAAATTGGATTCTCATAGTGATTTTTTTTATTGAAATGATTTTAAATACTAACAAATCATTTCACAAAGTGAACTTAACAAGTCGTAAGATTGAATTAAATGGTGAGAAGGCACTGATGATCCACATGTTAAAAGCAGATTCAAATTTTAGAGTAATACAGTTCAGATTAGATGTCATCCTAAGAGCACTTGTTTAAAATCTATCAAATATGTATGCATATTATATTCATAATTCGGGTTGAAAGGCGAACTTCTTTGTTTGTTTTTTGTTTTTCATTATGTGTACAATATCTGCATTGAGATTCGATTGAATTTGTACCTAACAAGATATTTTTCTATTCCTATGGACCTGAGACCTAATAATTACTAATGAAGGATTCTCAACTATCTTACCATGACCCATGATGGTGTGACCAATTGATCCGAATGAACCTTCTAGAGAGTAAGCTTTGTTTCTACAATTTTTTATTTACTTTTGACTTTACCTATCTGTCTTTAACATTAGCAAACACCAATTATTGTACCTCCCTCTAATCTATGCCTACCCAATTCAAGCCCTAAACTTCAACAGTAAGTTAAATAGCCAAACTTTCACTAAGTATAAGTGCAGACTTCTACTTAAAATAGAAACAAATTTTAAAGACACTTTTATTTCCACATGAATACTTGCCTTTGAGAAAGCTAATTAATCAGATTACCCAAGAATATAATACTCCTACTAGTATGTATGTTACATCAATTGCCAAAAGAAAACAAGAATAACACTTGGTGAACACACCTTACAACTTTGTTGGGGAACATAATCAGACCACATTTTTTGTTAAAAGTGGAGGATGCATGGCACACTATATATCATGGGAAAATCCATTTTATTTATACAATATATATATAATATAATATAATGCACCCAATCATTCATTTTGCCAGTAAATGTCATTAATCCAATTATAAGCACACACTCTGATGGATCCATTGCTTTAACAATTTGCAGATTTTGACATGATCTCCTATACATCTGCAGCCATGTGAAATGAAATATTTCATTCTAAATAGTAGCCTAGCGTGTATCCTCCGGAGTAATTATTTTTAATGCTTTCTTTTTTCTTTTCAGCTCCAGACTTAATAATCTCTTTCCCGAACTAAGTTCCACATGCCCATCACCAAGATTCATGACCCACATCATGCCGAGTATTAATGGCCACCAAAGCCCACGTACGTTTTTTCGTTTATGCGTCTCCAAGCTACGAGTAAAGTTGGTAATAAACGAGCCCACCAAGGCACTAACAACAGAGTATTCCTCATAAGGTAGCAGCTTCTTTATCTAATACTTCAGAGAAACCGTGTTTCACAATGCTAAGGATGAGGCCTCAATGTAATCTACAAAATTCAATGTGGATTTTTTAGCTAGCAAGGTAAGAAGCTAACAAATGCTAATTAAAATATAGTACATTAATTCGAGTACAACCACAAAGATGGATATGAATAAAACAAGTGTATAAAGAATGCGATACACAATCCAGAGATGACACAGAACATGAAAAATCTGGTCATTAATTAGTAGGATGTTACATCTAAACATTCTCAAGTATTAAAAATTAACAAAAATAAACAGTATTACAAGTTATATAGCACTACGTCCCTCTTAAGATTTTTGTGTCATTTAGTTATTAAACTATAGACCACAGTGATAGAACGTATTTAGCCCTGAGCTGCAAACATTTAAACATCGTAATTGGGATAGCTAAAACGCGTGAGCTTAGGAAAATCATGGAGAAAAATCAACAGTGGGTCTAGTTATTGGTTGGTCAAGATGAGTATGTGGTAGGACCAAAATAATTAGGTGTCATGCAAAAGCTAGCAAAATAAAGTACACAATATCGAGAGAAATAACTCCACACAGGTAATAACGTAACACTTGTGTCTCACCGCTTCTCTCCGTACACAGAACTTTCAAAGTCCCTAAAACTATATTGTGAATGTTACCAAGTTAGAAGGATTTAACCTTTATTTATAGAGTAATAAACATTTTCCATATGAAGACTTAGTATTTTCTTTTATGATAAGAAAAACTCAATTAATTTAGAAAAGTCAGGCAAAGGGTCAAAAATTGAATCTCATATATGAGCCCACTCTATGTCTTATACTCTAGTGACTGCTTTAATGTTGTGCAGGCCTAGGCCCACACAATATATATCACTACTTGGCTTGGTATGATTAATAAATCAACAAGTCCATCAATAAATCAAGTGAAAAGTGTCAAAAATCGGATCTCATATATGAGCCCACTAAGTCATCCAACATCATTTGGATCTCTTCATATTGTAAATGAATTGTCATAGTAGGAAAAAGGATGCCCAAATGTGTTCATGACATTCTTACAAATGTGTGCTTTTACTTCTTTTTTTTTTTAATCAAATATGATGTTCCCAAATCAGTTATATTTGCATTTTCCTCGATTAATGAAATAAAAATTACAAATAGTAACTATTTCACAACTCCTGTAACTAAAAAATCATGTAAAAATTTTAAGTAACTATTTTTTTTAATTATGAAATTAAAGTGGCTATTCTGCACAGTTGCTACTAATTTAATAGTAAATGGGAACCAGGCGCTCTTATTTCATAGTTGGTCTCGGATGACTTGGGCCCTTAAGAGGTTAAATAGGACAATTCCAACCTTTGACTCGAACTAGGCCCAATTATTTTGATTGGTGAGATAGATAGACAAAGATATCAATGAGTTGAGATATCTCTCGGAAATAGTTATATCTCACTTTTTATACGAGACAACTAATTTCACAATTTTAGTATAAAATAGGTCACGAGACTAATGAATATGCATAATCAAACACATAAAAATATATTTTTCAAAACATCTCAAAATTGCTATTTTTTATCTCACCAATCAAACGACGCCTAAATTTATATTTATGGCCTTTTTTGATAAGTGAGTAAGTGATTCAAACCTAACATTCATAAATAAAGTTATATATAAATGTGGTAGTAAGAACTAGAATAAGACTGTGGTCCAACTTCAACTTGCATTAGTAGCTAAAGAAGTTAAGAATTTTGTTTACACATCAATAAAGTAATCTTTGTTGGTGCAAAATGTAAGTTTTATTAGTAATTAAGTTAAAGAAATCCAGTTTAAAGTTCACCTTTTAAGGCTAAAGTTTATACACACACTTGCTAAACAACGTAAATGTAAACTTTCATTAGGTGCAAAACTGCAAAATAAACTTAATTATCCAAATGATTAGCATGATCATTACACTTTTTAGTTCATAGGACTCACTGTACTTTTTCCTTCTTTAACGGAAGAACTTTGCTAATAATAGGAAAACAAAGGGGTCCATTAGCAAAAGATTCCAAAAATAATTTTCCTATTATTTACACTTCATAAATAATCTATCAATGTCCATGTGTTGTGCATACAGAACAACAACTTGTACTCCCCTCGCCACCTACGAATTAAACAAAGGCACGGCCATCTATGCCGTACGTGGCCCTATCTCATTGGTTGAACCACCTCGGTGCAAGAAAACAAAAAAATTATACACACAGAAAGATTGTGCGCCCCACAAATCTCATCTGCTGAGAACTGTATTCCTTTCTTCAACTTGTAAAGAATTTTTCCATACAGCTTTCTATATATATAGATTCGTGAGTTCAATAACCCTAATAATGGTGAAGTTGTAGAGAGAAAGTGAGCTAAAAGCTTGGCGATGTTGGAGAAGTGGTGCGGAAATCGAGGTAAAGATTCCCGTCTTTGTAACTTTAACCCGGACCCGGTTTGTAACATTGACTGTGCAAGAAATGCCTACGTCACCTGAAGAAAACCCTAACCCTAAGGTGAAATCGTCGGCGACGGCGAAGAAACGGCGGTCGAGCTTGTCGGATATATGGTTTAACAAGGATACTCAGGCGTTGAAGCAATTGGTGCTTCAAATGCGAGCTCAATCGGTTTCTAATTCCACTACTCCACCTTCTGAGTCTGAATCTGATATCCAATCCCTAACCCTAGAAGACCCGGAGCCGACCCGTTTCAGTTCAGCACCGGATTATACTACCCTACTTTCTGATAAGTTGCTTTTGAGTGTGCTTTCGAAGCTTCCAGAACAGCAACATATTTCTAATTCATTGGTTTGTAAGCGTTGGTGTAAGCTTAGTGGGAAGTTGGTTAGGTCTATTAAGCTGTTCGATTGGGAATTTTTGGAATCTGGGAGGCTTAGTTATAGGTTTCCGGGTTTAATTGACATTGACCTAGTTCGAGCTTTTGTAAAATCACGGAGGAATTCGGGAATTGTGATGAGTCATAGGCTCATTTCAGTGCATTTGGATTCGAGCTCTATCGATGGAGGGTTTGTTAGGAAAGAGGGGTTTTTGGGAAAAGAGGTAATTGATGGAGGGGTTAAGGTTTTAGTTGAGGGTTGTGCTAATTTAAGAAGAATAGCATTGATGAATGCAAGTGTAGAGGGGCTGGGTTATTTGGGTGAAAAGTGTGAAACTTTGCAGGAGTTGGAATTGCATTTCTGTGATGACTTCGCATTGAAGGGGTTGTCTGGCTGTAGGAATTTGCAGATACTGAAATTGGTTGGCTGTATTGATGGATTATATAATTCCATGGTTTCGGATATAGGGTTGACCATTTTGGCTCAAGGATGTCCGCGTTTACTGAAGCTTGAGCTGATCGGATGTGAGGGAAGTTATGATGGGATCAAAGCAATTGGCCAGTGCTGTCAGATGCTAGAGGAATTGATACTTTGTGATCATAGGATGGATGGTGGGTGGTTGTCAGCTTTGTCATATTGCAGCAACTTGAAAACTTTAAAGCTTCAGTGTTGTAAGGTTTTAGATTCACGTCCTGGCCCTGATGAGCACTTGGGTTCTTGTTCTACTCTCGAGGATCTACATTTACAACAGTGTCAATTACGGGATAAGCAAGGTGTGAGAGCATTGTTTATGGTTTGTGGGACTGTCCGAGAGCTCGTCTTTGGAGACTGTTGGGGATTAGACAACACTATATTTGCTTCTGCAAGTGTTTGTCGGTATGAACACATTTTTATTCTGTTTATGTATTGTATATGCCAGTACTACGTTTCTAACTTTAACAGATGGGTTACCTGATGAATTTAAAATTGATGTATTATAGTATTGTTAATGAGTGCATGTAGAAATGGAAAATTTGCTGAATGGATAAGGAAATTTTCATCTTTCACAATTGAATGATCAACTTTTTAGCGAGAATTTCTCTGTTTGCAAACATAGAAGATACGTGCATATTCTTTAAAAGGATTTGTACCCAAGCTTCAGAAGAGACTTCTATAGTCCTTTGTATATTAAAATTCTGTGTTGTTAATAACAGAGAAAAGGTCACTAATCAATGTTGAGATGAGATACATTACAACAACAACAACAAACCCAGTGTAATCCTATGAATGGGGTAAGGGGAGGGTTGAGTGTACACAAACCTTACCCCTACTTTGAGAAGACAAGGTAGAGATGCTGCTTCTGATAGACTCTTGGTGGGTTTTGGGGAAGGTAGATAAATAATCATCATTAAATGGGCAAAGTGTTCTATAATCAGTTTGACACCGAACATTTCTTTCTATAGTATCTTTATTAATATTTTGGCTGCTTTCTTTGAAGGAAAAAACTAACTGCAGTCAAGTTTGGCTTTTGGGCTAACTTGATGTAGAACATTTCTTTTTTAAACAGAAGATTGGATCTAGCTCGTCCATTAACTCTATAAGTAGAACTATAACATAATAAATGTGCTGACACTTCCAAGATTAATGGAAACTTTTTTCTTTTCTAGGAGCTTGAAAATTCTCTCTTTGGAAGGATGCTCGTTGCTCACGACGGAAGGATTAGATTCGATAGTTCAGTCATGGAAAGAGATTGAAAGGCTTAAGGTAGTCTCATGTTACAACATTAAGGATAGTGAAATAACACCAGAACTAGCAACTTTATTTTCTGTTCTCAAAGAGCTAAAGTGGAGGCCAGATTCTCGATCATTTCTATCATCAGGTCTTGAAGGGACTGGTATTGGGCAGAAAGGTGGTAGATCGCTGCGGAGGAAGTAGAGTGTGGACAAACTGATGACAAGAAATTGATTCCTTTGTACACTCTAGGAGGTTTAGCCGTGCAAATATTATGAAAATGCAAGTAATAACATTTGACGGTTTTGGCATGTGCATTCCGTCAAAACTCTGAAGATGCTTTGGTAGATCTTTTGTTGGTTTATAGCCAATCAACCAATTCTCTTTAGGTTTAGAATACTAAATTTTTCTCCGTTTTGTACATGGGTTAGCCTTTTTGTACCAAATACAGTGGTAGCTAGCTATGTGTTTTAGATTTATAGTTACCTCTTGAACAACTCGAGAATAATGTGTACGAGATTTTTAAATTTGATAAATGTACTGATTTCTAGGAATAAAGAAGGGAGTCGTACTCATTCTTTTTACATTGTTCCCCTTCATTTTTTTGTGGCATTGCTACTTCTTTGAATATCTGCTGTACTTTATCTTTTCCTCTCATTAACGGAAGTAGGAGTTCTTTCCGTCTGGGTGCTGGCTGGAGTACGCACTCTGATTTATTATCTCTACATGCAGGTGCTGGTTTGGATAGTTCCCCTTTAGTTAAGTTACCTATACTTTCTAAACTTTGCATTGGATATGAATGATCTCACTATGAATCTTTCTATTTGTCAACCTTCTTATGAAAGCATATACTCATGTAATTTTCTAATTTCTTCTGGGACTGCTGAGAAAATTTTGAAAATGGCCGTTTGCAAGTTTTCTTATTTCTTCTGAAAATTTCTCAGTATATGAAATACGCTTATGAAATTGGGCCTTCTCAAGTTCGAAATTATGCTGCAAAAGGAGGATAGCCAGAATGTTTCTACATTGTACGTGACTCTGACAAATCTCATGCTGTGGTGCTCTGAACCTTGTGATGAAGCTGTGGAGGGCTTGACATGATGAGTGACAGTGGTATCACTTTGAGCAGGTACGTTAAGGCCGTGTCTATCCATGATCTACTAGGAAAAGGCCGCAGATTCCATTGTTTTTCTTGCCATCCCTCTAGTATTTTGCCTCTCTCCAACTATGATGATTCCTCACACTATAATTTTATGAGTAACAGAAAGAAAATTAGCCACAAGATAATGTATCAAGAAATACAACTGCAGTGAGAGTTCCATATAGGAAAGCAGCTACAGAGCTACTTGCTTTTCCTTCAGGGAAAAAAAGTATTGCAAGTGCATCTGAAGGTAATTTGTGTATTTATTTTTTAAATTCTCTCTCCCAATACTGTATTAAATCCTCAAGATAAGTTCTTAACTCCAGGCCTTCTAGTAGTAGTTGTCCACTGAGGAACTGTTTGCTTTACCACTATGCTGTAACATCTCGATTCTGCAAGTCTGCTATCTCTTATAGTAAGCATGACTTTGCAGTATCATATGCAATGAACAATGGTGATTTATTAGTTTTGCCAGGACTCTTCATTTCCTGCTTTCCCATATTTTTTTCTATAATCAAGCATAAAATTTCTATTGTCACCTAAGAGGATCTCCAAGACGAAGAAGAATCAATATATATTATGCCTCAACCCCATAATAACTGGTACCTGGTCTAACTGAAGAGCAAACTTTTTGTTTCCAGTGATTTGCTTTCTTTTCTTTCCCTAGGTTTGGATGACTTCACGAAGGGTTTTAGAAATTTAGCTCAGTTTGTCCACGAAGGATTCTGACTGCATTTACGTGGTATGATGGTTCTAAATTATAAATGAGTAAATGGTGTTGTGTGAAACTTGAGCAAATATATGATCTTTGTCTAAAATAAGTACTAGTTAACTTATACCATTTGAAAACCCTTGGCGTCAATCATCAATGATATAGTGTGTATGATGCTTTAGCAAATGTGATCATTGACTTAAGTATTGAGCTATTTCTATTAACCTTTTAATACTCTTGTAGAAGAAGCATTAAATACAGGTAGAATGACTATGTCAATTTGTAATATGTTGTCGGAGAATATTAAAAGTGCTGCTAGAAATCAATAAAACCATTCTAGGGTGTTGTGCACATGTTTCTCAAGTGATTGTAAGATGTGTTGTAGTACTGTACAACTTTGCTTAACATGAGCCCCAGTTATATCTTGTGCTTTTCTTTAGTGTTATTGAAGCTACTTTCTTCTTATTTAGTTGCAGGACATGAAGGCTAACAAGTTATCCAGCTCTAACTGAGAATTGTTAGCTGTTTCTTCAATGCAAGTTACTAAGAAACGCTGAAGAGTTGTTTCTTTTTCTTCTGATTTCGTGAATTTTAATGATAGATTTGGGGAGTCTAAGTGAGCTTGCTGCTAGTTAAAGTTTCTTGCGTTGAGTACCCTGATGTCCAACCAAGTTGGCTTCTACCTATTGAAGCTAATTGAGCTTTTTAATAAATGGTGATATGCTCTTCTTGCCATAACATAGACATTGGCTTTCAAGGAAAGAAGAAAAGTGTTGATTAGGTTCTGCGATGTTTACATCGGAGAACAGTGTTTTTCATCATCTCTTATTTTGCTGCCTGCCTTTGTGGCTGTTGTGTTTTGATTGTGAAGAGGACCGATGTAAATATCATCTAGCAGCAGCTAGTTTTGCATCTTATAGTGGATTGTTGCTTTTCACTAAAAGTTTCTTTTCTTAAATGCGACTGATGCGGGAAATGGTTTGGGCATGTGAAGAGGAGAGACACTGATGTCCTAGTGCGGAGGTGTGAGAGGTTGGCCATGGATGGTTTCAGAAGAGGTAGGGGTAGGCCGAAGAAATATTGGGGAGATGTGATTAGACAGGACATGGCGCAGTTGCAGCTTACCGAGGAAATGACCTTAGATAAGAGAGTGTGGAGGACCCATATTAGGTTAGAAGGCTAGTACATAGTCTCGTTATTCTTTCGTATTAGTAGGCGCATTAGCGCACTATAATTTCTTATGCTCTGACTTCTGTTATTATTTTTCTATTACTTTCTGTACTTTGATTACTCTATTTTATCTTTGTCGCTTTCGTTATTTGCGTTGTTTGTTATTTGCTTTTTCATATCGTTTTGAACTTTTTAGCCTTATCTGTCCTCTTTTTATGCTTTTTTGAGTCGAGAGTCTCTCGAAAACAGCCGTCCTACTTTGGTAGGAGTAAGGTCTGCGTACACTTTACCATCCCCAGACCCTACGTTGTGGATTTTACTGGATTGTTGTTGCTGCTTGCTGCACTTGTTGGTTTAGCTATTTCAACAAGTGAAATAGGGGTGGAGCAACATCTGTAGTTGTTGCATTACTCTTGAGAGACTTAATTTTCTTTCATCATATATAAATTGTTTTATGCTACCCAAACTTCTTCTTGGTTCTTCTTGTCGCTGGGTTGGGTTCTGGTTTGTAACGATCCGTTCTGTCATTTCTAGAATGAGTCCTCCTCCTTTCATAAAAGATTTTTTTCGTAAATTTAAATTGGAAAAATTTTGACCTTTTTGATAACTTCGGTTAATTAGTTGATGGGTGATTTGAATAATTAAGTTAATTGATTGGTCAAAATGTATTAAATATCCTATACCACTAGTGCCCTATTTATTAAAATTATTTATTGGTAAATTGAGGGTTACTATCGTTTGGGTTAGAAAACTCTTAACACAATTTGAAGCGCCACGTGTAAGCCTAAAGGTTGAAGGAGCTGTTTCATAAGTATTGGTAAATGGTTACAGGTGTTGTCAATTTGAATGAAATGGTTGCAGTGTTGTCTTTATTTTCTTAGTATTATATTAATTCTTTTTAAGAGAATGAGATGGTTGCAGTTGTTTTTTTAGACTAAAATTTGAGTGGACAATTAACGGGAATTAGCCAATGATAGGGTTAATGAAGTATACTGATGAATATATGGCCGCATAGGTTAGCTACTGCATGCTTTTTGTATTTCGATGATGATAAACTTAAATTCTTCATTAACTTGTTTTTGCGTTGGATTTCGTATGGTATCGCATTATTATTAAGTTTGATAATATTAGCAAATCTAATTAAATATTAGGTGTGTTTTGTTAAATGAATTCCATTGGATTTATAATGTTTGAAGAAATTGACACCTAACCCTAGACTTGATAATTGAGACTTGATTATAGAGGTTTGGGGGGCAAGTTTTTGGATCTAGATTAGACATATAGTGATGTGGTGTTATTAGTTTCGAAATCTTATTGTTATCATTTATTTGATTAGATTGTAGTGTTTCGGATATTGTATGAAAGAGGAAGGCTCAAGTCCCGAAGTGATTGCTTGATTATTTGAGGCAAGTGAACTTCTAAAACTCTGTAAATCTTTAAAATCCTCAAATTTCCTTTCTTGTATGTGTTGGGAGTAATGAAAATGAGGTGATGGGTTATGTATTCGTATGAGTTGATCTTAATAAATGAACGGGGTTAGTAAAAATATAATATGTTGCTATGATCGTGATTGAAAAGTGTGAAATGCTTGATATTTACTGTTATATTTCGTATTTTTGCTTCTTGGACTATTCGTGAGCTAACGGATATAAATTCAAGGACTTTTAATTTTGAATTTTAAAATGACATGATTTGTTGTAAATGACTAGTTATATGGATAATTTATGTAACGTAAAAGACATCTCAAGAAGTACCATTGAGCCAAATCAAAATAGAAGCCATCAAATATTTTTTTCTTAAAGTCACGTTTCGGGTAAGCTGACTTCGGGAGGTCATAACCCCTTTATAATTTGGTAATTTGGGAAAACCCTCAAAATAAAAGTTGTAGAAAATTAAAATATCTTTCCAATCATAGGTCGTGGGTCTGGAGGTGACATCGGAATAAGGAGATATGCATGTTTTAAGATAGAGGGATCAAGCTGGATAGTAGATTCGGCCCAACCCGATTCTAACTCGGGTCAGGCCCAATAACCACATCCTTAAGGGATTTGTTTAAGTTTCTATCTTCATCCTCAAATAAGAAAACATCCATAAATTTTCAGAGAGAGATAGAGAGGAATTTCTTGAGAGAAAATCCCAATTCGACCAAAATTCGAGTTCCGAAATCCGAAGCTCATGAAGAGAAAATTGTTGTACGTCGCGTTGGCTTCAATTTGAGCTAGATATCAGCCAATAAGGAGAAGATTTAATTTGTTTGCTGCACACTTGAGGTAATATTAAAGTCCATTTTTCATTGTTAACAAGTTTAGTTAGAGATTTAACGGATTAGAACGGAGAAAATAGCGTTATAAATTAGTTTGGTGATTTGTTGAGATTTATGAGTTAAAGGGTTGTTTTAGGTAGCTTAAATGGATGGAATTAGCTTAGTGATGATGTATAATAATGGTTGATATTGCTTTGATGTTGTTGATGAGTTGTTGTTCTTGAATTTGAAGGGAAAAGGTATATGAAGATTGTGAGGGTTCAAATCCGTTTTTGGGATTGTATAGCTGGTAGTAATTCTGGAATATCTCATTGTGTAGACCTTGATTTTAGATATTAAACATGTTTTGGAAATCTAATACACGTACCTACAACTCTTATATTTATGTTGTAGTCTATATCTGCTGTTATTATGTCGAAAAAAAGGGAATGAATCATGAGACAAATTCTGTCCAGATTCTGGATTGAAAAATCCCTCATGTATAGCTGTTAGTGTTTTGATGATATCGTTTTGTACAAAATGAGTTTTGAATTGATTTCTTTTGGGTTGAAAACTTAAGACATATCTCTAAAAGTTTCATGAAGGTCATTAAGTCCAATTTTACCGTTTTCAATTTTAAAATGTGGCCACAACTTGAGGTACTCGGTTTTTCCGAACTTACTATTTTGGGTAACATAATTCGGGTGGCAACATTCTAGGCTTATTGTCAATAATAAGTTTTGTTTTATGTCAATATTTTGGATTGTTGATATTACTTGATGATTATATGGCTGATTTAAAAGTGGGAAAAGTGAGCGGTATAGGGGAGGTGCTGTCCAATTGTTTTTTTAGAAATAACCTACTAACGGTAGAGTACGTTTTATTCATGTCCATAGCTTAACCATAGTGCTTAACGTTTTAATATAGGTTGAGAAAATATTGGGCAACATATTCGTATAAACGCTAAAGGTATGTAAAGCTAACCTTTCTTTCTTTGGGCATGATCTTATGAAATTAATGGACGACGAATGTATAAAATTCCAACGAAGCTCTTATTCTTAGATATACTAGGGTGGCGAATGTTCTTAATTTTCAGAATTTATATCATTATGTATTGACTCATATGTATGATTCCAGCCATCCAAGTTGGTATAAGTCGTATTTTAGTATAAATAATACTTCTGTATAATTCATATTTGGAATAATTTATAATGTCAATCGGAGGTTACTTGAAATGAATATTGTCTTGATTTTCAAATGATTGTTCATTTGAATTATTCTATTGAGTCTCAAATGATGATTTAAATGCATATGGTTAATCACTACTCTACTCGTGCATGGCTTAATGTATCTTTCACCGAGTCCCAGGCCGGGTATGTATTCGTGCACAGTTTCACTGCATAATTCACCGAGTCCCTCAATAGAGGGCCGGGTACGATATATATATATGATGATATGATATGATGACATGGTGATATGATGATATAGCCGAGACCCATGATGGGCTGAATATGATATACATGTATATGGCAGATTCACCGAGTCCATAATGGGCCGGATATGATATTTGATATGATCATGCATGATTTTATTTCATAAGGCACAAGTACAATGATTTCTTGATTATCGGTATTATACTTGTCTCCTGATTGCCTATTTCAAATGTGAACTCCTTTATGGTATTTTATGCTTTATATACTCAGTACATATATCGTACTGACCCCCTCTCTTCGGGGGGCTGCGTTTCATGTCCGCAGGTACAAATATTAATTTCGGGGATCCGCCAACTTAGAATTTCCACTCAGCTATTTTGGAAGTGCTCTATTGTCCCGGAGCCTAGAATTTCGATATAGATATTTTGATATATATATTTATTTATCCATGGGTATGGCGGGGTCCTGTCCCGTCATATGTTATTATTGATATTCTTAGAGGTCTGTAGACATATATATGGGTGGTATATAGATGTTATCCAGCTGTACTAGTATGATATATATTTTGTAACATTTCTATTCATAGTGGCAGCCTAGTCGGCTTACGTATATACATATATGCTTTGGAATGTGATGTGTAGTGGCAGCCTTGTCGGCTTACGTACCACCTTACCTTTGATGTTATAACTCCTCAGGAGACCGGTCGCATAAATATATAAATATGGGACAGTTTTTATATGACATCCTGTTTCCTTAAGTCCCATATTATGTTTAGTTGTGAATTGGTTATAGACAACAGATACGTGTATGAGTGTCCAGTCTGGACACTAGTCACGGCCTACGGGGTTGGATCGTGACATTTACATTGACGTGAAACTTATTATATGCCTTGATAGTCTCATTGTGATTGTGAATCGCTAGAGCTTGTCATTTCCTCATTATTGTGTGAACATTTCGAATTGCATTTTGTTCTTGGACATTGTGATGAGATGGAGAGTGTGATGCCGTCATTGTCGGCGAGAGTGTGATGCCGAGGTCATTTTCGACGAGAGTATAATGCCGAAGTCATTGTCGGTGAGAGTGTGATGCCGAGGTCATTATCGGCAAGAGTGTAATGCCAAAGTCATTTCCGGCGAGAGTGTGATGTCGAGGTCATTGCCGGCGAATGTGACTGATGCTTAATTATTGATTGTGAATGAGTATCCTTGCATACTTATTTATGGTGTATTGACTCTTGTGATTGATTCGTATGGTACTTGTGATTTATGTTTTGTGCTGACTTAATTGTGATTGTGGAACATATTAGACTGTGTATTGTGAAATCTATGTGGGGCTGATTTTTTGTGCAGGTTGTAGTTATGGAAGTTCGGTTGGGAGGAAAGGAGTTCTTGTATCCTTTAGATTTGTTTAGTTTTGTTAGTTGACTTGCTGGGTACCGTGTTGGTTGGTACTCACTCCTTGCTTCTACACTTGTGTAGGTTCTGAGCCCGGACACTGAGTTTGAGATATCCATTATCCTCCGAAGCTTCGAGGTGACTTAGAGAGGTAGCTGATTGACGTCCGACGATCTCCCTTGTCCTTTTTTTACTTTAGGCTTTATTCTATTTGAGATAAAAAGACATTTGAGACTTGTATTATCTTTCATTTCACATTTATTAGTGATTTGTACACGTGACGATCAGATTTTTAGAGGTTATTTGAGATTATTTAAGACTTTCGCTTTTGCTTGATATACATAGTGTTTCTGCAGTATCTTCTCTAATTATTGGGTTTAGGCTGACTTGTTGTGATGGGATAAAACAAGTGTCATCACACTCGATTTCAGATTGTGACAATTTCAGTCTTCGAGGACAACAACAACCAGCCAACCAAGTTTTCGGTGGCCACAGGGAATTCTCCAATCCGTTGACATCTCAGACAGCCAGATGACCAGATAAAAAAATTATAAGGTAGGCATACAATTATATTGGTATGTATTTTGTATATTGTGTATATGTCATTATCTCTTCACCTGAGAGACAAAATACATACGACTTTATTAGTATTATTCTCTCTCTTCGAGTTTTAATTCTTCACTAAACTATCTTAAAAATAGACAAACTCAAAGGGATATTTCCAGTAATTTGCAACAATACCAATTCAAGCAAATATCAATTTTGTGAAATTCAAAACTTAGCAACTTAATATCTATTGATGGAGTTTACTACTTTAGGTATATTTGATGAGAGAGTGAAAATGGAAAGATTTAAACTCCAAAATGTAGCACAATCCCTTGATTTTTAAAAATTATTTTATTCTAATCGGTTTAAGTGTTGCTTCTCAAGCTTACTCTTCAGTCTTCAGCCCCTTATTTTGCTCATCTTAATTCCTAAAAATAAAAAGAAAGTTCGAATTCACGAGTAAACCCAAAAAGTGTTAGAAATATATCGTCTGTCTCATCAATTTATGTAATGATTTCATAAGAAACTTATAATATAATGTTCTTAACTACTCTTTTATTGCCTTCATATTCTGACAATGTTTATATTCTTTTAATTGGACGTCAAGAATTTTCCGCACAATACTAGTGTTGAACTGTAAGTTTTCAAGTCTAAAAATGGAAAGAAAAAAAAACCTTGAAAATTGTATTGAAATTTGAAAATCTTCATGTTCCATAATTCAAGCTTTCACGGTATTATTAATTAATAAAAAAAATTGGCTCTTACCGACTTTTAAGTTTTTCGAAATATTGATCTTACATCTAAATCTAAAATAAAGTTTAAAAAATTATTTTACACTTAAACATATGGTCAATTTCTTTAAAAGCCACAATTATTTCAACAAAAAATGTATCGTACAAGTTTTATAACGGAAATTAACATAGAAAGATATTAGATCAGCTTGGATCAACCCGTTTAGCCCAAGCCAAATTCGAGCTAAATAAAGCCTCCAATTGCCCAGCTCAATAACCAGCCCATAACCGATCCGAACCCTAGATTAATGGACTCCAAAAGTGTAGACCCGACAAGTGAGGCTTGCTCAGTTGGTTAAGCACCTCCATCCACAATCGGTAAGTTCTGGATTCGAGTCACACTGGAGGGAAAGTGTGGAAATACTATAAATCCTCCAAATTGAGGGGTAAAAAAAAAGTGTAGACCCGCCTGACTCCAATAATTTGTGATTTGTATATTTTTAATGATTTTTAATATACATAATATAATTTTTTTGAAAAAGAATATTTAATTGATCACCTTTCACTACATGACTACGCCACTGAATTCAGATTCCCAACTTCTGGCTAGGGCTGTTCACAGTTTTGGTTAAAACCAAAACCAAATCGAAAATTTAACCAAACCGAATAAAAAAACCGACATTCAGTTTGGTTTGGTTTGGTTTGGTTATGGTTATAGAAAAAAATAACCGAATAAATAACTGAACCAAACCGATAATTATATACTTAAAATTTATAATTATTTATATTTATAATATTAGTTTTTCATAAATAATTAAAGATATTTTATACGTTTTAATTATTAATTTAATATTAATATACTTATTTTTAAGGCCCAACAATCCAAACCCAACTCTCAAGCCCAATTATAAATTCTAATAAACACTAAACAGCGGTCCAAGTCCAACAATCCAAACCCATTAGCCCAATTCTAAATCCTAAATTTCTAATAAGCACTAAGCACTTAAGCAGCAAGCAGCAACATAAAGTAAAAGTTAAAACTTTAAAACCTATCTGTTTTCCTTTTACATTTTTGTTCCTCTCAAGTTGGTTTTTCACAAAGTCACAGACTCACAATCATAGACTAACAGTGAAGGCTCAAGAGCAACCCCAACTCCTCAACCCCAAGTATAAGATTGTCAAATTTTGAGAAGGTTTGTAAGGAGTTTTTCAAATTTTAAATTGATTTTAAGTTGTTTTTTTTTTCCGAATGTTTAAGTTGTTTCATTTTCTGTTTTGAACCTCTGTGGGTCATGAGGAAAAAAGAGCTTCATAAGAATTTGAAGAATGTAGAGAGAGAATATTTGAATTATCTCGGCTAGTCATAAACCGAATAACCGAATCAAACCGAACCAAACCGACAATAACCAAACCCGTGGTTATTATTTTACTTGGTTTGATTATGGTTTTAAATATTTAATAACCGATTAAATTGGTTTGGTTATGATTTTAATCAATAACCGACCTAAATCGAACCATGAACACCCCTACTTCTGGCGTGTCTGTTTGAGCTAAAAAATTTAGCATGCATTTACACGTGTCTTTATCTCACCTCATTTCCTTCCACATGCACCACATTCCAAAAATCTTGCTATCCCCACTAGATATTTCCAATTACTAGATAAGTATATTAATGTTTGAATATGTAACTTCATTCTATGATTTTAAATGATCAGATAAAATTTTAAATTTTTCAAAAAGATTGATTTGAATTTTTTTAATCATAATTTTATAATTTTTAAATACGAAAATTAATTCATAAGTTAATAAATTATAAATAAAATATGCACCATTTTATATTTATCAATTATTTAATTTATATGTAAACAAAATTTATAATTGATATTATTAGTCTTATCAATATTTAAATCATTTACATAGAATATAACTATTACTCTTACCAACCAAGTTTATTATTACTTCAAATCAACGCCTTCTATATGGGAGGATTATATTAAAGAATAGTACACTATAACTTACCCTCAATTGTACTTTTTTATTGAACAAAAGTTTGATTAATAAATGTTGTATTTTTTTTAGAATAATTTTGTGATAGTTTATTATATTTTGTTATAAACTTTTGCTTATTTGGTAAGATTGTATAAAGAATAGAGCAATTTTGATAGTTTTCACAACTTATGAAGTTTGTATATTTATTTAGCAAAAAATATAACTTAAAAATCCAAATTATATGTCTAAACAAAACTTCAACTTCGTTTCATATAATTTTATATCATGATTTCATCTCAATGGCCAAATGAATCCTAAGTAAATTATACATAATCATTATTTGATTATTACTTCCATCTATCTAAATGTAATTGTCGTATTTTATTGTTTGTGCGTCAATTTGATTAATTTTTTAAGTTGAATCTATGAATTTATATATAGATATTCGAAAATTAATATGAGAAGTAATACAAATTTTAATTTTACTCATATCAATTTAATGTATTTTAAAATATTGATCAAATCCACATATTTCAACTTTTGAACAACCAAAAATAACAACTAATTTGAGCGAAGAGTGTAATAATCATAATAATCTGACATGATTTGGCGTAATACAAATAAAACACATAAAAGTACAACCTTCTGTTTCCTGAGTCTATAAAAACTGGTCAAATTTTTTAGTGGTGTGCGTTTTTTCAATCAAATACTATAAGATTCTTTGATTTTTAAAAGTCAAAATGTTTGTGGTCTTTGGTTATTGCCAGGCCTATATTCCAATTCCAGGATTGGTTTTATGGTTTTTGAAATATTGTTTTGCATTTTCATAAGTAAAGAAATTTAATTTAATTGATACTCTTTCTTTTTAGCACTTTTTTAACTACATCAAAATGTTAATTTACAAAACTTTATTATAATTAGTGACATAGGCAGATCGAAATAAATTGAGTGATGGATTTGATGCTTAAGATTCTTATAGTGGACCTTGTTAAATTTTAAAAATAGAGTTGCGTATCAATTGATTCAGTTTGATTTTAAAATTTGTTGGTTCGATTTATTAATTATTGATTTATAGACATGTTAAATTATTATAGAATTATTAATATATCGGCTTATTCGATTATTTATCGTTATCGTTTTAACAGTTAATATTTTACATGTTCTTTTAAAATTGAAAATCACTTATTTTAAAAATCACTTAAAAACAAGGTCACAAACTGAACTTCATTAGATCACCATTGATGATCTATTAAGAGAGATGAGAGAATGAAGATGATTAGAGGAAGAAGAAAAGAGATTGGGAGTATTGTATATTGAAAAGTGAATTATAATTTGTACAAGCTGCTCCTTATAAAGAGCTTAGGTCATAAGATTTGTTACCTAACTAATCAATCATTAACTAGCTTAACAAGCTAACAACCTACTTACCTAACTAATGGAACTATGGAAGACCAATATACCCTTAATGACTAATTGTCAAACATGAGTTAACTAACTAATCAATCATTAACTAGCTTAACAACCTACTTAACTAATTAATGGAACTGTGGAAGACCAATATACCCTTGATGACTAATTGACAAACATGAGTTGATAGATTCGCACCATACGGAATAATCGAGAGTTTGCGAAAATCATAAATAGAAATATGAAACTAAACCCGTAATCAAAGACTTTATATACTGAAGAATATAAATATATAATTTATTAATTAACTATCAAATTATATAGATTAACCGTTAGGAAAAATCTCTAATCGTTAAAATCGATTATCCCTACATCGTTACATTCCATTTAGGATTAGGAATACGCGTAATCGGACCTTTATTCAATAAAAAGAATCAAATTATTATCAGCACCTCTAAATCAATAACTTTTTTTTTTCAATTCAAATTAGTGAATTTGATTCAATTTTAAACCACCCTATTTATAAGTCATCTATTCAAATCTGTTATTCATTAAAATTCAAAACAATGAAATGAAACCAAATCCAGAAGAACCACGAATGATAGAGTATCTGATATATACATTTTATTTTTATTATAATGTAATCTTGAGAAGCAATGAATATTGGAATCTCATTTTGTTTATATGATTCCAATGTATGGGTACGTGTATATATTAATGGCCTTATATCATTTGAAGGAATATTTTATGCCAAAAACTTTCTTTTATAGTAGTCGATTCTCCTATTGCTTTCAGAATATATATATATATATATATATAAACACCCAACACAATGCGACGATCATATTATAAGGTTTTATGTAGATAAATTGTATAGCCAATATAAATAGATCCCTTTTCTTTGTAATTTCTTCTTGAATTACCTATCAAGACTATTTTATTACAAAATCTCAGGCATATTAACTATAATTACACCGAGTTTATTAATTCTTCTAGGGTTTACTTGAAAGAAAAATTATATTGTGCTTGAAGTAATTATAATAATATGAGGTGAATTAGATTGTCAGTTTATCCCCAATAAAGATACCATACAACTATGGACTTGATCCACAAATTGACACTTGGATTAGCCTTTTTGGGATGCTAGTTAAGTATATGTGTTGTAGGTGTGTATCGTATTAATTAATAATAAATATATATTTAAAAAAATCATTATAAGCATGTTATATTATTAAATGTAAAACTTTTTAAAGAAGATAGCGTAAAATTTTTAAGGTAAAAAATATACTTAAAGATGAACATGATAATTCAAAAATAAAAATATATATATGAATAGTTACATGTACTTACCTACTTATTGTTATTTCTAGTACTCTAATATTAGGAATAAAATTTATTTTCATATAAATTTTTACATTGATACTGATCCGTAGCTTTTCCCGGCAAACTATTAAACTATTTTTTATGATTATTTTAGTATATCTATTCTAACAATTACAAAATTGTAATGAATGAATGAAAAGCTGGAAAAAATATATATGAAACACTTACATATATTTCTCGACTTATTGTTATTTTAGGAGTCTAATATTAGAAATAAAATTTTATTTTCTAAAAATTATTGATTTATTGTGCAATCAGCTTTCGAAAATAGGTTAGTTATAAGTGAAAATAATAAATTGATATTGAATGTTGCTTACTCTCTTCAAGCATCAATGTTGTTCCGAATTAATGTCTTCTCTTCTCTGTGTGTTACTTTCTTATTGTCTTTGAATTAGATATATAAAATTAATTGTCTTTGAATTAGATATATAAAATTAATTGTTGACAGAAAATTTAAGTAAAGTTACTAAAAAAATTAAATTACTTGTAGTAAGGTACATGTGAATATTTCAATGATAAATACATCTAATTCAAATAGAATATAAAAAATGAATGACATTACCCACCAGTAAGATATTGAAAAATTGTTGCAGCTTTTGATAAATAATCAATTGTCACAATCAACTCTTTTCTGAATTTTTTCAAAAAGGTAGAGTTCATTAGTTATGCCATAAACCACAATAATATAAATCAAAATCACAGAATTAAAAAAAGAAAAATACAAAACACGAAAAAGATAAAGAATGTAAGTTATAATACAGAGGTAAAAGCTTCAAAAGAAAAATAGAGCAAATCACCTAACAATAAATCATATTCAAGATTTTCTTATTTTTTATTTTTATTTTTATAAAGGCCATATATATAGATTCTATCCCTTAGAACACATGGCAAATTAGAATTCTTCTTGCCGTGGTCTACTATAATATTACTTTTTTCATACAAATAAGAAAATAATTAATACACAATATTTAGTTGATTTTAAAATTCTAAATATTAAGAAAAGAAAAAAATAAATTACTATTCTTAAATAGATTAAAGAATTCAGTATTTTTAGTTGTTACTTAACATATATATCTAAAGAATACTATTTAAAATATATTTAAAGCCCAATAAAAAGTGATTAAAATTTTCTTTTGGGAAAAAAATAATCCCGTAAGTGTTTGCTTATTAAAAGGAATGAAAAGTGATCATATAGTTTAAATAGGAAAGAATTTAATATATAAAACCTAATTGATTTTGAAGTCATTTTTTTCTCATATATTTTAGGAGTTTAGTAAAAGAAAACTACTTAATTTTTCTTCTCATATATTTTCGGAGTCTAGTCAATATTATAAAAATAATTAAATAGTAATTTGAAAAAAGTGGTGAAAAGACGATTTTGTCTAAAGCGAAGTTTTTTTAATGAAGGGAAAAAAGTTCAATCAACATTTTAAGGGTCTTTATGCTTTTAATATAGTATAGATATAACAATATACATTAGGTATAAAATAAGATATTTTTTAAAATTCATGTCACGTCCATAATAAATTTTAAGTACATATATTTAAAAAGAAAAATAATTTTTAGTGGTACCCATCCGTTATGAATTTTACGAAAAAATACTACTGATGTTTGCTTTTCTTTTTCCTTTTAGATTCATATTCTTTATATTATTTTGATTAAATTGATTAAGAAATACATTCCTTAATTTTGATACACAAAATTATTAAATTATTTTTTACATATTTTTATTTACAATAATTAAATATAATTTAAATGTAAAATGTCATTATATAAATATAACAACACTTTATTATAGAAGCCATAAAATATTCAGACAAACAATATCACTATATAAAGGTTATATAAAGGTTCGATTGTATACCAGATTCCAAGTATGTTATATATTGATATTTTAACTTTTCGTGGTGAAATCATAGCAATAAGAATTTTTTTGAGATACTATTTAAAATCTCAAGTGAGACAAATTAACTGTGTAAGGTTTATAGTAAAAAAATTATTTTTTATTTAATGTCAATTAATCCCAAAAGTTAACTTTTTTGATGTAGAAATGAGGAATTGAAATAATAAGAAAGAACAAGATACTTGTATGATTAAAACATTCCTCAATCCTAATTAATTGTATGATATATAACAGTTTGCTTTTTAGAGGGTTAACTCTTAATATTGATCAAGATTAGTACTCCGTAGTTAATATGTTAATTATGACATGAAATCTAAAATCAAATAATCAATTTGGATACAGAATATCAAGTTTCATTTTGTTACTTGAATGTTAAAAATAGATAATTAAACCTACAAAATTCAAAATTAAGTCAAGGAGAACTAAACACGTGTACTACCTAATCCCAAGTGACTTCCTTGTGCGCTCTTCTTTTTGTTTTGTTCAACTCTTATATTAAAAATGTTATTATTTTTTACTTATTCATTTGAATAAATCAAAAGAAATTTATTATTTCTTTTCAATAATATTCTTATCATTGTATAATTACATAATGTACTAACAGTTAAATTAATTTTTCAAATCATATATAATTAATAATATTAATTTCCTAAATAAACTACTTAAAATTATTTTCTCAAAAAGTTATAGGTTAATTTAAAGGGAAAAAGTTATAGACCAATAAAATGAAAAGGATGTACAAATGCCAGTGGTAAAAGTTAAAAGATCAGATATCCCAGATTTTCATGTTCTTTTTAATTTTCTTTCTGATAATATATAAATATTCTATATCAGTAGACTAAGAGCCCGTTTGGATGATCAACTTAAAGCCTATTTTTAGCTTTTGGACGTGTTTGCCTAATGCTAACTTTAAGCCATAAATTTCTTAAAGTCAGTCAAAAATGAAAAGTTAAGATTCTTAACTCTTTTTTTCTAAGTGCTTAAAGTCATTTTCTTTGACCATGGAAATTACTTTTATATCCCTTATATTTTAACTAAATTCTCAAACTACCCTTTTTATTCTTTTCACCCTAAAAATCACATCATTTTCCTCATTTAAGCACTTTTATCCAAACACTCAACTGCTTATTTATAAAAATAACTTTCAGCACTGCAAAGTTCTAAAAACACTTTATACATAAAAATTATTTTTTTAAGCTCATCCAAACGGACTCTAAATTGACATGTAACAAGTATCTACTCATAATAACATGTCTTTTGAAAATATTACATAAATAAAATAACCCATAAATATATTGTAATTTGAAATAATTTTAATGTCATTATGCATTCAAAGATTAATTTAGTAATCAATGAAGTCCTGTGTAGAAACTCACAACATTTTAAATTTAATTTTCAACGAATACAAACAAAAATACTACTCTAAATAATTATTTTTTATTTGTACAATCAAATCTTGACGAATAGAATTATCCGATTCAATGATTTACCATACTATAAATTTTTAAAAATATGTAGGAGTATATAATAGTAGTTGTAAAATTCGTGGAAGAATCATATAATTTTGACATACATGGCATAGTTACGTACGTCCACTTGTATATACAAGAGAGAATGTGAAGAACACACAGGATAAAGTTGATGATAATTAGTTAAGGCATCTAATGATTGTGCGATATAATATGACTTTTTTTATGTGTGGTACTTTTCACTTTTAATCTAGCAAAATACCCTCCGCCCACAAAAATGACTTTAAAAGATCCCCATTCTATACAATCTTCCAATCAAAAACTCTTCTTTCCTTCTCATTCATGGACCTCTTTCTCTTTCAAATTCACTATCTTCTTATCTCTATATTAATAAATAAATAAATATATGCATTAAATTTTTTATACCATATCTCTTTCTCTCTCTCTCTTCTGTTTTTCATGTCTTAAAAGTCTCCCTCCTCCTCACCCACATAATATATATGTTGAATATGACTTAAAGCTATAGCCAACTGTCAAACACATTTAATTTTCTTATATCTACCCTTATTTCATCCATTATCTTCTCTCCAAGACCAAAATTATAATTCAAACACTTCAACACTTGATGCAAAAAAATAATATATTGTTGTTTTGTTAATTCGTCAACCAGAAGAACACCTTCCTTTTATCGACTTTGATATGAATCAGTGTGTACCTAGTTGGGACCTCGATGACTCCACCGTTCCTCCAAAAAATACTCTACAAACTCAATCCAATTCATTAGCTGTTGATGTCCCCTCGTACGCACTCTATATTACTCTTTCATAATATGTTGTTACTATTTTTAATTTATTTTTTGTCAAATTAATGACTAATACAATATTTTATATTTATTGACTCAAAATTCTGAATTCGCAGCTTGGATTATGAAGTGGCGGAGCTAACGTGGGAAAATGGGCAGTTAGCAATGCATGGGTTAGGGCCTCCACGGGCCCCTAATAAGCCCATATCAAGCTACGGTGGCACCCTTGAATCGATAGTCAACCAAGCCACCGGATGCATCGACGTCCCTCCTCATCTCCACGGTAAATCCGCCGTGGACGGGAACAAACACGGTGGAGATGAGGTTGTTCCTTGGTTCAACAACCACAACGCGGTTGCCTACGCTCCTCCGGTAACCGGTTTAGTCACCATGACTAAGGATGCGTTGGTGCCCTCGAATTCTGACAACCACCGATCCGTACATGTGCCGGGTCTTAATGGCTCCGCACATGTGGGGTCATGCAGTGGCGCCACAACCAGTAAAAACTGGATGATTGCGCCACGCATGAAAGTACGGCCCAGGCAACACGAGTGGAGTAGCCGTGCGGATATGATCAGTGTAAGTGGAAGTGCCACGTGTGGGGGAGATAGCCGTCAATTAACGGTTGACACACTTGATAGAGAATTTGGTACGACGATGTACACTTCTACGTCGATGGGGTCACCGGAAAACACCAGCTCCGATAAGCAGTGCACCAATAGGACGGGGGACGACCACGATTCTGTTTGCCACAGCAGAGATCAGGCAAAATATATTTAATTTGTGCATATTTTTATTGTGTGATTTTGCACGCTATTTTTATGAATTTAAATTATACCTACAATATCACGTTCTCCAAAAGATATTTATACACTAGCCTATTTATAAGATTTATAATTTTGAATATGTGACATGTTAATTTACCTTTACAACAGGTAAATGTAATCTAACAATATGATTATTATTTTTATATAGTAATAGAAGTCATACAACATTTTATATTATTTTTTATAATGAATAATATTTAGAAATTACGAAAGGCAAGTTTTTTCAGTTGAGACGTGACAATTTTTTTTAAAAGTTATATAATATTATTTGTTTTTTTTTGTGATTATTTATTAACCGACAGAGGGAGGCAGGTGATGATGAGGATGGTAATAACCAAAAAGAGTCGAAAAACTCCTCATCTTCCACAAAGAGGAAGAGGGCGGCTGCCATCCACAACCAGTCTGAACGAGTAAGGGCCCGTTTGGACATGAATTTTCTTTTTTTTCCAAAAATACAGTATAGTTAGATTTTGAAAATGCTAGAAAAATTGGTAAACTGATTTTTCTTTTTAGCTCACAAAACTTTAAAACTTTTAATGAAATACATATCTAAAAATAACTTAAAATTTTTAATATCATTTTAATATTTCAAGAACTATTTTTTTAAAAAAAAATTAGCACTTACTTCATGTCCAAACGCCTACCGAAAATCTCTCTCTCCGGTCCTTTTTACTATATATATATATATATATATAAAATACAAATTAATTATGAATTAATTGTGTTTTTTTATATCTAGAAAAGAAGAGACAAAATTAATCAAAGGATGAAGACACTACAGAAGTTGGTTCCAAATTCGAGTAAGGTAATGGGAATTTAGAGATTATAAATCTTTTCACGTGTGTTACTACTTCTTTTTGCGTAAATTGAATATTCTAGTGTAGGTAGCTAGAATAAAGTTTAATTCTCATCTAATTAGTCTACTTCATTCATTCATTTTTACATGTCCATAATACTAATAATATATTTTTATTTTTACTTATCATTTTTAACATATTAAACGAAAAGTATAATATATATTTTTCATGTTTAATTGTCAATATTAATTATTTATTTTACAAATTATTTCTCACAATCCAAGACTAAACATCATTTAATATGAATATTATAGTAAAATACGCATATTAATAATTATTTTTTAAGAGGCACTAATAAAAATAGAATTTTTTTCATCACGAGTCAATGAAAAATTTGTATTATATAACATGATTTTACCATCTATTTTCGATCAAACTAGTTTATTGTGAAAATTAAAAGTGAAAAATAGATTCTCACTAAAATATTAAAAAGTTTTCTAACTTTTTTTTTACGTGAAGACACTATTATATTTTTTTTTATCACCAATTCAATTAAAATATTCGTGAACATAGGTACTGAACATATTTTAGCAATGAGGTGTATACAGTCCAAAATGAATAAGTCAAAATAAACTTAAGAAGTACATGTGATTTATACTCGCTGTTTTTATTTACTTGTTAAATTTTGACTTGACACATCATTTAAGAAAAAAATGATTGATATAGTGACTTTATCATTTTACCTCTCTTAATTGATAAAGTTTTAAACGTATTTACTCATTACATTTTTTAAAGATATTAACTCAATATTAATAAATTGAGTTATAATAAAAATAAAAAAATTGTCCTTTCTTGATTTATCAAATTTGACAAGTAAAAATGAAAATTAAATTAAGAAATATTTGACAATTAAATAAAAATGGAGGGAGTATTGTTTTGGATCCTTTGGAACTCTAAAATTTGAACATACTCATTCTCGATTGCCTCGAGTTATTCGCATGACAAAACATAAAACAAAGAAAAGGCTAAAAATTAAAGATCCTCTCAATCCAGTACTAACATTACCTGTTAGTGTATAGAGTATGCATCACAAAAATTGAAAAAAAATTATTTTCTTATATTCATCTTATAAATAATCAAGAAATCTTAATTTCTCATTTTTCGGTTGAAGTATAAATTGTACCGGTGGAAATGTCTTTATTACCCCTTAGGGGGAAAATGGGAATTCAAAGCAACCAAAAACTCAACTATTTTAATGGAAGTGTCAGTGAAGATAGGCTATAAGTGAGCAGCTTTAAGAAAGAAAACAAGAAGGTACAACAGTAGAGGTCTTCAAATAATGGGAGTTGGAGACAATTTAGTGGAAAGTGGTCCAAAACTTTATGAAAAGACATTAAATATGAAAGTGAATATTTGGGAAGGAACTAAATTCTAATGATCTAAGTCCACATATATAATATTGTGGTGAAGGAGACAAATCGACAAAGGTTTGTTGGTTGAGAAGACAATCTGATTTAACCACATAAATCTAACGTAGGGGGGCCTTAAACAGATAGTACAAACCCTCTTTGTGGTTATCTTGACTTCAATCATTTATGCTGAGCTTTCTACATTTACTTCTTTTATTTTCAACTTAGATATTATGTTATCCCTTTTGGATTTTAACTAATTCAAATTTCTATTGCGTTAGGTTCATTTAAAAAGAGAAAATGTTTTCCATCAACATTTTTTCATTTTAAAATTAGAACTCAGAACTCTAAATAATAAAGATGAAGAAATCATATTCTTTTCACTATTAACTCTTGATCGTTTGATTTTTGAATGTGTATATGGCCATCTTTGGCTCTGAAAATTTCTATAAATATTTTTTTTAAAAAAGTACAAATAATAGTATTCCTTTGAAAAAGTGAAACAACTACAACTAAAAGAAATTTACTTCGATAAAATAAATAGAAACTACCAAAACCAAACAATGTATCCTAGCCTTCATATGTACATATGCTCTTGCACTTTATTTGGGGTGGATATATATATATCTCATTATGTTATTTCTCTATGGTTTTGTAAATCTATTAGCAATCATTTTCATACTTGTCATGATGTTTGGTAGGAAATAGAATTTGTGCCACAATTAAAAGCTGTCACGGTGGGATGGTTGATTTTTTTTATTTTTATCCCTACTTAGACGACTGTTTTCCTCTTAAGAGGTTGATCTGATGTTAGGGGTGAAGCTAACATGAAAAGTACGAATTCAATCGATTGACTATAATAGTTTTGGTCCAACTTTATATATTTATTGATGATTCGATTGAATATATTTACATATAATAAATTTCAAATTTTGAATTCTGTGTTTGTGTTGCAGACAGATAAAGCATCAATGCTTGATGAGGTGATAGAATATTTGAAGCAACTTCAAGCTCAAGTTCATATGATGAGTAGGATGAACATGTCACCAGCCATGATGTTACCACTGGCTATGCAACAACAATTACAAATGTCTATGATAGGCATGGGTATGGGTATGGGTATGGGCATGGGAGTTGCCGGAGTTTTTGATACTAACAGCCTTAACCGCCCTAATATTCCCGGACTTCCTTCCTTTCTCCACCCTTCTGCTGCCACCGCCGCCTTCATGCAACCTATGACCGCCTGGGATAACTCCAACGCCGCCCCTGCTGCCCCTCCTCCTCCTGCTGCTGCTGCTATGCCTGATCCTTTAGCTGCCTTACTCGCTTGCCAATCACAGGTAAAATACTAAGGAATTAATTATTTCACCTTTTATACGAGATAAATAATTTCATGATTTTCATATACATTTAATCATGATTTTAGTTAATACGTACTCACAATCAAATATTGGGCAAATTAAATAATCCACTAATTCTAAAGAGTTTAACTTTTATATTCTGACGGTTAAAAGAAATTTATATGAGATTAGTAAGTTCTAAGATAATGCAAATAATCCTTTATAACATATTAAATTAAACTGATTTTCTAAACCCTCTGCCTTAATCTTAGGATGTAGGGGGGTTTGAAAATAAAACATTTTTTTGGATGGTGATTTAATTTATTTCTATTTTATTTTGAATGGTTTCCTTATAAAGAATGGATTGTAATAAAAAAGATTTTGTAATCTGAATTTGCAGCCAATTAACATGGATGCGTATAGTAGGATGGCAGCATTGTACCAGCAATTCCAACAGCCACCAACAGGCTCTGGCCCTAAAAATTGATAGGATATATACCATATACTAGTTATCATTTTTGTAAAGTTCTTTTAGTTATTTATTCCGTCGGAATGATGTGAGAGATCTCTTGTACTTGTTATAATGGTCATTTCTGCTTTTATACTTTCGACTTTGGAAACTAAACATGTAACCTTGTTAGAACTCTGTATTTCAAATATCAGATCAAAAGTTGAATTGATTGTTGCTTTCGTGAAGTGGAGAAGTATATATGTAAATAATATTGAGCTCTTTTTTTCTTCATTGTTTTTAGTAGTTATTTGGAGGTTTGAAAATTTGTGATCTTTATTTTATACTTCATTGCTAGTATAATGAGCAAGTGGTTTCGTACCTTTTATCGTTTGAAAAACTAAGAAAAACACATTCCACATTTAAGTCATCTTAGGGCCCTCCTTTTTTTAATTTTATTTATTCCTTATTTCTTAGTAAGAATCATTACTTCTTAATTAGTCTTATTAACATTATATTATGACTTTATGAGAGGGCACTGATTTCAAAGATTTGAATAAACAAAATGTAACACGACGAAATAAAGTAAGTATTTTTTAAAAAAAATGGGTTAAATTTGCTTTCTATCGTCGTTATTAGAATGGATAAGAGGTTCCTGAAATTGACGGGGAACAAAAAGAAAAAAGAGAGAGAGGAATTATAAGACTTATTAAGAGGGAGATATATATTTTCTAATTTGTTTTTTCTTAGCCAATAAATTTTACTTTCACTTAATTTCTTTTTATGTTTTCATTCATGCTAGTGTTAATAACTCTTTCTCTCCATTTTCCAATATTAATTTGGCACCCTTTTAAAAGAGCAATAAATGAAAGTTCATGACTATTTTGGAAAATATAATTAATAATAAGCGTAAATTGTGAAATACTAAATAATACTCTTTTTGTTTCAATTTATGTGGCACTTTTCAATTTTCGAGAGTCAAATAATTTAATTTTGACTGTGAATTTGGATGTGGAATCTTTAAAAAAATTTAAAATAAAATTTATATATTCAAAAACTAAATAAAAAATACTATAAATTAGAATAAATCACAATTTCAAATATTTTTTTTAAAAAAATTACAGTTAAAAATAAATTTATTTATATTTCAAAATTCGAAAAGTATCATATAATTAAGGCATTATTTCCTTGATTTTCAAAATTGAATAAGTAAAAAATAGATATCTATTTGTAACATAGAAACAAATAAAAATAGACATTGGAGTAATAAAGGATCCACTCATTATTGTGCTGAAAACGAAGCAAATCAGTGTATTAGCTAGAGTACAAGAAAAACCCCCTGACAATTGATCCACTTGGTGGTTGGATTATTTTCCCAACTATTCTTTTATCGACTTTCATGAAATATTTTTCAATCAAATAGAGGACCCGCAGATTTTGTCTCAAGATTATTGTAGACGTAAATTTTATTTGCTTTAATTTATATAAAATTTGGATTAAATTTAAGTTCATTTGGATTGAATAATTAATTTAGACTTCACAAATGAATAAGTCTATTTTATTAATTTAAGTTCAAGGTTCATTTCATTTTAAGGTCCAAGCTCATGTCACATGTTAAGGTGACTTGACAATCCTTGTCAAGCTGAAGACCATCAAAAGGATGCCACGTGTTCAAATAATGTGGCAATCCTTGTCAAAATTTAACAACCAATCAAAAGAAGGCAAAATAGTTCATCCACATTTGGACTGCCTCTCTTCTACAACTATAAATAGGAGGGTTACATAATTTTCTAGGGACATTTTGCAAGCATTGGGAAAAAGCTATAACATTAACTACAAAGTTCTTCGAAGGAGTGGTCAACGAAGTTCTTCCCGAAGATCGACTTGAAATAACGAAGTGCTTTTCGACGTTTTTAGAGATCAAACACATCTCACGGAGGTTTGCATCATTCTACATTCAAGAAATACGCTACTGCCGGCCCTCGAATTACGAAAACGTATTAGGAGAGAAAAATTAAGAGAACAACGGAATTGTACTCATTAAAGATTCATTAATAAAATTAATTTTTTATTTGTTTATTTTGATTGCAGTTAATTTTCAGCACTATGAAAATTTGTTGGAAATAGGTATATATTTTTTTCCAAAATTTAGACGTGTTGAATCTGTTCTTCTTTTCCACATAGTTGACAAAAAAAGTGATAACAAATATTACAATTAATATTCGATATCACCTATTCAAATTGTAACGTCCTGATTACTAAATTTTTTATTCACGACAAATATTTTGGGTCGATGGTACGTATATTTATTGTATATGTATAAATTATAAATCTTAACTTCGCCTCTGAATCTATAGGAGTCCTATGATGTTATAAGCAGCGGAGGAGTCACTACTGAAAGGGTTCAATTGAATCGTTTTCGGTGAAGCAATTAAACTTTTATACATATATATAAGTATAATATAAGAAGACAATTTTACTTTAATATCTTTGGTAAAATTTCTTCTTTTTTATTTTATCTAGTATATAGTATCACTTTTTCCTTTGTGTCTCCTGCTAGTTTTTTTTTTTTTTCTAAAATAAAAAGTTAAGGATCAACTAGGATAAACCTGAGCAGTCATACTTGCTGTATTTGACCTAAAGCTTTTCGATTTTCATAAGATAGGAGATCGACACATTAAGCATGCAATGTTGGGTAAAAGTAATACATCGAAATGATTGGATTTACGTCGTGTCAAACTCAGGTTAACGGTTAGCTCACCACAAGTTAAAGAAAAAGTGATCATTATATATTATCATGCATATATAGATGATAACATCTCCTCACAAAATAAATAAAATGAAAAATAACAAAAGATCAAAGATTTTTAAACAGGAGATATAAAACTAACTAACTTCAATGTAATTTTTATGTTTAACTTTTTAAACTTTTAAGAAATAATAATAAAAACTGTTGTAAGTTATCTTCCTTATTAAAAAATGAATAATATTTAACCCTAATAAAAGTAAAATACGTATAAATAATAAATTACTTTTTATTTTTTAAAATTATATCCACTATATTTATTTAAGTAAAAAAAAATGGGAATAGAGCCAAAGATATTTATTGGTCCTACATGTTTGAGGACTGCTTTGGAACCACAAATTTCTGGGAGGAATCTATATGACTTGTCGCTTTTGCTGCTTTATGTTTTCCTTTTTATTCGAATGATTAAACCTTGTTATAATTGATAAAGTATTAAAGCACTTATGTTATTAAGATAGTTAATTTTTTATAGTATTATTTTTTTATATAGTACTGATTGGTTATGGACACAATTTCAAAGGGAAGACTATTGATTCTTATTTTCTTACATTCACACTTTTTCTGTTTATTGATCCTTTTCTTAATATACAAATTATTAAGCTAATTCTTTTCCATAGCTAAATAAAATCAAACGCCAATTGTCAGTCTGTGTATATAACAACACCAACCCCTCAAGATAGTAGCCATAAATTTTTATCCAAATATTATCACTATAACAGGATTTGAATATAATAGCACCATCGATTCTTCACTGCCCAAGGTTGAAGCTTGTAAGCTCTTTAAGCCTGATCAATTCCTTAATTTCATCGAGTCACTTGATCCATTAATTAAGAGAGTTCCATCTTAATCAAACTCCATAATGGAGGTGTAGTTGGTTAATGATTCTTAAAGCCCGTTCACCTAATTAATAAGCACATTTCCTAGTGAGCTTAGTTGAGCTCTGATTCTTCACTGATCAGCCCTGAAGAATCTGGAGATGAAGAAAATGAGGAAGAGAGAAGTTAGAGAGAAGGAAGAAGATTTTATTTTAGGGCTAATCTGTGACAAATGTCCATTGTCTTAATAGTACATAGTTGCTATATGTGTATATATAGCTAATTACATTGACTTAACTGACTAACAAATTAGTTAGTTAGTTCTAACTATGTAACTAACTAAAATGACCATAATGCCCTTATTTCTAACTGATTTTTCTAACTCCTTTAACAACTTTCTTTACATCTCAACACTCCCCTTCAAGCTAGGAGGTGCAAAAATATTCAAAGCTCCTAGCTTGGATAGAAGGTGCTCATGTTGACCTCTAGACAATCTCTTTATCAGTATATCAGCTGGTTGTTCTTGGGTTGGTAAGTAGTCAACTTTGATTATGCCTTGTTGTAGTCTTTCTCTAATGAAATGACAATCTATCTCTATATGTTTTGTTCTTTCGTGATAAACTGAATTGGCTGCAATTTGAATTGCAGCTTTGCTATCACTATACACCTGCACTGGTACCTTCATATCAGCCTCAACCTCCTTCAGCATTCCCAGTAGCCACACAAGTTCTGAAACAGTAGATGCCATACTTCTATATTCAGCTTCAGCTAAACTTCTAGACACTATAGTTTGTTTCTTGGCTTTCCAAGATATTAGTGATTTTCCCATCTTGATCAAGTATCCTATGACAGATTTCCTTGTGAGTGCACATGCTGCCCAGTTTGCATCACAGAAAGCTGTAATTTGGTTGTCTGGTTGACTGGATAGTAGTATACCTTGTCCAGGTTGTCTCTTCAAATATTTGACTACTCTTAGGGCTGCATTCATATGGGACTTCTTTGGCTGGTTTAGAAACTAACTTAATGTCTGAGTACTGAAGGCTATATCTGGCCTTGTCATGTTGAGATACAGAAGTTTACCTATAAGTTTTTGATAGGCTGCCTGATCTATTAGAGGATCATGTAGCTCTTCTTGCTTTGAGTTCACATGATCATCATAGAGCTTTGATGTGAGCTTGATGTTGACATCCATTGGTGTTGCTGCTGGCTTAACTACAGTCATTCCTACTTTTGCTATCAGATCAAGAGTGTACTTCTTCTGATGCATGAGTATTCCTGTTGTGGATCTTGCAAATTCAATTTCCAGAAAATATTTGAGCTCCCCTAAGTCTTTCATCTTGAATGCACTTTGTAGAGCTTTCTTTGTCTCTTCTATCAGCTTTAGGCTGCTGCCAGTAACTAATATGTCATCTACATATACAAGTACAATGACAATACCTTCTGTTGACTTGTTAATGAATAGGGAATAATCATATTGGCTTTGTTTGAACTTGAGAGAAATAAGAGCCTCAGTAAGTTTGTGATTCCACTGCCTTGGAGCTTGTTTGAGTCCATAAAGGGACTTTGTTAGTCTACATACATTCTCCCCTTGACTGACAAATCCCTGAGGCAGCTGCATATATATTTCATCCTCTAGGTCTCCATGTAGAAAAGCATTGAAGACATCCATCTGATGGATGTGCCAGTTCTTGGAAGCTGTCATGGCAAGAACAGCCCTGACAGTCACCATCTTCACAACAGGAGAAAATATTTCTTTGTAATCAATCCCTTCTTGTTGGTTGTATCCTTTTGCTACTAGCCTGGCTTTAAACCTCTCTATTTCACCTGTGGATTTGTATTTAACCTTATAGATCCATTTGCAACCAATAGGTTTCTTCCCTGCAGGTAAAGAAGTGACTTCCTAGGTATTGTTGTTTTCTAAGGCCTAGATCTTTGTCTACATAGCTTCAACCCATCTTGGGTCTTTGACTGCTTCAGTATAGCTGGTAGGTTCTATCACAGAAGATGTAGCTGCAATAAAGCACTGATGAGAATGTGACAGATGAGAGTAGCTTACATAGTTGGATAGAGGATATTGAACATCCTGTTTAGCATTCAGAGAGACAAAATCCTTCAGCCATATGGGAGGATGTTTGGACCTGGTAGATCTTCTAGTAAGAGGTGGCCCAGACACGTCAGTATCACTTACAATAGGGTGTGTTTGTGTAGACACACACTCTTGTTCACCAGCATCTGGATGCCCACATGTAGCCTCTTCAGAAGGTACATATGGAGCAGTACCTGGTATTATGACTGGGATAGTTGAAGCTGTGGACCTGTCTCACCTAGACCTTGTAGGTTATCTACAAATAGTTGCTGGGTGGCTGGGTCATCAGCCTTGGCAAATGGAAATATGGCTTCTCTAAACTGAACATCCCTCCTGACAAAGAATGAGTTATTGTGCAAGTCAAACAGGATATAGCCTTTCTGCACTTTAGAGTACCCCATGTGCACAGCTGACTTTGATCTGGGCATGAGTTTGTCATGTTCAGTGAGATTCTTGGCTAGAGCTAGGCACCCAATGGTTCTCAAATGAGATAAACCTGGTTTTTTGCCGTACAATCTTTCATATGGAGATTGGAACTGAAGCACACTGCTAGGCAGTCTATTGATCAGGTAAGCAGCTGCTAGGACACAATGACCCCAAAATCTGATAGGTATTTTTGCTTGAAACTTGAGGGCTCTGGTTACTTCTAGTAGATGTCTGTGTTTCCTCTCAGTCACTCTATTTTGTTGAGGAGTGTAAGGACAAGACCTTTGATAGATAATACCTAGTGTTTTGAATATATTATCACATACTGAATTCACAAATTCAGTACCATTATCAGACCTTAAGACCTTGACCACCTTGTCAAACTGATTCTTAGTATACTGCAAGAACAGTTTAAGAGACACACACACATCTGATTTGTGTTTAAGTAAGAATATCCAAGTCATTCTTGAAAAGTCATCAACTATTTTAAGAAAATACTTATTGCCATCAAATGTAGTTGTATTATAAGGTCCCCAAAGATCAACATGTATCAAATCAAAGCAGCTATTGCTTTTGATGATACTAGAAGGAAATACAGGTCTAGTTTATTTTGCAAATGGACACACTAAGCATTTAGACACCTTACACATATTAACTTTATTCATATTGAACATCTTGGCCAGTACAGTTGAAGACACATGTCCTAGCCTTTTATGCCACAGCTCTATATCTGATTTCTTGTCTGTGAAAGAACCAGCATCAACAGAATATGCAGATTCCTTAGCCTTACTTGCATCACTTTGAGTGAATTGATTCCATAGCAGATACATACCCCCCTCTTCTCTACCAACTTCCTTCACCTTCCCAGTGTAGAGTTCCTAGAAAACACAGAAATCAGGGAAGAAGGAGACAGAGCAGCCCAATTCCTTGGTTATTTTGCTGACAGACATCAAGTTATACTTGAATTCTGGAATATGAAACACATTAGTAATCAAACTTTTAGATGGTAGACTACAAGAACCAATATGAGTTACTTTAGTGATACCACAATTTGGTAAGCACACATCCTTAGGAGTGTTAAGTTGAAGGACAGATTCCTTTAATAGCATCTGCAGTTTAGACACCATATGGTTTGTTGCCCCTGTATCCACTATCCACACATCACTATTTTCAGTTACACATAGAGCCTTACCTGCATTGTTTGCCTTATTGTAATCAGGTGCATTGGCTCTTGAACCAGACTGTTGATTCATCATCATAAGAATTTGTTTATATTGATATTTTGTAAATGTACAATCCTAAAGTAGTTGTTTGATCTCTCTCTCAGCTGTCTTGTTAGAATTAGTGGTTGGTGATTTGTCTGCAGTGTGCTGTACTGTGCTATTCCTACTCCACAAAGCTTCATCAGTCACATTTGTGTTCAAGCCATAAGATAGTTAGCCTGACCTGACTGCTGAGATTGATTTGTAAGGCTATTGGTGTCTGCATAGACCATGTTTGCACTCTGAGCCTTTCTTTTTTACTTGAAATCTGGAGGATACCCCACCACCTTGTAGCAGGATTCTTTGGTGTGCCCCCTACACTTACAAAAATCACAGATTAAGGATGTATTTTTCTTGAACCTATTGCTCATACCTGAACTGTTTCCAATTCTCGAGTACATAGCCACTAACTCAGAAGTTGATGCATATAGTCCCAAATTGTTGATTCCTGTAACCAAAGTCTTTTGACTCTCATCTCCTACTATCATAGCATACGCTTGATTGATAGTAGGTAAGGGATCTATCATGAGGATTCGACTTCTAGTTTGATGATATGTGTCATTCAGTCCCATTAGAAATTGATACAACTTTTGTTTATTCATGTGGGCTATAAAACCTCTAGACTTCTCACAATTGCAGCAAGGTGAGGGCACTAACACTTCAAACTCATCCCACAACGCTTTCAGCCTTGTATAATATGCTGATACAGAGGTTGTTCCTTGTTGTAAGGTAGGTATTTCTTTGTGTAGGCTATAAGTTCTTGATCCATCAACTCTATCGAACCTCTCTTACAGGTCAGTCCATACACTCGAAGCATTCGATGCAAACGCAATTCCACTCAACAAACTCTTCGAGACTGAATTCATAAGCCATGACAACACAATTGCATATGCTCTTTCCCATCGGCCCCACAGTTCTTCACCATACATTTCTTTCCTGCACGTTCCATCCACAAGCCCTAATTTGTTTCTACCTAACAATGCTAATTTGATTGACCGATTCCACAAGGTGTTGTTTTCAATACCTTGCAACTGGAACGAGATGATGCGTATACCACTCACATTTGTGGGGCTAAGAAATAGGGGATGATTATAGTCAATACCTTGTCCATTGTTACCTGCCGAGCTTGCTGAACTTGGTATACCCACTCGTTGAGCTGAATCTGTGGCTTCACCTGTCATTTCTTTAACCTTTTGAGCTCTTTGTTGCGGAAGTTAGTGTTGGTTGCAGTTTTAGCTTCGACAGAGCTCAAATCTGCAAACTACAAGCTAACTACTTTAACTGATTCTTTGACTCTGATCTTCGAGTCTTTGACTCAGCTATGTTACCTCTTTCAGTGACCAATGCTCTGATACCATGAGCTTAGTTGAGCTCTGATTCTTCACTGATCAGCCATGAAGAATCTGGAGATGAAGAAAATGAGGAAGAGAGAAGGAAGAAGATTTTATTTTAGGGCTAATCTGTGACAAATGTCCATTGTCTTAATAGTACATAGTTGCTATATGTGTATATATAGCTAATTACATTGACTTAACTGACTAACAAATTAGTTAGTTAGTTCTAACTATGTAACTAACTAAAATGACCATAATGCCCTTATTTCTAACTGATTTTTCTAACTCCTTTAACAACTTCCTTTACATCTCAACACCTAGAACTTAAGATTTTCCTTCCAATTTTGAAATTGCTTGATGAAGTGGTGATTGTGATGTTTCAACATATATATAATGTTAAAATCATTACAATTATGTAACATTATTGTGCCAAACTTAATAAAGATTTTGTACTTGATATTTGCAAGTGAAGGGACATAACATGTCACTCTTGACAAAGTATTCAAGATTTTGTACGTTGTGCTCTTGTATAACATATACAACTTAATTATATTATGATGATTTTGTACGTTGTGCTCTTGTATAACATATACAATTTATATTATTTCATCCATTTATTTTTATTTGTCCACTTTGAACTATGCATGTCCCTTAAAATATAATGGTTAAATGAGTAGTTTATCACAATACTCATATTACTTGATGTATGCTTTAAGGTCTTGTGAAATGATTTGAAGGAATAAGTAATTATTATTGAGGTTAAAATATAAAAGAATAAATGTCTTTACTTGATAGGTTAATAGTGACAAATAAAAGTGAAAATTTATTTTCAAAATAGAAGACAAGTAAAAGTGAACAGAGAAAATAGTTATATAAATTTCAAGTGTCGAAAAATATTTTAAAGTGTGAAATTAACTTATAAATAAGCAATTATTTGTTTGGATAAATATGCAGAAACTGGAAATAAAAAAAATGTTTTGAGAAAAAAGTGTTGATAAGTTGCTTTTCTATTAAAAAAGTGACTAAAATTACTTTCATATTTTTATCAAAAGTATAAATTTAAAAGTATATTTGTAATAAAAAAGGAGGAACGGTGGATATGCGGTCAAGACTCAAGAGGAGGTTCGTAATTTTGTTTTGGGAATAAGAAAAAATGTTGAGGATAAAATTATAAAAATTTGTTCAAGTCAAAAGGTCACTTATAAGCTAAAAAGTCAAAAATTGAAAATGACTGATTTATAATTTTTTTTATTGACTTTGATTTATAAATATTTGATTTATAAGCATTTCAGATATTTACCAAAATGTTAAATAAGCTAAAAAAAATGCTTACAAATTAGTTTGATCAATTTATAAGGCCGAATGCACTCTTAATCCCTCTGTTTTATTTAATGTCTTAATTTAATGAACATGAAATTTAAGTAAATAAGGAAAAAAATTTAAATCTTATGTCTTAAATTAGAATCTTATATTCATGAGCATGTTATGCAAAATGTCAAAATTACGTAATTACAAAATATCAAAAGTAAAATTGAAAAGATTTTTTTAAAAAAAAACAACAGAAATACATAAATTATAATGTAAGAATATATTAATTTATATATATATCGCTACTTAAAATAAACTGAATTTTATTGAGGCTGTAACAACCCATTAGGTCGTTTTGAGTATTAGGATTTTTAGTTCATAAAACACTCATCCCGTAAATTTTTAATTGGGTATTTTGGATTTTTCCATAACTATGAATTTAGATAACATATTTAGTTAATGGGCTAAAGTAATAATATATTCAATACCCTATACCACTTATTCTATATTCATTAAAATAAGTTAATAGGTTTTATCACTTCAATACATAAGGGTTTTAGAAAAGAAAAAAAAGAAAAAAAATTACCTGCGGCGTCACAAGAAGCGTCTGCACAATCAGGTAAGAGCTTCATAATTGTCAAGTTGTTGAATGTTTAACAAATTGTTAGGATTATAATATAATGATACATTGTTAATGGGAAGACAATTGGAGGGCCAAGAATTTACCAATGAATTCTTAATGATTAGGCGTGAGGATATAGAATTATAGTTATCAAACTAACAATTACAATACTATATCACCATTCTAACTAATGCTAGGCCAAAATATAAAGAATGCTAATTAGAATATTGAAAAACCAGGGAACATTAGCATGTGCTGATTATCAAAATAATTGGGTTCATATTAGTATTATTTTATTATTATTATCATATGAAATTATGAAAGTAATAGGAATGTAATATGTGAACTTCAATAGGAATTTGGCGTGTTGTTGCCACTGATTTTGTAACCAGTGGCTTCAATTTTAATTATTACTATATTGTTTTACATTATAAATCAAGTTTTGACATATTGAGATATGTAATTAAATATTAGGTATAGTGTTTATATGAAATTCATCAAAGTTTTATTATTTGGAGGAATTAAAACTTAACCCTATGCTTGAGTTTTAGGGAATTGATAATAGAATTTGGTGAGTTGTTGGGTCTAGGTTAAACATATATATAGTATGGATGTCTACGAACTCGTTTACTTATAAATATAGTATACTTGATAGATTGGAAACGTTTTGAGGCATCGAAGAAAGAGAAATCACCGGTGAATTAACTTGCTTAACTTTGGTTCTTCGGTGGAGGTATGTTATGGTTTTATTCTATATCATAGATAGACTTTTAATTGTGATTGATATTCATTGAGTAATGTGTGAAGTTTACTATGCATTTAATTATTGTGGTTTGGATGGTTGATATGTTGTTGTGATTGGTCTGAAATTTTGAGGTCATGATAGCCATAATCTTGAACTTTTCCTATCAAAAATGGTGCCTTCAATAAAGAAGGTTTGATAAAATACTGTTAATGAAGTGAAATGTAATCATGAAGAATGATAAATTAATTATATTTGGATCGGGTGTCACGTTCCGATATGGTATATTTGGATCGGATGTCACATTCCGACACGGTCTATTTGGATCGGGTGTCACGTCCGGCACGGTAATATTAAAGGAAAATAAATTAAAATGACTTAATACTGCCCAATCTCCAAAACTCATTTTTTAAAAGAGTGTGATGTGGAGGGTTGAGTCCTCATGTGTGATCTTGATGTTGTTGACTGGTTATGTAATTGTTCATTGGTTGTCACCTGTTAAGTGTTGTTGTTGATTTTTCGCTATTACTTTATGCATGTTGATTTCTATTTTGAGTCGACCGATGATACCTACTCAGTACATGTTGTCCTGTACTGACCTCTACTTGTATCTTTTCTTGTTTTATTCTGTGGAGTGCAGCGAGTGTTCCACAGACTTCGAGTCAACCTCAGCTCTAGTCAGTCTCAAGATCATCGAATTTCAGGGTGAGATATCCTTCTAGCTCATGATGGATTCTCTCGGTTATGGCATGGTGTCTTTAGTTTTCGGACACATTTTGTTATTTATTCATTCTGGTGTTTGATATTTGCAGACTTAGTTTTAAAATTTAGATGTCCTTCATTCGATGACTTTCAGATTTTGGGGAACGTCAAGTAATAGATTTTAGTGACTTTTGTTATTTCTGACTTTAATAAGATTGAGCTTCCGCAATATTGTCGTGATTTATAAATTGATTCGTTAATGTAAGTTGAGGTTTGTATCGTTGGTTCTTCCACCTAGGAAGTTAAGTGTGGGTGCCTCTCACGGCCCATTTTAGATCGTGACAGAGGCTGTAAAATTTATGCTACTTCCACCATTGGCTATTTCAATTTTCAAATGAGCGGAGAATGTAGGAACGCTTGGTCTGCGGCATTACCACATATTCCTTATTAATAATCTCTCCATCTAATTGCCATCTCTTGTTGGTTATGTCGTTTCACTCACTATAAGAGTAATACTGTATTACTAATACAACAACTATATAACAACGTGAGTTTTGGTGCATGGTGAAATTGTTTCATCATTAATTAGAAGTTTCGGATTCGAGTCCTAGATATAATTTTTTTTTATTGAGAGTGTTACTCCTGAATGAATTCTATATGCACGATCTGAATTTAATCGGCATTCTTAATACGAATTCTGAACATTAGGTGGAAAATCAAAAAAAATAATGAATACAACTACTATATCAAACTTATCCACATCCTCCATGTTTTATTGCCATGCTTCTAATTCTTCTTTGATTGGACTGTTCCAACATTCAACTATTGAAAAAAGTAGTACTACTTCAATTACTAAATGAACAAAAAGAGAAAACAAGAATTAAAAGGGGTTACCGAGTTGTCTAACTTAGAGTTACATAAATATTAGTAAAATAGAGATTACATATGTATATATTAATAAAGTAATGAATATTTATGTTGATAGTAGTGATGAAAAGTTTTGTTACCCATGTACTCTTTTCACCGCAATTTATGTGAGATATTTTTTTTAGTCTATTTAAAAAAAAAAAATTAATTAAAAATGAATATTATTTATTTGTAATTAAAAATAACTTAATTTTAAAATTTTATTTTATTTTTAATGAAATAATTTATAGCAACATACATATCAATGAGTGTTTTATACCATATATTTCAAAATTCTTCTTTTATTTAAAAAAATTGAGTCAAATCAAACGGTGTCACGAAAGTTGAGACGGAGAGAGTATTAATTATTCCTTCTTCTATCATGTATAAAATAATACATAAATTTACTCATAATTTATATATATATATATATATATATATATAAACAAAAATGAAAACAATGAACTAAATATCGTATTAGCAATGTTATATATATTTTATGTACAAAAAAAAAGAGAAAAAATCAATATTGTATTATAACTTATGCTAGATTAAAAGTGAAGATTATTTTTCCCTATTTTAATAATTAAACAATACATAAAATTATAGTAATTTTAATACATGAATTCTTGTCTAACCAGCAACTAAACGACCACTATTGATTATAGTTAGATATTTTGCTCCTCTTTAAATTTATGATACTCTACTAATATCTTTTTTGATGTTTGTTGTCCCTTAAATACTTTTCCACCAACTTAGAATATAATATATATTATTCTCTTTATAACTTTATGAGTTTGTTCCCAAAAAAAGGAGTCACAAGATATATACGAATATTCGATTCTTTTATACTTAAAATTCTTTGTTCATATTCGATGAGGAACAAGTGAGTCCCCAAAACTTTTGTATATTTATCCATATATTGTCCCTCAACCAGGGTCCAGGAATAATTTATATTTTTTTAAATTAAAAAAAGAAAAGAAAAGACAATCTCCTTTTCACATAGGGATTAAATTTATTCAACTATTTTCTATAACTTCTTAACCATGTCTTTTTTTGTCGAACCATTTTGATTCTAATACTAATTGTTTTCTTTAGTAGCTCAACGTAATTTTACTTTCCAATTGGTGCTCAAGTTTGATCTCCACAAATTTGACTCTTATCTTATTAAATGTTGATTAAATAAAAAAATTTGAGATCAAATTAGATAATCCAATTCCTAATAAATTGTGTTATTCATGTAAAAGTTAAAGAAAAAATCCATAAATAATTGGGAAAAATGTAAAAAAATAATTAAAACAAATTGCGGTGAACGTGGATCGAACACGTGACCTTCAGATCTTCAGTCTGACGCTCTCCCAACTGAGCTATCCCCGCTTGACGATACACTATCAGTTAATTAATTAATAGTTTTTGGTATCACTCATAAGTTTCTAATTTCACTGTTTTGGAAGCTCAATGTCAAAGGGTTAAAGAAGAAAAGAATATAAGTGAGCCAACATACGCAAAATTTATCAATCAGGAAATACTTATATGTATATAAATATATGAAAAATAAATCAATAAAGACAAGTAATGAAGATCTGTAAAATTTGCAAACAAGTTTAAAATTGGTAAAGATTGTACTAAAGCCATTACATGTAAACATAAGTCTTTCAAATCCGATAAAGACATATAAATAACTTACATATGTATTAAAGGAAGATTGTATTATACATACAAAAATGCAATATTAAAGTTGTTAATCCATCGTTGTAGGGCAACAAAGGATGAGGATAAGAGGGCAAAGGGGTAAAACTTTTGTTTGAAATTTGCTTAATGCTGAATATTATGAATTAAATATAATTCAAATATCATGATAAAAATCAACTAGGGACCATAACGTATCCGAACCATTTTAAAAAGAATTGGATTTAGAGGATAACCATACATCTTAACCATTTTAAAAGCCGAGGGATTTGAAGTTTCGGCCATATGTTTTAACCCTACATCTTCCCTGGATTTCCAAGACTCTAGTTGGTCATAATGGATCAACTCCACATTGAGTTCTTGATTACAGTATTCATTTTATTTTTTATTTTATTTTAAAAAAGGTAATTTCAATAGCATGTCATGTTTTCAAATCAATATTTTTAGGGAAAATGCATAAAGTTGTACCGAAAAGTCAGTTACACAGTTAAACTATCATGATGACCTATTACACATCTAAACTATTTAAAACTGAAACTATTACATACCTGAACGCATAACATCACTCTCATAGTATGTGGTGTATTACACTCACTACCACATGACGCCACATCATCGCCACGTCAGAAATTATAATTTTTTATTTTTTTCTTTTCTTTTATTTAATAATTAACTTTTCTTTTATTAACTATATTTTATACTAATTATCTCCTAATTAATTATTAACCACCCATCCGATTTTTTATATTTCTATTTTTTTCTTTTCTTTATTAATTAACTTTTTTTTATTAATTATATTTTATACGAATTAAATCCTAAGTAATTATTAACTACCCATCAATTATTAACCGCCCATCCGATTTTTTATATTTCTTTTCTTTTATTAACTATATTTTATACTAATTAACACCTAATTAATTAATAACTACCCATCCAATTTTTTATAATTTTTTTTCTTTTCTTTATTAATTAACTTTTTTTTTATTAACTATATTTTAAACTAATTAACTCTTAATTAATTATTAACCACCCATCCGATCCCCCCCCCCCCCCCGCCCAAACCCCAATCGTCTTCTCCACCAAAATGGGGAGAAGAATTCCTCTTCTTCTTAATAGATTTTGAAAGGAAAAAAAATCAAGATTCAAAATGGGGAGTAAATAGAGGTGAGTGTGAAGAAGAAAGGATGTGGGATGAGGTGATTTTGTTTTTAAAATTTTTTTACTTTAATGGATTTTTAAAGAAAAAAAATCAAGATTCAAAATGGGAGTAAGTGGAAGTGAATGTGAAGAAGAGGATAGGTGGGTGTGAAGAAGAAAGGGTGTGGGGGTGAAGTGATTTTTTTTAATTTTTTTTTTACTTTACAAAAAATTTAATGCGCTTTTTTTTGTCACGTCAGTTGTAGAGGGATAATAGTTTCACTCTTACGTAGTTTAGGTGTGTAATAAACCACCATGATAATTTAAGTGTATAACTAACTTTTCAGTACAACTTCTAGGAGGAATTTCTGCCTATTACATATTTTTATGAATTCAGACCAAAATAGGACCAGTTGATAACCTTCTGATCTTTGGCCCGAGTCTACCCAGGCTAAGCAAGATACACCAAGCAACTTGACAGGGTATCTTACCCAGGTAACAGTATTCTTAAATATTACTTGAAACTTACCAAATTAATGAACTCTATCAATACCAAATACCAATGCAGAATTTGTCTTTGGTATTTGGAAAGAAAGAAACTCAAAGGATCTTTAAAGGGAAGGTGACACAAGGAGATCATGTAGCAAAGGAGACTACCTGCAACTGTGTTAGAGCCCCAAGGAGTTTGCAACAGAGACTGAAACATTCCATGTTCAACACCAACCTCTTTATATAGTTCAATTGGGGTGTTCCCTATTGAGTAGCAGGTTGTATAATGACCACACTTGTTTTGTTATTTTGACTTGGTAACAAATATAATCCGCCAGTTACCAAAAAAGAGAGATCAAAAAGGAGAAACTTCTGGTCAAATATCCATGGAGACTAACAGTAGCATCACATTATTTCAGTACAACAGCATTCAAATTATTTATGCAGACACTATAAACAGGTCAGAGAAAAGAGATTCAGCAAATTACAAATGGAGTAGTACTACCAAGCAACAAAATTTATCTAATGGATATCAGGTATTCCACCTGACACCACGTTCTCATCCACAGGTTTAGGGCCACCACATGATCTTGAGACGGATTCAAACAGCTTCTCGATCTCTGGGGCACATCTTGTAAATGGCCGACTCCAAAAATTGTACCTTGGATTCTGTTGAACAACGAAATACACTGTTGAGAAGATACTAAATGGAATGAAGATTGCATGAGCATAAATATACACAAAATACCTTTATCAGCTCAATGAATGTGATCAGAAGACCCCATGGATGAGGTCGATTTACAATCAGGCGTTCTAATAGGACTCTGGTTATCTGTTCTTGGATCATTTCCTGCCCATTTTCAGTAAAATTAGTAACTTAGAACAATCCAAAATATAACTAAACAAATCAAATATCTAACCTGTCTTCACACAGAGCATAATTATAAATATAATATAATTATAGTAAGTACTCATTCAGCATTGCAGAAAATAATTGCTAAGTTGTGTAAAATAAGGATAAGGCCAATAGACAAGGAATGCAACCAAATCAAACACACCCTGGGTATTTTCATTAATTAACTATTGTAGCCTATCACTTTGCAGTTCTCAAATATGTAAATTTCATTTCAAAAACATGAAAAATGTATCAAAAATCAAAAAAAATATGTATTTTGACCCTCTTACTTTGAAGCCTCCAATAAGGAAAGGAGAGGGGGAGGGGAAGAGTTTGTGCGTACACATATATAAACACTTTGACCCTCTTAAATCATATAGAGGACCACCTAATCAAGATGAACATCATCATTGAACAATTGAAAGCAACAATTATAAATAAAAAAAAAACAAAAAAAAAAACAAGTGACAACCACAAATATAAATCGGAAAACTAAAAGAAAGCACTTGAGCACCTGGTTTGATTCCGCAAATAGGTAGAGCAGAATAAAGGAAAAGTAATGTGTGTGATTATTTGGGTATCGCAATTGGTTAGCGACTGCATTCAAAAACAAGTAACGCCCCTCGGTGTCCAAGTCCATTATCAAAGTCTGGAAAACATCTAGAGCAGCACCAACCAAGAATACTGCAAATGGAACACTACTGGGCATCGACTGTGCATGGGGAGTCTTTGCCTGCAGCTGCTGGATAGCCTACAGCAACCCATCAAATCTAATAAATACAGGGTAATGAAAATGAACCAAAGAAAAACATGCAATGCAATTACAGAAGAGGAAAAGCTTAGCAAAAAGCGGATAGGAAAATCAAACAAACCTGGAATAAATTAAAATGTAATGACAGAGCACTCAATTTGATTTCACTAGCACACAAATTTTCCGCGAGAATATTTATGGGGTACCATCATACGAGTAAGGACAAGGGAAGAAAGCAGTTGAATCAAGACTTTACCTGCATTCCAACATAGAGTACAAGGGAATTGATAAGGGGTACATTGTAGCGCGTCCCAGCCTTAGCAGCTTCACTTGGAGAGAGCAGCAACTTCTGCTTCAATTCACTCAAGAATGGAGACCCCTGTTGCCTTGTCTGTGATCATTCAGGACAGTATAAAACAAGATGAGCAGACAGAAAAAGCCATATGTATATAGTGTAGTTCATTCTCCTAGTCCTCTCACCCCACACCTATACACATGCTATGTACAGCGAAGAAACAAGATTTTCATTATGTTACGATTACCTTCAGGTATTCATCCACATCACCCTTCATCTGCTTTGATTTAAGAGCTGCATCAACTTCAGAAAGAATGCGAGGGGATTGACTAATTTCTGCGAGTAGATCAATCTATGGACACCAAAAAAGAGTTCATTGTCAAACTTGACAACGGTAAAGAAAAATATGAATAAGTATCACAAAACTAATTACCTTCAAGTTGGGAGTTGATGGATCAGGAAGCCTCATGTTGCGAGGAAATGCACTTAAAATTATATTTCGCATCTGTATGCAGCTTGGAGGAATAACATCACAGAAGCTGAAATGGTAGTCACAGAGGAACTCCGGAAAATCATGGAGGAGAACCAACAAAACCCTGAGAGTCCCTTTATACAGAAACTGGACCTAGAAGGTGAAGAAAGAACATAAATTGATATCCAGATTTTAAGCAACAACACACGACAGGAAAAAAAAAACTCAAAATTTTTCGAAACCAACCGGTTCTCCTAGCTCAGCATTCCTCAGAAAAGGCTCCATAAACTGGAAGAGATCCACCAATAGTCGCTGAAAGTAAGGCCACCCCTTCTGAGCATTTCCAGCAAGTAGTTTTGGCATAAAACTTCGGTGACTTGCAAGTTCAAGCCATGCAAAGCTGAAAGAAACTCATTAAGTTAGTCACTCAGACAAGCACACAAATGTACCTTATAGTAGATTACACATCAAAGAAAAAACCCAATAACTAATCCTATTACAACACACTCTGGTTTCTTTAGTGTAACAAATTAATGTCCAAACAAAATTAGATACATATCATCTCTGGAGAGGATAATTAATACAGTATATACAATTATCTGTCTGGAAAATGCAGCAATACTTAACCGATCCGTTTACAGAAACATTGATACTATACCAACCAGAAACATTGTACCTGAATCCTGGAACTTTGAGGGGCTGAAGGGCATGGAAAGCATTGGCTAAAGCTGTTAAAACCTGAAAGGGCCCCAGTGGAGATCAGTTTTGTAACTGAAGATCTAGTCATGAACATATACAGGGAAAAATAAGAATTTACCTGAAAATTTGCACCATCAAAAACAGGGTCCAGGGAACTGAGATCCACTAACCAATTAATGAAAAGCCTAAAATACGGTCTAGGATTAAAGATCATCTTCTTATCATCAGCGTCCCTCTGGATGAATCTTACAGTGACAGCGAGAACCTGTCAGAGAAAGAAAAGTTCAATAAGCCTAGAGACCAGATAAGAAGCACTAACCTACAAGAAATTACAGATCATTCACATACCTTTGGCAGCAGCAATAATTTACTAGATCCTTGATCCACAGGATAAAACTAGAAAGAAGACACATAGCAATCAGGCAACAACTCCTATTCTAATCTACGGGAGGAAAATAGAAAGTTCTTCAGAAATATATACCAACCTTCAAAATTGAGAACACTAATTTGGCATAGATATCGATTGCAAGGAACGATAGAGGTTGAGCTTGGTGAGATTGAGGGGTGGAACTCATCACCTCAGACGAAAGGCAATGCGAAACAGAAAGTTCCTGAATAATCAAATAATTAACTTGCAATAAAAGCTTAAAAACTTGATCAATAGAGTTTGACTAATGGAATAGGTAAAAATTACCGTGAGTCTGCGGAAAAAACGATCTGAAGTTTCATCGCCTTTTAATAGGCCACTCTGGTTTAATTGCAAGATATAATGAGCATGAGTTGCATCATTCGCTCCAGGAATTTCACAAATACGGTACCACTCGGCAAACAACATAGAGACCTACAAATGTCAGTGATCCAACAGCTTAAGAAAGAGACTGAAAGGAACAGATGAAAACTACCTCTTTATAATTAATCCCAGGATAACTTGCTCCCCAACCAAACGAGCCCTTGGGGAAAAGCAGCAAAACACATTAAATAATAAAAGGAAATACCTGCTCACGGAAACTTGCAGTATCTGGTTCAACACATTCAGAAACACCATAATCTTCTCTGGTACCAGTAGCAGTCACAACAATCTGCTCAAATATTGACATGAAATCAGAATGTATGTAAAGCAGAGGTGGACATGCCTGTTTTACTTTTTAAGTCATAGTGTACAAATCATCTGGGTCTAATGGTTAGTTCAAAAGGTTGGTTGCACCATTTGCTACAATCATTTAACTGACCCTGTATCTTTTTTTGACAAATAAACCAGTAATATTCTTTAAAATACATATTTGTACTTCCTATTGTTTATATACAACATATACTTATCACTGACAACATGATTCCCATTCAGATAGAAAATTAAGAGAGATACAAAAATTACATAAATAGATAGATGCAGAATCATACAAAAGTTTCTCGAGATTGAAGGGAGAAAGGGGCCTTACACACCTTATGAATGTGTTCTGCAAATATAGGTAACCAAAATATTGTTTTATTGCTGGGGTTGTTCACAGTTCTCTTCTGGAGAGTTTTTTTTTTCCTTAGCAGATAAAGTTTAGCAAGATCTCAAACTAGAAAAGACATAACTGCAAATTTTTACATATTAAGGAAATAGTGAAGTAAATAAGGTATTCTTCTATAATAATTTAATCTTTTAAATGAAACAGTACACACAATGCAACAAGGCATGTGGTATGCACAGGTTGTTGGTGTAAGACTCACTACTATTCATCATAATATTTTTGATAACTGAAAAATCCTCGAGGGCCAGCGGGCACACTTAGATTATTTGTTTGAAGACACAAATAAATAAAAAGATCTGTTCAATTTCTAACAAGTACAAAAGCTGGCCATTTTCTAACCAATTTGATCTTCTATGATCAGTTGGTACACAAATCAATATTGCACAATCAATATTGTCAAAGGGGGGATTTTGAGAAACCTTTTTGTCTCTAGATTGCTTGTTGCTATCCTCCTTCCCAAAAGTAACACTAGACAGCGCAGCAGCATTAGCACCAGGGTTCTTAGCAATCTCCACTAGTTGTTGTAGAGACTCAGGAGAACCTGGTCTGGCTGCAATCTGCACCATGATAAATATAGGTAACAACCTACCTCCGAAAAAAAGAAAAAGATGGGAGTAAAAAAGGCAAGACGAAAGAGAAGATAAAGGACATGTACCTTAGCAAGTGCATCAACAAGGTTTTGTAGCTCTGATATGACTCTAGAATCACTTGTCACCAGCGTTTGAATAAGAGATACGGCAAATTCAGTAGCAGACTCTGCATGTCAGACAAAAAAGAATTAGTGTTTTGTACACTCAACTGAACATCAATTGAAAGACAAGTTACATACTGTTTCTGCCAGCATCAAGTAATTTAGCCATGTGCACATTATACTCGGCAAGGTTTAGCAGTTCACTGCGTATCAAACCAACTGTAATGTCTTTGTTGAACTTCCGTTCTTCATCAGAGTAAATTACCTGCCAAAAAATAGTAATCAAATGTAGTGATGAAAAAGGTCAGCTTCCAAACAATCAACTTTATCGGTGCATATTCATTTAATGGAAGGGTCAGCAACCTGCATGAGTTAAACTAAAGATAACGACCTGTCCAACATTAACATTACGGCATAACAAACAACAAATACGCGTCAGTCTCAAACAAGTTGGGCCAGCTATATGAATCCTCACTTCTTCATTTAAGCTCATTCCATCATTATCATACTAAATAACAGTATATGTCCAGAAACATATCCTCGACTCGTGGTGGTTATCAGCTATATGGATCTTTTCCTTCCATTATGCCACATCTTTAACTAAGTCTGCAGTGATACCCATGCATAACACTATGACATGGCAAGTTAAGGAAAATAATTAATAGTTATTCTTTCCAATGAGGAACATGATATTGTAGCAAGTATTGATCTCATAGATTTATATCTCATTTTAAAGAGAAAGTTCACACATATAATGTGTTAACGAAAATTCACTTTTCAAGACCTGCATCCAACATTTGACATACTTCAGAAACCTCATACTTTCTAGAAATTAAATTAACCTGCCTAGCCATTATTGCCATCACTGTCTGTCGTACTCCAACTTCCCACAATTTTGCAGGGTAAGTACTAGAATATTTTGATGTGTCATGTGGACCTTCAATATTTTATTCTAATGCACTTTCAAACATATAACAGAACTTGATAAATTTGAAGGACCCAACTTCTACCCCCCACAACCCATGGCAGCAGTTAAAAACCGCCTAAAAAAGAAAACAATTAGAGTTGAAACCTCCAACTCTTGGTGTCAAAAAAAAAACGTTATGGATCACTATCCAGAGGCAGAACTCATTCAAATATACTGTTCTTTTCCTTGTGAACCATTCAACTATACATGGCTACAACTTCTAAGGAGATGACTGCTTCCAGAAGAAACAGAAGTGTCATTCAAATGCTTGAGTTTCCAAATTACTAGGAGTTGCTTGCACAAAGGACTTTTCAAAGTATAAAGAACATATTCTTAAACTTCATTTTAAACTACCATTAGATTCCAACGACCAAAACTAGATGACATTGTTATACCAAGTAAACACAGCACAGCAGATGAAGAAATTGAACAATAAATAGAGTCCTGAAGAGATATGATTATAACTAGAGTGCAAGCAAACCTTCAAACTGCATATAAAGAGGAGAAAATACACTCTTAACTTAATTATCAAACCATACATACCGAGGAGACTATAACAAATTAATAAATACGAAAAATCAAACTTGGGGTCAGTTCCGTACCCAACTAGTTAGCTCCTTAACAAAAAGCTTGCTAACATCACGGATTGAAGACAGAATAGCAAGATGAGCACCAACATGTGCACTATTTGTAGCATTCTCATACAATCCCTTGAAAGCCTGCAGAAAGAACACTTTTTAACTTTAGAAACGAAATCATGATGATCTAGAGATTATTTCCATACAATTCAGATGAAGATTAACCTTCTGGGCCACTGCCAAGGCGGCCTCATCTCTACTAATACATTTGAGGATTATTGCCGGAACTTCAGCAATAAGTGCCTGCAAACAAACATGTGAACACATGAGATTTTAATTACTTTTGAGAATGGTACCAATAATACATGTGTAGCAAAAAGGCTGAACTTAGGCCATCTTCACAGTCTATAAAAAAAAAATCTCAAGTCATAGCTCCCTCCTAGCTCCAACTACAGGGATTTTCTTTATACAGAGATCTGTCTGGAGCCAACCCTAGGACCAACTGCAGCCTTCGAAACTCAGGATGATGGGCCCACCCCTCTAACCTTCTCCACTTAGATACTAATCTTAGTTCACTTGGCATAAGGCTCAAACCAGATGAACATATGGGAATTCCCCCCCCCCCCCCATAGTTCTTTAAAAACAACTTAAGTACCAAGTTTTTTGCCGAGAATACTTCTAATATAAAGAACACAGGGATAATAAGTGCAAAATCACCCAATGTAACAGCATTCAAGGTTTCTTCACAAAACAAAAGAGGATACCTGAATTTCTGCCTCTTCAGCTTCTTCACTCACCAGGCTTTCAAGCTGTACAAGTACCAAACAAGATATATTAGCTATAGTACATTAGCATGAAACAAAAATGAGAACATATCTGCAGGAAACAATCAGAAGGAATTATACCAAGAACTGAATGAGCCTAAAGTATCAAATGATAAGAGAGGAAATAAGAAGGCAACTATAAGGACACAAAGATGATACAGAAATACATAAATAGCATTATGCACAACCAAGCTATCAGCATAACTCCAAAGACAAGACATATCCTGACAATAGTCTTCAAGAATTTGTAGGGAAACAAACAAACCTCTGTCATCAACACAGTGGGTTTGATTTCTAGAAACATGAAACAGATTAAGAACAGAAGAATGGGTCTCGAACCTTTTCAGAGATAATCTGGTACTTATCCAACGCATCACCAGTAGTCAGCAATGGCTCGGAGATACTATTTCCAACACGTTCAGAGATAGCTGTTGCATTTGATGGCTGTAAGGAAGCTCCCGAATCCTGTAAGAAATAATTAAAAAAATGTTGATCACGGAGGTTGTTAAATCGCCAAAATGCATTACACAACTAGAACCACTAATCCCAATCTAGTGTGTTTGGCTAAAAAGGGCAGCCCGGTGCACTAAATCTAGTGTGTTTGGCTGAATCCTCAATATCCATTCCTCTCAACTTGGGGGCTTTTCATTCCAATACACAGGAAAAGAACATGAGCCTACGGCATACAAAGGGAAAAAACCATAACCAACCTTTGCAAGACTTGATGGTTCCACTGGATGCAATTCAGGAGCTGAGACCGATGTGAATGGTTCAGCAATAGCCTCAGTTTCAAAACTGCTAGAAGTGACATTATCACCCATCCCAAGATGAGGAGAGGAAGCACTGAGATATAACAGACAGGAGGATAGGAACAAGAAATCCAAAATTACCATGTTAGTTGTGGAAGAGTATTTAAGAGACAAGTAAATGAAGAAGCCATCAACAAGAAAAGGGAAAAGACCTATTAAGTTGAGACGAAGTATCTATCTCTTCTGATATTTCCAGTGGCTGCGGAACAGCACTTATTCCTGCATTCATAAGGCCAGACGAGTAAAGGTTGGGGTTCATTTGTCCAGTTCCTGACATATACGCCCTGGAGACACCACCACTGCTGGAAGAAGTTGAAGGACCAGCAGGCACAGCATTTGAGCTTTGGCTTGATTGATTTTGCCAAGGTAAGCGGACGAAATCCTGTGAGACAAGTCGAAGGTGAGTTTATGTGTCCACGTTAATCAGCCAACCTCTTACAGAGGAAGCAACAGAAAACAAGCACCTCATAAACGCGTTGCTGAGAATGGGATAAGCGGCCAGGCTTAGGGCGAAGAGCTTCTGGTAACCCACCCATATGTCCTTGTGTATAAAGGCTTGCATCAAAGAATGAGGCACCGACACCCTCTCTATGTTTCCTCCTTATGGCAAGCTGTTGAGCTATTTCTCCATCAATAGTCTGTATAGCCTGCAAATGCATTACCCAGACAAAAACAAGACATGGAAAATGGTTCAGAGAGGATTAGTGAACTTAGACCCAGCAGAAGCACAATCAAATTTTTATACTCAAGGAAATTACTAGCACTGTAAATACATGAGTTATACAGATTATATTGGCTGCAGTTTATCAAATATTGAATCACTAACCAAAAGTCCTGTCAAAACTAGATTCATGATTAGGATTAGCATTATGTTTAATATCAACTAACACCTTTTCCAGCACTTAGAAGTATACAGTAAACAAAGACAATAGCAAGTTGCATGATATCTCCATGATACAAAAGAGTCCAACTTCCAATCCAAAATCTATCACATGGTGCTAATATTTCCCTTTTATCAAGGGTGTTAACATCAACAATCAAAACATCAAAACAATGAAAATGTGATGTTGCAGTCAACTGTTAACCATGGGAGACATGCTGTGTGTCAAAGAAAGAAGCAAGGCAACTAAACAAAACCCGGCATCTTGTATCGCTAACCATATTAAATCAAAACCATCAAGTAAGCGTACAACTACATCTCGAGACCGACTGCTTGAAACTGCATGAAAAGCAAGTTGAATAGCAAACCAGATGGATTAAAGTTCATGGGCCACTGTAGAGAATCCAAATCTTCTCTGTACATTATCTTTAAATTAGCAGGTGCTCATCTTCAGCAGATAAAAGAATCTTTTGAAGCAAACCACACAACTTCGCCTGTGAGAGCATGCTCACGCTACCAGTCCCAGTCAGGATAGAGGAAGGGGGTTGTCACAGGTTGACAAACAGTGTAAAACTAGTCAATTTAAAACAACTGAAAAACGTAACTTCTCAACCAGGCATGAATCATGCCTCATGCACTATCCAAAGAAAGGGATGATAATTTAGGAATTATGTATTATAGATGTAATTAGACATCTGGAAATCAATTATTATCCGATGTTGTAAAAACCATATGAGACCAAGTTTTATGAGATTCAAGTGCAAAGCCCAATTAAAGCATGAGCTATATAAAGAGATGGCTCAAAATTGAAGAAATAAATGAAGACAAGCAAGCAGAACATGAATACAAACATAAACAACAATAATATGGGTAGCAAAATCGTAATATTAACTTTAATTATGAAAAGTAAAAACAATGTATCACCTCAAAAACAATTTTAGATTTCTAATTTAATGTGAAGATACAAATTTAAGATTCTAGCTCGGGTATAATGATTAGTCCAATATCCCAATTTGGGTTGGCACTTTCATTATTTGATGAATCAACAGCTCTTTTCCTACAGTGTCTCCAACTATTTCCTATATCATTTTAACTATTGAAAAAATAATTTATAATACGTAATAAGCTCTTTAATATCTATTTTTTAAAAAGTGATGGAGGGCAGCCCGGTGGACTTAAGCTCCCGCTATGCGCAGGGTCCGGGGAAGGGCCCGACCACAAGGGTCTATTGTACGCAACCTTACCTTGCATTTCTGCCAGAGGCTATTTTCAAGGCTTGAACATGTGACCTCCTGGTCACATGACAGCAACTTTACCAGTTACTCCAAGTGATGATATTTCATAAATGGTATAACAGCATTAAGACAGTGAAGTAAAAGTTACAAAGTGTTTAAAGCCCCAAACATATCTAACATGTAATCTACATTTACAAAGGCCATATTGCACCAAAAGGCTAGCAAAGAAATACATTTGTGTTTAAGGCTCTGTGTATAACTCGTCACCAACATATTTTTTCATAAAGTTTGAGCATCAATTAGTCCATCACTTAACCAGTTATTCTTGTTTGGTGCCACCATTTTCAATATAGAGCATGTTGACCTACCTATTAAAAAAACGGAAAGAAAGGATCGAGCCTATATACCTTACAAATTAATCTAATCTAAAGTTGATTTTTGCCAAGGCGCAGAACATATTGGCATCTTCACTAAACGCCTCATAAGCTAAGGGAAGTACCAGCGATCGCCCCGACTCTTAGGCTTAAGAGCGCTTCAAGCGTGCTTTCTAATGCAAAATTTGTGATCCATATTATAGATTAGTCTTACTAAGATCACTACAACTGCCAACTATGTGCGATAAAAAAATAGTTCATGTATAGATATATGCGGCAAACCAGCCAAGCCCTGCCCACCTTACCATTTTACCACCAGCCCTATTCTTTTCTTTTTTTCCATTTTTTTCTTAGAATCCAGCATTTTCTTTTTAAGCTTTTTCATTTTATTTACAATCTAAACACGGATTAAAAATTAACATCGGATCCGCAATAGCAAGTAGCAAGTCCAACGACATCCTGATCTTTCAGGTCTAATTGCAGAAATTTTAATGAAAGAAAAAATGAACAAAATCACATCAATGTTTTTGATGGGATTGGAAGCATCTTTTTTTTTCCATCGAAAGAGTTGTATCAATCACGTGGACTTTATCCTCTCTATCAATTCTTCCAACAACCAGAACCACTCAGATACCCTCCTATTCTTTCACAGACATGATTTCATATTATAGATAAAGCCGGGAGACTCAAAAGTAAAAGAACTAAACTGGCTGACCTGCCATACAAAATTGAATGGTTGGCTTGAAACTCACTTAATAACCAACAGCCCTGCTCATGCCACAATACATATTTTTTCTAAAGTTAGGTTCCGTGCACAACACACCCAAAAAAAAAAAGTTTCACCCTGCCCCCATGCAATCTCTAAATGTATTCTGCTTAATCATCATTATCTCACAAGGGATTCATCCTTCCCATATTCAGTAGCCGCAACTAATGAAATTAGAAGGTAGAGGATAGGTGGAAGAAGTGCCCCCAGGGCTTTGATCAAGTGGTGAGAGTGTAGCACATGATGTGTGGTACAGGTACACGTCAAGGTCCAAACATGGGCACTGACAAAAGCCTAATAATTAAATGGAGAAACGTAGTTAACCACTGAGATTCTATTCCATGCTTTCCAAATGGAACGACCAACAACTCACATCACCTACAAGCCCAATCTGTGAGACACTGGATCCGGAAAAGAAAAGCAACTGAAGTAAAATGACATGAAGCAAACAATCATTGGACAAGGTTCAGGATTGTTGAGTGTTAGAAATGACACAACAAAGATTTACCAGAACTTTAACAAAACACAGAATGTCGAGTCCTGGATGGCATTTTACCATCAAATTCCTAGACATAAGAAAAGGCAGATTCAGAAACATACCTTCTCTGTTGCTGCTTGTTCAATCATGGCACAGCCAAGATCGAGATTGTCATTAGTAACAAGCTGAAGGGCTTGATCAAGGAGATCACTATTAATGCCCAATCCCTGAAGTAAATTGCGAAGCTGAACTGATATTGAACCACGTAAAGGTTCCTGAAACAAAAAGAATTCACAATTGTACCCAATAGAAAAAGAAGAAAAATTAGGAAATTCCGCAGTATCAAGATATCATCAGAAAGATCTGATGTCTAAATCAGACACTGAGAATGGTAAAAATGTATCCATCTACCTTGCATGTCACATGAGCAAGACTTCCTGACAGGCTAGCGACCATCAAATGCGCAGCATTACGTATGCGGGTCTCATCCGATTCCATGGCATAGTCCTGTCATGTGTCATCTTAATCAGGTAACAAAACAATTGAACTTTTCTGTTTATTTTTCCTTTCTTTTTTGAAGCAGGTGCAAAATTATGTAAGGGATGTATCAGAAGAAAAAACCTTCAAAACAAGTTCCTTTGTAGTCTGAGTTGCTATAGAAACACTGCGCTGCACAATGCTGGACACTATCTCTTTGATAGCTCTATCCATAGCAATAGGAAGTACACTGCAGAAAGGAATCAAACATGATAAGAGGGTTACAATAAAATTGGTAAGTTATGAACCAACCCCCAAGAGGGCAACAACTGCTATTACAGTTTCGAACCTCTGAAAATGCAACTGCAGACCCAGAGCATGAAGCTTAGGATTGACAATAACTTGCTGCTCTATATTAGATGCAGTTGCAGGAAGCTATAAGAGAACAATTATAAGTTAGAAGAAGTTATCCAAGAACCATTTCAAAAAAAATTGTCAAATAAGTAAAACACTACCACTGCCAACAAACCTGACTGACAGAGAATGGTGATTGCCCTTGTAAAAGACCTTGAGCAGAAGGAAGCTGATCAGACAGCCCAAGTGCTGCGAGCTTCTCATCCTCCGTCATTGGAGCAGATGGAAGATGAAGCGGAGCAGCATACTGAATCCACCACATAATCAATTCAGGAAACTTAATTATCATACATTCTGACACGACAAACCAAATAAAGCCCAAACCTGAGTTAAAATTCGCGAAGGACCACTAGGATGAGGACTGGCAACCTCAAGTGGTAGTTCAACCTGGTTTAGTGAAGATATAATGCCAGATTTGGTATCAGCCACAATCTGTGGTTGGGAAGATCCACCAACATCCTTGTTTGAGAAGTCGGGATTTCCTTCCACTTCTCTCACTCTGTCTTTAAGAAGAGAAGTTGGAACTACCTCTTTTAGATCCACACCAAGATTTTTGAACAGGACCTGGAAAGTGAATAAATAGGTAATACTTCTTTAACTACAGAACAGAAAGGTCACAAGCCACAAGTTAAAACACAAACCTCAATGTCAAATTTGAGATTCATTTTAAGATTTGGCATTGCATAAATCTCAGCAAGTAATCCAAGAATGCCCATGGTCCATGGGTTAGGTGGTTGGTATGCTAGACTGCTTTGGCATGGTTCCAGAATCTGCAGCTCACAACGCAAACTCAATGTCACCAAAAATCCAAAGAAGTCGTTAGGAAGAGGGGGACTGGGTAGGGGGAGGGGGGTACAAAAAGATATGTCAAGTAAGACAACCTTCGACGTGAAAGGAATAACTGCAATCATCAAACCTTTTTCATATGCCTGCATAAGAAAGAGAATAAATAAATAATCATAAGATAAAGATGCATTAATTCACAACCTGAACAAACCTCTATAATCAATGACTTCGGATCGATCTCCCGCGCCCTCAAGACTTGATTCTTTCCAATTGTGATTTTGCCTAGCCAGCTTCCAAGGTTTTTTAGCAAAGAACGCTCTTCTGAACTTGACTTTATCAACTCTGACCCTAAAAGAACCTGAAAGAAAATCGAAACCAGATATGAAGCAAATGAATATCACTTTCAGGCTTCAGCAGCACTGACTCAAGTAACGAGCAGTAGCTATAAGACCTTGCAATTCTCGTAGGTTGCTTGAACAATCTCTTTGAACAGAGATTTTGAATTTGCTTTGTCTAAGAACTTCAGGTACAAGTCATGAAAATTTGGCTCAATGCTTGCTCTGTCAAAGAATAAGCAAAGGCATAAAGGAGCAATCAAAGTTAGGGGGAAGGAAAAAGTGCAAATTCAAATTACAAAATAAAGCCGGGCCCACTATCATGATCTTTCTTCATCGAAAAATAAATATATTAAACACAAGAAATATAACGTAAACTAACCTTTTCATCACCATATACTGAGCAAACCACGGGTAGTACTGCTCTTTCAAAACTTCAGTAAACTCTTTTGCCTTAGCCTCAATATTTGCCGCAGATAAGTTATTTATAATAAATGAAATCTTATCCTGTATCTCTTGTGCAGGAGCCTGTGAAAATAATGAAACTTCACTTAAAAATTGACAGACGATATTACAAGGACCTAGCTTAGTCCCTTCAGCTTAACCATGCCATCTGTAATCCAAAAGACTCGCCGATACATCTAGACACAGCTACCAAACTTCATGATATGTACAAGGAAAAAGTCACTTATTCCATTGTAAAGACATCAGGATGTCACGTGTGTCTTGACCAAAATAGAAAACAAAAATAGTATATCCTAGAACCAATTGATAGGGATATGCTCACAATAGAGCAACACATATTTTGATGCAATAACATGGACATTAACCCATTTAAAACATGGTGGTACAAGAAACATGCAGTGTCACCAAAGGGATAAGAAACAAGAATACCTCTATGGGTGTTTCTCTTCTCTCTGCAGCAGCAACAAGTGTTTCAATATTCAATGCAGAACCAAACCCTATAACAAATCAGTGTCACATCCATCAGCGCCTCTATCTACAACAGCAGCAGGGAAAATAAAAAATAAAAATGAGTCTATGACAGGCCAAGTATTACTTGCAGAGGTAATGGCTCCAGACGGGCGAAGAAAACCAGGGGAAGATGTCAGTACTGCTGAAGTACTGCTTGGACCTTGTGGCTACAATTTAACAAGAAAAGAGTCACTTCATAACCTGCAACAGACTAATCATAATATGGCCAAAGACACGTCACGCAAGCTCATTGTATACCTTCTGAATGCCAGCATTATCACTTGAAGGAACTGTAGCAGGTTGCACTGCAGGTGATAAAGCTGGCTTCAAGTAGCTAGAGAGAGCAGCAGAGGGTTTCCTCTCCTCTAAGGAGCTTTGTTGCCTCTGAGGAAGCTGACTTGAAGAGGGTCCTTGCATACTTTGCTGCAAGCCACCCTGTCCAACCACTGGAAATGTTGGACCCTGAAGAAGTTAAAAAAATAAATTGAAAAGTGATTTGATTAGCCCAGGATAGTCATAAAACTACACTCTGAAACAACACCTACAAAACAAAGCACTAAACCTTTATCCATTGGGCAAAATGTTTTTTTCTAAAATCTTTTTAAAATGAATAATAATCAGACCAGAATAATAACTTACCTCGGTATTCATTGGGGAAGATGGGATAGGACCATGGAATTGATCAACAGCAGGACTGTGGCCTACCTCTGATTCAGAATGTGCCAGTGATAACCTAGCAAGTGCCCGTTCAATGAATGCAACAAGATCTGAATGAGTTGCTCGGAGATGAGATATTTGCAAGATATGGTTACAGTATTGCGGCCATTCAATCAGACGATCAACGAACTGTTCAAGTGCCATAATCCCAAAAACAAACATCTGCATGCAGAAAAGCTATCAATACTATGAACCAGAAATCTCATTTAAGAAGGGTAATCACTGAAAATAAACCTTTGAATCAGCAGGCTTGCGCAATGCATCCAAGACAGCTCGCAAGGCAATACCAAGTGCAAGATGAGTTACCAGCTGATTCTTAATAAGTGACCCTGCAAAAGCAAATACACACCACAACAAGAATTATAACCAACTAGGAAGATAATTCCCCAACCACCACTTGTGTGACTACACTGGGAATGTAGTTGTCGCTGGACCTTGTAATACTAATACCATCCTTTCATCAATCGTGTACTAAATTTCAAAAGCTATTTCTGGGGGCCACCATCTAGAATCTCATTTTTTTCAATGCAGTATAAGAGAGAACAAAATCATGTAGTTCTTTTATTGAAATTACAACGGACCCTTGGCTTGACCACCAATAAATCATCTGTTTTAGCTCAATCTCAAAGTTACTGTAGAAAGATAAAAGTTTCAACAGTATCGCTCTGTTCAACTGAATCAAAGAAGAAAACTATTGTATGGTTCATTTTAAAATAATCTAAAACAAGAATTTGTGGGTTAACAGAGAATCCACATTATAAAGTAAAAATCAAAGCTACTCTTGTATCAAGTTAAAATGAGTATTGCCTCCATATTAAGATGTTCCCCAAGTGTTTCATCTGGGATACTATAGCTCTTTGTTTCATTTTGTGATGTCTAGACGACTTAAGACTTAAAAAGTGTAACATCTAATTAGGTCACCAAATAAGAGTATCAACATATTTAATGTGACCTTGACTAGTGCTTTTTTCTTCTCGTGTATAATAATCCACAGAGAATCAAGTCAAACCCAACTACACTCTGATGAACAAGCCATCAGAACTGACAACTGTTTACCTTCTCTTGATAAACAACCCCCAGACCATTGGGCTTTGACTATGATCAAGGTAGTTCATATGAAGAAATTGACCGTGGATATTCAATTCCAACAGTTACATAATCCGATTCTTTTTTAACCCTCCTCTTGCATATGCAGTTAAAATGACCTCTTATTGCTGCTATTAGCTGCAACAGAACCCATTAGGCTACAAATACCTAACACCTTCTTAGTCAGTACCAGAAAACTGAAGGATAAGGATACTGGATGCAAACTAGAAAACAAAGATAACTCGCCTCAAAGGACATAAGAGCACAACTAACATCTTTATGAACTTACTAGGGTAATATAACTTTTCATATTTAATTAAACAACCAAAAGAGATTTATATTTTTTTAAAATTAAATAAAAAGTGCATGGTGTATAGGTAACAAAGCACACTTGAAAACACCTTAAAGTCTAGCAGAATTTATCGCAAATCTAACTGAAAATTGGACAAATTGAAAGATGAACTCTAAGAAACCCACCAAATAGAACAGCTGCAATTTTGAGCTGCCTTTCTGGGTACTTGGAGAGGAATTTGTATTCTTCAAACAGATTACCGATCATGCACTCGAAAATTGCTTGCTCCCTGCAAATTTCAACGATCACTTCAATATCTCTTAAAATTATAAAGTATTAATGAATCATGATTGTAGACTAAAACAACTGAGTGGAATAACTAGAGCCATTTCATCAGTTTTCACGCCAACTTGAAAAAATTAAATTGATAGAACCAAATCTTACTTCTTTTCTGCAATATAACAATATTAATAAGATAAGAATCTGTGTTTAGGATGGGAACTCTCAATACTTTGAGCATACCAAACTAAACTATAGAGAAAAATGAGGGAAATAGATGAATTCTCACTTCACCCAACAATGATCACATGCCACCTTCCATAACACATTGAAGAATGACAAGTATTAACAGCCACGTGGGCTTTTAGAGCATAAAGAGCAAAATGCCAACGGAAAAGCAACTGCAACTCTGTCAGCACTAAAGAAGCAGAGAAGCGAAAAGCAAATGCATGACCCACTTTCCCAGTGCAGGCAATTTAAAAAAAGTATAAGTGGATTTTTGCAAAATTGACCTCTTTTCAGTTGATTCTTTGAAACGAGCAAGCATTTGAACTGTTGCTTCATTAGTCAGCTGACCAGAGAACATTTGATGGAAGTATATGTTTGCTTCCGCTTCAATATCATCAGAACCACCACCATCAGAAATGGATGAATCAGCACCACCAACACTTTTAAGCCTTGAATTAGCATCCATGTATGTTATGTGCAACTTGTCCAGCTCCTCAGATAAGTGGCGGGAAGAAACTAAGCCAGAATGAGACTTAAGGACCTGCCCAACAAGATTCAAAGATGAGCAAACATGAAATTTAAAGTGCATGTTGTCCAAAACTAATCAATCTCAAAAGTGGACCTTTAAAAAGGTAGGACAAGTTTCTGAATAAATAGTCCAAAGGGCATTGGGAGGATCAAAATGGTTGGAAGTAACATCTTGAGCAGCGAGATGAATCTCCCTCAAGAACTTTAGGCATGCCTGCAAATACATATAGAGTTCAGCACGACACTTAACACAAGGCAGAGTAAAATTTTCTCCAACATTGTGAACACCGACTAAATGTTAAGAACAGCAACAATGTAGAACCTTTGAAATTATAATTTGTAGATAAAACAAACCTCATAGAAGATATCTTTATATGAGTTTAAGTTATTGCTCAACCATTTCTCTAAATCCAAGAGTTCTTTGCGGGAAGCAAGGGCAGCAAGTCTGATGCCGAAAGCATAAGGAATCCTATCCAGTACTGATGATAGAATCTGCAACACACAAAAAATCATGAGTTCACATACTGGAAAGATGACCAATGGTAGAATATGCAAAACAGGGGAAGATTTACATGAAGAGATCAATATATATTTCAATCAACCACTGGGTACAGTACAAGAAATTCCTCGAATAAGCAAGGAGAATGGAAGGTCTTAATGCCACCCATTCCTCAAATAAATAATATATAATAAAAGAAATAGAAGAATTAACTATGAAACAAAATCATACTTCTATTTCTTTGAACAACAAACTTACAAATATTATTCAGCCATTACGCCTGCCACACTAGAACTTTTTTGGGGGTTAAGGACCTGGCATACTAGAATCATCCAGAATATATTTAAACTGCAACCAGGGTTTCTTAAAGCATAAAGTGCAAAAAAGTGATAAGATCTACACAGGCTAAATGATAAGTGAGAAATGAAGCCCAGATTTCCGTGGAAATGAAGCACACTATTTCCAGAAAATAAGATACCACTTACATATATGGATTCATTACATATAAATTAATAATCAAAGCGCACTAAAACTACTAACTTAGTATCCAATATAATATTAACCCAGCTCCTTAAGTAAACACTAATACAATTTCAGCAAGACCATCAAATGAAAACTTCAATCACAAAACATTTTTCCATTTTCAACTAATCAACCAGAAAAAGAACTATCTGCAACACTCGATTTCATATTTGATCATTTTAGCAAGTGTACTAAAAAAGAAAAAGAGAAGAAGAAAAGAAGATCAGGAATAGCAGGTTAAGAGGACTTGGATAAAATAAAAAGGAAATCCATTTCTTTGAAAGAGGAAAAAAAAAGAGTATATCAAAAGTAATTAAGAAATACAAGGTGGTTCAAAAATAGGCATAACAAAATCGAGAAGACAAAGAAGATAAGGACAACAAAGAGAATGTTGAAGCATATGTGGAGACAAAATTTAATATTCAAATAGCCCAATGTTATTTTCCCCTTCTTTTTCTCTTTTGCTTTTTTATCTTCTACATTGATAGTCAAAGAAATCGACCGCTTCTCAGTGGAATCACTTTGTGCCTCATTGTCTGTGAAGTACATCGCTGAATCCACTAATCGATGACAACTCACTTTGCATTGCTTCATCTCATACTGACTGCAACAGATAACTATGCAAAAGGACATTCTTTACCATATTACTATTGGCCTACTATATCCTGATGCATGTAACAGAAGAAATTAACATACTAGAAGTCTTCCTTCCTATCCACAACTATGACTGGTTACAAACTCAAGTGAAAATGCTCAGAACTGAATACAACAATGGATCATTTCAAATAACACACTAATGGTATCTATTTTCTGCATCACTGTTAAATACTTAATTTAGGAAATAATCCAACCTTAAGCTCTTGACAGGCATCCAAAACTTTGTGCATGTTGTCCAGATCAACGTTCAATGCTTCTACAAGACCCCAACACAAGATGCTAGTATTAACATGCCACAAATGAAGAATCATACCACTAGCAGCAGCATTTTTTAGCATAACAGGAAAAGCAGCAGTGGCAACTTCATGCTGGACGAGATTATATGCAGTCTACAAAATATTCAAAGGCATTTTGATTAATAAAGATGATAAACTAAGAAAAAGGAAAGATTCATAATCAGTGTCCATGCTCGGTACATTAATGTGGGCCATCCCAAGAAGCAAGACTTCTGGACAGTGCTTCAGAGGGTGCTCCAGAATGGATCGCACAGAGCTTGCATAACCTCTCTCAGCCAGCTGGCAAAGAACTTCGAGAAGGTCAAGACACAACCATGCATGATTTGCATGTCCATTTTGGATTTTATGGTCATTCACTGCATCAACATACTCCTGCTCCAACACAGCGTCTTTTCAGACCAATCATAAAAGATATGAGGTTGTAGATAAGCTAAATGTTAAAAGCATCATACCAGTTGCCTCCCAGAATGCGCGAAGTTAAATACTTCAGGAGGCACTGACACAGCATACTTGAGTAAGGAAAGCTGACCCTCAACATTCTTCCAGATAGAACCACAAATAGCTCCAAGAGGAAAAGGATCCTACAGTCCGGCATGATATACAACAAAAATATGTCAAGGAGAAAAAAAAAATTGTTGATCATGGTACAATGTAAGTGGTCCATTGAAAGAGCATACTTTAACAAGAACGAGAGAGCAAGAAATAAACGCATCAAACAACAAAAACAGAACCGTAAACCGTAAGTTCCAAAGAAAAATCTAGCAGAACAAATTATCCTACTTAGAAACGAGGAAATGGATAAGTAACTGAATTAAATTGCATGTTCCATTACACAAAATATGTGCAAATCCCCCTGTTTCGAGTCTAGAAATGTTTCCACCAAATTTTTTTCCTTCTTCCATGTGCCCTTTTTTTAAAGACACTAAAAAAAGCCTCACAGATGCATGCATTGTATAGAGGGAAGAAGGGAGGTACCTGACAGGCATGTTTGTAAATGGACATCAAAAAGGAAAAGGCGGCCCCGTCGGGAATATAGAAACCCTCATGATCTAGGTTTTCTAAAACAGTTACCCAGTTTAGTCCAGGAGCCTGCACACAAAGAGATTGAAAGTTAGTAATGTTCCCTGTCATCAAGCTATTCAAAAAAATACTAACTAGTAAATATTTAAGGTGATGGAACTCACAAGTTGCTTAATTGCATCAATAAGGACGTCGACATTCCAGGAACTCAATGGTGATGGATCAGCTGCAGAGATGCTACCAAGAGAAGTACGAAACGTTGAGAACATGTTAAGGTTATCCTCGACGCCTGAACGGGTACGTACAACCATACCAAGTATCCTAGCAACAGTCACTTCAGTCAGCGGTAAAAATAAGGATAACATTTCTTTGCATTGCAAGATAGTAGCAGTGCATCCATAACCCAGTTCCTTCATTATGTCCGCTATGCTCATTTCTTTCTCCATTTCTGCCAAAAGAGCATCAAAATCATCTTCACCGTCGTCATTTAAGAAATCTAAGTTCCTGCCACAAAAAAGACAGGGTCAGGTCATGCTTACGTTAATGCACAAGTTTCTAGACAAAAGAGATGTAAGAACTACAACTAAATTTAAATAATCATACCTCAAAAAATTAGCTTCGCGAAGTTCGTCAGAGAGCAATGGAGTTAAAATGAACTGGGTTTCTTTTGACTGGACGAGTGATAGCATATGCATAAACAAGTCCACATGCTTAGAGAGACCTTCAGATTGATCCAGAAACAAAAGGACATTCTGAATTTGCTTGACATCATCTAAAGAAGAGTTGGTGGAACATAACTCCGCAATCTGACCCATGCAATAGTTGGTTCCTGCAAAATAGAAGCAACAAAAACACATCTGGATAAAGGAAATACAGCAATTTAACACACATATTTTTTACCTCCTTTCTTCCACCACATGAAAGATCAAATCAGGACCCAAGTACTATTAACAGCATTTGTAGGAAAAAGATGGGCTTACCACATTTCTTGACATCAACATTTTCGGAGTCTAACAATGCAAGGCCAACTCCAATTTTTTCAGATATTGCCAAGTGCAAAGCATTTGATAGATTCACTAAAAACTCCTCACTGATTACAGTGTCCTTGAGGGACTCAGAAAAAACAGTGCTGAAATTTGGCTTGTCCAGGATGCATCTGAAAATGGACGCATATACAGGATCCAGCTGTGTGTTCTTCGAGTCTTTCCCATAAACATTCAGATGATCGATGCAGGTCCGAAGCAGCAATATGCTCCTTTCAACTCCATATGACAGATACTGCAAGGAGAAAAATGTCAAAGAAAACAAAATGAGAGGATAGAGGTGCTATTTTAATATTTTTTCCCTGGGACTGACAATTGACAAATATTGATATCCATCTAGTTACAACATATCAAAACAGTCTCTGATTGCAACAGTATTACCTGCTTATATCCTAAAGATAATGTTTTTCATTCAACTCAAATATAGCTGAGGATTGCAATACCCACAAACAATCTCAAGTTTTAGCACGGAGCATTAAAACCGTGCAGAATAGTCTTAACAATTGGGTAGAGCCCAAAAGACCCAAAAAAAAAATAGCATCCCTAAATTGGAAAGTTATAACTTCTAAAATACCACTATATGGTCAATTACGAGATCAAAAAAACTACACATTCCAGGAGATCAACTTAAGCCATTTATAAAAGTAAGTTTCAATAAAAAATTTACTCCTACAAATGCAAAGCAGAAGTAGGAGCCTAATGCTTGTTGGCTTCCCAATTATGTATCCCAAATTTATAACTATAAACATCATTTTAGTAAGTTGCAATACCAGTCAAAATTCAACCTGCTTTCCATGCAGTAACAAAAAGAAGATACCAGTTTAATGTCAACAACATACTTCCCCAACAAAGATGAAGGAACATGGAGAGAAAAAAGAAAAGCGCTTCCGCTAAGATAAATAGTAGAACACCAAAACAAATGCTCCAAAGCAACCAAAAAATTGAACATCATTTAGAGGTTAGGTCTAGACGCTCAGTTCAACAATGGTTGGGGAAAATAAAATAAAAGATCAGATAGATATACTTGGGAATTCTCTCTTAAGAAAATCTACTTCTCCTGCCCTACCCTCTGTGCTATGGAGTAACAGATGGAACTAGAGCACCCAGGTAGATCTTGGTAGCATGCCACAGAAGGTGAAGAAGAGAACCCAAGATGCAATCTCAATTGCTAGCTTACTACCTTCACCTGACCTTATCTGCTTATGGATTACAGTAACGTCGAGAAGAGAGAGGGATAACTTCCGAGAGAAAAGCATTAACTGAAGAACGTCAGCAAAGAGCAAAATTCACATCTTATAACATTGAGAATGAAAGATAAATGAAACAGCCCAGTTCCTTAATGGATTATGTCAAAAAAAAAATCACATAATCTTCCACTCTATCCCAAAAAAAAAGTGAAACGCCGTCAAGTGACAAAGTCAAAGTAGACCATTTCGAAAACAACTCTGTTTCTGATTGTATCAAGCAGTAATGGGGATTTAAACAGTAAGGCTTATTTTAACAGGAATTTCAAAACTAAAGGGTTATTCTTTCTTTTAAAAGGAAAGAACAAAAAGTGAAAGCACTTGAAGCATTATAACTGTGCTGAGGAGAGAATAAGACAATTTCATACTGAAATATCAACAGCATAGTTTCAAAGACAACTTGCATTTTCCCAATAAAGCAATTGGAAAATCAATTGTACCTCTGCATGTGGGAATTCTGGTGTGATTCCCAATTTGGAAGTTAATCTAATAGAGATGACACGTAAGAGGGTTGGCAAATAGCTATTACCTTTAGAACGAATGGGTCTGTCAATTGCCAGTTTCATAATTGAAACTGCTCAAAATATTTGGCTTATGTCTTACTCAATTCATTACTATGTTGCACTCAATGCTATTAACACCTATCAATTCTTCGCATTACACTTTAGAGAAGTGTGAGCTACAAACAATGACGCCCGAAGTGATTCCATTGAGAAGTAGTTATTTAATCTCAACTTTGAGGAATTGAATTAATAGTCAACGTTGGATGTTGATTAGTTATTTAAATTGCAGTTTGAATATTATAGTACTAATATATGCTTGCTATTTAAATTTTGTAATTTATTGTGCGATTCAGTCTTGCTTTCCAATTCAACGTCCATGAACCTTACTCTTCTTTGCAGTTTTTGCGTTTACAGAAAACACTGACGCTACTATTGATGTAACCTCATCCAGAAAAACAAAAGCAATCATGCATTCACTTAATAGGCATTCCGGAAAGAATGCAATACACAGTTCTCATAAGAGTCGTTTGAAACACTTCGAGAGAAGAAATTAAGAACATACTTTGGAGAGAAATGTTTGAGCAAAAAGTTGTGTTTGGATAGATGTAGTTCTTTTAACTGATTTTATTGAATTTTAAAAAAAAAAACCGTCTTTGACATTATAAACTTTTTTGGAGAAACTTTTTGAAAGGAAAAAAAAGTTTGAGACATATTTTGGAAAGACTTTTAGCAAGATCTAAGAAAAAAGTATACAACCAAAAGCCACCTTAAGATGAATAGTAGTGACTCAGATTTTGAAATGCAGTGTATCAGGCAAATATTCATTCGAGGTGGAAATTATGATGTATTTCCCAAATACAACAACATATCGAGTGAAATTATGATGTATCTTCCAAATAATTTCACTAATTTATCCAATACTTCTGTAGGCTTTTATAAATCATATATAAAAGTATCACCTTAAACCTATCAGGTTATCAGGAAAGAAGAATGCTCGGTTTTTCTCATGGAGCTCTATTCTTCATCAAATAGTATAATCCAGAGCAAAATGAAGATAATGTATTGGCAAGAATGCCAGATCATAGAGAAGCTATCATATCTCGTTTAAGTTGAGTTTTGGAAATTACGCCATCTTTACATTCCAAAGACACCATTACGTAAGAGCAATCTATAGAAGGTTTCATATCATACATATAGTAAATAGATTGCTTGGGTCTGAAACCAGAAAGGATAGTGACACCTAACCAAGTGTTGTCGAAGGAAACAGGCTTCTGCTAGAAATTTAAGTGCAAGGTACAATTAAAACAGGCGCTTTATTGGGAAAAAGGCATAAATGTAATGACCCCCCACACACACAAAAAAAAAATAAACAAAGGAAAATGAAAATTGCAAGTAAGTGAAATATATGGAGTAAAATCAGACCAATCAAATTCAAATCCGTTTAAAAATTTGATTCAGATGCAAAGATCTAGTTCTGATTGTTAGTTAAAAACTTCAAATTCAGTTACTAATTTTCTTATACTATATTGATAATCACTGGCATACTTTTTAACACATCTATCTGAACATTTTATAATTGGAGTTAATACTTCTCTTAGACAATGATGTGGTCGTTTATTGCCACCCTCTTCAAGACACTCAATGAGCATGAGGCACACGCTTTAGTGGCTTCATGTCAGCACAGTAGCACCACTTAACAAGACTAAGTCACCAGTCTGAATTATACCAATTTCAGGGATCAAGTGTGCACCTCAGTATCTTGATCCTTATTTAAAGCATTGAGGAAACATCTAGCCTATATTGCATCCAACTTCTGAGCATTAAGCACCTCAAGCTTGTTGTGATAACAAAGAACAGCTCTAATAGTTTAGGGCAACAATGATACCACAGCATGATGCATGGTATATGATCAGTGAATCAAAGGAACCTAGTCCAAGAAAGACAAGGGAAAAAAAACTAATGATACAGACTAAAAAGGACAATTTTACAATTTTTCCACCAATGCATCTCCCATTTCAAAAGTTATATTCTTGATTATTGTACAATTATCTAAGAAGCATTCTGAGACAGGTGTCCAGATTTAGTAGTTAGCTTATACTTGATTTCCCCTTCTTATTATTACCCAAAAGGGAAGAAGCATGCACTGACACACCATATATAAAATCAGGAAACATATTAATCTCTTATTTCACCAATCAAAAAATAAAATGTAGGGGGGGAAACACAATTGGGAATCAAATCTCATATTTATACTCTATATACAAACTACAGTGATCCTCATGAATAATATCACTTAATAAAGGAAAAGGAATCCACTATTCATTTATGCTAGAAATGTTTAAATATCTTCTGGATAGGCAAGACCATTTTGAATCCTTATTTCTTATTCTTTTATAATACAAATCCTCTTTCTAATTACCCAAACCAAAAGGATGTCATGTCAGTTACCAATACTATCCCAATCGATTCGAGGTTTAACAGCAAAAGAACCCTTCATGGTGGTCAAATGCATCTGCATCCCTATTGAAACTACACTAAGTTACCAAAAATTTAGTAATCCTTTTATCCAATAACCAAATTTCATGCTTTTTAATCACCAACAATTATCTTGCACCAGATTTGTAAAAATTTATGCAACCCCTATATAAAGGTACTTTTATTTCCCCTAAAACAAATTACATATAATCCAATTAAAATATTAAGGAATATCTGGCAGAAAAACAATTACTCAAGGGGGACAATTTTGCACAACCACACGCTAGAAATCACCAACAGTTATCTCGCACGCAATTCACAAAAAGGGTCAAATTGCTATGCTACATGTAGTCAAATTACGTAAATTTTAATAACAATTTTCACGATTGAAATCCAAACATGTAGTCGATTTAGCGCAACTACAGATAGTGTTTTCTATTGTTCTCTCCCATCTGATGCATAAAAATACATAAAGTTCAATTACGTAAATTTACTTGCAATATTTTATTTTACTTTGAAATTGGTAACTTCTTGTATTCCTCAGCATAAATTTACTTGCAGAATTTGCAAATGAAAATTCCAATTTTGGATATTTGAAGCAAAGCCCACTACTCAAGAAGGACAATTTAAGCAACTACATAATCTTGATGGTCATTGCTCTAGTAACTACATACTCACTCACTACCCCAGCGCAAGCATATCTATTACAATGCAACAACAGAACTACAAAGACGAAACAAAAATCCAATATTTGATAGAAACAACCGTGAAATTTCCGATAAATGTATGTATACTCACAATCACGGATTACTATATCTGGATTATGCACATCGTCCACTTAAGTAAAATTATTAAAAGTATTTGAAGTGTGTAACCTTCTTCATATATCCAGCCACATGTGCAAGTATGAAAGGATTTTATAAACTACATCTTCCTTCTATAAAATGTTGATTCTATCAATCATTCCTTATCTTAATAAAGTCCCACTACACCCATAAATAAAGCCCCGTACCAAGCCAACTGATGGCATTACCTAACCTAACCAGCCATGGGAAGAGAGCATCTGAAGAGTTAATTCACTTTTCGTTATAAGACAGACCTAGGCAACACAATTTATGGAATTTTGACAGATTATAAAGGACAGTTCGGTGCACTAAAGCTCCCGCTATATGCGGGATCCGGGGAAAAGCCTGACCACAAGGGTCTATTATACGCAGCCTTACCTTGCATTTCTGCCGGAGGCTGTTTCCAAGGCTTGAAAACGTGACATCATGGTCACATGGCAGCAATTTTGACAGATTATATTCATTAAAAAGGCTGCATGAAGCCCCATTAAATTCTAATAGTGGATATTCAAACAAAAAAATTACAAAGAAGGACAATTCAGACACCATGAAGATGCCTTCTAATTAACAATTAATTACCCACAGCACTACTACAAACATTACTATACAAGAAGTTACATAGAGGAAACAAAAATACAATCTGTGAAATAACCAACTAAAGAATCCGACTATAAATGAGTGTACAACGTCTAGATTGGTTCCTATCTTGTGAATTATAAGTGAAATCTAAATAAATAATTTTTACTAATAGTAGTGGCTAATAAACAAAAACGAAACAATTTTGGGTATTTGAAGCTGAATTAATAACAACTACATAATCTTGAAAATCGTTCTTTCCAAGATTATTCCAATCTGTGAAAGAAACAACCAAGAATTGACTCTAGATACGCATATAACCACACATTCAAGGCTGTCCGTATAATCCAAAAACAGGATTGGGGTTAGGAGGGTTAACTGTACCTGACGGAGCTCATGGAAAACAGTGTCAGAATTAGAACCGTTCAAGCTCTGGAACAGAAACCGAATCTGTGTAGAAGCAGCGGAGCCGAATGGAATCATCGCGAAGAGAGCAGCAGTAAACACTAGGGTTTTTCAACGAGCAGAGAAAAGCAGAGAGCGAGGTAGTCTGAGAAAGCGAGAGATTTGCTGAATGATCGAAAAGAAGGGTGAGAGCAAATGGTCTACTTGGCAAGGGTTTTTATATGATTTCGGTGTGCCCGGCTAATAGTTACCAGCACGGGTTGGACATCTATAAAATCTGAGTTACCCAAATTGCCCTTTTGTTCTTTTCTTTATCAGCCCCTAAAGTTGTCATAACTTTCAGTTACACACCTCAAATTATCAAAAAAGATATATAAATATTATGATGCATTTTTTAAACTAGTTTAGACTATGTATTTTGTACGTGTAAATTATGTTGAAAAATATCAAAATTATTTACACCCTTAACTTTGTGTCAAAAATTAAACTGACTCCTGAACTTTGAACATACGATATTCTCACCCTCGTATGTCAATTATTATTTTAAATGTCTATTTTATCAAATTTTTCATAGTTTTATAATAGTAAAGTCAAGTTGAGTCCTCTTTGTACGCAAATCGATTTTTTTTGCATTGTTCTATTATTATTTTTTCAACTAAAATTATTTCTTTTTCTAAATGTGAATAATCTCCTTATATAAATTCAAGACTAAATTAGGAGTTCTTATTTATTAAAAATAAATAAAAATTTAATAATTATAATTTGGAGTGGACAAAAGTGTGACTGATTTGAAAGATTTATTATAGCTATTATTTTGCTAAAACTCCAGTGTTAGGAATAAGATTCCTAATATTGTTTACTTGGCCAAAACTAATAAGTACGAAGTGGTAGGAGTCCTATTGTTGTTTACTTTGCCAAAAATAATTATTTTTAAATTATTATAAATATTAAGAGTTTAAAAGTAAAAAAATTTAATACCATGTATTGTTGTTACCTTAATATCTATCTCAAAATTTTCTTAGTATTACTTTTGCTCAAAACCGTCCTTAATATTATGTTATATCTTTTATTTTTAAAATATATTTTACTTTTAATCTCTTACCATATATTTAAAACTCCTTAATTATTGATTCTACTACTCATTCTTAGTATATATTTTCCTCTTAGCATTATTTTAGGATTCTTTAAAATAAACTACACGCATACATGTATCCTCATATAGTTAGGATTAACATTTAGTAACGTGTATATCCTCATATAGGTAGGATTTATGTTTATTATAGTCAATAAACTACCTTATATACATATATCCTCATATAGTTATGATTTATGTTTATTAACATCAATATTTAATATATAGTATTAAAATAATGGTATAATAATCAAAGTAAAGTGATAAAAAGACGATTTTATCTAAAATAAATGCTTTTAATGAATATCAAAAAGTTCAAACGACATTATTAAGGATCTTCACACTTTTAATATAGTATAGATTATTAAATACAATAATAATATATAAGTATTGACTTCTCATTTTAATTGAATCAAACAAATATAAAATTTATATTACAACATATATTATATAAATAAAGGAAAAAATTGAAGCAACATAAAGAACACGAGTTTTATATGTGTGCAACTTAACAGTTTCAATTTTGAAATTTAAGAATGTGGGATTAAAAATCTCTATTATTTTTTCTTAATGCGGAGGGGAAATTGGCCTTTCTTGTCCTCCCAATTGTCATGGTGTAATGCATAGTCAAATTCTGATATTCTTCTTGTGTAAACGTTACTCTATTTTATTTATTTTGGTAATACGTTTAATATAGAAATTTTTTTACTTTTTTTAATTGTGTTTGTAAATATGCCATAATATTTATTGAAGTAGCATAAAGAATACGAGTTGCGTATGTGTGCACTTAACAATTTCAATTTTGAAATTTAAGATTGTGGGATTAAAAATTTGTATTAATTTTTCTCGACGCACGGAGCAAATTGACCTTTCTTGTCCTCTTTCAATTGTCAAGGTGCAATGCATAGTCAATTTCTTATATTCTTTTTGTGTAAATGTTAGTCTATCTTATTTTGTTAGTCATTATTTGTCTTGGTGATGCGTTCAATATGAAAGTATTTTTAAAAAATTGTGTTTGTAAATATGCCATAACATTTTTATGGCTATAAACACTTTTTGTTGAGGAGATATATAAATGTAACATTTATTGTCTTGAACTTGTTATTACGAGTCCATAAAAGTTCATTGAATATAAAATTTAGGTTTCGAACTGGTGAGAGTTCACCTTCTTTGCCTAATCGAGAGTTCCCATAGATTCAATATTCGGGATAATTCTTATAACGATGCCATGTACTTTCAGAAGAAAATTAATGTTTAAACATTTAGAGACGGATCTAAGATTTTAAATGTATAGATTCTTAAAATAAATATATTTAATAATAATTAGACAAATAATAAAGTAATATCTTATTAATTAATCTTGTTATTTATGTATCTTTTAAGACAGATAGAGGGGAAGGGGGAATATAAATGTTCAGTTGAATCAAAGTGTTTTAGGGATTCCTTTCATAGCCATTGAATCTACAATTAACTTAGTATGGAATTTCAATCAGAAGATATTTATCGATTTAATATAATTATAGAAACTGTCATGAGGAGTGTTGGGTTCCGAGTAACCTTCACTCGCAACTGTAAATACGCCACAACAAACATTTAGCTTTTTGAAACAGATAAATACAATGTGGGTGATAACTAGAGAAAGAAGGGCAAGAAAAATTGTAAACGGCGATGATAAATCTAGTGAAAATAGGGTGGTGTGGAGAAGGAGAATGACTGGCGCTCAAAAAAGAAGGGGAATGAACTTTGATAGTGGTGACTCGGACATTTGCAATTCTAGACTGCGATGAGAGTGACGGTTAAGTCAAAAAAGAAGAAGAAATAACTAATTATTATTTTATTTGCTAAATAATGTCTTTCACGCACCTCTCATGCGTGTATCACACTTTTTTTGCCATGTCAAAAAAAATATATTATCATGTACAAATTTTTGCAATGTAAGTGTTGAATAAGTATAAGATTGAATTGGATATCTAAAAAAATATGTAGACAACTTTAAAGGATTGTCGTCAATTTAAGTAACCCGAAACTGCGCTTGACAAAATCACAAAAATAAAGTAGTTGAATTTCTTTTAATATTTTTAATCTAAAAATAGATATAATATGTTGTAAAAAAAATTATATACATTTGGTTTATATATCAAATTTGTCAACTTACTAAAATATTGATATTATTACAAAAATAATTAAATTATAAGAATAGTAAGCAAAAGACAATAAAAGAAGATAAAAGAGAAGAGAAATTTGTTGTCTATGTATTACATTCCACAGAATCAGTGACTATTTGTAGCCAATTTTCAAAGGGTAAATGGTGAATTAGGAAAAAAGTAAAGTGCTAGGGGTAGGGTACAAAGTAAGGTGGAAAAAAAGTAAAGTGGATGAATGGACATCCACATAATTGTTTTACAATACATCCCCTTATATGTCAATGTAAAAGAAAAACAGTTTCTATTGAAATAACAAATATATATAGTTATTCTCAATACGCATTGGTTATTGCCGTGTAGCATGTATTCTACTCCCCCTGATGAAGACCACGATTCAGATGGTTAAGTTTTTGCATTACAATATTGTATCTCGATTTCTCAAAGGTTGAAATTGGCAATGTCTTGTGAACATATTTGCTAAATTATCACTTGAACGAACTTATTGAACATCTATTTCATCTTTCTTTTGAAGATCATGAGTAAAGAATAATTTTGGTGAAATATATTTTGTTCTGTCTCCTTTGATGTATCATCCCTTTAATTGAGTTATACATGTAACATTGTCTTTATACAATATTATTGGAAGGTCTATTTTCAAAGAAAGACCACATGTTTCTTAAATGTGTTGAATTATTGATCTTAACCAAACGCATTCTCGACTTGCTTTATGAATGACTATTATATCTGCATGATTTGAAGAAGTGACAACCATAGTTTGTTTTGTTGAATACTATGATATAGTTGTACCACCACATTTAAATAAGTATCCTGTCTGTGATCGACCTTTATGGAGATCAGACAAATATCCTGCATCTGCATAACCAATTAATTCTGATGTGAATTAATTCTAATGTGAATTCATTTGAGTAAAACAATCTCATACTGATGGTCCCTCGAAGGTATCAGAATATATGCTTGACTCCATTCTAATGTCTTTGTGTTGGAGATGAACTAAATCTTACTAACAAGTTTATAGAGAAAGCTATATCTGATCTAGAATTGTTGGCAAGATACATTAATGCACTAAAATATGGTATTTCAGCACCAACAAACTCTTCATCATTTTTATGAGGTCGAAATGGATCCTTATTAATATCAAGATATCTCACAAGCATTGAAGTACTCAGTGGGTGTGCTTTATCCATGTAAAATCTCTATAAAATATTTATACTATATGTTAATTGATGGACAAATATCTCATTTGCAAAATGTTCAATTTGTAGTCTAAAACAAAATTTTGTATTTCGAGGATCTTCCATTTTAAATTTCTTTTTCAGACATTTTATTGTCTTTAAAAGTTCTTCAGGAGTTCCAATGATATTCAAATCATCAACATATACAACTATTATGACAAATTCAGATTCAGACATTTTAATAAAGACATAAGGGCAAATTGAATTATTTTTAAATGCTTTTTTTATCAAATATTCGCTAAGACGATTGTACCATATTCGCCCTGATTATTTCAGTCCGTATAAAGATTTTTGAAGTTTTATTGAATAAGTTTTCTGGGAATCTTTATATATTTCAAGCATTTTAAATCCTTCAGAAATTTTCATAAAAATATCATTGTCTAGATAGCCATATAAATAGACTGTAACGACATCCATCAGATACATGCCAAGTTTTTCATGAACTGACATATTTATTAGATACCTGAAAGTGATTGCATCCAACACATGATAATATGTTTTCATATAATCAATGCTAGATTTTTGCGAAAATTCTTGTGCCACAAGTCGTATTTTATATCTTACAACTTTATTTTTTTCATTTCGTTTTCGCACAAATACCCATTTATACCCTACTAAATTTATACCTTCAAGTGTTCGGACTATCGGTCCGAAAACTTTGCGTTTTTCAAGCGAAACTAATTCAACTTGAATTGTAACTTTCCATTTTGGCCAATCATTCCTCTGTTTACAATCCTCGATAGATTTTAGTTCAAGATCCTCATTTTATTGCATTATTTCAATAGCAACATTATAAGAAAAACTATTGTCGACAATTACATTATTTCGGTTCCATATTTTTCTTGATGAGACATAATTTATTGAAATTTCTTCATTATTTTCAGGCGCCCCAGCCTCTTTCAAGGTTTTATCAATTGTTATGTCTCCTCGCTCTTCTTGAGCAGGTTCTTTCATATCATGATAATCTTGATTGTTTTCTTCTTTTTTTTTTAAGGATTTTTATTTTTGGAACCGATAGACCTACCACGTTTTAAGCGTAGTTTAGACTCATTTACGTTAATTAATTATCTTATTGGGACATCAACTCGAATTGAAGCATTAACAGTTGAAATATGAGATTTCGTAACTCTGGATAGGTCAGTAAATGCATATGACAGTTGATTTGCAATATTTTGCAAACAAATTATCTTTTGAACTTTCAATTCACATTTATTTGTACGAAGATCTAAATGAGATGGTGATAATATATTCAAATTTATTTTATTTTTTCAACTGCTTATTTTATTTCCCTAATGTTGATATACTGATTCATCAAAATGACAATTAACAAATCTTGCAGTAAATAAATCTTCAGTCATAGGTTTCAAATATTTTATGATAGAAGGAGATTCATACCAAACATATATCTCAGCCTTCTTTGAGAACCTATCTTTGTACATTGTGGTGGAGCAATTGAAACATATACTGCACATTCAAATATTTTAAAATGGGAAATATTTAGCTCCTGATCAAAAACCAATTGTAATGAGAATATTTTATGATAACTTGTGGGTCTGATCCGCACAAAACTTGCTCCATGCAAAATAACATGACCTATAATGAAATGAGAAGATTTGTTCTCATAAGAATTGGTTTAATAATTAATTAGAGTCGTTTAATCAATGATTTTGCTAGACCATTTTGAGTATGAACATGAACAATCGGATGCTCAACTGTTATTTCAGTGGACAAACAATAATCATTAAATGCCTGAGATGTGAACTCACCAACATTATCAAGACGAATTGTCTTTATTGTATAATCTGAAAATTGTGCTTTTAACTTAATTATTTGAGCAAGTAATCTCGCAAATGTCATATTATGAGTTAATAGTAAACACATATGTGATCATCTTGTAGATGTATCTATTAAAATCATATAATATTTAAATGGTCCACATGATGGGTGAATGGGCCCACATATATCACCTTGCATACGTTTCAGAAATGTTGGAGATTCAATTCTCACTTTGATTACTGATGGTCTAGTAATCAATTTGTCTTGAAGAATCTTTTGGTTCTTTAAAGAGTGTCCATGTGAACTCTGAATTATTTTGCGCATCATATTAAAACTGGATGACTCAACCGATCATGGCAGATAATAAAATCATTTGAGTAAGTAAATCTTTGATTTACTATGTCATGTGTTTCAACCATACTAATACTTGTGAAGTATAATTCGGATGAAAAAACGGGTAACTTTTCAGGTATAAACTTCTTGCCCGACATCATTGTAGTAATATAAAGATATTCATTCATTTTCATCATTTGTAGTCTCAATATGATAGCCACTTTGACGAATGTCTTTGAAACTTAATAAGTTTCTTTGAGACCTACTACAATATAATGTTTCATTAATTGTCAAATTTGTTCCTCCAATAAGTACAACTTTAGCCTTTTGGATTCTTTAATTAATCTTGTACTACCAGATATTGTATTAACACTAGATTCTTTCATAATCAAATAAGAAAAATATTTCTTATCCCTTAAAATAGTGTGTGTTGTGGCACTATCGATAAGACACATAGCATCATAATTGATTTTGAATCAAACTGATGACTAAGAAATTTCCATATTTTTCTTAAACAAAAAGATACATTATAAGAACATTAAAAACTAACAACATAAGAAATTGCACTGCCTTAAGAAACACATTTACGAAGGACAACATAGTAGCAAACATAATAGAAAATCAATAACTATTTTTATAAGTTTTATCCCCAGTTAGATGATCAGTTCTCCATTCAATATTATGAAACCTAAAATCTCACTCCCTCGCTGTTCAAGGTAGGACCCTTTGACCTATCAATCACGACTCATAGAATCTATTCCTACTTAGAGGTTAACGGGTGAGGAGAGAAGATCTTGATCGAAATCTCCTTAAGAGCTTGAAAATGGGCCTGTAAAAGGGAGTGTCTTGCAGATTTCTACTCTTATGGCTCGCGCTAGGCAGGACAAAACTATCTTATCGTGGACTCGCTGCGCTTGCCATAGGAAGAGAGCTCTCATTCATGATTTTCTTGTGTTATAAGATCTCGAAGACTGAATTTTTTCGTCTTCTTGATGGCTGGAAGTTTTTCAAAAGTATGTGATCTTTCTCCAATAGCCTGCCCAAATGCCTTATCCGTCCCCAATTGGTCATGAACATCATAAAAAATTGCTTTTCAAAAATTCCAGCACCACCCTTTCTTCTAGGTGACTGATAAATGTTCCCTCATTCGAGGGTATCTTTCTTTCCAGCCGTTATACGGTTCGCCTTAAAAATAAGCTCACGAGCTTTGTCTTACAATCTTGGTTCCTCTCAAGGAAAAAATGGGATACTTAGCTAAAAGAGTGACCAAGGCCGAGAGCCTTCAAAGGCATAGTAAGTAAAAAGGCTATTAGTTGTTGCTACACACCTTACCTTGGGTAGGTTAGGCCAAGGGGTGCAATCCCCCGAGTAGTTCTTCATACTATGGGGGCCTGCTGGAAACCCTCGCCTTTGGCCTTCAAATAAGGATTGAGGTGCGAAACCATAGCCATTCAACGGGATTCAAAATGCCAAGGTGGGAAATGACGTTTGTCCGTGCACTTTCCGTTTTATGATATTAAGTATTTTTCCAATCATTAGAGAGACTCGTGCTCACGTGCTGCAAGATCTTAGCTAGTTGGCAGCTCCGTATCGTGAACTGCATCGAAAGGAGAATAAGGGAAGGTGCCAAGTAGCTGATTGCACATTACTAAGGCAAGAAATAAGATGTCGGAGCGGGACTTTTTTGGGAAAAAGAACTTGAATAAGTTTGTTTTCTGAAGGAGTAGTCTTTTTCTATCAGGAACGCTATGTCATATTCTCATAAAAGTCTTGAGCTTCCAAATAAGTAATATTTGGGAGACCTTCAAAATCATCATTTTATAAGCAAGATTTGCCTCAATATCTTCACATTTATTTGAAGGAGTTGTTTCATTATCATCATTCCAAAAATCCAAGTGTGCTTCCACATTATTATCTCTTCTTTTGAGAGAGGCTTGATAAAGTTTCACAAAATGATCAGGCGTACGACATTCACATGCCCAATGACCCTTCACACCACACCGGTGACAAATATTGAATTTTATCCTTAGAAGGATTATTTTGAGAAACTTTATTATTCTCATGTTTATTTTCATCATGATGAGGATAATTGTTTTGTCCTTTACCACGTCTACGACCACGGCTACGGCCGCGACTACAATAATTATTTTGTCTTGATTCAGGTTAATTATGTGCTGCTTCAACATTCGCTTCACGGAATGGAACAGACTAGTGGGACGGGCTTCATGATTGTTATCAACAAAGTATTATTTTTCTCAGCCACAAGTAAGTATGTAATTAATTCAGAATATTTTCTTAAACCCCTTTCACGATATTGTTGTTGTGACAACATATTTGAAGCGTGAAAAGTGAAAAAAAAATCTCAAGTAAGTCATCATCAGTGGTAGTATCTTCACATAATTTTAATATGGAACTTACTTTGTGAATAACAAAATTATACTCTGTCACAGTTTAAAAATCTTGAAATCGAAGGTGCATCCACTCGTATCAATCTTTCGGTAACACCGTAAGTTTTAGGTGATCATATCGATCCTTCAAATTAGTTCATAATTCAAGAGGGTCTTTCACAGTTAAATATTCAGTTTTTAATCTTTCATGAATATGATGACAGAGGAAAATCACGGCCTTTGCTTTATCTTAACTTGATGCTTTATTTTCTTGTTTAATAGTATCACAAGACCTTTAGCGTCAAGGTGAATTTCAGCATAAAGAATCCATGACAAATAATTTTTTCGGTAATGTCAAATGCTACAAACTCAGGTTTTGATAAATTTGACATAATGAAAACTGAGATAGAAATTAATTTAGAAATAACAAAGACAACTAAAATTAAATTTCTTCAATACCTGAAATAGAAGTTAACTTATCCGAAGAAAATTAGAGTATCGTGCTGATAACGTATTATAAAAGTAATTAAATTATAAGAAGAGTAAGCAAAAAACAGAAATGAACACAAAAGAGAAGAAAAATTTTGTTTCTATGTATTACATCCCACAGAATCAGTGGCTATTTATAGCCAATTTTCAAGGGGTAAATGATGAGTTAGGAAAAAAGTAAAATGGTAGGCATAGAGAACAAAGTAAGGTGGGGGTGGGGGGAATAAAGTGAATGAGTGAACATCCACATAATTGTTTTATTATAGATATAATTTTTTTGTGTATCATCATGCATTAACCACATAACAATATGTAATATTAGGACAGAATAAGTTAGCTTTAAAAGTTAGTGTGTTTTTTACGATTACATAAAGGAAATCAATATAAAGGCTTAAGAATATCTAAAAATTTGTATGCCCTTATACAATAAAAGAAGTAGAGCATCAAAAACAAGAAGAAAGATCACAAGTGAAGAAAAGAAAAAATAGTATAATACAATAACATTCAGCGTCAAGTGAAGACAATTATATATGTAGATGACGTAGAACTTTTAGCTAACAAGATAAAAAAATAGTTGTGCTAATTATTTCTCCCATGTTGTTACCCAGTCTTGTTAGTTATAATTATTCATTTGCATACCCACTAACTAATGAGCAAGAGGAAAATCTTCCACTTAGACAATGAAATATTCAAATGAAGTTATCGACAAATGCCATCACATTCATATATTTTCTACCTTGCAAGTTATATGCACATCATAGAGTATCAAAACATTTGAAAAGTAATTTCAAATTGTTTATTTATCGTTATTTTTAATCTAATTTAATATAGTTTAGATTACCTCAGCCGACTTTTTAAATGACAAATAATTATATTTATTTTAAACATCAAAATGAGTTTAGTTCTATACGACAATTCAGCGACTATATTACCACATGAATTTCTGAAATGAGTACCATTAGATACTTACAAAGTATGTATATTAATTGAAGATCGATAAATTAAAGAGAATAGTTATACACACAATTTTTTATCCCGATAATTGACATAAACATAATATATTAGTACATTTCTATATATCTTAAATACGAAAAAAAATCTTTTGAATTTGTTTGAATATAAAAGAATAATAGACGAAAATCTCATTTTTTAATGTCTTTTTCGAATAAGAATTATGGAACATCAAATATATTGAAATTGACCCAATTTAATTTAAATTAATTTTTATTAGCGTTTTATTCACTGGTTAACATGTCACATATACAAACAATACAACACTAAATTTCATTCTTGATTTTTTTTTTTTTGCTAATATATGACCAATAAAACTAAACATGAAAAAGTTCATTTTGTTTGGGAGGTTCTATTCTCAACTCTACTATATGTATAATCTCCTCCGTTATGTATATTTTTTTATAAAAAATATTACGGAAACGAGGACAAATTGCAACCAAAGTGAGATTTGGGGACCAATCTTGCAATTTACGTTCCTGCTCCAATAACCTCAAGCTGGATCCTCGCAACAAATTCGGGTCCGATACACAGTCCGATGGAACATCGTCCTTTACCTTCACGCCAAGTCCCATTTCACAACACGCGATCACTTGACAGTGGCGGCAATCGCCGATTCATCGGGAGCAAATGCAAACTCGCCGTCGCCTTCATTACCACTAGAAAGAGTTAAGCATGATGACAAGTCAAATACCTTGGGAGAGATTGTTCCATGGATCGACAACGCAGTGCAACAGGCGCAGCTTGTCCGGAAGACCGTAGAAAACACCTTCCAGAATGCAATTGTGGTGGCCAAATCTCATCTCGATCGTATTTTAACCACCTTCTCTGCGCACTTCAATCAAACACTAGTAAGCTCCATTATTATCGCTTTAGATGTAGGCTTTATGCCTCCTTCGTGTCACGTTAGAAAATTATGACTTTCTAATGCAAGTGTTTATGTATGTCGTTGCTTCCAAATTAACAGTTTGATCCCGTAGCTCCATATCAACTTAATTACAAGCACAATCGTTTCATTGCTATAACTTTCAGTTTGAATGCTTTATGTTACCTAGGGAGATTCATTTTCCATGGTTTGTTCGATATAAAAGTTGATGACATATGATAATTGTACAAGGTAGGATAATATTTAGTATTCATAACAATCTTTATGTTTTGATTGAAGTAAGCGATATGGTAAAGATGTATGATATTTGTAAGTGAGGGTAGTTATTTGCTTATCAGAAGTGAACATTTGCTCCTCTTTGGTGGCAATATTTCCCTTGGAGAAAATAACTTCATCAATCAAAGTAACAAAAAACTGGAAATTTGTTCTACAAGTTACCAAAACACAATTATCTCAGTCCAACTTCATGAATATTGACAACTGCATCTATTTTTAATGAATTAAGACCTGAGAACTGGATGCACTGTTGCTGAGGTTATTGAAGTTTGTCGTATTTATAAATTATAAGAATTAAAGTATTAAACCACCACATCTTAGTTTGCCAATTTCCAACACCGCGATGCCCCCTTTGGCACACATCTAATGAAAGAGACAGAAGATTGTTTCAAAACAGTGAGAGATGTAGAAATCATTAAAAGATTCCTTTCATTTCACTTTCATTTTAGGCGTAAAGAGAAAATAATGTGCTGTCTGGATTGTTGGCAGATTGAGATGATTGTGGATGGCTAGGGTTGAATCATATAGACAGCTTATACAATACTTTGAGCACTGACTTGGTTAAAAATTTTGATTTACGGAAAAATAATGAGGTTTTCGAGGAAGTCAAAACTGCAATTATATATTTTCGTTATTCAACAATTACTGAGTTTGTTAAGTTGTTTTGACTTCTATGATGCTCTCTACGGTATTATGGATTTTGAAAGGAATTAAGCCTCATCTGCTTTGGATGTCGGATGACACTGATTTTGAATGAGAAGATTATACTATCCCTATCATCTTTGCTGTTGTTTCCTCTCTATCAGATCTCTTCCCACCATGGTGGAGTATTTTGCTTGTATTGCATTGCATAAATTCGAGTAAATGGCGCATGATGCAACGCTATTGTTTGTTTCCGAGACCTATTCCTCTTAGAAAAACCCTACTTGTGCTACCTTAAATAAGATGGTTTTTTTTAAGTAATGATTACGTGTTATTCTTTTGGTCATTGCATAAATTACTTAAATTTGGGCATGCTGGTTGCAGGATACCTCACAAGATTTGAAGTGTGAATATACTGTATATGAGGACTTGGTTTTTGGGAAGGTCAGAGGTTAGTTCTTACCATTCATCCAATTGTTACATTGTATTTTAATTTCTTGCCGTAGCCTTAGATTTGATCAATGGAGAATATGCTGCAGAGGGTCTTCTCCTTGCTCCTTCACACCCCCTAGCAACTACTGGACCTGTCCTTGGTGTTGGAGCCCTGGGTCTGAAACGTAAGTCTATTCAAGTCTTAGGCACTGAGTCATATTTCAGGAATGGACACATGTGGTTTGAGATAGTCAAAGTGTTATCTACTTACTTCCTATTTCCTTTGGGTCCCACACGATAAAGGACAAAGGGTGTTTGATTTGCAATTGGTTCATTTTTAGCAAGCTTTAGTAGTCTATTATCAGCTTGCTTAGATTGCACTTTTCTTACTTGAGTATTATAGGTATGTATACAAAATATCATTACATAATTTAAGTAACCTCTCTTGTACTTTGTAAAAATTAGAGAGACCTCTTATTTGATTTACGATGACATGCTGTATGGGCTTCAAATAGTTGGTACAAAAGTCTGCCCTTTTGTCATAAGCTTTGTTCTTTGATGTGCCAAAGTTGTCGATGTATCAAGGCTTCTATTGACAGTTGATGTTTATTTTAACAATTTCATTTGGAACAACGTGTCAAAGAATAAGGAGAACTTTGAAAAAAAAATTATGTTGTCTTGATATTTTTATTTAGTTGTCTCATTTTCTAGCATGGGTAAATCAGCAAGATATGTTAAGCTAATAGTCTTATTAATACTTGGCCTTTTTTGTGGAAGCTGAGGCAAGGTAAATGTAATTATTGGAAAAACTGAGCTTAGATCTATGTTATTATGCAGACTAAAAGAGAGGTTAAAGATCTAAGCTATTATGAAATAACTAGTAGTCTAGTAAGGAGGTCAATGTAATGTAGCCTTCAAAATTTTGTACGTAGACTCATATGTGTGTGCAACTGTTTGGTCCTTTGTCTTCCTGTTTTCCTGAGTGATCTTTACTCGTGTAGGGCCAAGACCTTTTTTGTACTACAGTGCTATGCAGTTATTTGTGCGTGAAGAGGTGACTACCAGTGCTTCTATGTTGTTCTCCATGTGACAGGAGTATATCTGAAATTCATTTAGGATCTTAGATTCATTATATGCTTAGGAACCAGTGGTAAAAGTGGACAAATTGCTTATTCTATTTATATCAAGTGTGAGATGTTTGATGTGGCTTGTGCAACCCTGGAAATCACTGTTCATTGGTATACTGTGTGGTTATAGCAGCTTGTGTTCTTTTGACAACTTACCAGTTGCAGGGTATTTTGTTACAAATTGTAGGACATTAGATTCATTACTTGCTTAGGAACCAGTGATAATAGAGAGGACAAGTTTAAATCTTTTAAAGTTGTTTAAATCTTTTTATATAGTGTGAGATTTTTGATGTGGCTTGTGTAACACTTGAAATCATTGTTCATGGGTATACTGCCTGGTTAGAGTAGCTTGAGTTCTTTTGACAATTTCCAGTAGCAGGCAATTTTGTCACAAATTTAGGACTTGAATGATGAATTTATAATTTTTAATCATGGGAGCAGGTCTTGCTTTCTAGGGCAGATGCAAAAGTCAAAGAATTACAGAAATCAATTGACCTTCTGAAGACTGAGAGTGCTAAATTGGAGGTACGACATTTTCTTTTCCCTGATTTAAGGTTATGATTCGTTAACTTATTTTTTTTGTTTGGATGGATCCATTTTAACTGGTGCTCGGGGAGCAAATGTTTGTCAAGCTGAAAAAGTTAGTGATGATTGCCTATTTGATTAGTTTAATTAAACTATATTACTTTGTAGACAGATCTGTTCAAGAAGTGAAGTTAATCTTATTCTTAGTTTATCATTGCAGAATCAAGCGGTACAAGCTGAAGGAGAGATGATATGAGGAAGGACAAAACTCAGGTTTGCATTTCCGTCTGCCTTGTTGTGTATTCTTCATGACTAGCATATCTGAACAAGCTGGATTTTCTGTTCTATCTTAATGCTTTATACAGGCAAGTAGGCAAACAAATCCGTCGTGTCATACAGTCAGCATATCTAAGATGGAAAGGCAAGCTGCAGGTTTGCAATCAGCTCTCTCTGGTTATCCATGTTCAAGGAAGTCCATAATCCACAGTTGTCATATGGACGAGACATAGCTTAGCAAGGTCGAATATTTCTATTAGTGATTTATTAGGTAGGAATTTTCCTAATTAATACTATATGTTTTCCCAGGCCTCCAATATGTTCTTAAGGAGTTTCCCCGAATAGAAGTTTCATGCTTTCGGTCACAAGTAAGTTTCCTACACTGCTCCTTTCTAATATAACAAATAGGCTCATCTACTATTTCCATGATACCTTAAAGTTGATATGAAAAGATAAGAGAAGAAAACATATTTGCACGTGTTGAAGTTGTTAACTATGAATTTGAGATTTAGCCCTACAAGAAAATTAAAATGGGAGAACATGACTGATTGAGCTAGTTAGTTGACTGTTTCCTCATATGACTTTGCATTGAAAATCCTACTTAATTCCATGCAATGTAAATTTTGGAGGAGACACGGGTTAAGAAAATTAAACTGGGTTTTTCATTTTTTATTCTCAAAAGCCAACTCTACTTCAGTCTTTTTCCTTATTTTGATGGTATAATCACCATCTGCCCATTCCTCTTATATATACATGCTTATTGGTTATTAAACCATGTTGCAATATATAGTATTTTTAAGAATTGAAATCAAACATAATATAATGCCTGTACTATCTTAGTTTGACTTATTTGGCTGCTTCGTTTATTTAATACATATAAATTACCTTTTTTTTGTAACTAAGAACTTCTCCATTACCAAAGTGAGAATCACAATACAGAAAAACAACCTTACCCGCCGTACATAGAGCTCAAGTGATTGAGGTTACAACTAAAAACTTCTAGACATTAAACTTATTTGTCAACTATGATAAACGTTCAAAGTTTTCTAATTTCCTAGCTAGCCTGGCTTTCAAGTTCCCTCGAAAGTAAACTTCCTGAACTATCATCTTCACAATCATTTCAACTGGCCGTGACTTGCGTTGAAATATACGGTTGTTCCTCTTTTGACACATGCAATAGACACCAGCAGCCAAGCACATTCTATATGTTTCAGATTGAGAGTAAAGAGAAATTCAAGAATGCACACTTTGGTACGTTTTGAGATGTGGCATGACTAACTAGTACTCCTTCAGTTTCAATTTCGTTGTTTTAGTTGCTATTTGGATGGTCAAATGATATTTTCTTTGACCATTAATTTTTCAAATACTTCCCAAATATTTTGAATTGTTAACTATATGACTTGTCTTACTTTTTATGTAGTTTCTAAATTTGTAAATTTTATTCCAAAAAAATTGAAGATTCTACGTCCGAATTCACACGGAACATTAGTTTGACTCTCGTACTCTGAATAAAACCAAAAATTTGAAACAGCGGGAGTAGTATTGTTATGACTTTTTTAGAGATTTAGTGTAGTTCTCAAACAACAAACGCTCTTCATTACTTTGATTTTAAAGAAGTGAAACCACACCAACAGATGTGAGGAGAAGATTACGAATAAGCAATATATTTCACAAGCATTTTAACTAAGTCCAGTATCACCATAGGAGACGTATGGATGTGTGAACCTTTGAAAAACTTGGAAAAGGTTTGATTAAAGTTTCCTCAAGAAAGTTTCCAGGATACTTTTGGATGAAGAAGCAAATAATTTCAACTTCATCTCACAGAACTCTGTAGCACTTCAAAAATATTACTTTACAATTATTTGAACACACATTCCTGTATGAACTTCTTTCTCCCAAAATAATATTAGAAAAACTTACGAAAATTACTGAAATGGCTCCTGACTAGTGATGATAATACTTTGACCATGTGGCATCAGGTATGACCTTTGGTGTATTTCACTTATCTGATATGTGGTGAGGTTATAAATTGTAATGATGTTCAACTGATTAAGATTCAAGTGATGTATTTTTAAGTGTTGCTTTTAGAATTCAAAACGAGGGCTTCAATTTGGATATTTGCTCCTTCAGTTAAATGATCCAAAGCATTAACATGATATGGGAAGGTTGTGATGTTAAGGTGTATGTGACCTTAGTCAGATTGTACCATCTTTTGCTTTTTTTCTTTTTTGAATAAATAAGTGGAAATTATTCCTATCTTCTCTTGATGACATTGATTTTTGGTATCTGGTTTCCAACCTTGCTTCAGAGGTGAAAAAGGAATGTTCTCACCAAGGAAGTTACAAAGATAAGCAATTATGGCACATCCATCTGACTGAACTGCACTCTTGTTTTATATGATCCAACACATGGTGGACATCAGGTGCCAAATACAGTTTCTCTCTGTCTCCCTTCACCTCGCTCCCTTTTCCTTTTCATTTAAGAAAGAGCATTCGGGGAGCTCTGGTTTTGGTCATTTTATAGTTCAGTTATCAACTCTGACTTCGCTGCACAGCCTTGAAAGTCATGGATTCTGCTTGTTTTTTCAATTCTGAATAAGTGATGGTTTGAGTGTACAAGTTTTGGGGCATGGGCTTTCTACTGACTAGAGATCACTGTTGCTGGAATCTAACCCTTGCTCTGTACTTCAGACCCTAATTTACAAGCCAAAAAAGAAAAAAACCTTTTTGTCATGACCATCATATTCCTGCCTTGTACCATTAATTCTAGCAGTTGGTCATTTTGAACTACTAGTTGATACTGTCTTTACTAAGCAAACTGGTGAATCATAGTTGGCCAATTCAAAGTTAATAAGAGAAGTAACATTTGTAGCGTTTATTGATGGTTCATTTGAGAGTTCTAGAGTAAGGAGAAGTTAAATAGGATATGTGCACTCCTTGTCTAACCCCACAAGAAGAATGAAATTGAAGTTAAGATTAGATGGGATATTGCCGTGAAAATAACGATTAAGATATCTAGCAAGTCTGAGGACACAATATTCCATTAGTTGGAGAATAAATAATAATTGTAAAGGGTAAAACATGAAAAATGTATATTTTTCTCAGTATATGTTAAAAATGACCAATAAAAGTGAAAATATATTTTTGGTATAGCGGACATGTAAAAGTGAACGAAGGGAGTATATAGTAATACACATATCTCTCTCTCAAGTGAATTGGTTTCAAGAACATTATATTAACTCTGTCACGACTTTTACTTTTAACTCGATTCATTACTAATATGTCATTTCGACTCTTTCATCAAGATATGATAGTTGAATAAAGTACCAAAATAGAGCTATTTTCATGGCCAAGCAGGCCCTCAACATTTTTACAGAACAGAACTATATAGTACTAGTTTAAACTTTTTGCACATTAGAGGAGAACAATTGTCCATACAATATTTGTTCGTCTCACAACCATTCGATAAGACATATCTTTCATCTTGCATTATTTTACCGTATTTGGGAGTGAACTTGTGAATGAATATAATGAAAAGCTTAGAAACAGAGCAGCAAAGTAATGCAAAATGAAGCTACAATAATTAGACTACCCCTTCAATCATGGCAACTTAGAGCCTGTTTGGATAAACATTTTTTAAACTGTATTTTTTAAGTTGAAAATTTCAGTTTTTCACTTTCAACTTTTTTTAAGCTGTTTTATCTTAAAATAAGTGTTCAAAAGCACTTTCTTCATTTACCCAAACACCATAAAAAAGCTTAAAAGCTATTTTAACTTAAAAAGTACTTAAAATAAGCCTATTCAAACAAGCTCTTAATGCTGCAATTCATCGAGTAACTTACACTAGACAACAACCACCAATTCTGGAAAATATGAATATGAAGGCACCAAAACTACTTCTAGCAACATTATTCATCAAGCTACATACCCCATCCATTTGATCCTCACTTCCCAGTTCCCCTCCGGCCTCCCTAAAGTTTCCCACAAACTTTCGAAGCATTTGTCGGATGATGGACAATATTAAGCGGGCGGGTCAGTGACAGAGCCAGGATTTTTATTAAAGGGTTAACAACAAGGATAGAGCACACAATCTCAAGCAATTTTTGCAACTCCTTAACTACTAAACTAGAATTTCATCTTGTGTCAAGAGATGCCAACACTTGTATATATATATTCATTAAATTAAATTTTGACCTATATATATAATGTAATTTTTCCGGCGAATAAGTGTCGCTTGACACCCCTTGGTCGAGGGTGGCTCCGCCCTAAGCTTGATATCACTCCAGTCATGTGGAATAAGCCTACTCACAGAGAATGCAAGCTTAATGTTGACGGATGCTCTAAGGGTAATCCCGTAAGTGTGTGTGGCGGAGGTATTCTAAGGAATCATATGGGTCATATGATCATGGCTTTCACAACATATTTTGATCATTCTTCTAATAACTTGGCCGAGGCACGGGCTATCATGATTGGATTGAGATGGTGTATTGATCACGGTTTCAATGTTCTCACTATAGAATCTAATTCCTTGACTGTGATTAAATGATCAACAAAGCCACAACTACAGCTTGGAGTATTAAGGAGGAAATTAATGACATCCATAATATATGACTTTAGAGGAAACTTTTGATCAGTTCATTCATATATTTAGGGAAGAAAATTTCACTCTTGATTTCTTAGCCAACTTTGCGGAGCTTGATAGAAAAAATGACTTCTTTACTGAAACTATAAACTTATCGGGGAAAATTATAGCCACAATGAAGAATACTGAAGAAGCTCATCCCAACTTCAGAATCAGACTAAGAAAAAACACTTTCATCTTCGATCCTGGTTGAGCTCCTCTCGGATGGTACAAGTTATTTTAACCTAGACATTTTTTTGGAAACCTAACTGTATTAGGAGCAATCCTCCTCTTTTGCTTTTATTTTGGAAGTTAAAATTGTAAGAATGGCTTACCATTTTAGCTTATGAGGTAAGGTTTGGTCTCTCTCTGTAACCTTTTTGCTTATGGAATAGAATGCCTTTTAAAAAAAAATCGTTCCACAAAGTGATTTTTTTATCTCAAGATCTATTTGAAACAATCTTTCTGCATCACGAAAATAAAGATAAAATTTGCATACACCTCACCACTTATCAAATTAAAATGAATATGTTATTATTGTTATATTAATTACAAACTCATACCGAAAAGAATAATTTATTTTTTAAAAAAAGTAATAAAATACTTAACTCTCTAAAAGAATATATATATATATATTTAAAAAAGTAACTAGTTTAACCTCTCAAATAAATTTGTTTTAGTAGAGGGATGCATTGAATCTAGTGACTTGATAATCGTAAGTTTGATTATATTGAGTCGATCGCCATGTGATTACTGTTTAATCCAACGTGACGTAAAATGTAAAATATTTTCAAGCATATTCCAGTCACGTGCAATGCTTAGCCCACCTCCCATCACGCAACCCCAATTGCCTGTTGCGAAATTCAATAAAAATGCGTTCCTCAAATTTCCAAATATTACACCAACACAACAAGTAATAATAAGGATTATTCTCAACTCTATTTTCTCAAGAAAACCCCCCGAAAATAAAAACTAAACAGATAAAAAAAAAAAAAACGTTTCAGATTGTAAATTAGCATGATATTGATAATAATAAAAAAGAAGTCCACGGTTAGCTCGACGGTGAAGACACGTGTCTCTTCTCTGTTTATATGACGTCAGCAGACCCGAAAGTGATGCCCGTACATTCCCTCCTCCGTCGACGGCGGCATTTGTTGTTGTTGTTGTTGCTGCGGTTGATGAATCATTTCCTTCTGTCGACGGAGCTCCATGACTTTCCGGTGAGAATTTGAATGCTGTGTTAACACAAAAGTTGGGCTAGCTGCGGGTCGGTACTCCGGGACTAGCCGGCCCGATTTGTATCTAACTCCACAGGCATTGCAGAGTGTTTTTGGACCTAGAGGCCCAGTTCTCCACTGAGGCGTCTTCTCCGAAGCGCAGTGTGTGCATCTTCGTGGCACATCTTCGTCCACCATTGGAAATGACCTTTCTCTGGTATTTATTGGGCTCTCCTTGTTCTTCATAGAAGTAGCGTTAGTGTTTTGGAGTGAGGATGTCCAGCTTGAAGTAGAACGAGAACGTTTGCTTCTAGACCTGCCGTGAAATGACGTAGTATTGGAGATGAGATTCATCGTTCCGGTAACGGAATTAGCCGGAAAATTAGTAAATGAATCTTCTACAAAGTTCGATAGCCATTCCAACTCCGCTACATCATCACTCTGCAACAAAAATATTGGTAGTAATTAAAAACAGTAATTTCTCAACACATAATTAAAGTATCTTATCTAATACAAGAGAAAAATTCTACTTGAGTTTTAGATGAAATAGCTTTTTTTAAGTGTTGATGAATTAAGGAGTGTGAAAAATTCTTACGGGGACGCAGAGGTTATCAGTGAAGTCTTCGGAGGAATTAGGAAGAAGAGCGTCGTAGTAATTGGCGGCGGAAGAGTTGTGAGAGTGAGGTTGATGGTGAGAGTCGGAGCCGGTGTTGGAGGAGTTGTTATTAATGGAGAAAATTTCGTCGTTAGAGAAATCGAGAAGATCATCGATACGAAACAAGTCAGGTGCAGACTGCACACCGTAGACATCCATTATTGTATATTACAGAAGATGAAATATAATAGTGGTGACTCTCTCTCTAATACTTCTGAAGATGGTGGTTTAGAGAGAGTGTGTGAGAGTAAGGGGGAAGAAGCTAAGTGTGATAGTTAATAGATATAAAGGAGTAGAGTGCAAGCGAAGGTAGGCAAGAGGGGAGACAAACCAACGTGAAGAGAAAATCACCACTTTTCCTCGTCTTATTGGGTCACAACTTTACTTCATTTCATTTTTAAATTAGTAATTACTTTCCAAGTGTTAACAAATTCGACATTGTCTATCTACCTTCTCAAATTCCTTGCTCAATGGTATCATTTGTTACATTTTTAGTTATCATTTCAAAATGAACACTTTGTCCATATGAAATAGACCAACTGTCTTTTGCCATCCTAACTGTTGTCTACTTTCATGCAAAATAAAATATAAATATTTTAAGAGGTTCATTCATAAATAGGCGAATTATAATTTTTCGTATTTTCTAAGCTTACTGCAAATGGAAATGGTGAATGCGATTATTTCCATGTTTACTGCAAAACAAGGAACAACTTCAAAATTTGAAGTGAATATCTGGATCAAAATTTTGAAAATAATCCCTTCCACCATTTTTCTAAAATAACAAAACAAGAAAACAAGTGAATATTCATATATTTTTGGTGAAAACAACTTAGAATATTTTTTACCGTTAAACGCGCACAACTCTAAAATTTATAATCGGAATTCCTCGGAGTCCTTAATGTTTTCATTTTACAATACTCTGTTCATTTGAATACAAAAATCTTCCGAATTATTGAGACATGACTATCAATTTTTCACGATCAAAAAATTATATTAGTAAAAAATGATAAAAGATGAATAAAAAAATATGAAATGACTGTGACAATACACTTACCATGTAGAACAAAGATTCCTTCATGTGAAAAGTTTTAAAAAATAATATTGGAATTCTCCCATTTATGGGCAAACCCCTTAAAATATTTGTATTTTGTTTTGCAGGAAGTAGATGGACATTACAATGGTAAGGGATAGTTCACCCATTTGTAGGCAAAGTGTCCGTTTTGGTCTGTGTATTTAGATTTTTTTTTAATATGTTGTGTTTAAAAAGTGTCCATTTTGAAGTCGGACTCATCGCACTAGTAATAAACATTGTTTACCTTCAATCTTAAAGTTACTAATTCAAATAAATAAGTGAAAACTCTTCCAAAGAAGTAAAGAAAAAAAAGTTTATTTATACATTTGTATTGACTTCATCATTAATTAAGGAAGCTCTAACAAAAAAGATGGGTGAACTTCATGTATCCAAATTCTTTGGGGTTTCTAATGTTACTTCTCAGGTTTTGATTATGATTAAAAATTACACTTAGTGGCAAGTTCATGCATGAAATATATAAAAATTATATTCATAGTCGAATTTATTTTAGTTAGTACTATATAATTTGAAGAGCATTATATATATTAATTAATCACAAATTGAGATGAGTCAGATTAATATTTAATTTTTCTTTCTTTGATTACGAGTCATTAAAATGAAGTTAAGAGAATCTTATTGTAAATTAGTGATTTGACTTTTCCCTTATACTAAACATGTTTTGGTCAAGAGATTTTTGATTTCAGGAGTCGTCATAGTTTCCATCAAATAATAGAGCCGTTAATTATGATGTAACTTTGAACTAAATTATCTTATATTCCTCCGTTTTAAAATTAGTGATGTTTTTTATTTGGATATACCCCTTATAAACTATACATTCTTAGAAATTAAGATGTGTTTTTACTAATATATCCTTAATAAAAAAACAAATTAATGATTCTTGATTATGTAAATAAAAAATAATTATTTTGGAAGTATATAATCAAATCCTTCTTAAAACCTTAAAACATTACTTATTCTAAAAAAAGAAAAAAGAGTGATGGAGAAATTTCCTTCTAACGTAAAATCATGGGACAATTTTATAACAGCTTTTAACCCGAAATATTTAGAGAGTTAGTTTGTTTTACTTAAAAAGTCTCTTTTTTATACTTTAAAATTACTTGATTATTGATGTTTTATTCCTAAAGTCACCCGATCAATTAAGTGTCTGTGATGGTCTACCATGCGATAGCACGTCTGATATTTACGTATTTTATTTGATTCTAACCAACTCTTTCAGAAATACAAAAAGAAGTTTCTTTTCGTAAATTCATTTGAATCTTAGTTTTTTCAGAAAATAAAAAAAAAGATGTGTACGAATGAGATATTCAACAATAAAAAGAAATGGATTAAATAAATTTTACTTTGAATCAAATTTATAAGAAAAAAAAGGCTATCCATCCCTAGTTGACCTGATCCCTTAAAATTATATGAGAAAAATATATATTATTTTATTTACTTTTTTCGAATTTAGAAATAGAGGAATTTCGATCAGTCCCGACGGCCGACACTAAAGAGTTGAAAAAAGAAGAAGCTAGATGTCTTAGTGGGTGTTTGACCTTAAATCTGAGAAAAAAAAAGAAGATGTAATTTTTGTTTGCAAAGGAAAATATGATATTTAAAAAATGGAGTTGTTTTTGATTTTTTGTGAGTAATTTAGATTTAAAAAAAACTTTTTTTCCAAATTCTTGAAAATTACAGAATTAAACCAAGTTGAATTCCAGAATTTTCTGGCTACAAATATTTTTCAGAATTCAATTCCAAAAAAAAAATTCATAATCAAACACTTCCTTAGGCTTCTGAATTTGAGAGGCCCTAATTTATTTAGCAATAATAGGTTTAAGAAACAAGTGAGTACCATTTGTTAAAAATAAAATTAAACTTTTCATATAAAAAAAATTAAAATAAATTTGACACATCAGAAGTATTATATGTAAAGAAAATTAAGCGAATTGATTATATTATCAATTAAATAGAATTATTAAAAAAAAATCAATTATAATAAAGTTAATAATCATTTTGTTTCTCCAAAGAGCTAAAAAAACATACTTTATATAAGATATCTATTCTTTTAATAATTTAAGATATTTATTAAAATTTAACTTTAAATCACTAATATATTTTCAATAGTCTCAAGTGACTCGTTCGGTGAGAAGGTTGAATCCCAAAAGAAATACTATATACGTAGTGCATGGTTGCTTTCATGTACAATTTGGATGAAATTGTGGTCCTTCCGTGCTGCTGATTAGTGACCACTGCACTTTCCTTAGATATCGACATATTACCTTTTTCTTCTCTCTTATTTTCACTATTAATTAATTATTTTCTTAATTCTTATCCACAACCTTTTTCCTTGACTTACTATGAATATTAAGCTTCTTTTTTTTATAACAAAAATTCGAAATCGAGATATTTGATTAAAGAAGTGACTATTCCATTCTTTGGTGGTAAAAACATGTATTCATTCTTCATTCACATCAATAACTTTTAAGCACTTGTTAGTGTTTATTTTAGAAGCTTAATCAGCAGTATCTTTTTTTCCCCAGCATATTTCTGGTTCTTTCTATGGGGATTCCTTTGGAGTGTAGTGAATATATGAGCAAAGGAATCATCAATTATTTTCCTTTTTCTTTATAGTACTAATTTTGTATTCCTTTCACTTTGGTGAATAGTAATAATTTAATGAAAAGAAGATCTGAGAAATAAATAATTAAATTTAAAAAAGAAAAGAAAAAAAAGAGTGACATAGTTGCAGAAGGCACACTAGTTTTGCCTCCTTTGTCATGTGACCATTTAATCAAATAACATGACCAATCAATTGTACTGTACATCTAATCTACTACTAATGAATAATTATAAATAATCAATCCAGAGAAAAACTAAATATTTCTTCTTGTTACTTGCCCTTGTCGGTGCTCACTCTTCTTCTTCTCATGGAATGTATTGAATATTGATTATATAATTTATTTTGATTTTATTCATTTAAATTATAAATTCGCCTTAAGTACTCCTTTGGTCATGGATGATTTTTACATTATATTTCTCCAGATTCTGATTTAGACAGAGAATTTTAGAATTCGAAAAACTCCAAACTCTACATTACTCATAATTTTTTTTTTATCACAACTTCAATATATATTCATGTCCAAACATAAGATTGATTTTTATATACTCGTACTATATTTTATTTTTCAAATTCACAATTCTTATATTGAAACGTCCACCAAATATATATGATTTTCCCCTCTCTTTTTTTACTTCTGTTTTGCATTTGCAAGTTCCCTTATCGCAAATCATACTACAGATAAAATATATACTTACCACTGTATCAAATCGTGATTCAGGGTAGTGTGAAAAAGTTCAAGTTATAGGATAAATTGTTCTAGTAAAATTTTTAGAATAGTCTAGTCTAGTATCTAGGATAATCATGTCAAATAAATATTTATATATTTAGAAGATAAAGTTTATTAGAATTAACTTTATAGATATATCTAGAGGAATTATTAAAACCATCCATGAACAAGTATAAATATGGCGGTCTTGTAGATTTGTAATCAACCCAAAATAAAGATAATTCAAAGCAATTCAAGAAGTCTGCCAAAATCTTCCATCTCCTTTACAGTTTCCTCTTCTTTAATTGAATCTTTCAATTTTAGTTAACGATTTTGGACTAGCAGAAGATTTCCTCAATTATACTTTTATTTTGCTATTCTTCATAGGTATGCATACATTATACACGGCAATACGCTAAAGAGAACTAATTTTTTTCTTTTCTTTTTTTAGACTAAGGGATCATTTAATTCGAAGATAAGTTATGATGTGATTAATTATCGTGATATTATTTTTCAGTGAATGTTTAGTTTGTTGTATTAAAAATAACATGGATTGCATAATTTCTAAAACTAAATTGTTTGTTTACAAATATATGAAAAGTGATATATATAAAATGGAAAAGGGTAAAATATACCCCTCGTTATACTTTCGGGATAAATATATCTCTCCTGTTATACTGTCGGTTCAAATATACCCTCTCATTATATTTTGCTACAAAATTCGCCCTTAATTTTCACGAAATAACACTTGAAAAACTCAAAATTAAATAATTCATTTCCAATTTTAAATATCTGATTTTTTTAAGAATAAATAAAATTTCAAAATACTAATTTGAGTTTTTTAATTTTAAAAAATGACAATACAAAATGCATTGCATAATTTTAAGTACTAATACATAAAATTTCTAAATACTAATTTGAATATTTTTTCTTACAAAATGATAAGACAGAAAATGTTGTATTTTACAAACAACGGTATACTTTATATCTTGAGATGTTATCAAAAATACCCGTCAACTAGTAAATGGAAAAGAGGAATTGAAACACATACTCTATATCTTTTACAAACAATAGTATACTAGTTGAAACACATTGTGGTTTGAAAACACATTTACTTTTATCATTTTGTAAGAAAAAAAAGACTCAAATTAGTATTTAAAAATTTCATATATTAGTATTTAAAATTATGCAATGCATTTTGTATTATTATTTCTAAGAAAAAAAATCAAATTAGTATTTAGAAATTTTATTTATTCCTAAAAAAATCAGATATTTAAAATTAGGAATGAATTATTTAATTTTGAGTTTTTCGAATGTTATTCCGTTAAAATTAAGGGTGAATTTGTACCAAAATATAATTAGAGTGTATATTTTAACCAAAAGTATAACAGAAGGGTTATATATTTAGCCCGAAAGTATAACAAAGGGTATATTTAAACTATTTCTAATAGTACATATGTATATTTGATCCTTTTCCGTATATAAAAAGGGTTTGAGGGATATTTTATCATATTAACTACTTTGTCTTCTGATAAGTTGTCCCAATACTATTATTCCATTCTTATTCAAGTACTAACTATTAATCATGGATAAGTTATCCCAATTTGTAATCAAACAAGAGATTAAGAGGTATTAAAAATTTGGACATAATACAAAAACGAACTCTTTAACTTGGATTTACCTGATATTTGTGTCCTCCAACTTTGGGTGTGCACAAGTAGACACTTAAATTTGTATAAATTTAAACAAATAAACACATTTGTCTTACGTGGTGTCCTACACAACAATTTTGTATCCTACACACATTATGTCACGTAGAATACGTGTGTCCACTTATTCAATTTTATACAAATTTAAATATCTATTTGTGCATACCCAAAATTAAAAGTACATAAATGTCCACAAAAATCATATTAAAAAACATATTTATATATCATACCAAAAATTTATTTCAGAATTATTCCATTTTATTCATCACATCAAATGTGTCCTCAGAAACAATAGTTTAAACATGGCTAGTGGTGCGAGGTATCTGCTAATAAGTGGAATGACCTGAAAAACTCTAGTATTTGGCTTTATTTGTCACTTGAACTCTTCTACTCACGATTATTATTATTATTATTATTATTATTATTATTATTATTATTATTATTATTATTATTATTATTATTATTATTATCATTATTATTATTATTATTATTATTATTATTATTATTATTATTATTATAATAATAATAATAAGTGGAATGACCTGAAAGACTCTAGTATTTGGCTTCATTTGTCACTTGAACCCTTCTACTCACGATTATTATTATTATTATTATTATTATTATTATTATTATTATTATTATTATTATTATTATTATTATTATTATTATTATTATTATTATTATTATTATTATTATTATTATTATTATTATTATTATTATTATTATAATAATAATAACTGGAATGACCTGAAAGACTCTAGTATTTGGCTTCATTTGTCACTTGAACCCTTCTACTCACGATTTTGCCAAGTGAACACTGAAAGTTATTAAAACGCGTTCTTTTAAACCCCTCTTAAATTTTTACATCTACTTTTGTTTCAGTCTTGCTTAATGTCCCCAAATGTTCTATGAATTTTGTGGTTTTAACTACTTTATGTAAGATAAAGATGTAAAGAGTTATTCCGTTAATCTTTATTTACGTGATATATTTTTTTTAATCTGTAATAAAAAGAATACTACATGTCTAGTGGCGGAGTTAAAATTTTGATTGAGAAGGTTGAAAATTTGAAGAAGTAGACATTCGAACTAGCCGAATGGGGTTCGACATCTAATATATATACATAAAAAAATATTTTAACTATGTGTAAACAATATCATTTTCTGGCAAAGGGAGTTCCTCCGAACACAAGATGGCTCCGCCCTTATACATTTCTATAATTAGAAATTTATTAACTTTAAAATTTTTATTTTTACCTTAGTGAAATGATCACATAATTGATAGTTAGACCAAAAAATTCAAAAGTTTTTCTCTTTCTTTTTAAAATTTTGTGCTAAATCAACAACATCACATAATTTAAAATAAAAAAAATACTAAATATAAAAAGATATTCTTTTTTTAAAAAATAAATAAGATAAGTAAATTAAAACAGATGAAATATTAATGCTGACAATTGGCTCCAGCTAGGTGACACTATGATCCAAACAGTGAGATAATGCAATTAAGGATGATTTTTGGAGAATATAACTTGTTAAATCTTAACAAATTAGAAGTGAAACAATGAAAGTGTAGGTGGTACTGAAATTGAGGATGAAATAAAAATGTACGTACGGTCCGTACCTGCTAGGCAACTTATAATTTTTTGTTACTCCACTTTACTATACTTGCTACACAAAGTAACAAAAGTTAAAAACAAAAAAAAGGGGAAAACAAGAAACAAGAGATGATGCATCCAACTTGTGATTATTTTGCCATTCATGGCAAAGCTTTCCTTCATTTTTTTATTTCTTTTTTTATAATCATGGTGTTTGAGTCCGTTCTTATCTAATTTCACGGAATATATTTCACTTTCCACTAGTAACATGTACTAAGTAATTAATCCGCCAAGGCTAAAACATATGAGAATTAAATCATCTAGTATTTTTATCTCTGATGAGATTTGAATATGAGAATTCATGATACTTAACTCACTTCATTAATCACTAGGTCACATCCTAAAGCTTCTCTCAAGCCATTAATTTGAATTACACCTTACCCTTTCACACTCTATCCTTAGAGTTATCTTTCTATTACGAGTTCTTAAAGATAATAATAATATTATAATTAATGCAATTTTATAAGCGAAATCTTAATATTACCAATTTTTTAAAGAGAGAGAGAGATGACGAGAGAAATGGACGAGACAGTACTGAAGCACGTGACGTGCACGGAAGAAAGAATACATCAAAGTCTTATTTTTTTAAAAAAAATATATATATAAATAAATAATCTTTTGGGAAAAAGGAGTGGGGGGATGTGCTGATCCCTAAGCAAAATGCTCGGCACGTGCATCCCCCATGTGCACCATTTGTTAAAAAAACAATTAAATATATCCATTTTAAAAACAAATTTTGTGACTTTGGATATTGTATAATATTCCGTCCTTGAGGGGCGGATTCGTGCATTCTACATTAATATTAAATTTGTTTGTCTTATTTAATTTTTTAAATTCGTTCAAAATATAATTTTTTCCTCTTTTTGGCTATTTATAACTCAAAAATTTTCACATGATATTTTAATATATTTGAGACGAATGGAGTACTATGATTTATTTTGCTATACATTTTTTTTTTTATTCAATCACGATGGATATTTAGTCAAATGCGATTACAATTTGTCCTGAATCTGTAACTCCAATCTATTTTACATATCATGTTTGTCTTTTTACACGTCTTTGAAATAAAATATGTCCAAGGGAGTACCCAAGTACCCTACTGATAAGTTCAATACTACTCTCTCCTTACTAATTCAAGAGTTGAAATTTTATCATATTTTAATTACAAATACATACATACACAAGAAAATATATACCTACACAAGAAAAATTCGTAGCTAGCATCTATCTTCAACAATTGAGAGCTCATATTTATGTACACGAGTTGCTAAGCTTTGACGAAATTGAAACAAAATATTCTATTACTTTTATTTTTCTAAAATATATTAGTATGGATTAATAATTTGGAAAAAAGGAGAACTGCCATGTTATAATATGTTAAACTACCGTGACAATATATAAAATACATAAGTAAAATCTATTCGTAAAATTCTTTTCTCTGACCAAATGTTTTCGTAACAAGTAGCATGACATCTTTTAGACATCAGAGTTTTATTCTTCTTGATATACTATAATGTTGGCAATATTTTGATGCCATTATACTTAAAAGAACAACTGAATCAGTGCTCAAAAATTGGTTACTAATTCTACATAAAATTGTCATTTGTGCTCAAGTATGAACGAGAACACACACACCCAAAAAAAAAAAAAAAAAAAAGGGTCATGTGACAGACCATATATTAACAAGGCTGGCAAATTCACGTGTGCCCATATGGAGAAGCCCCTACTTTCTGCATTTCAAGTTGACCTTCCATTATTTAAAAATTACACAAAACAATGGCCTCTGCACAATCCCCCACCCCTTCGTGGGAAAAGAAAAAAAAAACTAAGTGTTGTCTATTTATATTTATTTTTTTGGGCTTATGCAGATAGAAATTGCAAGCAACACAAAGGTCAAACGAACTCTTTAGTTTCTCTCAACTTGGCAACAAAGATTTACAAACGAAAGAGTGCGTCTTGCAGTAGTTACTTGAGGATCCCTCCAAATCCAAGTATGTTCTAATTGCATAGAAAAGAGAATTAGGAAAACAATAACAGCAATAATAGTTTCTCCGGACAAAAAATCCAAAGTATTACAAAAACTAAATGTTTTTCCTGACAGCTTAAGAGACTACATGTTAGACGTGTTAGTGTTTAATAAGTTATCCACTAGTTTGTATTACTTTCTTGACTATTCAAATTAAGAAAGATCCTTCTTATTAAATGCTCATAGACTATTAAAATCAGTTTATTCAGTCCATAATTGAAAAACCAAGCTAGGTATATCCACAATGTAACTGTTGAAGCTACATAGGCTTCAACTGTACTTAAAACTACAAAAATGGCAACAGAGAAAAAGTTCAACTGCAATAGGAAAAAACGCCGAACCTTCCCTAGCTTGCGATACACCATTCCACAAAGAGTTTATGTTCCTTGGTGATAGTGCTGGAATTTTGTAGCGATTTATCTCAATATCAAAGTGCAGAGAGTTGCTACAATAATCAGTATCATATCTGTAACAATAGATTAGAAGATCTATGTAGTATCTATCTTTGCCATCAGTGTCACTGTCACACTAGGTGCGATTGACATTCTTTAAAGGGAAAATACCAACGTAGTACTTTCAGAATAAGGAACCAGTCCCAACATTTTAAACACAAGGATAAACCAGCTAAAAACAAAACTTCAAATTTACCTATTCAGTATTCTAAGAAGATTTTACTTTAAATTTTCCTAGTGTTGACAAATCTCTTCAATATTAAACTCACAACAAATCACAAGATTAAGGAATAATTTCATGGGAAAAACAAAAACCCATTCTGGATCAACAAGAGCTGGTGGGATCAATTCTAAAAAGGGCAATGAAACATGCATTGCAAGTCCATCAAACACTCGCATTGGCTCCAATAGAACAAGTCCAGGTCTATCTTCTGCCTAACCCTACTCGTCATTCTGGCTCTCATCTTTGACAAGCCTTATCATGTCATCAATTCTCAGAATGGTAATAGCTGCTTCTGTAGCAAACTGGTAAGAAATTACACCATATTAGAAGGGACAAATACCTAAACTTCAGCAGATCAGCATTTTCGTGTAGATTTACCTGTATAATTTTTACTTTGCTCATTGCAGGCTCAATCACCCCAGCTTCCAAGTTATTTCGCACAGTGCCCTTTGCTAGGTCCAGTCCCATGCTGTATAACACAACAAAACCTGATTATGATAGATCATAGGAAGGATGGTAGATGTATTGAATAATACCATTCATTCGGTTTAGCAGTGCTTCATCATCCATCAAAAAGAAATGCAAGATGTGTAGACCCCAAACAACATTAAAAGCAAAAGGCATAAGGCCACACATTTTCATTCTGGTCAGGTGACAGCATGACACGAGTAAATGCCTCAAGGGCGAGCAGATCATTTTTCAGATCCCTTTTATTTAATGCCATTTTAAACATTTGGGGCTTCAGAATGTTGAAAACTGTAACCCACAAGGATTTCCAAACGAACCCAAAAACCAGATTCTTACGAAACTAAAATTTGAAATCCTAGTAACATATAAAGTATAAATTTGAAAAGTAGTGCATCAGCTTTGACTAGAAGCCTTGACCAAACAACACAGAGATACGGATTTCAAAGAATACCTAGACAAATGCTTCTTATCAGCTTTGGTTTGAGCAAGGTAGTGGCATGAACGTAGTTTAGATACTAAGTCGCTAGAATCTTTTGCAGCATTATTTGCAAGAACCTGCACCAGAAGAATTTCACCAAAATTAATCATAGAACAAAGGGGTACAACAGTACAATTCATTTTTGTTTTATACAACTAGCAAGGACCTTTGGTATGACAAGTAAGGATTCAGCAAATTGTGCAATAGCCAGCTGCTCCCTTGACCCAAGAGTAGTAGCTAGGTACTCCAAGTAGACACATAAAGCAGCCTCAACAGCTCCACCACCAGCAACGACCTGTTTTACCACGGTAACAAACTGATCAGGCATTTATACTTCTACAAAATTTCGCTGCTTCTTCCTATAGCCAAGAGGAAATGGAGATTATGGTAATAAATTTCCTCCATGGATAAATCAAATATCGTGATGGAAGATATCCACAAGCAACTAGCAGTAAAATCAGGATGCACAGTTCTCCTTGTCTAAGTACAAGGTCATTGAAGTACCAGAGACTGTTATACTATTAATATATGTTACAACCTTTGGTATTTTTATCATAGCATTTTTACTCTTGTATTTTTTCTATCCTGTTTCGAAAACACTTTTCTTGAGCCAGGGGTCTACCGGAAACAGCCTCTCTACCTTACACAAGGTAGGGAGGATAAAATTTCCATACCCCCCCCCTATAGACCACTTGTGAGATCACATTGAGTATGTTGTTGGAGTTACACCCCTTAATCATGCCAATGTAATGACACTAGTACATTGGTTCATCAAACAAGTTTAAACTAATAACCTACACCTATTATAGATCTAAACATAGTCTAGCAAGTATAAGAGAATAAGCTTCTTACAGCGTGCATATAAATTTTGATGCCCACAACATAACCTTTATGTGTGTAATTTCATCAAAGTAAACGACAACTGCATTTAGTAGTAATTTGTTGATACAGGGACTTACAGTTGTTGACTCTAGTGTTCTCTTCACAATGCATAAAGCATCATGGAGGGCCCTCTCCATTTCATCAAGCATATAGTCATTTGCACCTCTAAGTATTAATGAAACCTGATAAAAGCAGCAGGATCAGTCCATATTCATAACCTTTGAGTTTCAACACAATTTTCAATTTGGAAAAAGAGACCACAAGAGCCACAACATTTTCTATCAAAGACAACAAATAAGAGTCGCGGGGGGGGGGGGGGGGGAGGGGGGGATGCAAGAATAGGCTCAAACAATTTTGCAATTTTAAACAAGTAATCAGCACAGCTAGAATAAGCTTCAAATTCGACGCAACTACATACCGAACTTGAGGTTTTGGTTCCTTTAACCATAATCACGTCATCATCAGCAATCCGCTCTTCCACCACCTCATCAGCATGTCCAAGAAATGATGGTTCAAAAGTTTCTTCTCCTTCCATATCTGCAAATGTTGAGACCTGTATAGCACAATACATGAGCACATGCCATTTCTCAGAAAAAAATTATGCTCGTAATTACAAGAAATCAAAAATCAGTATAGTTATATGCCAAAATTATCTCCACTATCCTACTCATATATTGTTTTCTTTGGTCCTGCAACCACCTGCTGGTGGGACAGCCAGCATCTGTCTAAAGAGGAGACAATATTCTGCTTTCACAAGGTAAGAGACTTCATGGAGAGATTTCATGGATATAGCATAATATACAGTTACCAATTATTTTTTTAAAAAAAAAGGTAAGAGACGTCATGTCCTAAAAATTGGACTCCAGTTACTCCAACATTTGATAAACCAAGTACAAACTCGCTGAAAGTTGGTTCTATACATTCTTCTTGATCCTAACTCCTTTCAAGTAAAAATCTCTAACCTTTTTGTCCTTCATATGACACTCATTGTTCATCTTAAAAGTCTATTGTGGATTACATGATAGAACTCTACACAAAAATTGTATCTTTTTCGACATTCATGGTCATGAAAGAATGCACGCTAAAGCAAGGTTCACCAAGCCTTTTCCTCTCTGATTAGTACAACCTTAACCTCGTAGAAAGATTAAAAAGAACTTTGAAACAGTAAGACAAGATGATGTTGCTCCAGTTGGAAGAGCACTCTATGTCAAATCGAGAAATTGAGAGTCTGAGACAGAGAGCAAAAGAAGGAATGAGACAATTTTGATCCTCGATAGGGGGTAGGAATTGCCAACAACAACATATCCAGTGAAATCCCACAAGTGAGGTCTGGGGAGGGTAGAATGTACGCAGACCTTACCAGTTAACTACCTCATGGAGGTAGAAAGGCTGTTTTCAAAGGACTCTCGGCTCAAGTGCAACAAATCTCGGCATAAAGGAGACAATGGAAGAAATATAGCAAATAACAAGGAACAGTGCGAAAGTAGCCAAACAATAATTAAATAAATGTGATAATCAAAGCACCATAAACAAAAATGATACAGCTACAATAATACAACTAGTACCATCACAGACCCCAGCCACCCTAAGCAAGACAACACTATACAGCTACAATAAACAGCAATGATACAGCTACAATAATACAACTAGTACCAGCACAGACCCCAGCCACCCTAAGGAAGACAACACTATACTACCTACTATCCTTCTACCCTAATGTGAGTCCTACACACCTTTCTATCTAGGGTCATGTCCTCGGAATCCTGAAGTTGCGTCATATCTTGTCATATCACCTCTCTCCAATACTTCTTCGGCCTACCTCTATCTCTCCTCGGGGTATGAACCAAAAAATAAAAATACAGAAGAAAATTCGCAGACCAGACTAGTAAACATACCACAGTTGCGCCGGTTGCCTTGGCAACATGGCGCAAATCTTCTTTGCGTACACGTCTAACCGCAATGGCACCAGCTTCCACAAAGTACTGAAACAGGAATATGAAATTAGATCGTAACTGGACCAGCTTATGCAATCACCCTTTAGCTAGAAGCACAAGAAACAAACAGAAGTAACCAAGATGGAATTTGTCTAGAAGAAACAAGTTATGGCAGATATCAGTGTTGCTAGCTTCACAACCTTTCAAAACAAACACTACCATGACCGCCACATTTAAATCCACAATAAGAGCTGATATTTTTAACCTTTTTAGTTTTATTGTAAGGTAAATAATTTATTAAAGGGCTAAATTTTATATCAGCACCAGGTACCTGCTACCTCCCATCGGCACTCAGGTACCAAGTAGCTATGACCATCAAGCCGCTATGACCATCAAGCCTTCGATAAATGGAAAGAAATCACCTAGTGTTTTTTGCTTCTGCTGAGATTTAAACTTAAAGATCCCAACAATTCACTGACCACACCCTTGTGTGCATGCATCGAAGTTGATTGTAACATGGCACAATAAGCGTACCAGTTATCAAGAACATGCCAGGAAGGATAAAGAGAACCACTAGAATGTACAAAATAAAGCACGGTATTAAACAAAGCATTTGTTGCTTTTTCAATAGTATGAGCTTAGGAACTCATTCTCAACTGAGTATAGTGCATTTGAAGGAAACACCAAACTATGAAAAGTAACAACTAAAGTTAGCAGCTTGCCTTCAGTGCCATGTCATCAATTCCTTTTGAAGTCAAGACGACATTGGCTCCCGCACTCAAAAGTTTCTGAATCCGTTCTTTTGTCATATCAGCTTCTCTGTACACAAAAATTAACATTAGGGCTGAATTAGAACATGCTGTTGTGGTTTAACCAATATGTTGTAAATCATAGCTACAGAATGTCATTTGTTATCCCAAGTGATATAAGCAAAACAGCCTTGCGAAATCATTAGAGATAACAGGATTATGTCAAAAACAACAGCCTCAGCCTCATCTCTCATTCAGTACCAGCAATAAGATATCCAATGTAATCTGTGGTAAGCAGTCAAATACTCAACGTATTTAAACTGTCACATAAATGTAGGAAATCCACATCAATCATGAAGCAAATATTTAATACTCAAGGTCCCCCAATAACATTTCTGAACAAAAAATTCCAGCACCGATCATGGACATATATGGCAAATATTAGTTGCTATTTCTTTGGTTTCAGTTATGAGAAGTTGACAAGAAGAACGATGTTTTGATGCTAAGACATTGATAGCAACAGAATAGACTGAATGGTTCAGTAAAAAAATCACCTTTGGCGAATCCTCTCAAGCTCTCGAGGATCAGTTACCAACACTTGAACACCCATCTGCATTTTTGTCTTTTGAAGATTGAAGTCAAGACAAGCAATCCGTGCAGGCGCAACTCTCAGAGGCATTCCTTGAGCAGCACGGCCAGTATCCAGTGCATAACCCTTCAATAGATAGCTATCTTTCGCACTTTTCCCATGTGCTTTAAGTAAATTAATACCCTGGATAGAAATAAATTTTGATTTATACTAGTACTTGATATAGATGTCCAACAATATGTGGAATCTACAAAATCGAACTGCACAAAACTAGTTTCTTTTTAAACTGGTACTATTGTATTCCTCAACATTAAGGGTATGCTGGCAGCCTCCTAAAATCAACAGAAAGTATAAATAAACAAATATAGGCCAAAATTGTATGTGCTTCCAGATTAACAAAACTATAGAGACGACCTTCCAAATTATCAGAAAAAGTTTTCTTGAACGAACAACGCACCTTTATAGGATATTTGATTTCACCCCTAACATTAGTCATCTTGACTGCCTGTACTGCTTCAACAACCTACAAATACACCAATTGCTAAAGCATTATGGTACCTGGAAATTGTGTTTCGCCAAAAGATGAGAACACAAAAGACCCTTTGAAAGCAAAAGGCATCTGGTTGGATAATTTAGCTGCACGTGCATGATAAAAGTTGATGTTGGAGAAGAAATAGCAACGAAAAAGATCTTCGAATGTTGACCTTACATAAGCATGAAAAATTATGCAAGGAGCAAACATTACAATTGTTGAAAAAGCATAGTTGGGGCCCTATTAGCCCCCACCCCATGCATGATAAAAGTTGACGTTGGAGAAGAAATAGCAACGAAAAAGATCTTCAAATGTTGACCTTACATAAGCATGTAAAATTATGCAAGGAGCAAACAGACAATTGTTGAACAAGCATAGTTGGGGCCCTATTAGCCCCCACCACCACCACCACCCAAAAAAATCACAATATTAGGGATTTAATAGAAGTTGACTAAAAAAAGGTCAATATTGCTAACCAAATAATTTTAGTAACTTAAGTGATTAGATGTACATCTTGGGAAAATGTATGTGAAAAGGAAAGGGAAAAAAGAAGCAACTTTTTTCCAATAATCATGTTCTTAATCATGCTAGCTCAATGGGACAAGAAATGAAATTAGGCAGCTATGACATTCAAAACACTATACACAAAAATGTGGGAAGTTTGTAGTGTTAGGCCCACTCTTTCCCCCTTACAAAGCATCACAAACAATAGGAAATATGAACTTCCCCCTGATGTTCCATTCTTTTCCCATCAATACCACACTAATTGTATGTAAGCAAAGTATAAGAATGTTACTAACCAGAAAGCATACATATGACGAGTTCAGGAATTAATTGCCTAAAGGCAGCAATATCAAAGAGAGACTAAGCTGTGGTTCAAACTAAAGGAGGTAATAAAACCAAACCATTACACAACACATCCATGTTTTTAATGTTCTGCATATGGAGATTGCACAAAATGATCGCTCAGATTAAACAGGTCCAGCAAAGCCAGTGGTTTTTCTTGGATAGCAGTGCACGATTAGATTTTTGTTAGGTTGTTTGGACTTTGATGTACTCTTCTGTTGTATTGGGACAACGTTCAGAGCACTATTAATAAACTTGATTTGAATAATCAAAAAACTTATCATTTGGTTTTTTCCAAGAATGGGCAAAGTTTATTCAAGATAATCCAATTTCAACAATCACCATACCATATTAGCAAAGAAGTCACTATCATCTGCTATCAACTTTGATGACATGCTTGTCTTGGCACAGTTAATAAGAGAATCTTTTCCAAGCTTATCGACCTGAAAAAACAGTGGACAAACTGGTAAGATCATGAACTGCATAAACATAGTTGTCAAAAGTAAAAAGCGTTGAAATGCACCAAGGTCTGCTAGGGTTTCATCTTGCATGAAGTAATTCATCGAAATTCATGAAGTAAAAACAAATAAATCAAGATAAAAACTATTTATTTCTGATTAGATGTAAAGATATAGTTACAAGTGTCCAGGAACTAGTTTTCTGATGCTAAAACCTAATCGCTAAAAGATTCATTCATGCCATTTCCTCAACAACTAATATATCACTCTGCCAATGATATTTATTGTCCAGTGTTATGCTCTTAATGGTAGAGCCCATGAGGGATGAGAGACATGTGTTAACCTTGCCGCTGCACTAAAGCATCACATAAGGAGGCAAAATGTTCAGTCTATGGTTCACAAGGCAGTAGATTAATGAAAACCTTCTGCATGCTTTCAATCTGATCAGATAAAGGATTAAACTGGTTCTTACACCTTAGCAATGACATAAATTACAACACATTCGAAATCTCAAGTGCAACCTGTATTTAAAGTTTCCCTAGGAATGACACTCTAACTTAATATTCATAGATTTAAGACAATGTCCTTTTCTTATAAGGTCAGCAAGGTATATTCTATAGTTCAAAGATAATGCAAACTAGATTAGTATTTGAACAAACTACTTCACATGTGGTAGACACATCAGCATAATACACAGTATTACACACGTGAAGGCCAAATACCAGGAATCAATACCTTAACAGCTAATTTTTCTTCGACATATTTGCATGCTTCCCTCATTGCTAGCTGCCAGAAACAAGTGCAGTATAATATTAGAAAGGCTTTATGTTTTTGGAATCACCAAAAAGGGGATTGTCATTATTCTTTTAAGTTGCATGTGAAATGAATGCAGATAGTTACCCTATATCCACTGATAATCGAGGTTGGGTGAATTTTGTGCCTCACCAACTCATTTGCTCCCTGCAAATATTAACACAAAATTTCAACCAAAACTGTGAGCACTAACTGCTTGAATTGAAAATACTTGGAGAAGTGTGTGCATTGCAATAGATCAGCAAGACTACCTTAAGCAATTCCGCAGCTATAATAACAACTGAGGTTGTTCCATCACCAACTTCTCGATCTTGGAGTTCAGCCAACTCAACAAGAACCTGTGAGATAGTGCATTACAAATGGTCCACCATTTTTTTCAAAAAGTTTATACATTATGCTTGAGTGAGAAATTAGAAGGTTCATGTGGTTACCTTGGCAGCTGGATGCTCAACTTCTAACATCCTCAGAATTGTAGCACCATCATTAGTAATTGTTACATCGCCAATATCATCAACAAGCATCTGAGATTCATAGCTATGCCAGTGAGTCAACACTCAATTGATCATTCAAACACCAAATGTGAGTGGGGGGTGTCACGTGTGCGTGGGGGGACTTAAAATGATGAACTCAAAACCATTTTATTCCTTTTCATTAATATATGCCAAATCCAATTGTTATCTCCAAAATATGTTGCATCAAATAGTTTTTGAAAGAAACAGAAGCGAATTTTGAGGTGGTGACTGACTCCATCTCCTGGAAAACAGGAAAATAGAAGTACTATGGGAATTAAGATAATTAATTTAATGAATTTAAGTAATACGTATAACCCATGCCGTACTATAAGATATTAAAAAAAGGTGAAGCGCAGATGCATCATGCTCAATGTCAAATATAATGAATTGGGTTGGTAAATGATTATCCAGCCTTGGTACTTTGAATTAAAATCCATCTTCAGATTACAAAACTAAGCTTACTCCTGATGTCCACAGTCAAGATGAGTACAGCGCAGATTATTCTGTTAAGTATTTATGCCACTTCACCTGTCTGGTACACAATAGTTCTTGGTAATAAATATTTAAGGGTGTCATTCTAGATATATTATGACTGTACCAAATCAGGACATTAGGCTTCAAGCTTTGCTTCTGAACTAATTGTAAGCCCACCATCTCACTTGTTAACCAAGTGTTGATGCTTATAAACTGAAATGAGCTTGAACAGAAGACATAGTCATACCATATTGCACCTGTCTTACGGATTATTGATAATTACAGGCAAAAATGCTCTCAGTATGAGCAAGCTTGGCAAATATGCCCACTTACCTTTTTGTTATTCTCGTCCTTAAATCATTCATGTAAAGACGAACAAATATGATACAAAATAACAGCAACCCAGGAGGCTCTCCAGAGAGCTCAAGCTATCACAAAAACGTCTCTAAATTGCTCTGCAGATTTATCTGTATCTGCGAATATGCTAGTTAGCTCACTTTAGCATCTAAAGGTTCTACAGATTCCGCCATCACTAATATTCCATTCCACTAGATTTGAGCCTGTTTCATTCCAATACTCAATAAGTTATCTTTTAAATTAGAAATTTCACATGATAAACATCTCAAAACCCTATGTATGAACATCCTCCTAAAACTAGGTATGAACATCCTCCTAAAACTGACAACTAGATATATGACCACAAGTGAAAAGTTAGTAACTTTGTCAAGTAACACAACCCGGATGCATACACTTCTTCAGCAACAATTACTAGTAGTGTAGAATACACTAAAAGTACACAAACAGATACAAAAAGTAGGAAAAAAAGAAACGAACCTTATCAAGGCCGACCGGTCCAAGCGAAGATTTGACAATGTTGGCTACTGCTTGACATGCAGTCACTGAAATCTCAAAATACAATACACAATCACTACTTCACTAGGTAGAAATAGTAAAGTAATACATGTAAAGGGGGGGAAAAGTAGAGAGAGATTGGACGGTACCATTTTGAGTGCGAACATCCTGACCGGACTGGCGGTCGCCGGAAATATCTAGAGTTTGTGCTGAATACGCCATTTCCGACTGTATATCTGGCCAGAAAAGTGATGAGAATGTTAGGAGTGCGAGGAGATCGGCAACGATAAAAAACCCTAGATCGGGTTATGGAGTGAAGACGAGCGCAGATTCTCGAAGAATACGAAAGCCTTTTTTAGTGTGTAATGTTGAGTACAAAAATGAGGAGAAGCGAAGTGGGATATACTGCTCGTTCGCGAGGGTTTTAGGTTTGTACCCTTCAGAATAATATTTGCCCCTAAAAGTTTTTTTTATTTTCTTATTTTCTAAAAAAATCACAAACAATAATGTAAAAGAAAATTACAAAATAAATGAAAAATACTTTTGTTTGAACTATCGAAAATAGAATACCTTTAGAGAAAATTAAACAAAATATTTATTGAGTCAAAATTTCTTATAAAAAATAACTCAATTATTACAAGAAATGGCCACTCGGCCTTTGTTATTGTAGGCAAAGTGCACATTGCTTTCTTTTCATCTTTTCTTCGTTATGGTTTACTTTGAGGAACAGGGGGTTTGAAATCTTAACGTCTAAAAATCGTTGGATGTTACTATTTCAGAGTTGTCTATATAATTGAATTGGAGCGAGGGATTGGAAAACATGAAGAACACAGCTTGTACACACCAAAATATTTTAGATCAGATTAGAAAAGTTCAAAATAGATTTGAATTTTTTGCTTAATTTTGATGTTACGGACACCATCTACGGTCCGTAGAAGTTTTTATGGACCGTAGATGGGCTTGTAGAATCAAACTCCTACAAATTGATTTTTGATCCGATTTACATGGACCATTCTACGAACCGTAAAAGCATTTACGGACCGTAGATAGGCCAGTGGAGTGAAGTCCCAAAATCACCCCACGATATATTTCTACGACCACCCCTTACGAACCGTAAAAGAGTATACGGATCATAGAAGGTTCCGTAGACCTAACTTCAAAGGACCCAGTCTCAATATGCCACACCCCAAAAAAATCCTAACACAGATCAAGTCAGGAAAAAAGTCCAGAAAAATTCTAAGTTTTGTAGAAAGGGATTTGTACGGACTGTGAAAGAAACCACGGGCGGTAAAGGAATTCACCTAAGCCTTGCTTGGAAAATTTTGGAGGAGAGTTTTATGGACGGATTTATGGACCGTGGAAGCTTTCACAGGCCGTAGAGCCATCCATGAAACAAGACCTTAGGACTTCAGAAAATCTAGACTTTTACAGGTACTTGTAAGGCCCTTAAAGCTTTACACAACTCGTACGTCTCTCGTAGAAGTCCATTCTCAATAGTCAGAAAGTCGGCCATTTCACGGTCACCGTAACGGTCCGTGGAAGGTTATACAGACCGTATAGGGATTTGTGAAAGTGATTTTCGGCAATTTTAACTTAGGGTTAGTTTGGCCTTTTCACAGCCTTTTCCAGTCCAAGTCTCGACGTTTTTGGACTTAATTAGGTCCCTTAAGCGTATTCTTCGAGTTTTTTGAGAATCTAATTATTTCATGTATATAAGGCTACTCAGAGTGTTGGACTAAGTTCATCCTCACGCCCCACATATAAATTCAGTCAATAGAAGATTAACCTAGGGTTCTAACTCAAGTTTCTTTAAATTCTTGAATTGAAATTACATTTGCTCTATTGAATTTTGAGTATTATCATTGAGAATACATTTTTTCATTTAAATTTTGGTTTCCTTGAATTATAGTTCATGGATATTTCTCACATGAACCCTGTGGAGTTGAGAAGTTAAAGTTGTTGCATTGTTATTCATTATGCGTGTTTTTTAGAATTTGAGTAAGTAAAGTATTTTTCATTTACTAATCCATAATGCATGATTTTTAAAACTTAAGTAAAGTTAGTACTTTGCATGTTTATCATGAAAGAGTTTTAAGGGAACTGAAGGGTTTGTATTGCATTGTTAGTATTGAGATTTTGTTATAAAATAAACTAACTTAGCAAATTAAGAAGGGGAGAGTAGGAGAAATAGAGAGAGGGGAGATTGAATATTGTTTCATATTGATTTTATAGTGCAGAGAATGACTTTTATAGCCAAAAAATAAGTACAACTTGCCTACAAGTTGTCTACAAATTGCCAAGTGGATCCTACTTAAATGGACATTCAATGTCTACAAATTGCCAAGTGGGTCCTACTTAAATGGACATCCAATTGCTCTTAAACACTCCCCCTTAGATGTCCTCGTGAAATGTGTTTTATTAAAAACTTTACAAGAAATAATAAACATAGTTATCGTAAACATCCATAAATATTGTGCCTCGTTAAAACCTTACTAGGAAAAACCCAGTGGGAAAAAGACTAGTGAAGGAAAAAGAGTACACACATCTGGTAATACGTCTTGAGTGCTGCCTCATTAAAAAACTTACCAGAAAAATTCAGTGGGATAAAACCTTGGTTAAGGAAAAAGAGTGCAGCACGTATTTTACTCCCGTTGATGAAAACTTCATTTGATATCTCGAAGACGTCGCATTCCAATTTTGTATCTCATTTTCTCAAAGGTTGAAGTCGGCAATGCCTTGATAAACATATCTACTAAATTGTCACTTGAACGAACTTGTTGGACATTTATTTCATCCTTCTTTTGAAGATCATGAGTAAAAAAGAGAATTTTGGTGAAATATGTTTTGTTCCATCTCTTTTGATGTATCCTCCCTTCAGTTAAGCTATACATGCAACATTGCCTTCACATAATATTGTTGGAACGTCTCTTTTCAAAGAAACACCATATGTTTCTTGAATGTGTTGAGTTATTGATCTTAACCAAACATATTCTTGATTTGCTTCATAGATGACTATTATCCCTGCATGATTTGAGGAAGTGGCAACCATAGTTTGCTTTGTTGAACGCCATGATATAGCTGTACCATCACATGTAAATAAATAGTCTGTATGCGATCGACCTTTGTGAGGATCAGATAAATATCTTGCATCTGCATAATCAATCAATTGTGGCATGAATTCATTTGAGTAAAACAATATATATATATATATAATTTCATTCTAGTGTCTTCGTGTTAGAGAAGAACTAAATCTTGATAACAAGCTTACAGAGAAAGCAATATCTGGTCTAGAATTGTTGGCAAGATACATTAATGTGTCAATTGCACTAAGATATGGTATTTCAGCACCAATAAGCTCTTCATCATTTTCATGAGGTCGAAATGGATTTGTATTAATATCAAGAGATCTCACAACCATTGGGGTACTCAATGAATGTGCTTTATCCACATAAAACCTCTTTAAAATATTTTTAGTATATGTTGACTGATGTATAAATATCTCATTTGTAAAATGTTCAATTTGTAGACTAAGACAAAATTTTGTATTTCCGATGTCTTTTATTTCAAACTCCCTTTTCAGATATTTTTCTGCCTTTGAAAGTTTTTTCAGAGTTTCAATAATATTTAAATCATCAACATATATTTTTATTATGACAAATTCAGATCCAGACCTTTTCATAAAGACACAAGGGCAAATTGAATCATTTTTATATCATTCTTTTTGCAAATATTCTCTAAGACAATTGTATCACATGCGTCCTGATTGTTTCAACCTGTATAAGGATTTCTGAAGCTTTATTGAGCAAGTTTTTCGAGAATCCTTGTATGCTTTAGGCACTTTGAATCCTTTGGGAATTTTTATAAAAATATCATGGTCCAATGAGCCATATAAATAGGCAGTGACCACGTCCATTAGGTGTATTTCAAGCTTTTCATTAATTGTCAAATTCATTAGATACCTAAAGATAATTGCATCCACCACGGGGGAATATGTTTCCATATAGTCAATGCCAGGCCTTGCGAAAAATCTTGGGCTACAACTCGTGCTTTATATCTTACGACTTCACCTTTTTTATTTCGTTTACGCACAAAAACTCATTTGTACCCTACTGGCTTGACACTTTCAGGTGTTTGGATTATTTATTCAAAAACTTCACGTTTTTTAAGTGAAGTTAGCTATGCTTGAATTGTATCCTTCCATTTTGGCCAATCATTTCTCTGTCTACATTCATCGACAGATTTTGGTTTAAGATCCTTATCTTGTTGCATTATTTCAATGACAACATTATAAGCAAAAATATTATCGACCACAATATTATTTTGGTTCCATCGTTTTCCTGTCGATACATAACTTATTGAAATTTCTTCATTCTCATTATTTTCAAACGCCAAATGTGACTCTATCTAAGGATTAAAAGAAGAGGCACTACCTCTATTTACCTTTCTTTTGAATGAATTTTGATAATTCCTTACAAAATGCTCATGTATTCGACATTCATTTTCCAGTGGTCTGTCATGCCACAACGATGACAGTTACTTCTTGAAGGACCACTTTGAGAACTCATATTGTTCTCCATTTTATGTTGACCACCACCACGACGATTATTATATCATTTTCTGTCATTGCCACGTCTACACACATTATTGTGACCTTAATTTTTATTTTATCTTCTTTCAGACTGGCCATGTGCTTCTACCATATTTACTTTCGGTAACGGAGCAGTTCTAGTGGGACAGACTTTATGATTTTTCATTAAAAGAGCATTATGTTGCCCAGTCACCAGAAGGCATGGAATCACTTCAGAGTATTTTTAAAAACTCTTTTCACGGTATTGCTGCTATAACATTACATTAGAGACATGGAAAGTAGTTAGTGTCTTTTCCAATATATCCTCATCATTTATAGTTTTTTCCACATAATTTTAACTGGGAGGTTATTCTAAATACAACAGAATTATACGCAATTACTGTTTTAAAATCTTGAAACCGTAAGTTTATCCACTCATAACGACCTCTTGACAATACTGTTGCCCTGAAGTGGTTATACCTCCCTTTTAAATCTATCCACAATTCAAGTGGATTTTTCACTGTTATGTATTCAACCTTCACGCTTTCATCTAGATGATGACGAATAAAAATCATAGCATTTGCTTTATTATGACTTGATTTTTTATTTCCTTTGATTATAGCATCACAAAGATCTTTAGCGGTAAGGTGGATTTCAACATCAAGTATCCATGACAAATAATTTTTGCCAGAAATATTAAGTGTCACAAACTCCAATTTTGACAATTTAAACATGATGAAAATTAATTTAAAAATAACAAAGACAACTTAAAATTAAATTTCTTCTGTAGATATATCTGATATACAGGTTAATTTTCTAGAAAAAAATTAGAGTTTCGTGCTGATAACGTGTTATAAAATAAACTAACTTAACAAATTAAGAAGGAGAGAGTATGAGAAATAGAGAGAGGAGAGATTGAATATTGTTCGGTATCAATTTTGTATTGCAGAGAATGAATTTTATAGCCAAAAAAATGAGTACAACTTACCTACAAGTTGTCTACAAATTGCCAAGTGAGTCCTACTTAAATGGACATTCAATGTCTACAAATTGCCAAGTGGGTCATACTTGACACCACTTGCTCTTTAAAAGGCTTTTCATTTTAAGAAAAGCATAAATAGTTTTAGAAGGAACTTTTGTAAGACAAAAGAAGAGTTCAATATATAGCTTCAAGAAGCATCTTTTAGCATTGACTGAATACTGACAATATTAATATTACTGATAGAGTGCATGTTTTGAGAGTAGTATTGAGCATCAATTTGGGTACAAGTTGAGATAACTCTAACTCCATAACCTGCGTCGTCAGCGTAGATAAGATCGTACCGTTAATTCGAGCGATTCCTCACCCAATCTCAAAAGCGGTCATTTTAGATGAATACATAAGTAAGGTATAGGATGACTCTGGCAACATGGACTAGACATTGTACCATTACGAGACTCATCATGATGATTGTCGGTTAGAGAAACTCTCCAAAAAATAAAATATTTATTTCCATATGCTATATATAATTTCTTGTTTATCTAATATCAAAATATATTCATTTTTCATGGGATAATAATTTCTACATTTATAACTTTCTCTAAGGTTTATTTCATTTCTTTAATTTTATTTTAAACTCACTTACACCAGGCCTAATCTCCAGAGAATTTCGATGAATAGGTGAGTATTTTTGGTCACAAAATTTATTTTAGCAGCTAACATGTTTTGAAATTTTATTTTTTCGATGTTTATATAAAATGAACGATACAATATGAGAGATAAAAATCTCGCTTGAGAGTTTTTTAGACATGCTGAGATGCACTAGAATGCTAAAGGGTTAGTGATTTTATTTCACTTGTACAACTTATATGAACAATCATTATATTTGAGGCATATGTGTCCACTTTACTAACGACAATGATAATTTTAATGCCAGGATAAAATAATGGGTAAAATTGATCTATAATTCAAGGTATTTTTGACCCATTTTATTATATAACAAGCAATTAGCGAATTTTTATTTTCAGGCTCACCTAATCTAAGAAAATTATTTTAATTTCTAGTATCATAAGCTAAATTCAAAGATTCAACATATCATTTTGGGATGATGCATAAGTACCTCTAAACTATGATCAAAATTTCAGCGACACAACTTAACTTAACTAGGGTCCTATTATCCGCTCGAACTTATTTTTTCTATACTTTCGTGCGCCCTTTGTGCTGACGTGACACTTTCAACTAGGTAAATTTATTAAGTTTGTACAAGCGTGCGCCATATATTTTTATGAAACTTTTAAAAAATGAGTTTTGGAAGTTTGTTGAACAATAGTTTTTGAAATTTAAAGTTGTTAAACCTTTCTATTTCATTTTATTTCAAATATAAATAAAAAATGGTTTGAAATTAGCTACCGTATTGCAATGAATTCAGATTTAAAGCAAGACACTCGAAGCAGTAGAACATGTATTTCATTTTGGTTCAAGATGATATATGAGAGGTATACCATTATTTCCTTTATTAACATTTATCTTACTCTAAATTCAAATTTTAATCCTATAAAAAAATTGAAAATTGAATTCGAGATGTTAATGAATTTTGATTTTCTTCACTCTCACATGTTCAAGAGAAAATATGTCCACCCTTTCCGCTATATCAACCTTTAAAGGGTGAAATGAAAGCAACTGGATAACGAAGTATAAAACATAATTAAAATAAATTAGGTACACATTGAATCAATAATTATTCAGGGTGGTTTGAATATCACGCCATATTTTTCCATGAAATGTCAAAATTATTTATTTAAAGTGTCACATTTTTAAAAATTACTTTGGATCAAATTAAATATTAATAATAATAATCTTCCATTTCAAAAAAATAAAGAGAGTGGAAGTCTTCGAGCAACTTCAACGAAATTGTTTAAAAGTAACAAGTTATGGCAATAATAATTCAATTCAAATTGGACTAAGGAATCTACTAGGTTCAAACTCATGAACAACTACTAGACAATTTAAACTTGATATACGTTAAAAAAGATCGATAAAAAATCTTTATGTTTTATGTTTTGTTAAATTAAGACATTTAAATTGTGATAGAGGGGAGGATCATTTTTGTTAATATAACCATCTATTGTGATATTGATAAATAAAAGACAAAAGATCTCATCATACATGTTTAGTAAAATAAAAATGAGCTTCTTAGGTAAATGAATCATCAACAATAATTCTCTACAACTAAAATGGTTGTATGTATATGTAATGTATACCTAATGTATCAATATTATATACACAGAGCATTATCGTGTATCTATAATATATAACTATGTATTAGAAATGTATAAACAATTCATCTTCCTCACATTTTTTTTCCAATTCCGATCAAGTCAAATATCTTCTAACTAGTCCAAAATATTAAATATGAGTTTCTCTCAATGTTTTTGATATATTATCTGCTTGAAATAATTCTCAAGTCGAATTTTAAAATTTGTGCTTCGGAGTTCTTCAATACGAACTGGACTAGTTTGGGTTAGAATATTGACCGGTGATAATTATATTTAACTATCCCAATAAAGTCCCATTAACCTTTAATGATCCCAATTTTCCACCATAGAGAATTTCAAAGTTTAGAACAATTTTCTTTCCTTGTTGAACTGCAAAAATGGCAAATTACTGATAAACACGATAATATGTTGAATATTCTAGCGATCAATAAAGTGATTGAAAATAGTGACAGAGTTAAATTTTTTATAATCCTTTTGCTTGCTAGGTTTTGGATAGATTATTAAACATATTAGATAATTCTTAAAGCATAAATACACGATTTGAAGCAAAACTAAGAAAGATTAGTATAAGACTTATTAATATTTGACTCGACTCTCTTCCTGTCAACTTTTCTTCGATATGTGAGGTTCTGGTATGGCGTACCTAATGACATGTCTTTTTTATCTTTATAGAAGCTCATAATGATGAAACTATGAGCAGAAAACTGTTATACGAAAGTGGTTAAAAATAAAAAAGTGTTTAACTAGAGTGCTTTACAATCAGCTTGACAGAAAATTCCTAATTCTTTAGTTTGTTGATATACATTAATATATTTTTCATTAATTCAGAAAGTTTGTGTACGAAACTTTTTGAAGGTTCTACTGCAGCATGAGTTTGTGGTTGTAGTCCAAGTTCTACCTATCCCTATACTAATGTCTCTTATGCATCTACTACTATAAGATACATCCGATGGAGTTGAAAATCTATTAACGACAAAAATTATTGAGTTTTTAATAATTTATTTCGATCTTCAATTTTGACTGAAAGAAAAGATTTGGGATCAAAGGAAAAATCTCTTCGTGATGAGAAGATAAGTACTGCTTTAGAGTTATTGTTTAAAAAAATAGTGCACCTATCTTTGAAGAATGAAAGAAAAATATAGATGACCTTGGATGGGCAGAACCATTATACAATACAATTGTCAGTATATTTAGTGAAAGTGACTACTACAAAAAAGGATGGATGACACTAGAGGTTCACAAGTTGGAGAAATGGATTAAGGTCATCGAAAAAAATAAGAATTTTTACATTTTTCTAATATTTAGAATATATTTTAGGCATTAATAATGTGAAACCTACTTTATTATTTGATTAGCTGATACTTTTTTTAATAAAAAGATGTTTATGTTGAATCCTTAACAAAAATCATGTTATAATAATTTTTATACTGATATATAATTTTTATTTGCATATCATATAATTTAATTTTTTAAATCAAATATAAATATTCAATTTTTTTTAATCAAAATTAATATTTTTTGTTGAAATAAATTTTTCATAATATTTTATTGATATAATATTTAATTTCATATGCACATTCTGATATTGAAAACAAAGAGTGTTAATCATTTAGTGTTCAGATTTAGAGATCACATCTTAATATTCAGATATGTATTCAAATACAGACTTCTAAATTTTAATGCACATTTTAATATTCAGATACTCATTTAGAATCAGACGTTTTAATCTTAATGAAAAATAAATGAGGCCTTTATTCATTTTCCCTTTTTCTAATTCATAGTTTGAAAATCACACCTCGAGAGATTACTTGCAAGTTTTTATCTCACTTCCTTCCTATTAACTTTGTCTCCAAACCCCTACTTAAGTAAGCTGATCAACAATACGCATGGATTAAGAACTTTTATGCATTAACTAGTCAATTGTAACCAGACAACTTGATAGATCGATAACTAATTTTTGTTTCTCACATTAACTGTCTTAGTTGATGGTTTGAAAATGCAAAAATGAATTTTCTTTGTCATCAGGGTGTGATTAGTACTATTTACACAACATGTATGCCGATGTCTCAATGGTGAGACTAGCAAAACCATGCTTTAGGCTACAAAAATTTTAATAATAGAATTTTATGATTTTAATTTCACTTATGTAAAAGAAAATTGAATATTATTAAAAAAATATAAAATTTAAATTAAAAAAGACAAAAAGAATATTTTAGAACTTTGAATTAAACAACTCAATTTTTCATAGTAGTCAATAATATTTTTACAGTAACATCCAAGTTGATGTATTGCAAACAAATAGCTAACATTCTACAACTACAATTAATCCCTATTTTTATAAAAATAGTAATATTACTATGTGAAGCTAAACGCATAATGTCTTTTAACAAGTCTTGACCTATTAAGATTTTGACCTACCCTACTCTTTCCTGTTTAATATTATTTTAAAATTTGCCCTTCCATTACCCTACTAAAACCCGTCTCGCCTCATTTTTCTTATTTGTCATTTCTTCTTTTTATTTATTTTACTTTGAAACATAATTTTTTTTAAAACTTGTTTCGATATATTCCTTAACACTAGCACTAGAATTGTTTTTCTTCAATACCAATGTATGATGAGATAATTCTTTTCATCCAATAAATTAATTAGTTACACATAATTACAGTAACAAAAATTTCAAAATTCAAAACAAATAAAGCAGTTTCACAAAAAATGACCCTTTGAAAAGTGTTTTGATCTGTCATTCCCAATATTTGTTTAGGGTTGTGTCATTAAGAATACTTGTCTAGGGTGGATGACTATTACAACCAGTCTTATAACCACTACAACTATGTTAACCAACTTTGGGAAGTATGTTTTCCTGTCAACCAATTCAGTGGAAAATGTATGAGCTAAATATAAGGAATTGTCTCAATACTGTCGTTTAGACTCTATTTTTTATATCTCTCTCATACTCAAATGTTCTGACAATTGTGCACAACAATATGTTTGGTGTCATATTTGGTGGTGACACTTCTAAAGACTGTTTCTTATTAGTAGAACTAAAATTAATCTTTGGTTAGACTTATAAGGATTAAATCATGTAAGACTGTGAATTTTGGTATTTTAAAATATTAATAGATACTGTAATTCTTGAAAAAAAAAACACCATTATAAAAAGAAAAGGAGAAGTAAGACTTGCAAAAAGTAGGTATTTGTCACAATCCATCCCATCAGGCCATGTAGAGCACCTACTTTAACACCTAGATAGGAGAATCTTTACAAAATATAATTATAAGTCCTAAAAGAGTCAGGAATACACCAAAAATTGAATTTTTAAAACTCCAAGGTTTATTACAAAAAATACTTAACACCCCAAGATACTGGTCTAAACAGGTATAAGAGCTTCTAAAGATACATAGTATAAATAAAAGCAATAAACAGCTCCCACCATAAGAAATGAGAGTAGAAGCTGTTAGAGACTCTTCTTCGTCTTCATATATGAAACATCACTGACCTTGCAACCAGGCTATGCCAAGTAGCATAGCAAAAATAGTATCAATACAAACAACACGTACTAGTAGGCATCATCGATCAACCTGATACCTACCACATAATATAAAAGAGTCAACAAGAAAAAAAAATGCTTTTAAGAGATTCACCGCCAAACCTTTCGCAAAACTATAATCATTCTCATTAACCTCATTAGAGTCGTTCAAGCCTAACTTTCATCCTTTCTAGTTGTTCCGCTGCCAATTTTAATACAGATAAAGGCCAAAACCTCCTATCATATAGAGAAGTTTTCAAACTACGGGCCAGTACTAACTCTGTCTAATTCGTCTACTATATTTAGTTTTAAACCATCACATGGCCTTAGGATAATTAACATCTCACTTTGAAGAGGAAATCAATAGGGAGACTAAAGCTGACCTCCTAGCCGCTACTGTCCCGCCATGGCGGGATCTATTCTACTCCGGTGGCCTTACAACAATGGAATTCCTCCTGTCAGGGCGGCCTGCTCGGAGATAGAATCTCTGGAAAATTTTCAATCCTCTTTTTAATGCATGTGCCTACAAGATATCAATAATAACTGACTTTAAGTCATTAATCTCCCTTAACAACACACTGACTGCTTTTCACTAATTTACCCACAATCCCATACCTACTATGCGGATGCATCTAGCATCCATAACATAATCCAATCAGGCATATACATGAACACATTATCAATTTACCATTTCAAGAGAAATGTGTAGTTTCACAAGGTAAATCTCAATTACAACAATCAACATGATAATACTAGGACCTTCGGTCTTTTCATATCAGTTATTACATAGGATGGGCATGCTCAATTATAATCTGATCAGTTTCTCTATCATCACACATATAGTCAAGATCAATTCACATATGATAGTCACACATTGGTTCTCTCATGAAACCCATACCCAAACCATATATATGTCGAAATGTGATACCTGATTCTATATATGTGTCGAAACGTGACACTCGATCCAATATATGTGTTGGAATATGACACCCGATCCTGTATATATATGTGTTGAAATATGACACCCGATCCAATATCACAATCACAACCGCAATCACAGTCCACAATGAATAGTTCACATATTTTCACAATCAAGTAACAGGTTCATTGCATGTAAGTGTTCACAATAGTCGTTATATTCTATCTTTCCCTTCATTAAAAATATTTCATCAAACCTTCTTTATTTAAGGCATCACTTTTGGTAGAGCAAGTTCAAGATTATGGATTTCACAGTCCTGGAATTGTAGACCCATTATAACAACATATCAACCATTCAACCACAACAATTAAATACATAGAAGATGTCATAACCTTACTCAATCACTATTGAGAGTCTCTCTATGATATAGACCAACCATAACATATAACCATAGATAATTAATCGGTTCATTCAAGAGATTTATCAATACTAGATCAATTACCTCCCTCCCCCTTACTTCATGATTCACATTACTCAGATAATTCACATAGTACCATCAATCGTATCAACAAGCAATATTACAGTTATCAATCAAGAACTAGACTATCATCACTAGTCATAGGGTAATCATACCCACATGGTACTATCATGACCCAAAATGAGCCATGATGGCACCCACACTTAACCTCCTAGAACTAAGAATACAAACCCCAACTTATAAAATATGACAATAATACAGAAGCTCGATTTATGAGAATAAGAGATAATAAAATGTCACGTCCCGAGAGAGTACCCTACGCGTGACCGGCACTCGAAAGCCATTTCTGACCTTCAAGCGAACCACCTGGTCCAGTCATACTTTCATTCAATCACATTCTCTCTGCGGAAGACTCAATCACAGGAATACTATACATAATTTAGGGCCGAAGGCCAAACAACTATCAAATCAACAAATAGCTTTAATAGAACTACTCAAAAGAATAATCCAAAATTCCCACACTCTAGTCCATAAAGCCTTTATCAATAATTTGGGAGGTGCCAATGATAAGTCCATGACTACTAACAATCAAAATAATGGAAATAAAACAAAGTTGTAAGAAAGGTCTCGGCATCCTCCGAAAACTAGGAGGACTCACCAACTAGCTGGGAGTGGGTAGATCTTCAATGGTGCGCCGGTTGATGATCTCTAGTACCTGTCTCTGCATCATGAAATGATGCAGGCCAAATAGCGTCAGTACATGGAATGTACGAGTATGTAAAATGGCAGAATAAAACAAACATTAAGGAAGAATCAAATCAACTCGAAATCTCAACTCAAGAGAAATAACAATTCAATCCAGTATCCTAAGTCTAAACAAGAATATGGTTTAAATGGGACCAATCACATACCATTCAACTCAATCCGACTCAAAGTACTATCAAGACCTATATGGGAGTTTCTCTTATCCGACAATCATCACTTATGAGCCAGTGATAGTACAACAAACCGACATTGTTGCTGCGTCCGTTCATACTTTGCCAGGATATGAACGAATCAACCAATCATGGATCCAATCCAACCAAGTCCTATAATATCAGGACAATAAATTTAGGGAAGCATACGACTTTAACGGTTCAATCCCCTCCTATGTTTGGCGACGTAGTTATTGGGTTCGAGTATGGACTATACTCTTACCCAATTCGGTGCTCGATACTCCTCTTAAGACTCAATGCTCATAAAACTCCATCCAATCAACTCAATCAAATCATATCGACAAGTCTCATTTACAACCTTGTCAACTCGTCAACTCTATCACAATCAAACATTTCCCAATCATACAATCCGATCAATCCCAATCATATCTTTCAAGAGTAGATTAAATAAGCATTTATACCAACATACAAACCTATCCAATCGTTCATCTATTCATTTAACAAATCTTTTGGGACTCATCACAACTCCAAGGTTCTAAATCAATAATTCAAAGTGAGAAATCACACATAAGGAAATTAACATATTTAGCATAGTCAACGTAGTTAAGAAAAATCAAAGAAATATATATATTCAACCTCTAATCTCAATCAACTTATACCAACATCACTTTCTTGACTCCACAACATCAACACAAAGAAAAATTAGGGTAATAGATGAAAAGAACCTAGTTGGACATAAATCTATCATTAAACTCCATTCTTATGAACAAAAAATCTCAAGAAAGATATAGGGCACATAGATGGACTCAACCCATGTTTTGGGTAGCCTTACATACCTTATTGAAGACTTTAAAGAAGACCTTGATGTTGGGTCTCCAATGGAAGGCTTGAATTCTTGAAGCTCTTGGAGGTACTCTTTGTTAGAGAAGGATTTGGAGAAGAAGAAGAAGAAGAGAGGGAAATGTTAGGGCTTTTAGAGAGAGAGAGAGAGAGAGAGAGAGGGGGACTGAAAATGGTCCCAAAAACGTTCTAAGGCTGTGTATATATAATTTAGGGAAATACCCAAATTGCCCTTTCTCCAAAATCTGGAAAATAGGCCAAAAACACTCTTGGAGCGATAGTGGCACGTCGCGCGTCTGCAGCGCCAAGTCGAATAGGCTTAAAAATCCTGCAACCAAATGTGGCGCGTCGCGTTAGGGACCAAACTACTGAGGCTATTTTGTGGCGCGATAGTGGCGCGTCGTGTCCTTACAACGCCAAGCCCATATTTTATGGGTTCTAGAAAATAGGCTTAAAACCCTGCACATCTCCTAGTGGTGCGCCGCGCCAGGGAACAAACTACTGAGGCTTGTTCCTGGCGCGATAGTGGCGCGTCGTGCCACTGCGGCGCCAAGCTCAGGTTTCCAACAGTTGTCACCCAGGCCTGAAATTCCTGCAGTACCCGTCCGTCTTAGGACCATCATATCTTCTAACTCTGAACTCCAAAAATTACATTCTTGGTGGCGTTGGAAAGAAGACTCGACGTCCTTTAATTTAATAGGTCGTGGCCACCCAAATCGTCATATTTTAAATGATATAGCCGTTAGAAGTCAACCCTTATACAAACTCCCTCAACAACTTACCCAAGACGAATCCTTTTGGACTTAGCTTGGCTCTAAGGATCCCTTATGACCCCATATCACCTCTAACACTCTTTAATTACTTAGGAACTCATCCTAACTCATGCATATGCTTTACAATAATCGAGTTTGACCCTACACGTATACAAGAAAGGTCTGAATCTTAGGGAAAATTTTGGGGAGTGTTACATAAAACCACTAAGGTCTATTAGATACGTCTTCCCAAAATCTGAAAGTCATTACTTCAAGGACATTTAATTCTAAAATACTAGGTCTGAAAATATCAATCACTAGAATAAATAAATAACTTAATGTGTCCAAAAACTAAGGACATCATGCCATGTCTGAGAGAACCCAACACAAGCTAGAATGAATAGCTTACCCTGGAACCTGATGTGCTGAACACTGACTAGAGCTGAGGTCGAGTCGAAGTCAATGGAACACTCGCTGCACTCCACAAAATAAAATAAAGAAAAATACAAGTAGGGATCAATACAGGACAACATGTACTGAGTAGGTATCATTGGTCGACTCAAAATAAAAATTAATATGCATAAAGTAATAACGGAAAATCAACCATAACACTTAAGATGTGGCAACCAACAAGCTCAAGATCAAGTAACAACACAATGAACCACTACACAATCAGTCAACAATATCAAAAGTATACATGAGGACTCAAGCCTCCACACCACAATCTTTTGAGAAATGAGTAATTTGAGATTGGATAGTACTAAATCGTTTTAATATGTTTTTCTTTAATATTACTGTGTCGGAATGTGACACCCAATCCAATATATCATGACGGAACGTGACACCCGATCTAAATATACCATGTCAAAATATAACACCCAATTCAAATGTAATTAATTTATCATTCTTTGTTATCACATTTCACTTTATTAATAATATTTCATCAAGCCTTCTTTATTAAAGATACCATTTTTGATAAGACAAGATCAATATTATGGATTCCACGGTCTTGAGATTTCAGACCAATCACAACAACATATCAACCATCCAAACCATAATAATTAAATACATAGTAAACTTTACACATTACTCAATGACTATCAACCACTATTAAGTGTCTATCCATGATATAGAATAAACTATAACCTACCTCAATCGAAGAATGGAAGTCGAGCAAGCTAATCCACCAATGTCTTTCTTTTCTTTGATACACCAAAATGTTTCCAATCTATCAAATATATAATATTTATAAGTATATGAGAATGTAGACACCCATATTACTACAATCAATTTTCCAAATCTCAAGCCTATAGTTAAGTCTCAATTTTCTCAAATATCATCTACCTAATGGATATTAATATAATATAATACACCTAATATTTAATTACCCATCTTAATACGTCAAAAATTGATTTATAATATAATAACAAGGAACGTAAATTCCAAATTATACAATATAGTACATAACCTAACTTTGCAGAACCTTAAACCTAATGCTAAAATATATCATCTACACCTAGTCATTAGTTAATGATAGAAACTAAAAGTTGGTCCCCTCAGAACACCCAAAACAAATAGAACGTTACAGTAACCAAGGGAAGTTTGCACTTCCAATTTCTCATCCACTTCAATTATTAATATAATAGTAATATGACCATTTATCCATATATAAAATCATAGGGATTAGGAATTTGTTATATATATATATATATTCCTTTACCTGAAGCCTTCAATTGTTCCTTTTCAGTGCTCGCCACCGCACAAGGAGTTCTTCTCCTTTTTCTTTTCTATTCTAATTTTTATGTATTACAATTCATAAACCCTATCCTTTTATTTTAATAATTGCTATAGAGTATTAAATAAATTATCAACTAAGTCCACTAATTAAATCAGTTATTTAAATTTACCCCTCAACTAAATAACCATAGTTATCAAATAGTTCTAAATACCCATTAAAAATTTATGGGATGAGTTTTTTATGAAATAAAAAACCCTATTACTCAAAACAACCTAATGGGTCGTTACACATTCATATTCTAAACAACAATAACAAAACATTCAGCCATTCAAACTCCATGCCCGAAGGCCTAGGCATGAAATCTCCTTTCAATTACAATATAGAATGCGTGAGAACAGATTTACAACTAATCAATTAGGGAAACCTAACCTATCTGGGCGCCAAGTAATTGTAAAAGTATTATAGCACGATCCTTAACTTTTGGAAAGAGAATACATGGAGACAGGCCTGAATCCATGGGTTGTAGCCTTCATTGCGCTAGAAATCACTTCTCCCCTTCTCTCCAAGCCTAGAATAACTTCTTGGGGGTTTCTAGGATAACTCTCATCTATTTTGACACTTAGGAAAAGAAGAAGATAATAAAAATACATCATTTTTAAGTTATGTCCCATCAGATTCCGCTACGCGGTCTCAATCCCGCTCTGGTGGCCTGATCCGGATAGTGTCCAGTAAAATGGGCATAACTTTTTACTCTGAACTTCAAATGAAGTAAATTTGGTAGCGTTGGAAAAAAAACTCAAAGCCCTTTAATTTGATAGCTGATGGGACACTAATATATTATAGGCTGAGATATATGGTCGTTTGAAGTTGATCGTAGTTTAAATTCAAGTTCAAAACTAAATCGAAAAGACAATTTCAACTCAACTTTGAGATAGGAGTATAGCACGACCTTAATTAACAACGAATGCATTCACATATCAAGGTATTGATCCTAACCTTATGATGAATGAGATTCATATACCTTTACCGTAGATATTTTTAGTAACGATGAGCTAGATCATTACAGTATTAACATGTGGTTTCTCAAATACTCCCTCTATTTCATATTAACTAAATTTTTAAGGTAATACACACATATTAAGAAAAGTATTGAAAGATAAAATTTGAACCATATTTTACTCTATTACGTTTTTATTTAATCAACCTCATAAAAATAATTAAATGTAAAATAATAAATACAAGTAGTCCTTTATTAGAGTATAACTTTGTAAGTAGTATAGTTTAACTTCTAAAAAATTACAAACTTCATTAATGGAAAAGATAAACATGTAAAAAAGTTTTAAATATTTCTATTGTACTTTGAACAGTTCAATTATTTTGGATGATGAAAAAAACCTAAAAATTCAATTAATATAGGGAAAGAGAGTATTTTGGAGTATCTTGTGCATGCGAGTTTCTTGCATACGTTTCTCGATTGGAAGTGTTATGTTGCTTGGCTATCTTTATTTGTAGTCATCTGGCATGTTCATTATTATATTATTATTTTTTATTTCATTTATCATTTATCATTTATTATTTCTTATTTCATAAAATAAAATTCTTTCTAAAAAACATTCACTATATATAATTTTCATATTATTTCAAATTATAGTCGTTTAATATAAAATTATTTTATATCATAATTTTTAAAATTATATAAATTGCTAATAAATATTACATATTATACATAATAATGGATAAGACAAATAAAAGTAAAATCATTAATAAAATATAATTAAATAAATATTACACAATTGAAAAATTTTATTTTAAGTTTTACATGAATATTAAACTTTCAAAATCACTACAGTGCATCCCATAAATTTATTTTTAAAATATTCAAGTAAAGGAAAATAATTTATAAGAAATGAAATTTTTAATCTAAAATTAATATTACAAATATGTTACGTAAAAATAATAAAATATTTTAATTAAAACATACAATTTATATAATATTCAGTTAAAAGTATTATATAATAAAATAATAATAAAATATTTTAAAAGTACATTTGATGTGATGTGTAACATCAAATTTGGTGTAAAATTTGGAGTGAATTGGAATAACTTTGCACCAAATTTTACACCAAATATAGCATTTGGTATAAAATTTGGAGTGGATCGGAGATGGCCTTATGCTTTAATATTCAATATTTACTTGTCAATCTAGATAAAGGCTTTTTGACAGGAAAACGCGTTAAAAAAATTGACGCGTTTTCATCCTCCTATAAATAGAGGGGCTCTTGCCCTCATTTAAATCATTCAGAAAAAGTGAGAGTAAAAATACAAAGAGAAATATACACCAAGATAAATATTGTAGTCTTGAGTGTCCTCTTTAGTAGTTGTTCCTTTTACAAGAGAGAAGTGTTAATTGTTGTTTTCTCCTTGTATTTGAGAGCAGTGTACTCCATATTTGAATAGTGAGATCCTTCTACTCGTGGTTTTTCCTTTCTATCTGTTAGAAGGGTTTCCACATAAAATTTTCGTGTCCAATTTATTTTCATATTAATTATCATATCAAACTTTAATTGTGGTGCTTCCTCCTCATAACAGTGGTATCAGAGCCCTCGATTATTCTGTCTATTTTATGCGAATGTACTATCTATGAATTGTAACTTTTTGTGAATAGTAAAATTCGATGAAAAGTATTATTTATGTGAATAGCAAAATTTTGGTGACGATACAAATATTCAGAAATGATCTAAAAGGGTGTGAATCAAATAACAATATTGAGTATAACAAAGTTTGACGTTGAAAAATTCAATAAGACTAATTTCTCATTGTAGAAAATGAAAATAAAAGCGATACTAAGAAAAGACAATTGCTTAGCTGTAATTGAAGGCAAGCCCACAGATTTTGTTGATGACAGCAAGTGGAATGACATAGACGGCAACGTAGTTGTTGATCTACACTTGGCACTAGCTGATCAAGTCTTCTAGTATGGATGAAAAGCGGATGACGAAAGAAATATGGAATACTCTTACGGGATTGTATGAGGCCAAGTCTTTGCACAATAAAATCTTCTTAAAAAGACGATTGTATACTCTTTGAATGGCAGAGTCCATGTTGGTTACTGAATACATCAATACTTTGAATACTTTGTTTTCGCAACTTACAACAATGAGTTGCAAAATAGAGGAAACTGAACGTGCGGAGCTTCTACTTCAAAGTTTGCCTGACTCGTATGATCAACTCATCATCAACCTAACGAACAATACAGACAGTCTAGTTTTTGATGAAATTGCAACCGCTGTCTTAGAAGAAGAAAATTGGAGCAAAAATAAGAAAGACAGACAAGCAAGTTTGCAGCAAGTTGAAGCTTTGATGATGGTGAGAGGAAGACCAACGGAACGTGGTCCGAGTGAGAGTCACAATCAAAAAGTAAAAAGAATATCAAGTGCTATAACTGTGGCAAGAAAAGGCACTTCAAGAAATATTGTCGGTTAAAAAAGAAGAGTGAACAACCTGAGCCATCAAATGCTCAAGAGAATGTTGTATGTACCTCGGATAATGGCAATATTTTATGTAGTGAAGTAATATCAAATAATGAAGGCAGAAAATGTTTCACTAATATCTGGATCATGGATACAGGAGCAATATGGCATATGACTTTCCGGAGAGAATGGTTCCATCAATATAATCCTATCTTAGGAGGATCTGTGTTCATGAGAGATGATCATGCTTTGGATGTTATTGGTATTGGGTCCATCAAAATAAAAATGTATAATGACACAATATGCACCATCTAGGAGATACGATATGTAAAAAAATTGAGGAAGAATCTATCCAAAGGAGCACTTGTAGTGATGAAAGCGGAAAAACTTGCTGCAAATCTATATGTGCTTAAAGGTGAAACACACCAAGAAGGAGAAGCATCAACTGCATCAGCAAGTTCATTTGAAGAATCAACGATGATATGGCATCGTAAACTTGTCCATATGTCGGAATGATGTTTGAAGATTCTTATTGAGCAAAAGCTTCTTCCAGGGCTCAAAAAGGTTCCACTACCCTTTTGTGAGCATTGTGTTACCAGTAAGCAAAATAGACTGAAGTTTAGCAGTTTCTTTGCTAAAAGTAAGGAAATATTACATCTGATCCACTCTGATGTCTGGCAAGACCGGTGGAGTCCCTAGGAGGAGCGAAATATTTCGTGTCATTTATCGACAATTACTCCAAGAGAAGTTGGGTGTATCTAATCAAGAGAAAGTCAGATGTTTTTTCAGTTTTCAAACAGTTCAAAGCGCGGGTAGAACTTGAATCTGTGAAAAAGATCAAGTGTTTGAGGATAGATAATGGAGGAGAATACACTGGTGATGAATTTGATAACTTTTGTAAACAAGATGGTATTAAATGGCAGTTTACGGTGGCCTATACTCCACAATAAAATAGAGTAGCAGAGCGGATGAACAGAACCTTATTGGAATGAACAAGAGCTATGTTGGCAACTGCAGGGTTGGAAAAATAATTCTGGGCAGAAGCAGTCAAAACCGTTTGTTATATGATTAATCGTTCACCATCAACCACAATTGATTTGAAAACGCCAATGGAGATGTGGACAGGAAAACCAACTGATTATTCTCGCTTACATATATTCGGAAGTCCTGCTTATGTTATGTACAACACCCAAGAAAAATCAAAGTTGGATCCAAAATTCACGGAATGCATTTTCTTAGGGTATGTTGATGGAGTCAGCAGAGATGTTGTGTTTGTTGAAAATAAGATACAAGCAAAACAATGTAACACTTCAAAAGAAAAATCAGAGACTACTACAGTTGAAGTTGAAGAAATAGAAGTTCCAATTTCTTCTGAAGCAGCACCAGAGCACGAAGACAAGAGCAAGCTGAGATCGAAACTCTAGAAGTTTGACGGTCAACTAGGGAGATAAGAGAACCAGCTTGGCACTCAGATTATTCTATGGAGAGTAATATTGCATACTGTCTACTAACAAAAGATGGAGAGCCTTCAACTTTTCACGAGGCTATGAAAGGTCAAGAATTATCTCTATGGGTGGCAGCAATACAAGAAGAAATTGAAGCTCTTCATAAAAATAAAAATGGGATCTTGTTCAATTACCACAAGGAAGGAAGTCCATTGGAAACAAATGAGTCTACAAGATCAAACACAATTATAATGATTAAGTGGATAAGTATCGTGCAAGATTGATGGTGAAAGGATTCGCTCAGAAAGAAGGTATTACACCCCGTACTTTGGTACCTTGGGACGCATCTTAAGCTTCTTAAATTTCTAGGAAGGCTCTTAAGTTTCTTAGAAGTCGTCATGTAAGTCGGATAATCTACCACGCTATCAAATAACTCTAAGAAAAGGAAAATAAGATACCCCATAATAAGAAAGATTGGAAATAGGGTTATAAGAATCCGGAAGGAGTTGGAGGCCAAGTAATGAGTCGTAAGACCCGATCTACTTGCGTAAGATACCAACTTGGATGTCTTACATACTTAAGCTACTGGAGTACATGTTGAGCTTCTGTAGCGAGAATTTCATAGGCTCTTAAAGTAAAACGCGATTACGAACCCACAGAAGAGACGGAAAGAGGCGTAGCACCTACTCGGAAGCAAGCAGGTAATGCACCTACTTGGACTAAACAGATGATGCACCTACTTGGAATAAGTAGGTGACACACCTACTTAAGGTGGGTCCTACACTGCCATGTGGCAGCAAAGGAGTGGGCGCATGATTGAGGTGACACCCTAGGGGGCTGCCATATGTCACCCCTAGGGGCTGCCATATATCACCCCTAGGGGATGCCATATCTCACCTCCTAAGGAGGTATATATATGTATGTTATGCTGAATAATATCTCATTTTCAACTTCCTTATCTAAAAAAAAGAGAGAAAAACGTGAGAGAGGAAGAGGGCAGCCACGACTTGGAGGAAAACAAGGTACGCCCTCTGATTTCGTTTAATGAATTAATTATTTAAGGTATTCTACGATGATATAGCGGTGTTTAATAATGTTAAGTTTCACTTTGGGGTAGCAAGATAGGGCTGCAAACAGCCACCAAAGCTCAGCCACGTAAAGGAGTTTTCGAAGTTAATTTTCAGTAAGTTTGGGAAGCCGTTTGTTAAGGTATGTCTTGGTTCTCTTCTCCCACATTTTGGTAAGGGTTTGGAAATAATATGAGGGTGTTAATAATTTAAAGTTAAGGTTTTTAGAAGTACCAAGTGGACAACGAACAACCACGATGTTTCAGCCGCGCTAGAAAAACTTCTGAGGCAAGTTTTAGCAAGCTTTGGCAAATTTTGGGTAAGGTAAGGGTTTTCCTTTCAATTTGGAGTTTATGGTATGGTTATGTAGTATATTACACATCTTATATGTGGCTGGAAGTATAAAAATTTCACAAGGATGCTTGACGTTAGAAACAAACTAAACTAAGGTCGTTATAGTTAAATCAAAGTCGAGTAGTGTGTTATGGTTGTTGTGTTGCGCTTGAGGTGGTTTGACTGTGTGTTGCAGGGATGGAAAGTGTTAAAAAAAGGGTGTATATGTTGCTGGTTTCAGCCATACTATCCTTCATTTCGTAGGGTTAAAGATTTTACGAAATAGAGACTAATCACCCTATTTTGGTATCGTAATTTAAACGAGTTGTTTGGAGTTTGTATCTTGTAATGTTGAAGTGAATTACTTGTATATGTGTTGCAGGTTGTTGTTGTTGGTTGGCTATGGTAATTAAGGATGTAATTGGAAGTTCAGATAGGGCATGTTATAGGGGAGGTGCTGCCCAATTTCCGTTAACTCCTTAACTAACTAAGGAACTAGTAATGAACTAGTCTAAGGAAATGGATAAGGGATTGGTTCCTATAGGTAAGTGGTGGTAGAATTACAAGCTGGAAAGTCGAAGGTCTCTAACCTTAGAATTACTTTCATGTTAAATAGGTTCAAGAGACGACAAGGCGAACGCGTTAAGAGTAATCCGTAAGATGTATGTAAAGTTAACGTTTCCTCCTTTTGGCATGTTTTTGGCATAAGTATGTAAAACTTACTCTTTCTCTTGGCATGTTTTGACATAAGTATGAAAAGTTAATCTTTCTTTTGGCATGGTTTTTATGAAATAAATATATGACTTTTTTATGGTCCCAAGGAAGTTCCTATTCCTAGAGCCACTAGGATGGCCAATTTCTTGGTTTCCAAAGGACATTTTATTGTGCTTTGATACGAGTATATAATTTCAGAAGTTCCATTTTGATGTAATCTATAATGACTTTCAAAAGGTACTTAATATGATTCTTGTCTAGATTTTGAACAATAGCTTATTTTAATTATTCCATTGAGCCCCATAATATATCTAGAAATATGGAAATGATTTCAGAAAGACTATTTTGACATAGACTATCGTGACATCTGAAAGACATGCACTATGATTATCGCTCAATTTCTCTTATATGACTTGGCATCAGAGTTACGCTATTGAGTCTCTAGAAATGTTTTGTATTTTATATTGCATATAGTTTCTCACTACTCCACTCGTGGATGCCTTAATGCTTCCTTCACTGAGCTCGGGTCATATTTTGTTATCGTGCGTACTTCTCTGCATTGTTCGCTGTGCCCCGACGTGAGGGGGCAGGTACGACCTATACATGGGTTTTGAGGAGTTATGATGTGCCATGTACACAGATGATATGATATGATCTGAAATGACCATCTGATATGATATGATCTGTTACGGAGATATTTCCTACTCTGGAGTTATGATGTGCTGTGGCGCCAGTGACGGGGCGGCAGATATGTTTACGAAGCCGACCAACAGTAACAAGTTTATATGGTGTCGATCTTCTATTGGCCTAGCAGAAACGTAACATTGCAATAATTGGATAGAAAGGATAGTGTGAAGACTAAATTGATTCTCAATTAAATCTTCAAGTGGGAGAATGCAGAAAAAGAAAAGTCAAAAAAGGGAGGAAAAGGAAGTCAAAAAGGGGAGGAAAAGGGAATAGGAGCCAGCAGCAAAACGCGTACAAAATAATTAACGCGTTTTTGACAGAAATTAAGCAACTTTTCAAAAACAACTTTTGAAAAAGTTGACAGCATAATCGTTACCCTTTTTGACAGGAAAACGCGTATAAAATAATTAACGCGTTTTCATCCTCCTATAAATAGAGAGCCTCTTGTCCTCATTTAAATCATTCAGAAAAAGTGAGAGTAAAAATACAAAGAGAGATATACACCAAGATAAATATTGTAGTCTTGAGTGTCCTCTTTAGTAGTTGTTCCTTTTACAAGAGAGAAGTGTTAATTGTTTTCTCCTTGTATTTGAGAGCAGTGTACTCCATATTTGAATAGTGAGATCCTTCTACCCGTGGTTTTTCCTTTCTATCTGTTAGAAGGATTTTCACGTAAAATTCTCGTGTAACTACAAGAGTATGATATGAAAACTAAATAAAAGATTCAAAGATATATTGACAAGTTCTTCGAAGATTCAAAGATATGTGGTTTAAGATGCACCTATCAATTTACAATATCATGAGACTTGTTCATATCTTGAATATTAGGAAAATTGTGATGAAAAAATTTGCTTATATCTTCAAATTATTGATGATTATTTGTGGAAAAATCTTACTTGGTTCCCTGATTATTTTACCTGCCGTGAATTGCCAACTGTTGGGCCATTTATTAATTAATACAACTTTTTCTTATACTTGGTTGAAGAGAAATTTCCTTGCAAGAAGTTCGTCGTTGTGGATAATGGTCTATATGAAAGAAGAATGTACCATACTGTTTTCATGTGTTGTTCTTTTTTCTACATGTTGGATTCCCTTTGATAAATTCTTGACTGGTTTCTACTTTTGTAGACTGGTAGCTTTATAGTGATAAAATTGATAAATTCTTGACTGGTAGCTTTATATAGTGATAAGAGGACTAGTGTAACTCGACTGGTGGTAATCTACATTGCAGTATAGGCACTGCTTTGAACATTTTCGGTGAAACAGAGATATATAAACATTTATATATGATCTATGTCAACATGTCTCAGCCTTTTAAGTGGATGTACACCTCTTGTTTTACTGTCAACTATTGCTGAGAAGAGAAAATGCACAAAAGTTTTCATAGCAGCTAAAAAGAGTGGTGTAAAGGAATTTCCTTGCCCTGCTAGTGAGAAAGTACTCAAAAAACCGCAACATAACTATCACGTAAATATCTGAGTTTCCAAATCTTTGGCCATCAAGATATATGACATCTGTGATTGATTGGTTACCGCTGAGCTAAACTTTTGGTTTGTGTCAGGGATTCATCATCTAATATTTATATATACACACAGTGTAATTTTCCATTCGGTCCACCTAGATGGATATGCGTCTTCAACTCACAAGTAATTATGCCTATGAATTATTGAGGAAGAATCCAATAACTAAATTACAGGTTTATATCATTGTTTGTATCTTGTGTCTAGCAAAACAGAAAGTCATCTTTGGATAGTTTCTGTTCTGTTAATTGACAATTTTCATCCATTTGTCTTTGGATTTTTCATGTCTGTCACAAACTCTGAAGGCAGTCAGCACCAATCTAATTGCCTTTGTTCCTTTTCTCCACTAATCAAACCTTGTACATGAGTTGTCTCCAATTATGCACAATTGAAGCCATGACTTAACCCCTGCCTAGTCAAGTAATCACGTGCTTTTTAGACTTTGGAGTACCATATCCTCTTTTAAACTCTGAAATTTTTATAACTGGCATAATAATGATCGAATATATGACTTTAATATGAATGTCATAACCCTGATTTTTTTTATCACCAAGTTGAACAACAAAAATTTAAAATTTTTCAACTCGGTTATTCAGATAGAACCTAGAATTGTTTGAATCTGAGATGTATAGTTATGATTGTTGTATCGGGATAGAAATTGCAGTACTCTAGTCAAGGACAGAGTCAGTAGCCCACATATGAATTCAACCGAACCATGAATTTGTTAATGTATAAATATTAAATTTGAAACCCAATAGTTACCATTTAAAGTTGTTATTCTGATTTGGCATACTCATTGCCATAATAATATTATCACTGCTGAAATAGATCCCAAGTTTTTCCGGCAAAGCTCTAGTTTTTCCGGCAAAGTTTTTTTTTTTTTCCAGGTGTACAGATCTGTATTTCCGGTGACGAACAACCGCTGCAACTCAACTAAGTACGCCGACGTGAACAGTACTCCGACGTGAGCAGTATTTTCCGGCAGCAACCAGGTTCATTTCTACCGGAGTTGGTACCTCCGGTTTTTATATCTTTATATTCTATCCTTTGTTCATATACTGGTAGTTACATTTTGCCGATTTTAAACCCCCGAATAATTTATTAGTTCATACGCATTTTCGTGGCTTTGGATAGTGATGGTAGACTAGGGTCATGTTCTCGCTCATGGACGGGGACGAGGGTAAGGAGAGGTAAGTGGGTTAAAGGAGCGTCTAGACTGAGAATAGGTTCTTGGAACATTGGGACGTTAACGGGTAAATCCATAGAACTGGTTAAGATTCTAAAGAGGAGGAAGATTAATATAGCCTGTGTCCAGGAGACAAAATGGGTCAGCTCTAAAGCTAAGGAGGTAGACGGGTATAAGCTTTGGTTTTCTGGTAAATCGAAGTATAGAAATGGGGTAGGCATTCTAATAGACAGTGATTTAAGGGATCAGGTGCTGGAGGTTAGGAGAGTCAATGATAGGATGATGTCGATTAAAATGGTCGTTGAAGGGATCACGTTGAACGTTATTAGTGCTTATGCGCCGCAAGCGGGCTTATGCGAGAAGGATAAGAGGCGCTTTTGGGAGGAGTTGGACGAGTTAGTGGGAGGCATACCACCTACTGAGAAGCTTGTCGTGGGAGGGGATTTCAATGGGCACATCGGATCTATTTTGGGAGGGTATGATGATGTGCATGGGGGCTTTGGCTTCGGGGACAGAAATGGAGGAGGAACCGCACTGTTGGATTTCGCAAGAGCTTTCGGATTGGTGATAGCCAACTCGAGTTTCCCAAAGAAGGAGGACCACTTGGTAACCTTCCGAAGTTCAGTGGCTAAAACTCAGATAGATTTTTTACTCCTCAGGAAGGATGATAAGGGTTTGTGCAAAGACTGTAAGGTCATCCCGATCGACAACCTTACAACCCGACATAAGCTCTTAGTGATGGATTTAGGGATAAAGATGACAAGGACGAGGAGGGTCGGGGAAGAACGACCTAGGATCAGATGGGGGAGTTTGACTACGGTTAGTGCCCTTGAGATGGGAGAGAAATTGAAGGATATGGGGGCCTGGGATAGTAGTGGGGATGCGAACAATATGTGGGATAGGACAACTAGTTATATTAGGGCTGTAGCAAGGGAAGTGCTAGGAGTCTCGATAGGTAGTCGTAGTCGGCATCGAGGGGACTGGTGGTGGAATGGAGAAGTGCAAGGGAAGGTGGAAGCAAAGAAGGTGGCGTATGCTAAGTTGATAGAGAGCACGGATGAGGTGGAGAAGTGGACGAATGGAGAACTGTATAAGATAGCGAGGAAGGAGGCGAAGTCGGCGGTTGCAACGGCAAAAATGGAAGCTTTTGAACGTCTTTATGCTGAACTGGAAGAGAAAGGTGGGGACAGAAAATTATTCAGGCTAGCCAGGGCCCGGGAGAGAAGGGCACGCGATGTGGATCAAGTGAAGTGCATTAAAGACGAAGACGGAAAAGTATTGGTAGAGGAGACCCTTATCAAACAAAGATGACAGTCATACTTCCATAAACTTTTGAATGACAAGGGGGACAGAGAAATTATGTTGGGAGATTTGGAACATATAGGAAAGAGTCACGATTTTGGGGGTTGTAGGAGTATTACGATCGATGAGGTTAAGGATGTTGTTCGTAGGATGCGCCGGAGAAGAGCGACCGGACCTGACGAGATCCCTGGAGAATTTTGGAAAAGTGCGGGCTCGGTAGGTTTGGAATGGCTGACTAGGTTATTTAATGTCATCTTTACGACGACAACGATGCCCGTAGAATGGAGATCGAGCATCATGATCCCGCTTTACAAAAACAAAGGGGATAGCCAGAGCTGTGACAACTATAGAGGTATTAAGCTTCTAAGCCATACTATGAAAGTGTGGGAAAGAGTGGTAGAGATGAGGGTGAGGAGAGGCGTGTCTATTTCAGAGAACCAGTTCGGATTTATGCCGGGACGCTCAACTACAGAAGCCATCCACCTTATGAGGAGACTAATGGAGCAATATAGGGAGAGGAAGAAAGACTTGCATATGGTGTTCATCGACTTGGAAAAGGCTTACGATAAAGTCCCACGAGAGATACTATGGATATGTTTGGAGGCTAAAGGTGTACCTGTAGCGTACATAAGGGTGATCAAGGATATGTACGAGGGTGCCAAAACCAGGGTAAGGACAGTAGGAGGGGACTCAGAACACTTCCCAGTTATAATGGGGTTGCATCAAGGATCAGCTCTTAGCCCGTTCCTATTTGCCTTGGTGATGGATGGATTGACGCGACAAATTCAAGGTGAGGTGCCATGATGTATGCTTTTTGCGGACGACATAGTCCTCATCGATGAGACTCTTAGCGGAGTTAATGCTAAGCTGGAAGATTGGAGACGCACCTTGGAGTCTAAGGGGTTTAAGCTGAGTAGGACCAAGACAGAGTACCTAGAATGCAAGTTCAGTGAGACACCTCAAGAGGTTGGCGCAGAAGTTAGGCTCGGGGACCAAGCCATCCAAAAGAGAAGTAGTTTTAAGTACCTTGGTTCTATCATGCAAGACAGCGGAGAGATCGACGAGGATGTCACACACCGTATTGGGGCAGGATGGATGAAATGGAGGCTCGCCTCCGATGTGTTATGTGACAAGAAGGTGTCACCACAACTTAAGGGCAAGTTCTACAAAGTGGTCGTTAGACCAGCTATGTTATATGGGGCGGAGTGTTGGCCAGCTAAGGTCTCCCATATGCAAAAGATGAAGGTTGCCGAGATGAGAATGTTGAGATGGATGTGTGGGCATACCAGGAGTGACAAGATTAGAAATGAGGCTATTCGAGAAAAGGTAGGAGTGGCCTCGGTGGAAGACAAGATGCGGGAAACGCGACTGAGATGGTTTGGACATGTGAAGAGGAGAGTCCCAGATGCACCAGTGCGGAGATGTGAGAGGTTGGCCATGGATGGTTTCAGAAGAGGTAGGGGTAGGCCGAAGAAATATTGGGGAGAGGTGATCAGACAGGACATGGCGCATTTACGACTTACCGAGGACATGACCCTAGATAGGAGGGTGTGGAGGACACACATTAGGGTAGAAGGCTAGTACATAATGGTTTTATTCTCCCTTACTCGTAGGTGTATTAACGCACTATGATTTCTTGTACTCTGATGTATGTTAGTTATGGTATTTATGTTATTATCCAATAATAATATCTACTGTTTTTTTGTGCTTTGATTATACTATTGTTTGGACCGTTTTCGTCATCTATTTATTTACTCTAATATTCTTGTCTAACCTTTTTCTATGCTTTTATTGAGCCGAGGGTCTTTCGGAAACAGCCGTCCTACATTGGTAGGAGTCAGGTCTGCGTACACTCTACCCTCGTCAGACCCCACGATATGGGATTTTACTGGGTTGTTGTTGTTGTTGTATTCTAAAGTTCTAGCCCGCATGTCTATCTGTCGTGGTTGCAACACTATCATGTACTATTTCCTATGTCATGTACTTGTGCTGGTTGGCCAACTTTACTATAGGTTCTTTTTCTGCAGAAGATAGCCAAAGTTAGGAAAGGTCCATGGCAACAAAAGTGTGAAGCACATGCTTTGCAGGTGATGGTCCCTCATTGATGATGAAATTGCATCAATGGCATAAACTTTAGGTCAAAGTAAATGGAACCCACCTGCAGTTCATCTTTTACATCCAAAAAGGTCCCTACCACTTTTCCCAAAAATATGATGTGTGTTAATTATATAATTTTCCCACAAGGGAGCAAAAGGGTCCGTAAGCTGTACTTGTCATTACATGATATACGGCAAAATCAAAAAGAGAGCTGCCATTTGTGTGGCTCTCATGGCCGGTGATTATAACACGAGATAAAACAGAGGGAGAACAAGAATCTCGTGGGATGATTCATGATTGACATTTTCGTCCTTAATCCAAAATCTCGGATTTGAGTCGTGCATTGGAAAACTATTTGAAGGTAGAGCGTTACATTCTAGTTATAACAAACAATTATACAAGTGGGGGTATGGAGAGAATAGATTATAGGCAAATCTTATTAAAGGTAGACATGTTGTTTTTAAAGGATATTCGCCTCAACTATAGCTAAACAAAGTAATTATAAAAAAGAAAAATGGCAGTCAAAAAAATATGATGAAAACATCTACTTTACTCCTTAGTTATTCTATGTTATATAATACAACTTCAAATTAGTGGAGTGGGTAAATTTTAGAGTTGAGATAATGACTCCCTAAACCGAAAATAATGTAATAATTAAAGAATGGCGTGTGATGTGATTTTTTGGAAATAATAAATTTCTTTTACAGAAAATAACGTGTAACTTAAGTACTAAAATTGCTTTATTTGATCATTGGAGAGAAAAACTGCAGCCTACTACAGCTAATGTAAATGGTATTAAGGTACGTTTCACATCAATATTTCCTTGTCCTTGAGGCTTTGATCCTACACCTCATATTTGTATACATCTTATCTGTTAAGTCATTTCCACTTTGAAATAAAAATTTAATGGTCGTTTTCAAGTTTTAAATAGTTAAAATCATCTTTCACGTCATTAAATTGCTGCCTAATGCTTGCTTAGCATGTTATTCTAATTCAACATGGCGATAATTTTCTCCCTTTTTTTTTCTTCTTCCTAATTTATGAAATTAGTGTCCAGGAACAAAATTGGAGCACTTTCTTGCTTAAATTAAATTTAACGTACGGTGTCACCAAATGATTCACGAATAATCATGAAATTTTAGATTCAAATTCTAGCGGAAGCAAGAACATCTGGTGATCTATTTTGTTTGTCTAAATTTTAATGGACAACGTTGGTTAATACATGTAATAATGAAATTAGTTTAAAATATGCACAACCTAACTCGAGTATGGTGTATATTGTTAGATAACTATTATTATCATTATAATAATGTTTGTCGAATCCTGCGCATAACGAGAGACTTTTTTAATAGTGTTCGTGTCGGAGGGTGTTGCAAATATAAAAGAGAGAAGAAAAGAAGCACGTGGATGAACATGAAAGTTTCGTTTGGGAGTTGTACTGATAGAGAGAAAATCATACGGAAAATCATGGGAGTTTAATGTGGGTTTGTGGGCCCAATGAGGGTTGGGAAGGACGAAACCAAACAAAAGAAGAATTGGGCCTCTACTTCTTTTAGGAAACACTTCACACTATGCTAATGGTTCCTACTTCTTATCAAGATTAAGAAGTACCACAAAAAGATGAAAGAGGATTGTGGGACTCAGTTTGGGGTAGGGGTGGGGTACCTAAAGGGGTATGGGGTATGGGGGTGGGGTGGTCATCAAGTCCCCTCTTCTTTGTTTGTATATAATTCAGGTACACATTTACCATTTAGATCTTGGCACAATTTCTAATAAATCACGTTTAAAGCAAATATCGAATAATAATTGAGAAACAAGTTTTTCGTCTTGTTATGCAAGCTACTTGCATGCTAGAATGAATACATATACTACTACAAGTCTTTAGTCTATATACGGTAAAAGATGTGTCGTTCTGTAAGAAGAAATAGAGTTAGGACGAGAAAACTATATCATGAATCATGTCACCACGATAATACTATGTAAATGAGATGGGAAAATTGATGCAGTACTACGTACTGCAGCTCAGAGGAAACTATGCCATAAATCATTTCTAGAAGATCCAATACAAATACGATCACATTTTTAAAGAGTCTAAACAATATAAAAAATAATTAATCACATGATAAATCAAATATGGTGGTGATGGTACTCCAAACATAGGATTTGTCCGAAGAAGAACAATTGACAATTGGCCGGTGGGGTCAAGTGGCAGAGCCACATGGGTAAAAAAATAATTACACTGTATATTTAAGGTTAACATTATTCATGTTTATTTACATATAATAAATATTGAATCTTCTTAACTTTTGTCGTATCTTTATTTTGAATCTTTTGACGGAAATTTTGGCTCTGCCAATAGTGGGGTGTGTCTTTAAGCAAAATCCTAGCTAGGGTTCGATTGTAATAGAGACTAGCACCAATTAATATGATCATGATGAGTTCCAGCTGTAGCCGATCGAGTACTGAAGGAGATTGATTGGATAGCTAATATAGTTTAGGATTTGAAGTTTGAAGCTTAAGAAGGATTAAGGAATCATCAGCAAATTGGAGAAAAGAATCCAATTTCAAGCCATTCTTTTTTGGTCTTTCTCGATCACAAATCTGAATAAAGTGGTCTTATCTACTGCTCACTACTCTTTTGCCCATAAATCTGCATGATTAGTTAACTAAACCTATATATAATGCTCCTTGTAGGTACTTATAAAGCTTGTCCTCTGGTTTCTTTATACCAATTCTAGCTTTAAGTGTAACAATCCTCATTGGATTAACATCAAATCCTTGTCCCTATGGTCTAGCCCCCACCCCCCACCCCCACCCCCACCCCACACACACCACACCACACAACACACACACTCTTTTTAAAAGTAAAATATAATTAAAATGATCAGTATTTTAATTAAGCTTTCGCTATATGTGAAATATGAAAAATGATCAAACTATATTGGATTGTGTTGCATTTTTGCATAAAATTGTTTTTGATCATTTGACCCGAATTAAAGCGACCAAACCACTCTGTTCCACCCACTATTGATTCGCCGGAAGGAGTTAAACAACTTGATTAACACACAAGATAAGATTTAGTCATCATGGAGCTTTTATCTTCTTTTTTTTTCTTTGGGAAAGATGGGGAATATGAGTAAGATATCGTAGAAGGAAAATATAGAAGATCAATATAGTAGATATATCGCATGTGAAGAAAAACATGAGCTGTACAAATTGAAGAAAGAAAGAAGAAGAAGAAGAAGATGAAGATGAAGGAGAAGAGAGAATGCAGAGAAGTGAAGAGTAAAGTGAGAGAGAGAGGCAAAGATAATTTTTTTTTTTTATTTCTTCAGCTACTTCCAACAACTACAATTAGTGTATATATATACACACTTTATTAAACTTGTTAACTGAAATTAGTTACACTAACAGACTTAACAACTTGTTAGTTCCACTAACTAATTTCTGGTAGAATGACACTTCTACCCTTCAACTATTTAACTTCTCACAATACTCCCCTTCAAGCTAGGAGGGGCAAATATGTTCAAAACTCCTAGCTTGGATAGAAGATATTCATGTTGCATCCTGGACAGTCCTTTAGTTAGTATATCTGCAGGTTGTTCTTGAGTAGATAGATAGTCCACCTTGATCAAACCTTGTTGTAGCCTCTCTCTAATGAAGTGACAATCTATTTCGATGTGTTTTGTTCTTTCGTGATAGACTGGATTTGCTGCAATTTGGATTGCAGCCTTGCTGTCACTGTAAACTTGTACTGGGAGCTCAATTTCAGCTCCTACTTCTTTCAGCATTCCAAGCATCCATACCAATTCTGATACAGTAGAGGCCATGCTCCTATATTCAGCCTCAGCTGAACTCTTTGATACTGTTGTTTGCTTCTTGGCTTTCCATGAAACCAAGGATTTTCCAATTACAATCATGAACCCTGTTACAGATTTCCTGGTGAGTGGACAGGAGGCCCAATCAGCATCGCAAAAGGCAGTAATCTTGTGGTCTGGGTTGCTGGACAGTAGTATTCCTTGTCCAGGTTGCTTCTTCAAGTACCTTACCACTCTTAGTGCAGCTTCCATGTGGGATTTTTTTGGTTGACTCAGGAACTGGCTAAGTGTCTGAGTGCTGAAAGCAATATCTGGTCTTGTCATATTGAGATATAATAGTTTCCCTATGAGTTTCTGATAACTGACCTGATCTATTAGAGGATCATCATCTGCTTCTTGCCTTTTCTTCACATGTTGATCATACTCTCTTGATGTTAGTTTAACATTAACATCTATAGGTGTTCCTGCTGGTTTAGCTGCTCCCATTCCAACTTCTGCTATAAGCTCAAGGGCATATTTCCTTTGATGCATTAGTATCCCTTCTGTGGATCTTGTAAACTCAATTCCCAGAAAATATTTAAGCTCCCCTAGGTCTTTCATCTTGAAGGCCTTGTGTAAAGCCTCCTTTGTGTCTTCTATTAACTTCAATGAGCTTCCAGTGATCAGCATGTCATCTACATACACAAGTATGAGTATAATTCCTGTTTCTGATTTGCTGATGAAGAGTGAGTGATCATATTGGCTCTGTTTAAATTTAAGGGAGATAAGGGCCTCAGTGAGTTTATGATTCCACTGTCTTGGGGCTTGCTTAAGTCCATATAAGGACTTTGTCAGTCTACATACCTTCTCCCCTTGACTGACAAACCCCTGAGGAAGTTGCATATAGATTTCAGCATCAAGGTCCCCATGAAGAAATGCATTGAACACATCCATTTGATGGATATGCCACTGGTTGGAGGCAGCAAGAGCTAGAATAGATCTGACTGTGACCATCTTCACAACTGGAGAAAATGTCTCTTTGTAGTCAATACCTTCTTGCTGACTGTATCCTTTGGCAACTAACCTGGCCTTGAATCTTTCTACTTCACCTGTGGACTTGTATTTGATTTTATAAACCCACCTACAGCCAATAGGTCTTTTACCTGCAGGTAAGGTAGTGATCTCCCAGGTATTATTGTTTTCTAATGCTTGAATCTCTGCTTGCATAGCATCAACCCATCTTGAATCCTTGATGGCATCTGCATAGCTGGTAGGTTCTGATATAATAGAAGTAGCAGCAATATAATGCTGATATGTGGGAGATAGATGAGAATAGTTCACATAGTTGGATAAAGGATAGTGAACATCACTGGTTATGTTTAGTGAAACAAAGTCCCTCAGCCAATTTGGAGGGTGCTTAGATCTTACAGATCTTCTAGGAGCACTAGGGTCCTCAGTAATGGGTACTTCTGCAAGGCTTGATTCCCCAGAGCCAGCACCATCTGCAGCATGTATTTGATCCTCAGAATGCTCCACAGTAGTATGCTCACATCCTATATGAAGGCTTGGATTCTCATCAATATTGGTAGAAGATATGGGAGTTATAGTAGATAAACCTGGAATGGTCATATCTGCTTCTTGTAAACTGTCTACAAATAGCTGTTGTGAATCAACATCAGCTTTATTGGCAAATGGGAAGATATCCTCCCTGAAAATAACATCTCTACTGATAAAGAATGATTTGTTAAGTAAGTCAAACAAAATATATCCCTTGTGCACTTCAGAGTAGCCCATGTGAGCTGCTAACCTTGACCTGGGCATAAGTTTGTCATGCTCAGCAAGGTTTTTAGCAAAGGACAGACATCCAAGAGTCTTTAAGTGAGATAGCCCTGGTTTGATGCCATGTAGTCTTTCATAGGGAGTTTGAAAACCAATGACACTGCTAGGGAGTCTGTTGATGAGATAGGCTGCAGCTAGAACACAGTGACCCCAAAATTTGATAGGTATTTTGGCTTGAAATCTCAGGGCTCTTGTCACTTCCAGCAGGTGTCTATGTTTCCTCTCAGCAACACCATTCTGCTGAGGGGTATAAGGGCAAGACCTTTGATGAATAATGCCCCAGTCTTGGAACAGTTTGCAGCACACAGAATTAACAAATTCTGTACCATTATCAGATCTGACAATTTGCACTACCCTGTCAAATTGTGTTTTTGCATATTGCAAAAACATTTGAAGAGATACAGAAACATCTGACTTAAGTTTAAGTAGAAATAACCAGGTCATTCGTGAAAAATCATCCACAATTGTAAGAAAGTATTTATTGCCATCAAACGTAGCTGTATTATAGGGCCCCCAGAGATCAACATGTATCAAGTCAAAGCATCTACTGCTTTTAATGCTGCTAGAAGGAAATACAGGTCTAGTTTGTTTTGCAAATGGGCAAACTAAACATTTAGACACTTTACACATAGTGATTTTGTAGTCAGCAAACATCTTTGAGAGTACTGTAGAAGAGGGATGTCCAAGCCTTTGATGCCATAGCTTCATGTCTAACTCCTTACCATTTGAAGGAATTGTATCAACAGCATTAGCAGATTCCTTGACATTATTGACACTACCTTGAGTTAAATGTCTCCACAGCAGGTATAGTCCTCCTTCTTCCTTACCAACTTCCTTCACCTTCCCAGTGTAAAGCTCCTGGAAAACACAAAAATCAGGGAAGAAGGAGACTGAGCAGCCTAACTCCCTTGTTATTTTGCTGACAGACATTAAGTTATATTTGAACTCAGGTATATGAAACACATTAGTGATCATACTTCTAGCTGATAGGTTACAAGAGCCAATATGAGTAACTTTTGTAGTACCACCATTTGGTAAGCATACATCCTTGGGAGTGTCAAGCTTGAGAACAGACTCTTTTTGTAACATATCTAACTTAGATACCATGTGATTTGTTGCACCTGTATCCACAATCCACACATCACTGTTTTCAGTTACAAACAAGGCTTTACCTGCATTATTTGCTTTATTACAGTGAGATGTAGTAGCAGATGCAGTAGCTCCTGGCTGTTGATTCATCATCTTGAGTATCTGTTCATATTGTTCCTTTGTGAATGTGCAACCTTGAAGTAGTTGTTTGACATCTTTCTCAGCCTGACTCAGAGTTGAAGCTTCAGCTGATGTTGTGTCTAGAGAGTGTTGTCCTGTAATATTCCTACCACACACTAAATCATTAGTTACATTTGTATTCAAACCATAAGAGAAATTAGCTTGGCCTGATTTCTGAGTATGATTGGAGACATTTGTATCAACATATGTGCTTTGTGCCTTCCTCTTGGACTTGAAATCTGGTGGATATCCAACAACCTTGTAGCAGAACTCTTTAGTATGGCCTCTACACTTACAAAAGTCACAAAGTAGAGGTGTATTCTTCCTGTACCTATTACTTACACCTGAACTACTGCCACCTCTAGAGTACATAGCAGCTGAGTCTAGAACAGACGAATGCAAGCCCAAATTATTAATGCCTGTAACTACAGATTTGTGGCTCTCATCTCCTGCTATCATGGCATATGCTTGATTTATAGTTGGTAATGGATCTATCATGAGAATCTGACTCCTAGCCTGAATGTATGAATCATTTAATCCCAGTAGAAATTGATACAGCTTTTGTCTATTCATGTGAGCTACAAATCCTTTGGATTTTTCACAGTTGCAACAAGGTGAGGGCACTAACACTTCAAATTCATCCCACAATGCCTTCAGCTTCGTATAATATACTGAGACAGAGTTAGTACCCTACTGTAGAGTAACAATTTCTTTGTGTAAACTGTAAGTCCTTGATCCATCTACTCTATCAAATCTCTCTTGTAGATCATCCCACACTTGCAATGCACTTGAGGCAAACGCAATTCCATTCAGTAAACTCTTTGAGACTGAGTTCATTAACCACGACAAGACAATTGCATTTACCCTCTCCCATTGACACCACAGTTCTTCACTGTATACGTCCTTTCTGCATGTTCCATCAACCAGCCCCAACTTGTTCCTCCCTAACAAGGCTAACTTGACTGAACGACTCCACAGAGTATAGTTCTCAACACCAGTCAGTTGAAAGGAGATTATGCTAACTCCACTTACATCTGTAGGACTAAGAAATAACGGGTGATTATAGTCAATACCTTGCCCTAGAGTGAGATTGCTACTCGAGGAGGCTGGCACACTAGCTTGTTGGTGATTTTGGTTGAGATTTTGAGGTAAACTTGTTGCTGCCGCTGTGTCACCTACCATTTCTTCAACCAGTAACACAATCACTAACTTTTAACACAGATCGGAGCTCCGATCTGTTGATTTGTCAAACACAAAACAAAGAAACCTCATATGAATCAGTGAGTCTCATTGCAACTCTTTGACTCCACATCGAGGATCAGCTTCTCACAGTGACAGTTGTGCCGTCCTGCTCTGATACCATGAAGAAAAACATGAGCTGTACAAATTGAAGAAAGAAAGAAGAAGAAGAAGAAGATGAAGATGAAGGAGAAGAGAAAATGCAGAGAAGTGAAGAGTAAAGTGAGAGAGAGAGGCAAAGATAATTTTTTTTTTATTTCTTCAGCTACTTCCAACAACTACAATTAGTGTATATATATACACACTTTATTAAACTTGTTAACTGAAATTAGTTACACTAACAGACTTAACAACTTGTTAGTTCCACTAACTAATTTCTGGTAGAATGACACTTCTACCCTTCAACTATTTAACTTCTCACAATAGCATGCATGTTCGTTTTGATTCCCAAACAATAACAATAACTAGGTGATGCACCATCTTCGCTACTATCAAATTTTGCTATATGAAGGAGCTAGGCAAGCTTCTTGCAAGTCAATCAGTCATACAACGATAAATTTTATTATTACGTCAAGACTTCTAGTCATGTCCCTTAAAAGGAATTAAAAAGGAGTTAAAATCAGTTTTCTTTGAAGTCATTTTCAGTCTAAAAAGATCATGTTGATACTTGGAAAATACCGTTGGATTAATGTTATTAGTATATAAAATTGATTCATATCTACATTATATTGGTGTGTGTGTTCATGTGAAAGACCTATTAAGTATAATAAATTGAGAATGTGAATTATAACCTCTGAAAGACTAAAACAATCTATATTAGGTACGTACGATCTCCAGTGGTGGAGCGATCTTATTTTATTCTCATTACAAATCTTTACAACTAGTTAATATTATATATACCACGCATATATAGGATGAAAACTTTTGGTGGATGGAACAATTTAGAGGCAATTCTTAAATATATACTATATATTTTTAAAACAACTTTTACATAGCATTTTTGGCAATGCCAAAGAAATTTAGATTTTAGATAATATTATAAAGTAAAGAAAATTTCATTCAAGAAAAAGAGTGAGAAACTTTTTGTACGTGCCAACTAAAATATTCACGGGAAGATTTGATTGATCATATATTCTCAATTTAGAAATAGTATAAAAAGAAGTCCTATCAAACAAGTGTGCATATTAAATTAATTTGTTGATTTTGTGTGTACTTCTATTGATCATGCATTCCATCTCCCGACTTTATGTTATGTGTACTGACATGAAAATAATTTTGATACCATTAGCTCTGCGTCTGTTAAATTGATTTTTAACCACATATATGTAACTTTCATATCAGACTTTGTATGATAGCTAACCATAACAATAACAATATCATATCAGTTAAATTTCACAAGTGAAATTGAGAAGGGTAGAGTATGTGCAAATCATATCTCTATCTCATAGAGGTAAAAATGTTGTTTTTGGAAAATTCCAGCTCGAATACAATATATCAAAGTAGGTATGAAAAAAGAAAAAAAATAGTGAAGAAAATAAAGCAACTAATAAGGAAGCAATAGCAATCACCATAATAGTGTGAACTAAGGGCGACAATTTCAGCCCGTTTAAGTAAAATAAATCCATTTAGCCTATATTTATTTAAATGGATCACTCATATTTTTTAAATTGGTAAATATGAATTGACCTATTTCAAAAGCTCATACAATTATGGACAAAGTGAATAAAATATGGATATCAATATAAATCCTTAGATCACCCTCTTATAATAAAATTTTCTAATTGCACTAAAAATATTTTTGATATTTTTTTTAAAAAGAAAATTGGGGTAGGAGGGTGGAGAGTGGGTGGTTGTTTTTGTTGAAATTTTAAAGAAAAATTGAAAAAACAATTGGGGGGGGGGGGTAGGTAGGTAGGGGATCCAGGTGAGGGGTGGGTAAATTTTTCTTTTTGATTTTTTTTTTTTAAAATGGGGGTTGGGTGGGGGTAGGGGGAGTCTGGGTGGGGTTGGGGTAGGGGGATGGTCGGGGTGGGCAAAAAAATTATTTTTAAATTTTTTTTTTTAGATTTTGGTGTGGGGTAGGGGGTAGGGGGTAGGGTGGAGAGAGGGTCGAAAAAAATATTTTTTTTAGTGAAATTATTTTAATTTTAAAAAAATTGTGGTGGGGTGGTAGGGGGTCTAAGTGGGGGGCGGGGAGGAGAGGAGTTAGGGGTGGGCAAAATTTTTTTTAAAAAAATTGGGGTGATGGAGATAGGGGGTGGGCGACAAATTTGGTTGGTGGGTGGGTGGGTGAGGCATTGGGGTGGGGGGTATGGGGTAGAAGAAAAAATAAATTTTATTTTTGTATGAAAAAATAATAATTTAGGGGTGGGTTGGGGGTTGTATGAGTTAGAGCAATATCAATTTTGCTTTGATTTAATTTTTTTTGTCTTTAATGAGATTAGAATGAGTTAGATGGTTTTTACCTAAATCATATTTGGACAAATTTATATTTATTCATATTTTATATGGGTGAATTGTAATTCAATCTATTTTGGCTCAATCCATCCACATTCAATCCAATCCAATTATTTATCACCCGTGAACCTAAATCCAATAAACAACATATGATAGTAGACTTAAAGTAACATACTAATATAAGAATATAACTAAATTCCTCAAAAAATAAAATAACACTCCATACCTAACTTTCGACGTACTTAATATACGACCTCAAACTCCACAACCCACGACCTTGATATAATAGCCATATATATATATATATATATTGATATATTACTTAAACCTATAATTTTAAAAATCGATTCTCTCTTTTCAGCTACTAAAGAAAAGATGTAACGCAACAATATATTTAGCATATAGTAAAACATCTATTTCTATCATCATGTCCACCAACAAAGCATTTTAATTAAATCTCCTCTATAAAGAGAATCTTTAATTTCATAAAAGGAAAGATATGACCTTTCTGCCTCCATCTTGCCACACCAACGGAGTATATATAATACTCCCTCCATTCTATTTTATGTTGCATATTTTAACTTTACACAATATTTAAAAATTATTTTATTTTTAAATACGTGATTTAAAATAATTTTTAAATATTTATATAATTAAAAATTATTTCATTAAATATAAAATATAAATTTTAAAGTAGAGTAAAATAAAATTCTTTTTTAGATGGACAAAAAAAAATATGGCATAAAATGAGACAGTGAAAGTATATATAAAATAAGTGTTTTATTTTTCCATCATAAAATTAATTAGAAGTATGTGCTCCCTAATCTTCTATGGAATAAGTACTTGAAATCTATTGATTCAGTGAACTACAGAAAGTAATAAAATGTGGTGATATTCTCTAGGGTTCTTCCCTATGTGACAAGCAAATCACCTTTTTTTTTCCCAAGGGCAGAGGAAAGCTACCAATCGAAAAAAGAAACTGACAGAACATGTTCTTTGCTCCCCATTATTTTGTCTCCAGCTACCTAGAGTGATTTTCTCTCACCTACTTAAAATATGAATATTTTTGATATTGTTTGATTTCATATTAAGTTTGAAGAAAAAGAAAGATGGTGATGTTGTTTGAATTGGATCGAAGTTTATAAAAAAAATAAATTGAAATTTGTAGTTTAAAACAACTTATAAATTTTAATTTGACTATAAACTATTTCATTAAGAATAAAATTAATATTTAAAAATTTAATTATTATTAAATATATAAATGCATAATTCTTTTTGCGGAAAAAAAGATCAAAAATATCTTTGAATTATTTTAAATAAACAAAGATGTCATCCGTTTATAATTTAATTAAAAAATGTTCTTCTATCAATATTTTGATCCAAAAATATTCTATTATTATTTAATGGTTTAAAAATCTTCTTTTTCCAATATATATATATATATATATATATATATATATATATATATATATATATATATATATATATATTATTCTCTATGTTATTGTCATTAGGTCGTTTTCATTTCAATTGTCTAATCAAAGGAAAATATTTAAAAGGTACAGCAAGTTACGAGGTGATGGAACTCGATAATCAAATAAAGTTCTTTTTACCTACTATAAAGTAATGTTAAATTAGATCTTCAATCTAACTCAATCGCAAAATAAATTAAAAAAAAATAATTGTTTAAATTTTATAAAGAGTTCAATTGTCTTATTAACTATCAATAGGATTGGAGGTTAGGTTTATGTCCCCCTCTGTGTATTTTTTTGTTTTATGTATAATAAGGCTTGGGGGTGTGCGGCTCAACCTCTGGCTGTGCACGAGAGGTGGAGCCTCGTGTAGGGTCTGTTCCTGTAAAAAAAAAAAAACTATCAATGTAGAACTTCTGTCGTTCTTTAACACCACACCTTACGTTCAGTGCTTACCATCTGGTGCGTGGAATATTTTTAATTTCGGAGGCCCCAATATTGGGTGAGATGGGTCCTGCACTGATGTCATATTAAATTAGGTCTTAAATCTAACTCACATCTCAAAAGCTAGTTCAAAGAGAGGAGAGGATTGACCAAACAACCATTAATGTGATACTTTTGTTATTCTTCAACAAGTATTGTACGAAAAATATTAGTACAATATTTAATAAAAAAAGAGATAATTTCATAAACTTCTTTTTAAGATTACAACAAATTTGATTATCAGTGAAGAATTATTTATCACTTAAAGATCATATTTCTTCACAAAAAAATTTTATGACGAAATCTTTCATCCATAAACGTGGGTCGCTAAAAGTATACAAAGACAATTTAGTTTTTCGTCGCTAAAAATATTCTATTAACTACAAAAATAAAATTCGTCTTCAAATGCATTATATTTATGACGAGCTTGTTAGTCTTAAAAACATAAATATTTTGTAGCTAAAAAAATTATATCGTCACTAAAAATATGTTTAATACAGACAAATTTAATTTGTCACTATTTATAAATTTAATTAATGACGATGTAGATTGTCTTTAAAGCTATGCATAATTTGAAGTCAAAAGAGTGTGATTACGTCACTAAAAGATAATAATTTCGTGGTTGAAAATTAGTCTTGATATAGTATATATGGTATTAGTGACGAATAATTTGTCACTCTATGTTGTCTTAATTAGATACGTTTAAGTTAATTTGTTGATTAAAATATAATTATGCGAAATTATTTTTATCACTAAATAAAATTAATTTGTGAAACTGTGGTAATATGATTTATTTTTGTAAATAAAGAAGACTATTTTGTGACCAAAATATGATTTCTTAAAATATATAAATATTCACGGATCAAATTATTAGTGACAAAAGATAAGGTCATAATTAAACATAAATTTTGTGGTTAAAGTTTACAATGATTAAGTACAGTTTGTAATTCGTTGCTATTTTATCAACATACTTTTTATGACGAAAAATTTTTGTTTCTAAAATTGAATTAATATTAGGAAAAAAAATGTTTTGTCACAGATTGAGTACTTCATTTAGTGACAAAATGATATGTCACTGATAAATTTAAATTCGTAACTAATAGTACTCAATAAATGGAGCCAACTTATTTTTTGGTGGGAAATTTTATTAGACAAAATTTAGCTACAAATATTTATGTTTCATCACTAAAAATATGTGTATTTAAACACAAAATATAATTTTTGTCACCAAAAATGAACAATTAGTGACAAATTTTAAACCGTAGCTAATAATTTCGTATCTATATATCACATTTGTTGCAGTGAGTTTTGGTGCATCTCATTAGTCATTCTTGCAGTTTACAAGTTTATGTTTATTTTTTAATATAATTTTTCTTATAACAATTTATTATTAATGTTTTTATTAATATAAAGAACATACAGTTGACAAATTGATCTAATATTAATTATTTCTATCAAAATAATATCATATTTTAACAAATTCTTGAAATCTCTTGGTGATCAAATTCTTGAAATCTATTCAACAACTTATTGTGCTCGTAGTCATTAAGAACACAAAACAAAAGAAGTATTCTCAGGAGCAGTTAACTTATTTTCCTTATTAAATAGATGATCTAAAATAATTACTATTATTTCTAAAAAATAAAATATAATTAAGTATGTTTAAAAATTAAATCTCTTTTTATTCACTGAAATAAATTTTTTTAAAATAATATTTATTAAAGAAGTAAATTGATCAAAATACATAACTTCGTAAAATATATATTGAAAAAATATTTAAAAAGAGTAAAGTGGTCCAGAGAAAATAAAGTTTGAACAAGCAAATTGGAAAGAGTCGCAAGAAAACAAAAAATAACGCAATTTCAATTTCGAAGAACTCACAAACAACAAAAGAACAAAAATGTAAATGATTCTTCTTTTCCTTGAAAAATGAAAGAAAAGCAATGCACTTAAAAATAACGTGAACTCATATACTCCCTCCGACCTCCGTGTTATTTTATTTGTTATTTTCGACAAATTAAAAAAATTTAATTTTATTATTTAATATATTCTTGATTTATTTAGAAAGTTAATAACTTTAAAAAATGTAGAATTTTAAAAAAAATTTATATAATTTTTTTAAAATTTATCAATTAATAAAGATAAAATAATAAAATTATTATATCAATTATTATTTTTTAATAATTGCGCTAAGTCAAAATTTTACAATTAAAAAAGATCGAGGGAGTACAAGTTTTGATCCGTCACATATAGGGGAGGCACTTTTTATTGTTTTGTTATTGTCAATTATTTCAAAACCAAGGTATTTACTTCTTCTTTTTTTTTTTTAAAAAAAGGACTATTATAAATTTAGTTAAATAAGAGACCATTTTAGCAAGGTCAAATTATAATTTTTTGCGTTAATAATAAGTAGGTTAAAGAATTATTATAAAGCAGTTAAAATAAAAAAAAGATGAACATAATATCCGAAATGACGAAGAAGAGCTGATAAAAACTATTGAAAAATATAAAGTTTTTGAATAACGTTCATGATTGATTTAAATACAATTTTAAAAATGAGAAAAGAGTTGAAAAATAGGTTATAAACTCTTTTCTAAGAGCTTGTTTGAAATGACTATATGATGTTTGAATAAGATAAAAATAGTGTTTTAGACACTTAATTATAAATCAAATGTCATAAGTTAAAGTCTGTTTACACAAGTTTAAAGCTTTTGGCTTATAATTTAAAAGCCATAAGTTAGAAGTTAGGAATTCTAATTTATAATTTTTGCTTATTTTGTTTTTTTGATTGAATTTTTTTTTCTTAAAAACAATTTATTTTATCCAAATATTTTAAAAATATTTTGACTTAAAATAAGCCAATTCAAACAAACTCTTAAAATTTCTAACTTATAACTTTTAATTTATAAATATTCATGAATCAAAACTCAAAAGTCAATTCAAACAAACTCTAAATATGAAATATAACTTCAAATTGAATAAAAAAAAATCATGACTATATACTAATGTTTTTAAATTTATATATTGACCCTTTATTTTATTTTATAAATGATTTAACATGATCTTGAAGTTTCTTTTGTATGACAACATTTAGAAGCAGAGAGTTGACCCATTTCGTTTTAATTTAGTGAGGACTATGCTATATTTGTTTTTACCGCTTTGCTACTCTCGAGGCCTTGTATCGCACCTTCTTCCACTCTCTTGTAAAGCACGTTTGCCTCACCCTTTTACCAACTATTTTAGTTTTCATCGATCAACTATTTTGAATCTCAATTAATTTAAATTTAATAATTCTTTAATTAACTATAATAATTATGTGAAAGGACATTTTTAAGTCTAATGATGAGTTTGTTTTCTTGTATGGACAACAGCCATTTGAATTATTAGCCTACAAGGTAAGAAATCTTGTATATAAATAAATAATCAGAACAAGCTATTATTTTTGATTTGATGGACTAGATAGACGTTCTGAATAAAATAATGACACAAAAGAGTACGTATATTCTTATCACGATTCAAAATATGTCATTAGTGTCATCCACACTTAATCTTCTAGATGAGAAAATCAACGATACAAACTCTAATTTATAAAATATGATAATAATGCGGAAGCTCAATTTATGAACGTAAGAAATAATAAAATCACTTAAGTCTATTAGATACGTTTTTTCAAAACTTGAAAATCATCACTTCAAAGACATTTAATTCTAAATTACTAAATCTGAAAATATCACACCAGAATAAATAAATAACTTAATATGTCAGAAAACTAAGGACATCATGCCATGCCCGAGAGAATCCAACATGAGCTAGAAGGAATAGCTCACCCCGGAACCTGATATGTTGGACACTGACTAGAGCTGAGGTCGACCCGAAGTCGATGGAACACTCGCAGCACTCCACAAAATAAAACAAAGAAAAATACATGTAGGGATCAGTACAGAACAACATGTACTAAGTAGATATCATCGGCCGACTCAAAATAAAAAATAATATGCTTAAAGTAATAACGGCAAATCAAACATAGCACTTAACATGTGGCAACCAACAAGATCAAGATCGAGTGACAATACAATGAACAATTACATAACCAGTCAACAATATCAAGATCACATATGAGGACTCAGGGCTCCACATAACGTTCTTTTGAAAAATGAGTTATTGGATATTGGGTAGTATTAAGTCATTTTAATTTATTTTCCTTTAATATTATCTTGCCAGAACATGACACTCGATCCAATAATACCGTGTCGAAACGTGATACCCGATCCAAATATACTGTGTCGGAATGTGACACCCGATCAAAAAACACTGTGTCGTAATGTGACACCCGATCCAAATATACCATGCCGGAACGTCACCCGATCCAAATATACCGTATCGGAACGTGATACCCAATCCCAATATATCATATCGAAACGTGACAGCCAATCCAAATATAATTAATTTATCATTCTTTATTATCATATTTCACTTCATTAACAATATTTTATCAAGCTTTCTTTATTCAAGGCATCACCTTTGATAGGGCAAGTTCAAGATTATGAATTTCACGGTCTTGTGATTTCAGACCAATCACAACACATATCAACCATCCAAACCATAAAAATTAAATGCATAGTAAACTTCACACATTACTCAATGACTATCAATCACTATTAATAGTCTATCTATGATATATAATAAAACCATAACCTACCACAACTGAAGAACCGGAAGTGAAGCAAGCTAATTCACTAATGTCTTTTACTTCTTCAATGCCTCACATTTCCAATCTATCAAGTATACAATATTTGTAAGCAAACGAATTCGTAGACACCAATAATATATATATATATATATATATGTTTAACCTAGACCCAACAACTCACCCAACTCTATAATCAATTCCTTGAAACTCAAGCGTATGGTTAAGTCTTAATTCCTCCAAATAGCATAACCTTGATGGTATTCATATGATACAATACATATAATATTTAATTAACTATCTCAATATATCAAAACTAGAATTATAATGTATAAATTAAAAGAGTAAATTTTAAAACAAGAACTAACTGATTCGAACTAATAACATTCCAAGAAAATCAATTGGAGAATAATACTACCGCCACCAATTCAATCACACCAACCATCCTCTCCCAACCATTATCCATAATTATCCTATAATCCTATTAATCATTACTTAACAATTAACAAAAGAAATTGTCTTCAAAGTTTTAAGCACCTAGCAGCAACCTTATTTTAAAGCTTCAATAGCTTCTAAATTCAATATAATACACCTTATCCTCCAAGTGATCACACATGCCAAATGTAATTCTAATACACATACATAAATTATAAATTTGAAGTTTGGTCATTTGCTTTTACCTGGATGATCTGCGTTTTTCGTAATGCAGTGGTTTTCTTTGACTGTTATCGATAGAAGCCGCAGTAGTGGTTTGTGGTATGATACAAAATTATATTAAACCCTATTAATCTATTTTAACAAATAAAGTAGTATAGTGTATTAAATAAATTATCAATTTAGCCCATAAACTAAATTAATTATCTAAAGTTACCTCTCAATTTAGCCCATTTAAAATTCACCAGAGGAGTCTTTTATGAAATAAGAATCTCTAGTAATCAAAACGACCTAATGGGTCGTTACAACATATACCAATTTACCTACCGTTCGTCTTCGAACGGTCAAATAAAGAGCGAGGGTAGGTAAGGATACCTAACTCGACGAACAAATGTGGATAGCTTCAATGCATATCCGTCTCAGTCTTCCAAGTGGACTTCTCAAATGAACGATTCTTCCATTGGACCTACACAGATGTAATCTCCTTAGACCTCAGCTTGTGAACCTCCTTATCTCGAATAGCTACGGGCTCCTCCTCATAGGAAAAATTCTCATCAAGTAAGACCGAATTTCAGCGAATAATATAGTTTCCATCACCATGATATTTTTTTATCATAGAAACATGAAATACTGGTGCACTCCGGACAAACCTGGAGATAAAGCCAATTCATAAGTCATCTCTCCAACAGGCTTAAGAACTTCAAATGGCCCAATATACCTCGAACTGAGCTTACCTCGCTTACTAAACCTCGCTACACCGTTCATGGGCGAAACCTTCAATAACATTTGTCTCCCTCCATAAACTCCATGTTCTAACCTTTCGATCTACATACTCCTTCTACCTACTCTGAGCTGCTAGAAACTTCTCTTTAATGAATTTCACCTTCTCTAACGATTCCCTCAAAGGATTGATTTCCCAACGTCTTACTTCAAATGCATCAAACCAACTAATAGGAGACCTACATCTCCTTCCATACAATGCCTCAAATGGAGTCATATCAATACTCGTGTGATTGTTATTATTTTACGAAAACTCTACCAAGTGTAAGAGCCGATCCCAATGACAATCAAAATCTATCACGCACGCATGAAACATATCTCCTATCACTTGAATTATGCACTCGAAGTGTCCATCGGTTTGAGAATGAAATGCGGTACTAAGATTCAATCTAGTACCTAACTCAGTCGGCAAGGTCCTTTAAAAGTTATAAATAAATTGCGTACCTCTATCTGATATGATGAAAATCAAAACTCCATGCAATCGTACAATCTCACCAATATAGAGTTTGGCTAACTTCTTTACATTATAAGTCACCTTAACTTAAATGAAAAGTGTAAACTTAGTCAACATGTCAATAATTACCCATATCAAATCAAACTTATCCAATATCTTTGAAAGATTCCCCTCAAAATGCATTACAATCCTTTTCCACATCCATTCAGGAATTGACATTCTCTGAAGTGTCCCTCCAAGCCTCTATAAGAATAATCTGAATCAAAGCATCATATACCTCATTCCAAAACTTAGAGAGATTCTTGGTCACCTTAATAATTATGTATACTATGAGCACAATATCTTTATTTACCATCAAGTGTCTATGTAACATACCACAACAGTGTGTGTAGTCCCATAAATAGAGTAGTTTCAATCCCCTTAAGATTTTCAATAACCAAATAAAACTATAAGTTCATACCATAGCGCCCTCACAAGTCATCTACCATAATTCAAAGTATTCAAACCAATATAAAAACACAGGATCTTTCACACATCACTACTTGTTACTCAAATTAAAATCCAAACTTTGTAAAAGTCATTGATAAACCCCTAGTAAGTTTGTGCCGAACTAGTTCACATTGCATGATCATATCTGAACTCAAAGACAAAAATTCATACAATCTTCAACTCCGAACCAAGGGTCTGTACGAGATGTCTTATTCCTTCACTTTCTTAGATTTTTTTCATGACGCAAATTTCAAATACCTAGAACTTTTTAATATATCATACTTTTATTCCTTTCGCTATCTTGTTTACCAATTTTATCCTTTGACCAACAACCCATGATATTTTACCTCATCATCTAAATTAAAATTTTAAGTGAAACCTTCTCTTAGGTCCTTAATAATCAAAAGTAATCAAATTTATGATCCAAGCCATGCACAAGTCCTTCTAAATGTTCAATACCCTATGCGATCAATTATTTCTAACTCATCAATCCATACCGTTACAAAACATACTACCACGAATGTAGACTCACAATGAAAAAATTGAATTTTGATTTCAATTGTGTCACCTAATTCTCTTATCTATCAACATTAGCTCATACGTTGAAGATCTTTATGAATTCACGTATCTTAGCTTATCATTGATTACCGACCTTGTTATATCATTCATTAAGAATTCAACTGAACCAGTTATCAAAATCGAAACTACAAAAAAATTTATCACCACACTCGAGTTGAACGCCTATAGACTTTGTTTTTCTCAAATCTTTTCCAACAGTATTTAACCCATATAAATGACACGTAACACTATCACCATAACCAGATAAAAATATATGAAACTACATTTCTATGAATCCAATTCTCCACTTTCTCTGAAGATGCATCTTTGGCCTTGCAATCAGAGCAACTAATCCTTGTTCTCGCCTCTTTCTGAAGGTTAAACTACATCTGAGTAATTCTTTCCATTTATGACTCTAGCTTCTTTCAATTCTATTAGAGCGGTGTCTCAACATATCCTATAACTTCCCATACTACTGCGCTACTCATCAAATATTAGAAAATCACAACCTTAAATACTCGCAAGTCGTAATTATCATACCAAATCTATTTGAATAAAAAATCTTATCATATAGTTGCATCCTAAATAAAATCTATCACAAACTCTTGTTACCATCATGCTTTGTAGCCATTGCTATTACCACAAGTCAACCTTGTCATCGGCATGACACTTCATACCCAGCTATACCAACCAAATTCAAAGGACTAACCCAATTTTATACGCATTTTCTTACTAAAACTTTCAATTGCCTTTACCCAAATTTACTCATTGGGACTTCTTTTACCCATAATCTTGTCATTTCTATATCGATCTACTCCCTTGGAGATTACGATGAAATCACCGGTTCTCATTTAGAATCCTTGGGATATACTCGATAGCCTAAACACATTTATCGTATCAAAGATCCACCAATAAAAATTTTCTTTTAAGCAATGCTTAACCCAAGTATGGTCTCCATTACAATCATACCCACAATCAATCAGTATGGTCCTCATTACAATCATACACATACTCAATTTATTAAATCCCACATACTTCTTCCAGTACTTCACTTTAGTACTAGCTCTAACGAATGATTTAGGCTTTGTTGTTGCTCTAATTCTAATCATTTGTGAAAAATAGAGTAAAGAAAGTCGGATACCAATTTGTATCATCTAGATACCAATTGTATTCAAGTAATAACACAAAATAAAGATGGAATGGAGTTTTTCTAAGATCCTGTAGCCTCTCTAGGAAAAATAAATGCGTCCCCATACCGTTCCGCAAGACTCTGCTAGCTAGTCCTTATGTGATGAAATCACAGAACCTAAAACTCTAATACCAAGTTTGTCACGATCCAAAATGAGCCATGAGTGGCACCCACACTTAACCTCCTAGGTAAGAGAACCAACGATACAAACCCCAACTTATAAAATATGACAACAATGTGGAAACTCAACTTATGTGTCTGAAAACTAAGAATATCATTCCATGTCCGAGATAATCCAACACGAGTTAGAAGAAATAGCACACCCTGGAACCTGATGTGCTGGACAATGAATAGAGCTGAGGTCGATGGAACACTCGCTGTATTCCACAAAATAAAACAAAAAAAATACATGTAGGGGTCAATACAGGACAACATGTACTGAGTATGTATCATCGGCTGACTCAAAATAAAAATTAATATGCATAAAGAAATAGCGGAAAATCAACCATACCACTTAACAGGTGACAACCAACAAGATCAAGATCAAGTGACAATACAATGAACAATTACATAATCAGTCAACAATATCATGATCACACATAAGAACTCAGGTCTCCACATCACGCTCTTTTGGAAAATGAGTTATTGGAGTTTAGATAGCATTAAGTCATTTTAATTTGTTTTTCTTTAATATTACCGCATCGAAATGTGACACCCGATCCAATAATACCATGTCCAAACATAATACCCGATCCAAATATATAGTGTCGGAACATGACATCCGATCCAAATATACTGTGCCGGAATGTGATACCCGATCCAAATACACCATGTCGTAACGTGACATCCAATTCAAATATATCTGCCGAAACATGGCACCCAATCCAAATATACCGTATCGGAACGTCGTGACACCTGATTCCAATATATCGTTTCGGAACGTGACAACCGATCCAAATATAATTAATTTATCATTTTTTATTATCATATTTCACTTCATTAATAATATTTCATCAAGCTTTCTTTATTCAAGACATCACCTTTGATAGGGCAAGTTCAAGATTATGAATTTCACGGTCTTGTGATTTCAGACCAATCACAACACATATCAACCATCCAAACCACAAAAATTAAATGCATAGTAAACTTCACATATTACTCAATGACTATCAATCACTATTAATAGTCTATCTATGATATATAATAAAATCATAACCTACCACAACTGAAGAACCGGAAGTGAAGCAAGCTAATTCACTAATGTCTTTTACTTCTTCAATGCCTCACATTTCCAATCAATCAAGTATACAATATTTGTAAGCAAACGAATCCGTAGACACCAATAATATATATATATATATATATATATGTTTAACCTAGACCCAACAACTCACCCAACTCTATAATCAATTCCTTGAAACTCAAGCGTATGGTTAAGTCTTAATTCCTCCAAATAGCATAACCTTGATGGTATTCATATGATACAATACATATAATATTTAATTAACTATCTTAATATATCAAAACTAGAATTATAATGTATAAATTAAAAGAGTAAATTTTAAAACAGGAACTAACTGATTCAAACTAATAACATTCCAAGAAAATCAATTGGAGAATAATACTACCGCCACCAATTCAATCACACCAACCATCCTCTCCCAACCATTATCCATAATTATCCTATAATCCTATTAATCATTACTTAACAATTAACAAAAGAATTTGTCTTCAAAGTTTTAAGCACCTAGCAGCAACCTTATTTTAAAGCTTCAATAGCTTCTAAATTCAATATAATACACCTTATCCTCCAAGTGACCACACATGCCAAATGTAATTCTAATACACATACATAAATTATAAATTTGAAGTTTGGTCATTTGCTTTTACCTGGATGATCTGCGTTTCTCGTAATGCAGTGGTTTTCTTTGACTGTTATCGATAAAAGCCGCAGCAGTGGTTTGTGGTATGATACAAAATTATATTAAATCCTATTAATTTATTTTAATAAATAAAGTAGTATAGGGTATTAAATAAAATATCAATTTAGCCCACAAACTAAATTAATTATCTAAAGTTACCTCTCAATTAAATAACTGTAGTTACCGAAGAGTCCAAAATACCCATTTAAAATTCATCGGAAGAGTCTTTTATAAAATAAGAATTTCTAGTATTCAAAACAACCTAATGGGTCGTTACAATTCTCGTGGAAACAATGCTTTGTACGTACTTATAACTTGTTGTAACTCATTGTGTTATTCTATTCATTTTAATTTGTTTTCATTAATTTTAGATACTCCTTATTTCTAGTTTTAACATGATCTATTTAAGATCACAAAATTAAATAATATTTTAATACATTCTACATAAATATCTTTAATTTAAAATCACAAGATTCAAGTTAAAAATCAAACAAGCACATTAAAAGAAATGGAGTAATATTTAGTCGAGAGAAAGAGAGTGCATTATCACAACTAACACAAGCTATTAATACTATATATAATACTCCTTCCGTTCACTTATATATATTACCATGTTAAAAATAAATTTTCATTTTTACTTATTCACTTTAAAATCACTTAGTTCTAATTTATCCTTGTTATTTACGATCATTTTTCAATACACTTTCCAAAAATTAAATTTATTATATTTAGAGGATGATATAATAAAATTATTATTCTTTAAAGCACGACTTAAGCCAATACTAAATAAATAAATATGGATAGAGAGGGAGTATGATAGGAATTTATTTTGTTTCGTATAAGTTAAAATGTAATTGTTTTGTTCCACATTATTGTTTGATTATATATTTGAACGATTTTCTTAAGAGTGAGAAAATAGAACTTTTAGACTAAATTCCCTTGTGGCATGAATTGTTCATCACGCTCTTTGAAAGAGCTGAAACAAAACCGGAGTAAACCAAAACCCTTAATTTCTGAAAAGCTAGCAGACAGAAAATGACAACAAAAAATGGATTAAAATAGTGATGAAAGAAGAAAAAAAAAACACATTAAATTTTTTTCCCAACATATTTTTCTCCATATTGTGTTATTTATATCAATTTTTTAAAAAATACATTGTAGTAATAGATATTTGATAAAATTAGAATTTGTCACTCCTAAGACATAACAAATGTTTGATAAAATGATTATTTTTAATCTCAATTTGCTTAACATATTTTCATTTTAGTCGGTCAACAAAATATGTAGATACTATTTTAAAAAATAAATATTTGTCCTTTTTTAAAATTTGGTGTCCAATTTTGGGACATCCATTGAAACCGAGAGTGTGGTTTGCCAAAATATTTTTCTCTAAAAAAATTATTAAACTCCCTAAATACGAGAAAAATACCTTCTCCAATAAAAGTAAGAAAAATAAATTTCATGTTCATTATTTTCTCGATCCCCAGCCACCCAACATCCATAATCTCCACCCCTTACCCCCTTGATTGTTCCACCCCACCCCAACTCCTTATCTTTTTTCATTCACATAGTGTTTTATTAGATTACATATAATTATTTTTTAAATAATATTTTTTATTTATTTAACAAATACAAAACAAACTAAGTAACAAATTTCAATTAAATATTTTATAGAAAATATATAATTTTTATTACCAAATACATCAGGAGGGAGTAAAATATAATTGTATGTTAGGAAATAAAATTTTACTTAAACTAAACACCTAATGCCCACAGCTTAAGCATAGGGGTATAAAGGTCATTTCATCTCAGAGCGTTTTAAGGTTCACACCTTCTATCCCTGTAACTAAAAACGACTGCAAGCAACCTGTGGTCGTTCTCACATTAATTAATATATATCCAATTACTCAAATAATAAATATATAATTTATATAAATATTGAGTTTCTAAATTCGGCATATTATAAAGCATAACTTATGAAATTTTAAATATATATATAAATTATTGAGTTATGTGGACTTCGAAATTGAAACTGCAGCTCCATTATTATATAATATAAATAAAAAGCCAAGTCTGTCCCTCTATATAAATGAGATATGACGCGCAAACACCGACTCAAGAGTGCTTTTGTTTTGGTGGTTTTAGGCATTTGCTTCTCTCTTTCTCTATCTACATCTTCCTTTTTGCCTTGAATTTAAGAAGAAAAATAAAGAAGAAAAAATGGTAGATCTTCAGAAAGTATGCTCCATGTGCGGCGACGTTGGCTTCCCGGAAAAGCTCTTTCGCTGCTCCAAGTGCCACTACCGCTACCAACACTCGTAAGTAACTGGCGTAATTTTTAGTTTATGGATTCTGAATCATAATTATTTTTTATTTATTGAATTATGGATTAAATTTGAGTCAAATCTATTGAATTCTATCGCGCACACATTCATGTCAATGATGATTTTTTTTTCACAATTGATGATCAATTCACCCATTATCCAATTTATTTATATTTTTTTGAGATGTGTTGTTTTTGTTTTTCTTTAACTACATGAAATAGTAGTTTTCTTGGAAAACTTTAGTCCACAGTTTGAGTTGGTCTTGGGTCAGGCTTTTAATTAGAGTCTTTTTGACTGAATTTTCTGTCTGTATTATTACTCCATCATCTATGACGATCTATTTGAATTTTTTTTTTTTTTACTTTCTTGTTTGTGGCAAACCAAACATGACACTCGTCCACCCACCGCCACCATACACTATCAGAGGGAACAAATATCCCATCAACCAACAATTTCGTACTTAATTATACCTCATCTTCAAGAGATTTAATTTTCATTATTGATGATTATTATTAATTTATGTTAGGTCGTCATATAGTACTCTATATATGTTTCTATGAATCGTTTAGTCATGTCAGAAATTTACATATCACCAGAAAAGATACACAAGTACTTCTAGTACTATTTTTAATGTTTATTTTAATTTTGTATGATATATAATATATGCTACGAGACAAGCTTAAACTGCCTAAAATGAAGACCTTCCTAGAAGTACGTTTAAATTGAGTGATCAAACATTAATTATTATAGTATATCATGATTATTAGGAGTTAAATTAATTGTAGTAGACCATGCATAACTTGAATTGTAATCTTTTCTTTAATGGGTTTAACGCAAACAATGATACTTTATTCGTGACCGATGCAACAAGCAAACAACTGATTCATCTGAAAGCAGTAACAATATCTAAACTCATAAATTTTAAATTTTAAATTCGTACAGGTACTGTAGCAACTACTATAGTGAATTGTCAGAGGGAATAGAGGTGTGTGACTGGTGTCAAAGTGAAGAAAGAAACAGCAGTAGTTCAAGGCGTGGAAGTTCTTCCAGAAAATCATCAGCTGAAGGTATGATGATGAGCAGCAGATCAGAATATCCAGGTGGCGATAAAATCAAACAGCAACACCATGATCATCATAATCACAGGGAAGAATCAACGGCTCATGATCAAAAACCAAAGAATAATCATGGTGGCGCACCCTCTCCTCGTACGTCCACCCGTAGGTACAAGCTTCTTAAGGATGTCATGTGTTGAGAGGAAAAAAAAGACTCATGTCGTCAATTATCGTGTTAATATTATGCCATCTTCCTTTTGGATAATTGTAAGTTTTTTTTCTTTTTTTCTTTTCTCTTTTGACTTGTAGAGTACTACTTTTATGTATGGCCTATGCTACCTACCTACCTAGCTGAATAAGTTCTCAATGTAGCGTTCTCTCTCTATATATATAAATATTATGTACAAATTACTACTAGTAGATGATAATTATGGGTTTTCCATAAAATAGCTACCCTTCAATTTACTTATCTAATTTCTTGACTTTTTATCAAAGGAAGTAGGGCGATGGATAAGACTGATTTTTTATTTTTTTATTTAGAAATTTTAATTTCAAGTCGTGCGTATAAAATTTTGATTAGAATCCAAGAACTACTTTTGAATGAATTATTCAATATGAAGTTAGATTAGTTGAGTTTTAATATAGATACTAAATATTGATGAACTCCCCCCCCCCCCTAAATAATCTAGGTTGTCTATGACTTTTCTAATTTTGCCTAATATCTATATGTATTTATCACTCTGATCGAGACTAGCATGATATAATCGTGTAGAAATTACAATTGCCTCATTTCTGAAAAATCATTGTCATGAAATTTCAAATTACATAAATAAAATTCTCATAATAATATCTTAAAGTTTTACTTGTATTTAATTTTTTTTTTAAAATTTAAAGGAATGAAAAAGGATAGAAAATATGAATCATTACGTAAAACATTTGGGGGTTACAATTTTTTTATATCCCCATCGGTTCGCACAACATGATAAGGTGAAGTCGCTCATGCGAGAAAAACAGCAACTATATATATTCATTAGCTAACTCAAAATTTAGATGATGTGAGTATAAACTTATATTTAATGTTATTTTTATATATCTGTCACACACACATTTGTACAAAGTTTGGAGGAAAAAATAGTGATGATTTTTTTTTTAACCCAAATGCACAAAGACTTTGTGTATCCATCACCGTTATAGAGTAGGGATTAATTACTTTCTTGATATATAATAGGGTTTGTATGGTAGGGGCTGGAGATATTGTCTATATGTGAACTCACAACTTAATAGGTGTATTTGGTGGGGTGGGTGGGTGGGTAGGGGAAAGGGGGTGGGGCTAAAGTTGCACTTGTACACTCTATTATTAATTGAGTCTCTTAAGGAGAATTGAATGCACCTTTGATTCCTTCTTCCATAAGAATTCATAGTACCTAAAGCTGATAACTTTAATTTTTCCAGGTTCATTGAAGGATATATATTACTCTCTCCCCCTTATCTATATTATTTATTGAAAACATTTAGAAAAATTAAATAAAAAATTTAGATCTGTGCAAAAAGGATTTTTTTTTTTGAGTAATATTCCAGTAGAATTGCTTTAATATGGGATTTTAGTAAGAAGATCGGTATGAATTAATTAAAGTGCTATTTTTCTGCTTTAATATGGCATTTTAAGAAGATTGATATGAAATAAAGTGACATTTATCTGCTAGCTAATCAAGATTATCTGCTAATTAAGTATACGTCTCGAATAAGTACATACCTGATAAACGTTATACATTAAATTTCAAATAGCAAAAAGCCGAAAAATATCATATATTATAAATTGGAAAAGAGGGAGTAGCAATTTTTTGTTTGTTCGGGTTGTCTCAAACTACGAACTTTCATTTTGCCCTCAGCAGAAAAATAAAAATATGCCATTAAAAAAATGATATTTAATCTATTTAACCAATATAGTTTTCTAACGAAGAATTAATATCCAACTCGCCATTCTTGTGATATATAGCTTGTTTAAGAAAGGGTCTCTTTTTTAATTTTGCATTTTTTAAAAATTTTAATATATCACATGATATGTTTAAAATTACATATGTCATGACTTCTTTTCTAAATTTGTTGAATTCTATGTGTTTAGTCCAACTAACACAAATAAATTAAAACGGAGCAAATATATGTATATGATAAGATATAGTTTTAGTAGTAGTGCGTGTTCAAGTGTCTATTTTCACTTTTCTTGGCTTGTAAACTATGAAAAAGGAGAAGCCACATGGTGGGCTTTCTTGGCTTCACAAATCACAACTTTTGATTATTACAAGCTTGCAACCAACACGGAATTGCATGCAATATTCTAGGTAGCTCTAGCTCTTCATTGCTTATCATGTACTAGCTAGTACTATATTCTTAAAGCTCGTTTGATAGCAGATTATAGTTAGACGGACATTATCAATATAAAAATATTTGATAGAAAATTTATATATTATTTTATATAAATATTAATTTTGTATGATTTAATTATTTATTTATATTAGTTATTTTATTTTTTATACTGAATTATCCCTTTTAGTTTATTATTTAAGCAAGAAATTAAATAACGTACATGTGTAGCTCTTATATTACAAGTACTATTACTATTAGTCAGCCAAATCATAGTTACTATTATCCATGCAATGTTGTCTGCTAACGTGGTATATATGTGTATCTTCACTTTTTTCAAGTTATGTGCTTTTCGTTTGTTGTTCCTGTTTTTAGGTTTTGCAAGTACGTGTCTTTATGTAAAGTTTACTCGACCACTTTTTTTTGTTTATTTGGAAACTTTATACTATATAATATGCCAAGTGTTTGAATAGCTTATTCAATGTTACACTAATAAGCACGTCGATGTTGACGCGCCGGTGTCATTATACACATTTTCAACTTATGAGAATAGTGTCGAGTCTGAGAATTTTTCAAAAATAACATATCTACTTTCACGAAATAGGCTCATCCTCCATCTTCTTCTTCTTCCCGAATTCGCTCTTCCTTGCACATATATATTCTTTTTATTTTGGGGGGGTTATCTAGTTTTTAAGGGTCAAATTTGGTTGAGTTTTTATTTAGATCCTATGAAATTTTCTAGAGGTTGAAATTAATTTCAACATGCTTCAATGGTGGATGAAAATTTGAAGGAGAAGAAATGTAAGGAAGATTGTGAAAACGTGAAAGCCTATATAACTTAAAAAATTAAAACTAAAATTTAATATGCCAGTGTGACGGATTTACGTCTTTACGAGATATACCGATGTCAAGTATAAGTGTATATCTAGTCATTAATAAAAGTTAACATGTCTACCTGATCGTTGTAGATAATTTAAAAGTCATTTATGTATATCGCTAGGGGTTTTCACTGTTTGAGTAAAATTGATCCAAATCAAAAAATCAAATTAAATCGATTTTTTGTTTGATTTGATTTTATATTTTAAAAAATCGATAATATTTGATTTGATTTTGATTGTGTAAAAAATAGAAAAAATAACCGAATCGAACAGACAAACTATATACATATTTTTTTATAATTATATAAACATAATATATAATTTACTTCCGATTGTAAAATTAAACTTTTACTTCCGATTTTAGGTTGTTATGACATCAGTCAACATTCTGGAGTCTTATAATTCTGACACTCGGAATTCAGTAGCCAAAATGTCAACTTTGAATTTATTGATATTCTTAAGGGTCGTTTGGTATAATAGTAGGATATGTCATGGGTGCGGACGTGGTTATTTTATAAAATGGATAAGTTGCAAAAATCTCACTGATTTAGGAGCTGATTATTTAGATGCATATTAGTTTGTAATATTATGTATTTTAGCAAATTTTGGTGCATCCAGATATGTTCATGTATCTCGTAATACATGGGATCAAAATTAAGTATAATGAGTTTTAAATACATTATATTTAAATGAATTCGCATATCTTTAGGATCATAGACAAATCTCGGCTCACGTATCTTATATTTCAAATACATGTAATCACACAAGAGACATCGAGGTATATGTATTTAGTGTGTATCAAATATGATTCACATGTATCTGAGATATATAAGTCATTCTCGCTGGCCTCTCTTTCTATTTCAGTATATCTGGTAACAAGAAATAACTATCTAGATGTATCGGATTTTCAAATCTAGTATGATATTATTAATTAGTAATATAAAATGTAACTATTTTGAATTATAGAAAAAATTGGTAAATAAGATAAAAATGTGTATGTAATAAGGTAGTTTCTTCTACTTTGTATATGAAATAATTAATTTTCTTATTTTAGTATAAAAATTTATTCAAAATTAGTATTTAAATAAATATAAAAGTAATTTAATTTTAAAATTATTATTGTTATCCCATATGCAAGAGGGCTGTTTAACTAATAAAAGCAGATTCTACGGCATCGTCATTGTTGTGGCTTGAGGGCGACGATGATAGCGACCCATGGAGTACTTTTTTTATTATAAGCTTTTTGATTCAATAATTGTATCAGAAAATCTTTTCTAGTATTGGAGAAAATTGCGGCGACGCAATAATCGATGATAACCATGTATGCTTCCTTTATTAAAATTGGTGGATCTGTGGAGAAGAGAAAATGAATAGGAGAAAATGACTTTATTTTTATGTTAAATATAATTTAAAGAAAAGATTATATTTGTATTATCGAACAAATATAAATAATTAGGACATTTTTTTTGTTTTATATTAATTAAAATTTTAAAGTAATGCACATTTATTAAAAAAAGTATTCAAAGACAAAATTTAAATCATATATTTTTTTTTATTTAATCAATTTTATAAAGATAATTAAATGTGAAATTATAAATACAAATAATTTCTTAGTGGAGTATAACTTTGTAACTAGTTTAGTTTAGCTCCTAGAAAATTGCAAAACTTCATTAATACAAAAAGTAAATATGAAAAAAAATTCAAATATTTCTCTTGATCCGGCCATATTCAGTTAATATGGAATAGAGCGATTACTTTTTATGGATACTAAATATGGGAAGTGGATATTTTATCCACTTTTTATTACTTTATTTTGACCCGCCCGTCTTCTATCTGACCCGTTCATTTGTCACTGGCTTTCTTGGTCCCTCAATTGGGCTAGTGATATTAAGGGACTAGGATAGGCCTTCTATTGCTACTCCATAAACCTTTTGAGGGTCAATATTTCAATGTTGAATTGGACATATATTTCCTTTTTTTCTAAAACATAAAATAGAATGTTGAGTTTTTTCTTAAAATAGTCATAAGTAAAAAAAATTAATTTTCAAATTATAACATCATAGTTGTACGTATACACGTACACTCCCTCCATCTCAAAATAATTGAATTGTTAAAGGTATTTCATACCTTTAATAAAAGAATATTAAGTTATTAATTCGACACGGCTTTCCATTTTTATCCTTATTAATTATTGTCAAATTATTCTTTAAAATGATAATACATTAATTAAAAAATTTTTAAACTCATCACACAAAAAATCCAAATAAAGACTAAAAATAAAAAAATACTCTAAAATTATTCTCAAAAATTGAACAACTAAATTAATTTGAAATATAAAAAATATTTCACCAATTCAGTTATTTTAAAATGAAGAGAGTAACTAATTTGTGTTCCCTAAATATTTTTTCCTTTCAAAAATGAGTGTTGGAAAATGGAGGATAGGGAGGTGGCTAGCAAGTGAGGTAACATGGGCTTGTATATTCAAATTTCATACCATCATCATATAATCTTGGGGTTTTAACTCAAGATATCCATAAAAAATAAAGTAATTATCCAAATTTGCCATCTACAATAAAATCTCGATAAAATAATATTCGATAAAGTAATAATCTCGCTAAATGAATATTTTTCACCGATCCAGACTTGGGTCAGTTATATTAAAGTAATATTCTCGTTTAAGCATCAGATAATAATTAAAAATAAAGTACTAAAGGCCCAAAAAAATATAAAGTAATAATTACTAGAATACATCAAAAATTTATATATATTTAATCAATCAATAATACTAGAGTAATAACTATTTATTTTTAAAAGATGATTCTATAGTTGATTGTTTTTTCTTCCCACCAAAGCCAAAATTAATCTTATCCTTAACTTTTTGAAGAGCGAACACAATTTTTGAAATATTTTGTTCATATTGTACCAAATAGTTTGACAATGTAGTCATTACTTGAAATGCCTCATTTGACGATACATGTGAGACAATGCTACTATTATCTTGTTCAGGATCATTCTCATCATCATTAATCAGTACAGATTGAATAATCTCTTCCTTTGTAGCTAATTTCATCATCATTTTTAAACATCTAGCTTTTTCTTTTTATAGTTAACATAAAATCTCTTCATATTTTATATACATGAATACAATTAGAAATATTAAACTTCACTAAATTCGTTTAGCTTTCCTAAATTTAAATAATAAATATGCAAAGACTATACTTTTTAGTTTCCTAAATTTAAACTTTTGAAATTCTTAATTCAATTTTTTTTCTTAAGGCACATGCTATAAAATACTGTCTAAAATAATAAATATTTATTTATCAATTAATAAATATTTTATGCATTTAACGATAAACTAATAATCTCGATAAATGAATATTTTTTCCAGTTTCAAACATATGCATTTATAGAAGTTTTACTGTATAAAATAATTGCCTGAATTACCCATCATGTCCTAAATTATCAGGCTTGTTCATACCTCCCTTTTTCGCGCATGACATCAACATAAATCAGGGTGACCATAATCATGAACCAATCATTTATGATATCCCGTAAGTATAATAGATATCATACATGATTAGAAGTCTTTTTTGAAGAAATATAAAATACTATTAATACTAAAGTCACTAGCATATTTATTAAAATCTATTTTTAAAAAAAAAAAATCTTTTGTAATACTTTTTTAAATATATTTTTGCAAACAAAAATACAAAAATGAAATTTTATATCTAAAATATGACCTTTTTTTTGTTGCAAAACTTAACTTGTTAAAAATGATTTGAAGATTAAAGTATCAAAATTAAGCTTATTTATATTTTGTTATATTTTTTTATATGATTTTTTCTTCTGAATGAACAAACTAGTATACCTTGTTAATACATTATACTTAGGTGGGTATCATGGATGATAGAAAAAGTGTCTTTTTAAAGGAATGAATCAATCTTCATGATACGATGTCACTATATAATATACACTATGTTAGTATTATAGATGTCTCAATTCACTATGCTAGCTGACATCGTTGTAATGTCACCATCGAAAAGATGTATATTTTTAGGACCAGGATGGCCGAAAATCAAAATCAAAATGTGCCAGGGGTTGATTTTGAATAAAACGATATTTTGATTTTTTATTTTTTTCGGCACGACTCCCCCTCTCCCCGTTCTACCGTCCAAACAGACTGGGTGAACATCAAAGTAAATGAGGAAAATCGAAATTAATCAAAATCTAGTATAGGTATCATATATCAAGTAAAAAATGAAGAAGAAGAAAACAAGAAAGTAAATGAGAATTAATTGATTATGTAAAGTTTTTACAAATCCAAATTGGTATTAAAGACCTGATTGTCAAATAAAAGTCCAACCTCATTTAGTAGAAAGAAAAAATAAATAGAATGAGTGTAAAATAATATATTTTGAAACAATAATTCTGTAGTTATGTATATACATTAGCCTATTCTACCTCCCAGACATACAAAAGGAGGAAATTTTAATTACTAGTGCCCATTTTACAGAAAAAGGTACATGTGTTTATACCTGATATACATTGGAATATACACCTGTCATGACAATTATTTGCAAAAATTTGAAGCACATGATGAAAGGGCTCAATTGACCCATTTTCTACTAAAAATAAGTATTAATCACCACTATATAGAAAGCAATTCTCTAGTTTAACTTATAATTTTAAAATAGTAGAAAAAAATGGAATTTTACTTGTCATGGATAATTTTAATAGCAGAATTCTAGTTACTAAGTGACTTTTTCATTTATTTGTGTTTTGATGAAAATAATTATTTTATATATGTGCTGATGGCTGATGATTGATAAAAGACACCTTATAAAATTAGTCCAGATATATACTAGTTGTCCCGTTATCTCAATTCTAAAACAGTTCAAGTCTTGTCACTAATTCTGTTGGGTTATCTACACTCTTTTCTAAGTTGTTAATTAACATCTTTTTTACTTAATTAATAGTTAAATTTCAAGTAGATGTATCGAAAAATTAATGCTCCAGATAAAAATCAAACTCTTTAGAACAACATAGATGTTTCGCTGACAAAAGCTCAAAGAATTAATAGAAATTAATATCTATAGACATTTTTTTTAACTTATCACGAATTATTAATTGCACATCTTGGTAGTCTCTCCTCTAATCCCCCACCTTGAGACGTTAATATGATAAAAAATGTGAGATTCTGTCTTTCTTCATTCAAGTAAAAAAAAAAAAAAAACCTCGTAGTTCGAAAGAAAGAAAATTATTAGTAGTCATATCCCGATCCTCTTTGATATACACTCAATTTATAATCTTGTCATTCCTTGGAGCTTACGATGAAGTCACCGATCCTTATTTAGAATCTTTGAAATATACTCAACAACCTAAACGAATTAATCGTATCTAAGATCTACCCCTAGAACACATTATATCTATTGAGAAGACCGTACCCAAATGACCCACACCTTCCTTCCCATTGAATAATTGCAAAACATTACCAAATTCGACCCATTCTATCTCTATCCCAAGCGATATACATTCTTTTGTAGGTCAGGTCTCTAGCAGAAGTAACACAGTCCATAATCTAACCAAGTAAGCATCGATATCACTGTAGTAGTCATATCCTAACCCTCTTTGATATACACTCAATCTATGAAACTGCAGTAGAGATTCTGACCACAATCCTTTCACAAAGTGGCGAAATTCGCTCTTATAGACAAAAGCAAAGTTGTGTAGCATATTTAGATAAGGCACGAAATCTGGTCTCACAGGCTATAGCAAATATCTTTCCTTGCTCTATATTTTGGAACTCATCTCCCCTCTTGTCCCTCCAGGTCCGGGGGATATACTTCTCTACGAAGAAGTCAGAAGACGTTGTCTAGCTGCTTGATCTCTGCCCCTAGTGGGATTTCTCCTGCGACCTCTACCACGATCTCTCGTTACTAACCCCCTCTAGCTACAACCCTAATGGCTGGCTCAGGCGATGCTATTGCTTTAGTTTTGAACATTTGCGAAAATAGAGTGAAGAAGTTCAGATACCAATTTTTATCACCTAGAGACCAATTGGATTCAAGTAATAGCACGAAAGAAAGAAGGAAGGGAGTTTTCCTAAAGTCTCGTAGCCTCTCGAAGAAAAGTAAAGGCGTCCCCGTACCGTTCCGCAAGACTCTACTGGACCTGTCCTTATGTGATGAGATCACCGAACCTAAAGCTCTGATACCAAGTTTGTCACGACCCAAAATAGGCCATGAGTGACACCCACACTTAACCTCCTAGGTGGAAGAACCAACGATATAAACCCCAACTAATAAATATGACAATAATGCGGAAGCTCAAATAAATACGTTTTTCCCAAAATCTGAAAGTCATCACATGAAGGACATCTAAATTCTAAAACTAAGTCTGAAAATATCAACACCAGAATAAACAATTAACATAGTGTGTCCAAAAACTAAGGACACCATGCCATGACAAGAGATTCCATCGCCAACTAGAAGGATAACTAACCCTGCAATCCGATGAACTGGAGACTGACTAGATGTTGAGGTCGAGTGAAAGTCGGTGGAACACTCGTAGGGGTCAGTACTTGATAATATGTACTGAGTAGGTATCATCGGCCAACTCAAAATAAGAATTAATATGCAATAAGCAATAGCGGGAAATCGACCGTAACACTTAACAGGTGGCAACCAACAAGATCAAGATCAAGTGACAACACAATGAACAATTTCATAACCAATCAACAATATCAAGATCACACAGGAGGACTCATGCCTCCACATCATACTCTTTTGGAAAATGATTTATTGGAGATTGGATAGCATTAAATCATTTAAAGTTATTTTCCCTTAATATTATCATGCCGGAACGTGACACCTGATCCAAATATATCATGTCGGAATATGACATCCGATTCAGATATATCATGTCGGAACGTGGTACTCGATCCAAATATATTATGTCGGCTCGTGACACCCGATCATTCTTTATTATTACATTCCACTTCATTAATAATATTTCATCAATCCTTCTTTATTCAATGCACCATTTTTGATAGGGGAAGTTCAAGATTATGGATTTCATGACCTCGGAATTTCAGACCAATCACAACAACATATCAACCATCCAAATCACAACAATTAAATGCGTAATAAACTTCACACATTATTCAATGAATACCAATAACTATTAATAGTCTATCTATGATATATAGAATAAAAATCATAACCTACTTCAACCGAAGAATCGAAGTAAAGTAAGTTAATCCACCAATGTCTTTCCTTTCTTCAATGCTTCAGACCAATTTCAATCTATCAAATATATAATATTTATAAGTAAACTAATCCGTAAACACTAATATTATATATATGTTTAACCTAGATCCACTAACTCACCCAATTCTATAAACATGTTCCTAATCTTGATGCCACTTAACATGTAAACTCCCATATTTTCTGAATTTCAAAACTATGGTTAAACCTTAACTAAATTAAATAATCACTTTAAACTTTAGCCTTTCATAACATTTTTGAACAATCAAAATCTGTTCAAATACATAATCTTCATAAGAATACGAATCCAATGACACCCATATAGCTATAATTATTTTGGAATAAAAAATTGGGTCAAAAAGTCATCCCGAGTCATTGAAGTCAAATCTGAAATTTTCTTTCCGATTATATTCACTCATGATAAAATAAACTCACTTGTCAAATTTCAGCTAAAACGGATCGTTATTCGACCCCAAAATCAAGATTTTATGTGAAGAACCCTAGGGTCACATTTTCTTATTTCAGCGTTATTTCTCCAACAATATACCCTAAAAATATATTCATAATCATATAAAAATTTAATGGAAAGAATTATAATAATTACCTTGACGCTTTGAATGAAAATCCCTATTTTTCTCTTATCCTCTATTTTTCTTTTCTCCTTTCTTTTCTTTCTTTCTCCGTATTTTTTTTCCTTCTACTTTCTTCATTCTTTCTCGTTGGCGCCGCAGGTGAGCTCTTCTCTCTCTCTCTCTCTCTTTTTTTTCCTTCTCTACTATATCAAAATTAATAAATTCTATCATTTTCCTTTAATAATTGGTATATAATATTAATTAAATTAACACTTTAACCCACTAATTAAATAAGTTATCTAAATTTTCTCCTCAATTAAATAACCGTAATTATCGAAAAATCTAAAATACCAATTAAAAATTTACGGAATGAATCTTTTATGAACTAAAAATTTCTAATACTCAAAACGACCTAATGGATCGTTACATTTATTTTAACAATAAATTATATTAACAGAAATGGCGATGGCAATGTGGTCCGATGATGGCAAGCACTTTAGTATGGTAGGAAAAGAAGAAGTTGATTCATGAATCTTTTCTTTTGCATTTGTAAACAATAAAAATAAATAAAATAACAAAGAATCAAAAAAAAAAAAGAGATACAAAGAAATGAAGAAGATGACCACCTAGGGGTTGGGTTGCTTTTTTTTTTTTTAATTAAGAAATTATTATTTTTAATAATAAATAAAAATTTAGTTACATAGTGCCAAGTGTCAATAAAAGAAAAAAATAGGTTAGCTTTTCCAAAAAAAAGAGTTTTTTCGCCACGTGTCTTCGTTTAATTCACCTCTTTGACACGATGAGTGCATTACACATACTTTAAATATTTGAGTGATTGTAAAAAAGTGTAAAAATGACACATTGACTTGAGGTGTCTAAAATGAACAAAACCTAGTTGAGGTGTCTAAGTGAAAGTTGGTGCCAACTTTAAAGGGTCATTGAAAACAAATATGGTTCTCTTACTAACCATATCATACCATACCACAAAAAATCATCATCCAAACAAGCTATGGGGTCTGGGGGGAGACTATCAAATATTCATGTAAAAGAAATATAATTAGGACTACTAGTAATTTGGGTCAATTTTAAGGGTATCCTAACTAATTAATACTTTTCATACACAATAATTGGTCCAATTAATTATAGTATACTATATTTCCTCTATTTCATATTAATTGAATTTTTAAGGGATTTTAAATTATTCAAAATAATTAAATTGTTCAAAATTCAAGATGGATGTTTGAAACTTTTTCCATATTTGCTCTTTCATTTATTGAAGTTTTATATTTTCTAGGAGATAAATTACAGTATTTAAAGAGTTATATTTATGATTTTATAAATGATAATAATGAAAAATATAATTCAAATTATGTCCTTAAATATTTTTTTAATATATATATATTGACTTACAAATTTAATTAATATAAAATAGATAGTATCTTCTGATTAATGTCTCCTTTCACCAAAAAATCGCAGGCAGTTATTCACCCACCTCCACGTCTCAATAAACACACCCAAATATCAAAAGGGAAATTGAAGGCCATGTAAGTAGAGATTTATTTATTTATTTCAGTGGAATTTGATCATTAAAAATCTCTATAGTGGACCCTCAGCCCCATAAAAAAACCTTTTCAAAATTAGCATCCATGCAATCGAAAATGTTTGGTAAATTGATTTTTTTTACTAGAAAGTGTTAGATTATAATTTAATTTTTTATTAACTTTGTAAATATATAGATGAAAATTTTATTTTACTTATAAAATTAAAAATATATAACTGAACATTAGATCAGAATCTAACATTATCCGCATAGTAAACGGGACTAATTTGCTTCTACTGTACTTTCCATGAAAAAAATATATAAAAACATTTTAAAAAAAAAGGGGTACACCTGCCTGAACTTACCTGGCATTATGTACGGCCCTTATAACAAAAACTTAATTATGTTATACACAATCATAGATTAATTAAAAATTATTTATATAATCAAGTTAACTAAACTAAATTTCAGGTTACTTTATTTAATATTACTAATAATATATTAGAGTATCGATTACAAGTAACTCAAATTAAAATAAATGTAGTAAATAACAAGCTATACATATTAAATAACGCAGATTATATTGGTATAAAAAACATTTGTTGAAGTGTTAGGTAACTTAAATCCTATAACTATAACAAAATTAGAAACTACTTGTTTTGTTTGTTTATAATTTATTTTACCCATAATATTCAACTACGTACTACAAATTGGGATCAGATTAGGCCAAAATGCAAATTAAAGCGTGAGGAGAAATATGAAAAAATCAGCAACACTTTCATAATTCAAGATTATTCAGTGTCTATGTACATGCATGCATATGACCATAAAGTAAAGTTTCTTTCTTTATACGAGTAACTACTTCTCCAGTTGGGGAAACCCCGCATCCAGCATAGGTATTGAGAGAATAGGTATCGACAGGAGAACCAAGTGGCAGACACGCTAGTTAATAAGGAGTCTAAATTATCAGCAAACTCTTTTATGTATTGGGCAGTTTCACATTTGTTTGTATCGAAAAAGTTAAATGCAGATAAGGAGGGAACTCTTTTTGTTAGGCTACTTAAGCCATTTAGTATGTTAAAACAATGTAATATAATTACCCCCTACCCGTATACTTAATAGCGGTTTCACCGCGCTGCCATAAAATGATGCAAGTTCTATTAATATATTATCATGTTTTATCAAAAAAAAAAAAAAACTTTCAATTTGTTTATCTGATTTATTTGACTTGACACAGAGTTTAAAATTGTAAAGAAGATTTATGAATCTTTTAATCCTAAATTAAAGATATATTGAATGTACCAAAATGTCCTTAAATTTTGTGGTCTTAACAATCAGTGGGGAGCTAGGTAGGATTTTCACTGAGGGGTTCAAACACTGAAAAAATAGACACACGAACTAGTTCAAGTAGTTCGACATCTACTATATATATATAAAAAAAATATTTTAACCATGTATAAATAGTATAATTTTTCGTCGAAGGGGGTTTGGATGAAACCCCTGATTATAGGGTGACTTCGCCCCTGTTAACCATGCTACGTGAAAAAATGAAATTAAAGAGTTGACAAAAAAATATTTTTAAAAAACATAAAAATAAGACAAATAAATTGAAACAGAGGGTATAACACACTAGCTAGAAAGGGTTAACATAAACCTAATCCTCCATTACATCATTAATCAATATAATTTCATATCTAAATTAACTTCCCTCTGTAATTAATTAGTAGTACTATCATATACTAGATTGTTGTGGCCATTAAAGCAAGCTTGAAATTAAATTATCATAATTAATTAATTATTGAAAATAAAAATATTTTAGTCACCCATTGGAGAAGAAGTTTGGTGAGGAATTAGTTGTTATTGCAGCTTGCTGGCCATGGTATGTTCTTTGCCTAAAAGAATCCATTGAAATTCTTGGTGGTGATATAGCCACTGTCACTGTTGATGAAGGTGCTCCTGATTCACCTGGAGACTCTACACCAACAAAATATAAATTAATTTTTTTTTTTTAAAAAAACCATATGTCTAAAACCACCTGATTAATGGATTTTGTTACATTTTGACATATCGATAATTTAAAATCACAAAATTCAATCATTTTTTTTAAAAAAAAATCGTGTGGTCAAACAAATTGATACAAAGGGTAATAGAGTTACTTGAAGGTTGAGGCTGCTGCTTGTTATTTTCTTGTTGCATATTCTTCCTTCTTCTCCGGTTGTGATCTGCCAACCGTTTCCGGCAACTTCTTTTCCCGTTATCAAATTCCGACAGAACATGGAACCTGCTAAATTTTATAAGAATAAAAACGAGCTAATTACTTAGCTTGGAAGGCATCCAAGTTATAAAAATAATTCATGTCATTTTTTACCTTTTTTATAATTAAAAAGTCACAAATCTCCACGTAACTCTGTCCACCAAAATTGAAATATTTGGGAAGAATCACTTAACATTTTTTTGTCTCGATTAAAGTTAGAACACGATACGTTATGAGTTATGGTTTGATTCTGGTGGCGTTGCTTCTCCAAGTCATTTGTGTTATTTTCTAGTAGAAGTTTTTATGTGATAATGGATAGCACATGAGTGATTTTCTTGTTAAGAAAAAAGAACAATGGTTTAATTTACTGAATATTTTTTATAACTTAGTATTACCACACGTAATTTAACTCTTTTAAAAGAAGGAAATATATATACTGCTAAATTACTTTTTTTTTTCCTGTATTGTTTAAAAGCCGATACTCCCGTATGATTCTTTTTAATGATTAAGCCAAAATAGAAAAAACAAAAACTCTGTGTTTACTATAAGCAGCAAAAGAAAACCAGTACGTAACACACCAAAACGGGGAATAGCAGACTCATTGGGGGACATAAATTTACGGACACAAATGCCCTCGGGATCAACGTACGACTTCTCTACTCCCCAATCATTAGCTCCTCAACACATTCAAGGGCCTTCCTGTCATTCTAATTTTCCCATCTCATTTGCACCTCACCTTTTGTATCAAACGCACATTTATCATTAAGTGTATGCTAATTAATGTAGTTTGTAATATACATTTTACCGCGTTTCTTTTATACGAAATACAACGAATTAAACATATGCTTGAGCGAGTTCAAAACTAGCATTTTCAAACACTTTTTAGTTTAGGAAATGTATAATCGTATTATTGTCAAGAGGTTCACTTGAACTTCTATTTCAAAAGATAATGTTGTTAAGGTGAATTTATATAAATATAGTATATACTATAAACTACTTTGAAATTTATAATTATTTGAGATCAAATTAATTAACCTAATTTGGTGAATAAACACCCGTAATTAAGAATTAAGTACTATTAACATAACCTGCTGCATTGTTGGCAGAACCGCTGAGTCAAACCGGCGGCGATGACGGTGGAGGCTTTGGAGTGAAACTCACACACTTTGTGCCGTCGGTGGTAGTGCTTTGCATGAGTGAGATCGGCATTGCATCCCTCAGCTTGACACTTGGGCGAGTTGACTGAACCGGCTTCAACCGTTCGAGTCCGCCGGTAAAGCCGGTTCACAAAATCATCTTCTGATGACGAAGCAAAATATGTTCGCCCGCCCAAATTCAACCCAATCCTACTACTGGTACTTGAAAAATCATGAATTCCGCCTCCAAATTGCGGTTCACTCTTCGGCACTACCATAAATCCACCGGCCGAACCAGTTGGTTGTAGAGAAAGCATGGATGTTTCGTGTGTTTGCGTGTACGAAACGCCATAAGCGCGTGGATCGTATATGGAGCTGATTAAATTAGTGTTATTTGGAGTTGCTTGAAATTGGGGAAATTGCGGATTTTGGATTTGTTGTTGTTCATGGTATTGGTGATGGTGTTGGTAATTTGTTATATGTGAAAAATAGACTTGAGGCTCCAAAAATTGATTGTTATTTTGGTCATTTTCCTGGTTAGTTTGATCGCCGGGAAACATGAAAGTAGATTGATTTTCCCATTCATAGTGCAACATTTTTCTTAATTTTTTTCACTTGGATTATTCAATAACCTGTGTATAAATAGAGTGGGAAAAGGAAAAGGATTGTGGAATTTTTGAAAATGAAAGGATAAAAGTTTGGAGTTGGGATTTGGGAGGAATGGGAGAGTAAATCTGTCAGCTTTAAGTAGAAGAAGATTTTGTGTAGTGGAAAAAGCTGCAGCTAAAGACTTTACTGTTCCGCATTCAGTGAAGAGTTTTTAATAAGTGTGGACTATATGTATGTATAGCCATTAAAAAAAGCATTATTTTCCCCAACTTTTTGAGTTCAATAATAAAAAAGAGTAGTTTCTGTGTGAAGTTTTATAATGCCTTTTAAGAAACATGTCGGGCTATGAGGAACTTGTTGTTTTTCTTTCTGAATGAATATATATAAGTATTTTTAACTTATGACAAAGTTTGAGAAAGCGAAAAGGTGTTTGTTGGGATATTGGCTAAAGATTCAACACAATGTCACTTGGAGATTGAATTAATTTTGAACCATACTATGAAATTAATGTTAGGTAAATTGAACAATATATAATAGTATAATTTTTTGTTAAAGAAATTTAAATAACTTCCACTGTGTATGGGGTGGGGGTAGTGATGGATGGGTTGGGATTATAAGAAGTAAGGCAAAACACTTGGAGGAGAGAGAAATTAGATGAAAAGAGAGACATTCATCACAACTCAAATAAATTAAACTCACGTAGGGAAAGATACAGTAATTAAATAGAAGCCATTCAGCAACCCTTGGCCATTAATTACAACTCAGATAAAATATCCTTTCGTTTCATATTACTTGCTCATTATAACAAAAAATATTTATTTCAAATTATCTATTAATTTATAAAATTAAAATAAAATTAATTTAATTTAATTTTTCAGATTAATTCTTGTTAAAATATAAATATTAGAAAATTCCAAATAAGATAATATTAAAATGATTTAAATTATAAATTAATAAAAATACTCTTCTTATTTAAGATTATTTGAAATATATATATAAAAAAAAATGAATAAATAATATGAGACGAATGAAGCGGTACCTATAAAATGACATAGGGAAATAATGGCGTCTTTGTTTCTCCTTAGGCTACAATAATTGTCTTCTCTATCTCACTCTATTTTTCCTTTTCTTTTTATTTTTTAAATAGTGTTTGAAGTTTGCATTCAAAATTTGATTAAATTTGAATTGTGCACTATAAAATCTATTAAAAAATGACGTTTTCAACAAAAATTTCTTTATATCTAAGGTTCAAACTCAAGATCTTTAATTAAAAGTAAAATAGTTCCACCACTGCACTACGATCTGATTTCTCTATCTCACTCTGTTTGTATATGATTATCTATGTTGGTTTTGTTGGGATATATATTATTAACCATGGAATATATACTATTAATCATGAGTTTGGATATAATATTTATTATAGAACAATTGTTTATCAATTTTAATAAAAGTTTTAATAGATCATATATTCGTTTATGTGTCCATTTACTTATATAGTAGATGATTTAGTGTAAAGAGTTTTAGCTTATACACAGATGATTAAATTAGCGGTTCTCATAAGTATAAAGTATTTTTGTTCACAATCTAAGATGGAAATTAGACAAGTCATCGGTATGATTGTAGCAAAAGATTATATATAATTTATCTTGATTATGGAGCGGTGTAGTTCCAACTTCTTGTGCTAGTGCATTTTGTATGTCTTGAACGGAACCGAGTAGAGATTGTTGTTTTAGACTGACTGACAAAAATATATTTTCTAAACTGTTAAATATACTTATATTCTTAATCTTGATATAACTATTATGATCTGTATATATTAATTATTGTTTTGATTTATTAAAAAGTGAGATTTTGAGATGAGTCAATATGCCTGATAGATTAGATGATAATAATATATATTTGTTGGTGTATGCTCTCTATAAACTTGGAAAATGATTTGAAAACCAATGTTCGTTCAATCAAGCAACATTCTTTTTTTTTACAAGAAAAGGGGCTAAGATCCTCATTAACAGTACCATGCATGATTTTCCCCCGTCCTTTCTTTCTATCAGTCTCACCCATCAAGCCACCCCAATAGAACTTGGCTGGGAACTTCAGACTTGATGGGAAGGACACGAAGTGTAATTGACGAAATAAAATGAAAAAAAATTCAATTTCATGTCTAAAATAAAATGAGTGGACTAGAATCGACAGTATTCTAATAGATAGCATGGTAGGAAGATTGTCTTTATTTTTAGCATCGGCGATTGAAAGAGAGTAGGAGCCCATTCTATTCTATCTATCTCAGAATTTAGGTTTCTTTGATTGAGAAAACTCCGACAATTACTTTTATAGTAGCTGCGAGCCTAAGATCAAAATAATAAGTTAGTTGATAGAATCCATGTCTTGATATAGATATTGATGATATGCCTTTTTGAGAAGCTTATAAGTTTTCATCGTGTCAAACCTTGCAAGTGGATTTATGAATCCGACACATGAAATAAGTTAAGCAATACTCTAAAGGAAATTAATCTTTAAGTTAAATTCTTCAGTAATTTAATTTATTGATTAATATCAGTAATCTTAACATGGGGAATTACATAAGTGTTTAATGGAAAATTTTGAAATATAAATGGAGGAGTGCAATTACGAATTTCTAGTGGAATGATTTATAATTTATTATGGTAAGAATAATTCAAATTAATTATTTTGAATTATTTCCATAATAAGGAGTCTCAATAATTAATTTTGTGATCCCTACAGTGCCTATATTTAACTAGAACTCAGAATTCTATTTTCTTCTTTTTTTTTGGACTGAAAAAAGGTTCTTAAAAATAGGGGTTCTTCTAACCTAAAAAGATGAGATGTAGTGTTTTTTATGAGATACTTGTCCACCCAAGTATTGAGAGAGTTCGGCTATAAACTTGGGATCAATGTAGAAGTCTGCAGAACTGCAGTCTACCTTAGAAATTTGCTTGAAGGTATTTGCTTACGATTCAAGAGGTATTTATCGAATTAAATTTCAGAATATTTATATATTCTAGCATATTTGTATGTGTTCTAGCATAAATATGTTTGTGTTATCTATTATTCATGTAAGAAGTATAATTCTGATTGACTTCTACTATGTATAATTCTGATAGGCTTCTGCTATGTAAATAGTTTTCCAACAGGTTTCTCTATCTCCCTCTGTTTGTATATGATTGTGTTTGTTAGCTAAAGGAAGAGAGAGAATAATAAGTAGCCACTGATGTGAGGCGGCTTTGCTCAGGGAATTGGTCCTCTATGTAATTGAAAGCACAATTGTCGAATTCATTCTAAATATATTAAAATTTATTATAAATTAACAAACAGGTAGGTTTATGACTCGATTTAAAATTACTTGAAATGGATATGTTAAGTTAGGATTTAATCATAAATTTTAGAAGTTTATCTTTAAATATTAATTTATCCTTCATATCCAACACACTCTTATTTTTATTTTATATGATAATAATATGAATTGAATTTAAATAAAAAATATATAATCATCGAATTCATATAGTCGACTTTAACATATATGTACGGAAGAAATGTAATTTGTTGTTGTGGTATAATAAAAATAATCTTTTTACTATATTTAAATAACATTCTCCCTATGTGGTTGGGGCAGGGGATAAAAGACTGTGACCTTAGGATAAATAAAGGCATTTATTTTCTCTATCTATAATTGCAGCTTTCTTTTTCCTAGGCTACAATAATTGGCTTCTCTCTATCTCTCCTCTTTCGTGCTACTCCCATATTAAATTATTTATTATTTTTAAAAAAATTATATATTAAAATATAAATTAAACATTTATTTTAATTAATATTTTCTAAATAAAGGCATAAAAAATAAACATAACATATATAATTTAAGAAAGAAGAAGTACTCTTTCCATTTCAATGATAAAAGTATATGAATTGTGTGATGTGTGATGATTCCTGTATCGACAATAGATATTTTATTTTATTTATTCATTGTAGTAAATTAAAAGGCTTTTAGTATTTTTTAATGCTATTTTTAGTGTAAGTTTACATAAAATAATACTAGTTAAATTTAAAATTTCAAATTATTATTACTAAAATTAATTTAGTAAGATACATAATTTTAAAAAAAATATTAAATCAATAGAGAAAGAAGTGAGAATAATAATAAGTACTGGCAGATGTGCAGAGATTGTTTCTGGAATTAATGACCATTTACTCTCCACACAAGACTTTTGGACTTTCGTACTAAGGGAAGTGTTTTGCACAGAATATAATTGAATTATTTATTTATTTAGTGTTTAATTTGTAAGTAAAAAATTAAAAATATTTGTATATAATTTCAATAAATATTATTTTGGGGGAGCTGAGGAGTAGGTGTGTGGGGTGGTTGGAATGGAGGACTATTGGGAAGGAAGTGAAGATGAGGTGGGTTGAAATATAAGAAAAACACAATTAAAGTGATTTTAGTTTTTTAATTCTAATTTGTTTGAAAATAATGAATAGTGTTATTGAAAAAATGATTATTTTAAAAAATAATAATTGCAATCTAAAGCTTATCATAAACATTTGTGTGATCATGAAATAATCTCATTAAAAATAAAATAAACAATTTATCATTGATCATTTTAAATTAAAAAAAGTATGTAATTAAGGGGTGGATTCATCTAATTTTAAGGTTCAAATTATATAGTTTGATAGTGCAAATAATTTTTATAGATAATTTATCTTTTTTATAGAGCATTCAACTTTATTTTTGAGCTGTCAGATCATGTTGTTACAAATATAGTGGGTTTTCGCAGCACTGATTTTAATTAGTTGAACTATGTTTAGAATATAGAATAAAAACTACTACACTTCAAAAATAATGTTTTATTAATAACTTTTTAATTTTAACTTTTCTCATGACATATATAAGATTACAAGATTAAAGGATATTGTAGTATATTTTTTTGTATCTTTAGTATTAAATCACATAATTCAAAAATCTTTTTTACTTTCTTAAACTATGTGCTTGTTGAGTCTAGTAAATAGTAAAAATATATGGGAAATGGAGGAAATATGAATAAAGGGAATATGAAGTGTTTTCATATGCTTTGATAAAAAAATATTTCTCCCTTATTGGTGGTGGAAAGAAAAATTCAAATCTTTAAATAAGAAAATACTTCTACTTATTGTTAAAAGGGGTGGAAAGAGGGACCCTCTCACACCGTTATCATTGTTGCTCGCTCGACTTTGGCTTTGAAAAATGATCAATCAAGAGATTAATTAAATTGGCCAAATGTACAATTCAATCGGATCCGCGTGACCCAGGCCTTTTTTGAAACAATACTTCTGTTAAGTGATTGTTTTAGAAGGTTGCAAACTTTCAGAAACAATACTTCGCTAACACCATTGTTTTTTGTACCAATACAACAGTGAGTAAGTCGTTCTATTCTAGGAGGATATATTTCACTAACCTCGGATACTCGAGAGAAATAATTTCCTTAAGGACACATTATATATTTAGTGGGCTCGATTTTTTTTCCCGATATTATTTCTGATTTATTACAAATAAGTTTCTAGTTAAAAATATTATTTGAACTTTGTTGTGTCTTACCAACATTGTTGTCCTAAATATTTTCAACATATAAATTAGATAACAGTGCCCAATCAAAATCATACAAGCAAATTAAAATGGAGGGAATAAAGCTATATGTATCTCTAAAAGATATTTGTTAATCAATATAAATTGCAGTGGGATGATTTAGAATCCGTTAACACTTAATTATCAGAAAATTTTGGATTCGAGCTTTTGAGAATTGAAGAAAATTTTGCTGGGGCACAGATTTTAATATAGAAAAAAGGGTAGAAAGTCAGAAAGAAAGAGATGTAGAAATAGAAAAAGCTTCTAAATGAAAGAGACTAAATAGGAACAAGAGGGATCCACCGGAGAAGATCTCCTTCCCTTTTTTTAGATTGAGGATGAAATTCAGAACAAATCACCGTCTTTTAACTAATTGAGAGTGTCAAAGATAGACATGTTATGCCGCATGAAAAAACTGTCAAGCATTGAACGAAGGGAGGAGGCTCAGGCAGATATTAACTTTAACTTTCTAATACGTTGACGTTTTGTTATCAAATCAACAACTCTTAATATTATTCTTTCTCTCGCTTGCACATATAATTGTGTCCTTAAGTGATTGGAGGTTTAATCTGGGTGAAATACGGATATCAGATATCTAATAATGAGTAACTAATTCTCTCTGTTTTCTTGTTAAATAACATAGTGATCCATATATTTAATTTTTCGTTCAAATTTATCATCTAATATTTACTAAGAATACCTGACAGATTGTTACATATAATTATTTCACAAAATCTTTAAATAGGTGAGCAATTGATTCCGACGATCTTACTTTTTTTTTATTTGGTATCTAATATTTGTATTGACGTTCAATTAGTCCACATTCGTTCATTACCATCACTTATTTCTGAGACGACGACATTCTCAATATAATTTTTTCATATTCAATGTTTGAACTCGAAATTTCTAATTTAGGATTGAAAAAACTCAATCATCCCATCAAACCCAAAGTTAGATACCACAAAATTTCCTGTAATATATGGATAACCCAATAGCCATTTTAGCTTTTTTGGTACTATCTATTTGGTCTTTTGGTCAGAGTCAGTATGTTTTTGCAGTCAATTTATTTTTGAGTAATCAATCATAAGTTCACTTATTTTAAAAGGGAGTAAAACTATTTTAATGGCATTCTGTGGTAAGAGAATTTCCTCATTCTCTTTTTGTTACAATTATTTAATGAAATGAAAATAATTGTGGCATCAAAGTTTTATTTTGCATTATTAAGTTTGAAAAAGAGGCTAGGGACAGCGTTGACTCATTAAGTCTACGGAAGTCAGACAATGGTAATGCTTCAATTTCTAGTATTTTTGGGGACACACATTTATTTCATCTCACATATATCACTTGGCCAATTTTACGTGATATTGATTGATTTTATATAAAATAAATTAAAATTACAATATTTTCGAATATAGATATTTATATGATTATAAATTATTTCAATAAAAATAAAAAATAATAATTCAAAGTTAAATTATTCTAATTATGAAAAGATAATTTTTTTGAAGAAGACTGAAAAAAAAGTATTGCATAAATTGAAATAAAAGAAGTTTAAATTAGTTTACGATTTGACTTTAAGCAATCAATTGTGTTGGATATTAAAAATTAAAATGAGTAAGGAGCATACGAAGGATATATCTTGAAAGTATATTTGATTTATGCCTACATTTGATTATTTGAAGCTGAGAAGAGAGGGGGGACAATAGATTATAGTATATGGCAAAAACTCCGGAGCGCTCGAATGGATTCTGTAGTACGTGATTTGAATTTAATCGAGACTTCACGAGCTTTGGACCGTGTAGAAAACCAAAAACAAAAGAAGAGATTAGTAAGTGGTAGGCTCATTGCTTTCATAATCAAATCGTGAGCCCTTTATGAATTTATAAAATTAGGTGTAAGTGATATTTTTGAAGAGTATAAGAATTTGAACTTTAATGTCACATTTATTTAACATCATTAATATATTAAGATATTTTAAATTTTACAAACAATAATTTCAACATACGCCAACTCCTTTAGTATGTCATACATTATTAACTCGTTTTATTTGAATAATATTGTTGCTCTTATTTAAAGTATACCATGAAGACGATGTAACATAAATGAACCTATTCCAACCACACACACATAAATGAATAAATAAATAAAAATAAAAAGAACTTACGATAAATTAACCTGCCTGAATTTCAATTAAACAGATTCTAGCTTTCAAAACGGTAACTTTAAGGGCTCGTTAGGTAGGGATAAATGATAACTAATCTCGGGATTAATTTTAGGATGAGTTTATTTCATGTTTGGTAGAGATAAAATTGCATGATAACTTATTCCGAAATTATAACGTTATTTTTATCCACATTGAAGGTGTAATCACAATTTGTAATAATTAATCCCGAAACAACTTGTTCTCAATCAAACGAGTCCGACCCAAGTGTTAATAGCTGGATTTTAAAGAGCGTGGCCATTAAACATGGCCCCTAGCCACCTCTCAAGTAGCTCTCAACCCAAACTCGAAGTGTCATGGACCATGGTGTGGATTGCTAAGATGTGCAAACAAAAGAACCATACAAAATCTCACTAGTCACTGAAAACTTTGTTCAAAACATTTTTATTTTTGTTTAACACATGCTTGAATTTGATTTATTTTTTTCAACCATATTCCATGAACTTGTCACTCCAAATATCTAAAATCTAATTGCGATGTTTCTTTTTAATTATTTAAAGTTGTGGTCGTTCTTGTTCCAAGTCATGGTGGATGCTAAAAAAAGTACAGTCAGTCAGTGCACCAAAACTTTCGCTATCATGAGTAGAATTCGAGTAACAATCGAACTACAACGATTTATTGTACGCAAACATATCCTACATTTCTGCAAGAAATTGTTTTCATAGTTTAAACCCGTAATTTTTTAATCATGTGGCAATAACTTTATCAGTTACGCTGACATAGTGGATGTTGAACATACAAAATAGAAAAACATGTTGGATGATCAGATGATAAAAAAAAGCAACGCCTCACCAACTGCTTACTGGCAATTCAAAAGTCTTGCTGCAAATTTTCCATAATCATCACAGCAAAAACCAAACGCGTTGTTTCTTTAATTTAGTGTCTTGTCATCATCTTACAACTCTTAATGATGGCTAAAAAATAACACTAATTGCATTTTCAATTATTATGAGTACATGCAGAGCCATCCCCCTCTCTCCCCTCCACCCCACCCCCTCCAATACCTAAATATCTACTTGCAAGTTCACCGCTACTCAAAAGTTGAATTCAAGATTTAGACTTAATAAATTCAAATGAGTAATACAAACAATAATAACTATGACTTTATTTCAAACAAGTTAGAATCGACTATATGAATCTTCATTTCTTTTAATAAATAAAACAAAATTGAAAAATACACTCAAAATATATGTACTATAAAATAATAATAATAATATTAATTTTTTTTTTAAAAAGTCTCATTCGAATCTAAAACATATCCTTAACTCGTAGCTATCACCTATATGTATCTTTTTCTTCAATCGTGCCCTCTCTTTAACTAAGTTTGTATTGATACCGAGCATTTGGAGGTCTTTCAAGACCACTTCCTTTCATGTAATTTTTTAAGTTTATTCGCTCCCTTTTCACACCTTTACTTACCATAGTTCCACACCTACAGATCAAAGCATCTAAGATGCGGAGCATGTCCAAACCTTTTCAATCTAAGTGACCTTCTCTCATTTTATCCTCAATATATTGTACTTGCACCTTCTAGTGAACGTGGTCATTTTTAATCTTATCTAATCTGATATGACTGCACATCCATCTTAGCATTCATATCTCTGCAACACACATCTCGTGATATGTTTGAATTTTAGCAACTCCAACACTCACTACCATATAGCATATAAGTTTCTTTTTGATAAGTTTCCTTTTTATCACATAACCCCTTAATATCATTTTTCCATCTCAATAATTCAATTTTAATCTTTAATCCTATAAGTAACATCTTCATCTGCTGTTTCATTCTATTGAAACGAGTTTAGATATCTAATGAATAATATATATACATTTTATTTTGTACACACACATATATATATATATATATATATATATATATATATATATATATATATAGTTCGAGCGTAAAACAATTAAGTTAGTAGAACTCGTCCTCCAAAGATTTTCAGATGAATTCAATTGTAGGACTTTAAGGAGGGTTTAACAAAGAACAATGATGTGAAAGGTTCCTGCTAGCTGCTGTGCTGGCCCATGAAACAAAAAGTATTACTCACCAGAGAAGTTGCCAAGAAAATTACAACACACAAATACAATCGACTTCAATCATTCACTTTTGGAAGATGAAAAGTGTGCTCACTTTTATGGTTTTGTGGTCCTATGATCTAATTTTGTCGTCTCATAAAACTTGTAGAGCCATGTGAATCACACATCAACAATGGTGTCATTATTATTGCACCTTCCTTTGTCAGACCATTTCTGTTCAAACGTTAATATATTAAAAAACAAATACTAGTAAATATCTTGATCAAACTAAAAAGATTTATAAGCTAAAAAATAACCTATTGGCGGTGACCAACTTAAGTCTTTTGTTTATAAGCACTTTTTAAGTGTTTAGCAAGTGCATATTTAAGCCAAAAGATGCTACTTCAATAAATAAATTAAACTAACTTAAACGCCCTTTTAAGAATTGTTCTAAAACTTCCTTGGGTGCATTTATAGATGAATTTATTTCCTTTTAAAAAAGATGAATTTATTTCCCACAGAGGTCCCCTCCAATGTTAGACACAGTTGACCATTTTCTCTCAGACCAAGTCATACCAATGGACTTCCTGTTTAAAAAAGAAATATAATTCTCCCCCTTTTGAAACAGTTTAGAAATTAGCACAATTTTTTCCCCACGTATGAAATTTAGGAGGTCCCTTCGAATATCAGTCAGTACACACTTGCCCATTTTTACTCTGACTGTGGCACACACATTTGAGTTACCGTGAAGATTGTTTCTGATGTTATTAACAAAACTAAGAGAATATAATTTGTATCCTTTCAGGTAATTTGAACATGAATCACCAAATAATCTTGTCGACTATGAACATCAGATTGACATTGATATCTTCACCCAAGTCTGCAATAAATTAAGCGTTTTCCCTTGTATAAGAGGAAAGGGAATCTGGTGAAGTGAAGTAACAATCCAGCAGTTCAGTTCCGTTTAGCACAGGCAGTAAAACCAGTAAGCGCTCCTGATTAATTAGCAGTGTAGACGGTAGATAATCACCAGAAGAATTATGTACCATCACACTGAGCGCAACTGTTTATAGAAACATATTGATTCAAAACGCAACAGTAACTGGTTGGTTTTCAAATGTTGCTAATAGCATGTTCACAAACAACTCCCATGCCATAAGGGGCATACACCTTCAGGTTTACAAGTCAATTCCACTTTACGAAGATAAACTAAACTGACTAACCTCCACTCAAGATTTCTTCCAGCTAGCTACACATTAACTCTACCGTCAATAATATTGCTTCTTACAGTCTTAAATTATCCAACTGCTGAAAGCACCTTAAAGAGTCTCTCATGTGAGTTACTGATTAATCAACAAAGAAAGATAACTTCACCACCTTCAGACTACAACCTGTTTCTTGACGGATGCAAATGCTACAAGTGGATGGATACTCCCTTTAATACAAAAATGCTGGTGTTTTAAGTACAGATGAGCACATGTGCAAGAGGTAGGGAGTACAAAGATTTACCCCCATATGCAATTATTACTGAAGTTGATCATTCATTCTGCACAGTCCTGAATGGTCAAAAAGAAGTAAACACATCAAGGCAAAAAACAATTAGAAGAAGACAGATTAGAAGGGTAATGCAACCACCAAAACTTACTTTTGGTTTGTCACTTAGGGTCACCATAGATCTGAGGACACCAGGACTAATCCTATCTGCAAGAACTCCTTGATCTGATATCCACAAAGACTTCTCCTTTACAATGCTCTGAAGTTTCTTAGCTTTGTAATCGAGTAGAGTTTGATCTGCACAAAGTAACCAACTATTTGAACCAGTTCATGTTTCAAATATGGAAATTGAAAACAGGGGAGAGAACCAAAGTAAACAATAGAGTTCTCAACAAGAATACAAATCAAATGAATTATCAAATAGAGAAAAATTAAACGGAGACACCAGGTAAAGTTAATGGTCGTACTTTTTTTTTTTGGGTGGATGGGGGTCAAGCTAATTGTCATTCCAGTGCTTCAACTTGCATAAAATCCTTTCCTACTCTCAATAAGACCATCCTAGAGTGGCAAGTCATGATGGGTTGGCCTTGATGACAAAAAAGAATCATAACAAATGAAAGAGCATGGGAAAATTTAAATAGCTCACAGTCAACACTGTAATTGCTAAGTTTCACGTGATCATGAATGCACAAAAAATATGGGCTGGGAGAGGGTCGTGAGAAAGTGGTAACTTATACTGATAGTAATACAGGCTGCATCCCTGGATGTATTTTCTAATAAATTATTTACTCACTAAATGAAAAAGAGCACAACAAATTGTCAGGCAACTTAGCAGCTGCAAGCTTAGAATATTAGTTTGAATGAAATGAGGGTGTTAAGGAGATATGAAGCAAGATGATAGATAACAATTAAGAAATCCAACAAATAGGATAAAGTTTCCTCTAGAGAATAAGATTCATCTCATACCAAAGGAAATGCAACCCTTATGTTTAGACTGGCACAACAAGTGATCCCATATGTGTCATATAAAATGGAACATAGGAATATTTACTCTCAAGAAAGGCAAATTCATCCCATCACTTGTCTGTAAACAATAATTAACAACACATTTTCAAACTATCATGCTCTGCTTGGTCTCTCAAGTTTTGGACTAGTCAACTTGCTACTTGATTTAAAGTAGTTTACATCATAAAAGCTTATATATCATTCATGTTTCAACAGAATTGGTAATTAATAGAAAATAATGATTCTCTCTCTCCAACATCTGTCTTCTTCTACCCTTCATCTCCTGATTTCTCCTCTTAACCTCTGCCCATATACCCACTATTACAGCGTACTCTCACAAATACCTCAAAAGTCTCAAATAAGAAAGTCCATATTGGCCTACATATCGCTATCTTCTGTAAGAACATGTTCACCCCTTGGCAACGGCCTTGGTACCAAGGGATCCAACTCAGTGGAGGGCGGTATCACAAAAAGTAATCACCAGATCACAAGCAAAAGTACTCCATGACTTGCATTTGATGTTGAGAAGATGTATATATTTGGAGATGTCAAAGAAGAAGCTTACAAGGATTATACTGTTTGAAATCAAGTGTGAAAGCATACAGGACACTACAACACTTAACCTGGGGTTTGTATAGTAGTTAGACCACCAAAACATGAGTTCAGAGACTCTCAGAGAGACAACACGCCGAGCTGGATTCTAGGGAAGATCCAAGTAGCAAGCTGGGGCCTGGGAAGGGTCAGAGAGAAGCAGAGGGCCAAAGGCTACGTCCTGGCCCTGAAGGCCCAGCCAGCAGCCTGCCTACCTAGTCATCAATCCCAGATTATTTTTGTTTCATGATCCTCTTTTGTTTTAAGATCTATTTTATGGGCCTCAATTCTTATTAGTTTAGACAATAAATATTACATTTGAGGGGTTAGTTTCTTAGTTTTTAGATGATAATTGGACTTGTGAGGCAAGGAGAACCCTATGCTCTCTAGTGATTATCAAGGTTTTCTTCAAATGAGTGATTAGTTTGTTAAGTGATCTGCTACTCATCTTTATGTCTTTGTTTCATTGTATGGATATTTAGGAGGTGATTAGCTCTTTAATACTATTTGTTCCCTATTTTCTCATTCTTGGAGTCCTTGATTCCTAATCTCTGTCTTCTTCATCTGTATTCTATTTTACTTTCTGAATTTCCGTTCTCTTCGTTGCTTCATTATCATCCCAAGAATGCTGTTCCTTTAGCTGAAACCTCTACTTCGTACGGAGTCAAGTAAAGATCATGTATCAACGATTTAGCCTATTATAATTCTTTACTCCTAAGTCCTAATATTGATAACCATGCTTAAAAAAAAAACATCTGTGTTCTCCTTTTTCTTCTCTAATGTAATAAAACTCCACTCCAAACCTCCAGATAACCCTGTCTGTTGTATTTGTGTCAAGGCTAGTACCCCACTCAAGAGTCAACAGTGCCCCTTCTACTTTGTTCTCTTGGTGATTCAAACTCCCACCCTCTTAGTTAGAAGTGGCTCATGTCACTGGAGCAACCTCACTTGCAACCCTTTGCATTCACTTATCTCCATTAAATTTGTGAGGGGAAAAAGGTCTCAACTCACAAGGCTGTCTACACCTCAATTTGTAGAGAATCATTTATTATTGTAGATTCTTTACTTTTTTGGTAAACCCCCTGTATACAATCAGCTTTTTTGGCCATGCTTATGAATGAAAATATGTTTAACTGATCAAAAAAAAAAAGAAAGGCCGTCTACACCTCAAATAATTTATACTCATTAGTCAAGCAATTTTAATTTAATAAACTGCCCCTTTTTACTGGTAAAGCTTCGCTCTGAAATAGCACATTTTTCATGTATAGAGCTTCTTCCTCATGCTTTCATGTATAATTCATTCAATTAAATAATACAAAGGAACCGTTTTTGCATAAAGTTCATATACAGAATGTTACTGGAGCATACTTTGTTACAAAGATTCACAATATAAATGTGGGTAAGAAAGAAACCTTTCTCCAGAATGGTATGAGCAGCATGGAAAGGAATATTGGCAAATACATCAGTTCCCGGGAACATGACCCAAGTCTTCTCCTTTGAATCATGATTACCACACGTTGGACAAACCTCTTTCACCAACGGTCTTGATTCAACATCCTTCATTATTGACTCAAAAGGTGTAAGAACGCTAGTTTTTGTCGTCTTAGCCCTCCTCCTCAATGCAGTTAATGCTTCCCTGTTCCCATTCCTCACTCTATCATTTTCAACTAACTGCATTACATTGCACAATGTTTGATTTTACATTTGAACAAAAAATATGCTTCGACCTAGAGGGTATTTCAAGTACCTGTTGCCGAGCTAATAAAAGACTTTCACCTTCAATTTCAACCTCAATAAGCTTTTCTTGTAATTGCTTCATTGAGTCGTCCATTTGATCTCTAAAAACACTAACAATTATGAGTGTCCTCGAATTTCTACAAACTAATTCATCTGATAAATTATTGCAAGAAAAAGTTATTATAGTTTAGAAGAAATGCCGATGCAAGTGATGAAGTCATCATCCCAACTTTTGGGCCAAAAAGAAAATAATAGTATAAGGGGAAGATTAAGTGTAGCACTTCCAATCTCTGATTACACCATAAAAGGATAATAGTAAAATGGAGATAAATATACTTTAAAATCTCCCAATGACCTAATTAAATCCACAAAAAAAACAATTACTGTGAGGGAAAAAGAATCTCAGATTCATTAAAGAATTGTCAAGCATTACATGCTGGTAATTGCCAGATTGAACCACATCATTACCGGGTTACATGATTCACCCATGATTTGTAATTGATTTTTTCCTTTGTTTTGATTTTGAACATTTAGCAATTATCAATTAAAACACGAGCAATTATATGATACGAACATTCCACCTTAACAGGATAAATAATCACAACAATAGTTTAATTAATATAAACAATCAATACTAGTCTATTCCAACCAAAACTTGATCAAGTGGCTTATCTATCGAAGCTGAAGCAGTGGATTCAATGAATTTTTTCAAAGATCAGAACCAAACAAATCTACGACGGACCACATGAATTTCTCCAAAAGCAAACTCAATTGAGAAATCTTCCTAAAAGGAAAAAAGATCAATACCAGCAAGGCGCAGGTTCGACAGTTGTTCGTCTCTTCTATCACTTTTTTCTTCAAACAATAAAGGGTTCAATACAATTTCAGAATCCGGGTTTTAAGTTTCAACTCGTTTTTTCATTCCCTCTACTTTCGGATATACAATATTGGTATATTTTTGTTCCGTTATTACGAAAAAGGGAAAATTAACCAAGAGAATAAATTATTTACTTAAATTGGACCTATCCCAATTTATTTATCCTGATTGGACTAATAGGTCCAAATTATAGCACTGCTCCGCCCCTTCTGCGCGTGGCCAGGCTCATTTCCGTCTTCGCATGACCTTCATGATACTGTCAGAATATATATACTATGATGGTATCAAGAAATAATTGAATAGTGTTTTTCCCTTCATGAAAGTAATTAGACAGTTTATCCAGTAATTAACTACTTTTTGCTCCTTAATAACAACACAATATATATAAACTCTGAAGGTACAAAAGATCGTTAAACATTTTCACTGGCAGTATTTTTTCCTTCATGATATTATCAGAGTATATATTTACTCTGATGGTATCAAGAAGTAATTGAGCGGTGTCTTTCACTATAGTGTTTTTTCCTTGATGACGCACGCGAACTAGTTGATTTTTCTGCGCAAACTCCTTTTGGGGGCATAAAAATAATGGGGTATTTAATAGTAAATAATTTTCCTTTTGGGGGTATAACAATAATTATCCCATAGAAAAATATAAATGTGTTTGGAATTCTTTTTGTTCGGAACAAATATATTTAAAATTGTTCATAAAAAATAATATATTATGTTTATATAATTATATAATTTATCGATTCGATTTGGTTATTTTTTGGTTTGTTTGAGCAAAATCAAAATCAAATCAAATATTATTGATTTTTTTTGAAAAAATATAAAACTAAATCAAGATAAAATCAATTTATTTAATTAACTTGGTTCGATTTTTACCCCAAAATGTGAACACCCCTAGTTAACATTAACAAAATTATATACAACATTGCATGAGTTCTTTTTCCTGTTTAAAGATTTTCTATACGACCCTATTGATGTATTTGATGACTAGGAATATCATATGCCAATTTTGATAAAGACAATATTTGATGCTTCGATCTCTTTACAAAATTTTAGGAATTTATGAGATTTCGAGATTTAGAACTCAAAAATAATTAAGCAGATTATAGTATTCAACTTTTTCAAGTTGAGCATAGGAAAATAAAAAGGAGTAGTTAGCTATACAAGAGAGAAGTATGAGGCAAGGAATCATATTTTGTCAAGTAAAAAGATGATTCAACATATGAAATAGGAAAAAATTAACAGGAATTCCATTTATTTCATTCATCTTCCAATGTTTATTATCCCTGATGAGCAGAATTAATCGTGCTTTCAGTTTAGGCATGAATACGCCAAGGATTTTTCCTCAACCAACTCCTTCGCGGTTGCATCTATCTTGGCCCTTGAAAACTCGTTTATCTTTAGACCTGCGTCAACAACGGAGAATCTTTAGGCAAGCTCCATATAGTAGATACTATCTTTGGTTCATATTATCTGTCTTTTAAGATTTTACGATATTCCTTAAGAAACACATTCTTCATATCCTTAATTATATGAATATTTGTCTAATGTACTCTTTTACTGTCCCAATTGCTGAAATACTTCAGCAAATTGAGACAGTAAGGGTAGATCGGGAAAAAAAAGTAATAATAAAGAACTATCATGAATGTAAAATATTTTGGAACAAATTTAGTTTGCGGAAAAGCCTAATATGTGAAACCAGAGGTAGTATTTACTAGATTGAGTACTAAAATTTTATAAGATGAAACTAATTGATCATTAATGAGACCACAAACTAACCGTGCACAATTGACCATTCTCCTTTCTCACAAGTAACAGGGAAAGAGTAAATTAAGCCACCTGGGACTCCATAAGATCCATCAGAATAGACCCCCATTGACACCCATGTCCCCTGAAAAAAAGATGTAAAGAAAAATTTAGCCGTCGGCGAAAGAACAGAGAAATGACATATGCATTTTATAGCTGCAAGTATTATACTATGGAAGGGGAGCCTTAAGGTTGTGACTTATGCATAATAGACCTTGTGCTCCGGCCCTTCCTCGGACCCGTGCATAGCGGGAGCTTTAGTGCACTGACCAACTCCTTTTAAGTATTATAACTAGAAAGAGGGAGTAATAAAAATGGATGATACTTAACCTTTGGAGTGCCCAGAACCCAATCACGTATATGATCACAAGCTGAGCTAGCAGCAGACAATGCACTTGATAGCTTTCGAGCTTTTATGATGGCGGCTCCTCGCTGTTGCACTGTGGTGATGAATTCCGTGTTCAACCTAACATTTTTACGGAAGCTTATTAGAACTGATTTGATCTTCTTATTAGTACAGAAATATATGTAAGACTTAATGGTGTAGATCATTTACCATTGATCATCAGCAACAAGTTCCCTGACAGGCTTTTCTCCAGCAGCGGTTTTCACCGTTGCATGATTAACATCTGGATACTGAGTTGAAGAGTGATTTCCCCATATTGTCACATTCTTTACATCACCAACGTGAACGTTTAGTCTCTCCGAAACCTGACCTAAAGCTCTGTTGTGGTCAAGCCTTGTTAGGCAAGTGATGTTTTTCGCAGGAAAGGAAGGGGCAAATTCTTTCAAAATAAGTGCATTGGTGTTGGCTGGATTAGCAACAACCAAAACCTGCACCAATTCGAGACCACGATAAAACATGTCAATTTTTTTTTTGTAATGTTCCATAGATAATTGACTTTTTTGAACCTAAGATGGACGAAAATCCTGTTGTCTTAACAGATTACAATTGAATAACTAAATTTTCTTACCTTGCAATCAGGGGCAGCATGCTGCTCCAAGGCAGAGGCTTGTGCCTTGTAAATTGAAACATTTTTCGACATTACGTCCTTTCTTTCCATCCCTTCTTTTCGTGGAAATCCACCAACCATAACAGCAACATTGACGCCTTTACAAGCTTCAACAACATCCGTGGTAGCAACAACATCTGCGGAACAATAACATTCAATAAATTTTTAACAAAGAAAGAAAGAAAAAGTGGTCGCACAATGCTTTTGTTTCCTTACTGTATTTTACCTTTGAGAAGAGGAAAAGCTGCATCAATCAATTCCATTTTTACTCCTTTCAAGGCCTCAGCAGCTGGTTCAATATCAAGCATGTGTATGATAACAGGTTGATCAAGGCCTAACATGGCTCCTCTAGCGATCATTGGAACAAGAGCATATCCAATTTGACCTGTTACAAGATGTTCAAACCAACAGTAAGCATCAACATACAGTACTGATCATCTTATACCATACTAAAGTTCTAAAAAGGGCAGATTAAAGGGCCATGTTTTGGCAGCGGATTGGACTACAATGGAGCGACATGACCAGTAATGACTCATATAACCAACCCCAGCTTTCCTAGGATTCATGAGTTATAGTTGTTATTATTGTAGTTCTTGAATGTTTTGCCACAACAAAAAAAAACCTCTTTCTTTCACAATATCACATGTGCTAATTCTCTAAATCCAAGTTTACCGATCAACAAGGTCCACATTTAGAACTTCTTGTAGCATACAAATTTTTCATCAGATATAGTTTGACAATTCAGTTTTCAGATATAAGACAATTCAGATGATTTTCAATCCAGCTCCTTGTTGAAGTGAATCTAAACTAACAATATTAACTTTTAAATGAGATGGTTACACTGACAAACTTCAATATCAACATCTTTATTAAAGCAAACAGAGGTGTTGGAATCGAATCTCACCGTCACCCATTATCAAAAAGAATTTTCTCCCGTTTGGCCTCTAGTTTAACATATAGTACTCCTCTATGATTACCAAGACGGAATAAATAAAAAAAAGTTCACAAAAAATAGAAAATAAATGCAGTAACATAATGAAATATAAACTTAACGTGCCTGCAGCACCAGTAACAAGAACTGTAATGGGATCCTTTTCTATATTCAAGAAACTCCATATATGCCTAACAATCTTCCATGACAAATATGCACAACCCAATAAAACAATAGGCTTTTCAATTGATACCCAGTATTCCATTAATTTTAAGAAGAAAATAGACTAGAAAAAATTCACAAATAATTGAAATTAGGTACTGTTAACATGATACCCCATATGTGATTTAAATGAAATTTTCACACATGCACAAAAAAAGACTTTGAAGACAAGACACCCAACCTAACTCAATCAAAAATACCAAAGACAAAATCCACAAGCTATGAAATAGAATAGTAACGCATCCATGTCAAGAAAAGAACCTGATACAATTATACCAAAACTAGAACATACTTAATAATGGTTAATTGTTTTTAAAAAAAATTGTACCAGCAGCTCCAGTGACAAGAACTCTAGTGGGTTGTCTTGCCATGGTTGAAGAAAAATAATAATTCAGATCTAGTCTGAGTTAGAATATTATAATGAATGTGAAAATTGTTATATGTATGATTAGGATGTTAGTATCGAAATCCAAGGAGAATTATAAGGAGATAGATGGTCATCAAAAGCAGTTGTTGTAGTCACATGAAAAGCTGCATGTTAGTTGATGTCTCATGGATTTGGCACTGTACTAGTTAATAATAATGGTTGAACAGATCAAAATAGTTTTAATTTAGTACACATCTAAATTTTATATTAATTTAATTGTGTTATGAAATATTCTATCTTTAACAAAATAAAGCGGAGAAAGTAAGAGAAAAGGAAGGAAAACAGAGGAAGAAAAAGAGAACGAGAAGGAAATGTAATTTGTATTTATTTTGTTTTCTTTTTCTTATTACCTTATATTCTTCATGCCAATATGGCATATATATAGGAGAAAATTAGTGGGCTGTGGGCCCCACTTTATTTAAATAATTTTGTGGACATTCCACTTACATTCCACTTAACACTCCCCCTTGGATGTCCACGTGTAATGTGCCGCTATAAAAACACTTTACAAGAAATAAGATACATAGTTATTCGGAATATCCATAGATATTGTGTCTCATTAAAAACCTTCCTAGGAAAATCCAGTGGGAAAAAAAACTAGCGAAGGAAAAAAAATACACATATCTGGTAATACGCATTGAATGCTGCCTCATTAAAAACTTTACCAGGAAAACCCAGTGGAACAAAACCTTGGTTAAGGAAAAAAGAGTGCAGCGCGTATTTTACTTCCCCTGATGAAAACTTCATTTGATATTTTGGAGACGACGCATTCCAACCTTATATCTTAGTTTTTCAAAAGTTGAGGTTGGTAATGCCTTTGTGAATAAATCTGCAAGATTATCACTTGAGCGAACTTGTTGTACATCAATTTCACCATTCTTCTGAAGATCGTGTGTGAAAAATAATTTTGGTGAAATATGTTTCGTTCTGTCTCCTTTTATGAAGCCACCTTTCAATTGAGCTATGCACGCGGTATTATCTTTGAATATAACTGTGGGTACTTTGACATCACTTTCCAGGCCACATATTTCTTTGATGAACTGTATCATTGATCTCAACCATACACATTCTCTACTTGTTTCATGAATTGCTATTATTTCAGCATGATTTGAAGAAGTAGCAACAATTGACTGCTTTGTGGATCGCCATGATATAGCAGTCCCTCCGTGTGTAAATAGATAGCCTGTTTGAGATCGAGCTTTGTGTGGGTCTGATAAATAACCTGCATCTGCATAACCAATAAGGTCTGCACTATCTTTGTTAGTATAAAACAAACTCATATCAATAGTACCCTTTAGGTATCGAAAAATATGCTTGATACCGTTCCAATGTCTTCGCGTTGGGGATGAACTATACCTTGCCAGCAAATTTACAGAAAATGTTATATCAGGTCTGGTTGCGTTAGCAAGATACATAAGTGCACCAATTGCACTGAGGTATCGTACTTTAGGACCAAGAAGTTCATCATCCTCCTCTGGAGGTTGAAATGGATCTTTTTCCACTTCAAGTGATCGAACAACCATTAGAGTATTTAATGGATGTGCTTTGTCCATGTAGAATCTTTTTAAGATCTTTTCAGTGTAGGCAGATTGATGGACAAAAACTCTGTTTGCTAAATGTTCAATTTGCAGGCCTAGACAAAGTTTTATCTTTCCGAGATCTTTCATTTCAAATTCTTTCTTTAGATATTCAATCGCCTTTTGGACCTCTTCAGGGGTTCCAATGAGATTTATGTCATCAACATAAACGGCGAGTATCACAAACTCTGATTCCGTTTTCTTAATAAAAACACATGGACAAATGACATCATTTATATAACCTTCATTTATCAAGTACTCACTGAGGCGATTATACCACATATGCCCTGATTGTTTTAAACCATATAATGATCTTTGCAGTTTTATTGAGTATATTTCCCGAGACTTTTTACATGCTTCACGCAATTTTAATCCATCTAGAATTTTCATGTAAATTTCATTATCAAGTGAACCATAAAGGTAAGCTGTAACTACATTCATTAGATGTATTTCAAGATTTTTATGTACAGCTAAACTTATGAGATATCGAAATGTTATTCCATCCACAACAGGTGAATATGTTTCTTCATAGTTGACTGCGGGTCTTTGAGAGAATCCTTGTGCAACAAGGCATGCTTTGTATCTTACAATTTCATTTTTCTCATTTCGTTTTCGCACAAAAACCCATTTATAGCCAACTGGTTTTACACCTTCAGGGGTTTGGACTACATGTCCAAAAACCTCACGTTTAGCAAGTGAGTCTAATTCTGATTGAATTGCCTTTTGCCATTCTGGCCAATCACATCTACGTCGACATTCTTCGACGGATTTAGGTTTAAGACTTTCACTATCTTGCATGAGGTTAATTGCAACATTATATGCAAAAATATTATCCACCGTAATTTTTGATCGATCTAAATTTATCTCATCACCGGTAGAACTTATTGAAAGTTCTTCATTCACTTGAGTCTCGGATTCACTGATTTCTTCAGGAATATCAGCAATACTCAAACCTTGACCTTCTTCAGGAAGTTCGTGTGTAGTATCATCTTTATTATTTCTTACGCTTTTTTTTCTAGGATTTTTATCCTTTGAACCCAATGGTCTACCACGCTTCAGGCGTGTTTGGGATTCAGAAGCTATGATACTAGTAGATGGTCCTTTTGGGACATCAATCCGGATAGGCACATTCACTGCAGGGATATGTGACTTAGTTATCATTTTCAAATCAGTAAATACATCTAGCATTTGATTTGTTATTTTCTGTAAGTGGATGATCTTCTGGACCTCCTGCTCATATGTGCGGATACGTGGATCAAAATGTGATAGTGATGAAACTTTCCACGCAATTTCTTTTTTGTTGTCGGGTTTCTTTTTCGCTCCCCCTAATGGCTGAAAAAGTGTTTCATCAAACCGACAATCGGTAATCGAGCAGTGAATAAATCTTCAGTCAATGGTTCAAGGTATCGAATTATGGAGGGTGAGTCAAACCCAACATATATGCCCAACCTTCGTTGAGGGGCCATTTTTGTACGTTGTGGTGGTGCTACAGGCACGTATACCGCACAACCAAAAATTCTTAAATGGGCTATATTTGGGTCATGACCAAATACTAATTGTGATGGAGAGTATTTATTATAATGTGTCGGTCTGAGATGTACAAGTGCTGCTGCATGTAAGATAGCATGACCCCAAACAGTAATTGGCAATTTTGTTTTCATTAGTAGATGTCTTGCTATCAATTGTATGCGTTTTATAAATGACTCTGCAAGGCCATTTTGAGTATGAACATGAGCAACAGAATGTTCAATTTTTATCCCAATTGATAAGCAATAATCATCAAAAGCTTAGGATGTAAATTCTCCAGTAATATCAAGGCGAATGACCTTAATTGGATAATCTGGGAATTGCGCCCTTAATCTTATTATTTGTGCCAACAACTTCGCAAATGCCAGGTTGCGGGATGATAAGAGGCACACATAAGACCATCTAGATGATGCATCTATTAGGACCATAAAATATCTAAACAATCCACTAGGTGGATGAATAGGTCCACATATATCTTCATGTATACGCTCTAAAAAGCTAGGAGATTCGATGCCAACCTTCAGGGTCGATGGTCTGGCAATTAATTTGCCTTGATAACAAGCAGCACATGAAAATTCATCATTTGTAAGAATCTTCTGGTTCTTTAACGGATGTCCAGATGAATTTTCAAGAATTCGTCTCATCATTATTGATCTAAGATGACCTATTCGATCATGTCATAGCACAAATGTATTTGGATCAGTAAACTTCTGGTTTACGATCATATGTGCTTCAATTGCATTAATTATTGCATAATATAAGCCAGATGACAAAGTTGGTAATTTTTCCAAAATATATTTCTGGCCTGAGACACTCTTGGTTATACCAAGATATTCAGTATTTATTTCAGTTAGTGTCTCAACATGATATCCATTTCTGCGGATATCTTTAAAACTTAACAAGTTTCTTGGGAATTTAGAAGAGAATATGGCATCTTCTATAACAATTTTTGTCCCCTTAGGTAGAATTATAGTAGCTCTTCCGGAGCCTTCAATCATTTTGGAATTGCCAGATATCGTAGTAACATTAGCTTTTCTTTTAAGCAAGTTGGAAAAATATTTCTCGTCTTTAAAAATAGCATGAGTTGTTCCACTATTAATTACACAAATATCTTCTTAATCGATCATTGATCCAAATAAAATTTGAGGCATTTTCATATTTTCTTCAAAAGGAAAGAAAGTAAATATTATAATTAATACATGATTTATTATACAAAATTTTATTTTCTTACATGGATCTTGAAAAATACAAACATAATATTTAATACAGACAACAACAAAGAGAATTATTTAAATATCATTGGGCTTATCAATATTCATATTTACTTCTGGAAAATTAAAGAAATCAGCTACATCCAGATGCATGGGTTCAATATTGTTCTCAGAGATAAAATTTATCTTTGGATTATTTTCTGTCCTCTTTAACGATGCCTGATATAGCTGAATCAAGCGTTTTGACGACCGGCAAGTCCGCGACCAGTCTGGCTTTTTACCCTGCCTTTTATATTGCTGATCATTTTTTGGTGCCAGCCGAACATCATGATTATAATTTCTTTGTCGCCCATGACCACGACCACGACTGGGGCCATGACCTCTTTCTCGTTGGTTATAATTTACTTGATTCACTTCAGGGAGCGGCAAAGAACCAACGGGCCGACTATCATGATTTTTCATTAATAATTCATTATGACGTTCAGCAATAAGTAAGTGAGATAATAATTCAGAATATTTTGTAAAGCCTTTTTTGCGATATTGCTGCTGTATGAGCATATTCGCGGGTGGAAATGTGGAGTATGTTTTTTCAAGTTTATCTTGTTCCATGATTTCATCTCCGCATAAAGTTAACTGAGCTATAATTCTAAATAAAGCAGAATTATATTCAGTTATATTTTTAAAGTCCATTAGTCTCAGATTCAACCAGTCATGATGTGCTTATGGAAGCATGATCAACTTCAGGTGGTCATATCTTTCCTTTAAATTTTTCCACAATTTCAGGGGATCTTTTAATGTAAGATATTGTAATTTAAGACCCTCGTCAAGATGGTAGCGGAGGAAAATCATAGCTTTTGCACGGTCTTGACTAGATGCCGTGTTATCATCTTTGATGGTGTCTGTCAGACCCATCGATTCAAGATGAATTTCGGCATCTAGTGCCCATGAGGAGTAGTCTTTTCCAGAAATGTCCAAAGCAACGAATTCAAGTTTGGAAATATTTGCCATTTTCTGAAAAGAAAATTAAATAAAACTCTTACCGCCTTTTGTTACCTTGAAACAATAGCTGGAGCCTCGTATTGATAACGTGTTATGAAATATTCTATCTTTAACAAAATAAAGTGGAGAAAGTAAGAGAAAAGGAAGGAAAACAGAGGAAGAAAAAGAGAACGAGAAGGAAATGTAATCTGTATTTGTTTTGTTTTCTTTTTCTTATTACCTTATATTCTTCATGCCAATATGGCCTATATATATAGGAGAAAATTAGTGGGCTGTCCACTTTCAGTGGGCCCCACTTTATTTAAATAATTTTGTGGACATTTCACTTACATTCCACTTAACAAATTGCTCTTTTCAACTTGACAATTTAATTATCATGACCCTCCTAACCCTGACAATCCATAGAAGTGTGACACAGCGTAACCACGTTGTTTTTCTTGTCCAGCGTAATCACATTTTTTTTTGTCCATTATGATATTTTTTAGAATAAAATATATTTTTTATTTTTTTAACTTCACCAATTATTTAAATCATCTATTTCATGTCAAATTTGTAATTAAAAAAATTGAAATAAATATTTTGATTATAATTTTTCTATTGGCTAAAGATATTAATATTCTAATCAAGTTCTTTTCATATATTTGGCCAGGAAAAGAAGAAATATATGTTTAGAACAAATAATTGTTGCTTCTAAAGAAAAAATAAAATTTCAAACAAATGCTTTACGAATTTAACCCGAAAAGGAAATAATGCATAATTGAAATAAATAATCATCCAAAAATACACAAGTTTATTCTTCTTATAAAAATACACCATTTGAACTCATTAGTTTGATTAAATCTTATGTTTATTATAATGAAATAAATAGAGTTTTAACTAATTTAAGTAGATTGAATCCAAAGAAAAAAAAGAAAAAAAGAAATAATTGAAGCAAATAATTACTTTATCTAAAGAAAAAAATTGGAATAAAATACATTATATATCACAAGAAAAAGTAATATAATTAGAACAAATAAATCATTATATTAATTATGTGGCAATTAATAGTTGAAAAATATGCTACCTGAAAGTTGAGTTTTCAATTTTCTTCCCTTTCACACGCCTAAAAAAGTGTATTCATGCTCTTTGCCACATCAATGTCTGAGAAGGTGTAACGACCCTTTAGGTCATTTTGAATATTAGGGCTTTTTATTTCATAAAAGACTCACCCCGTAAATTTTTAATGGGTATTTTAGACTAATTAATAACTAAAGTTATTTAATTGAGGGGTAACTTTAGATATTTAATTTAAATTTGTGGGTTAAAGTGTTAATTTAATTAATGTCATATACCACCTGTTCAATACATATAAAAATATATTAGTGGGATTTAGCTTTTATTTATTTATTAATTCATGATTAGTTGCCCTAATTAATTAAAAGAAAACAAACAAGGGCAAAAACTTACTTGGCTTCGGCGAAGAGCATTGAATGCTTAAGATAAACTACAGTACAATTGTAAGTATAAATAGATGTATTATGCTTAGTATTATTACTATGTATTATGCATATTATTATTACTATTATAATGAGGAATTGTGTAAGATAAAGGAAGTAATTGGAAAGTTGCAAAAGTTGACTATACGTAAAGATTATTATTGGGGTTTGGGGAACAAGCTTTTGATTGTCATTATTAACTAAGAATTGAGACATGATTGGCTAGTAGAACTTGAAATTTATATATGTGAGTATATGGGGTTATGTTTGAGGTTCTGTAATGGTTGGTCCTCATAATAGTTCATAGTTTTCTTGGTTGTTTCTTTTCTAGATTCTTTTCTTCTTATTATTATATTATAATTTATGTTTTGATATATTAAAATAGGTAATTAAATATTAGGTGTATTGTATAATATAAAAATTATTAGAATTAAATTGTTTGTAAAAATTAAAACTTAACCCTACACTTGAGATTTAGAAAATTGATTATAGTAATATGAGTGTCTACGGATTCGCTTGCTTACGAATATTGTATACTTATTAGATTGAAAACATCATGAGGCATTGAAAAAAAAGAAAGGACATTGATGGATTAACTTGCTTTACTTCGATTCTTCAGTTGAGGTAGGTTATGGTTTTTTTATTCTATATCATAGATAGACTCTTAATAGTGATTGATATTCATTGAGTAGTGTGTGAAGTTTACTACGTATTTAATTGTTGTGGTTTGGATGGTTGATATGTTGTTGTGATTGGTCTGAAATCTCGAGGCCATGAAATCCATAATCTTAAACTTGCCCTATCAAAAATGGTGCCTTGAATAAAGAAGGCTTGATGAAACATTGTTAATGAAGTGAAATGTAATCATGAAGAATAATAAATTAATTATATTTGGATCGGGTGTCACGTTCCGACACGGTATATTTGGATCGGGTGTCACATTCCGACACGGTATATTTGGATCGGGTGTCATGTTCCGACACGGTATATTTGGATCGGGTGTCACGTTTCGTCATGGTAATATTAAAGGAAAATAAATTAAAATGACTTAATACTACCCAATCTCGAAAAACTCATTTTTTTCAAATGAGTGTGATGTGGAGGTTTGAGTCCTCATGTGTGATCTTGATATTGTTGACTGGTTACGTAATTGTTTATTGATTGCCACCTGTTAAGTGTTATGGTTGATTTTTCACTATTATTTTATGTATATTGATTTCTATTTTGAGTCGGCCGATGATACCTACTCAGTACGTGTTGTCCTGTACTGACCCCTACTTGTATCTTTCTTTGTTTTATTTTGTGGAGTGCAGCAAGTCTTCCATCAGCTTCGACTCGACCTCAGCTCTAGTCCGTCTCAAGTTCATCGGATTTAAGAGTGAACTATCCTTCTAGCTCGTGATGGATTCTCTTAGTCATGACATGATGTCCTTAGTGTTCGGACACGAACTATGTCACTTATTTTATTTTAGTGTTTGACATTCTAGACTTAGTATTTTAGAATCATATGTCCTTGATGTGATGGCTTTCAGATTTTGGGGAACGTTATGTAGTAAACTCTTGTGGATTGTTATTTCTTACTTTATAAGTTTGAGTTTCCATGTTATTGTCATATTTATTAGTTGGGGTTTGTATCGTTGGTTATCCCATCTAGGAGGTTAAGTGTGGGTGCCACTCATGGCCCATTTTGGATCGTGACAAACTTGGTCAAAGCTATCAAATTACCAAATTTAGGAGGTAATTAGGCTAACGTAAAATTCAGATATGCACTAAATAAAATTCGCCAAGTTCAAAGGAATTTTGATCTATTCAACCTATTTTTATTTTTTTTGGTTTTACCTTACTTTATACTTTTGGGCATGGTTATAAATTCATCCTTATTATTTGATATATGGAGTGCTAATAGTTCTTGTTGTTTATCAAATTTAAGAACTTTTAGGTTGTATTTTGCCTATTTGATACGATTATTTTTTTTAGAAAATTAAATAATTTTTTCTCTTCATATAAATATTTAAATTAACAAATTAAAGATAAATAAAATTTCGAATGGAGGACAAGGTTAAATCATTTGACATAATTTAAAAGGTAAATCTAACCTTTTTCTCTTCATGTAAATATTTAAATTAGCAAATTTTAAAAATCCACAGGATACCATAAAATGACTCGATCAATTCATGCAAGTCCAAAAGTTGATTAATAAAAACATAATTTTCAACACTTACCGAAATAAATTATAAAGTTGGATCAAATTTGCTCCACCTAATCTGGTTATGGGGACTAGGGAGTGGCTAATTAAAGTCTAAACAAACATTTAAGTTGGATGGATTAATCATATTTCAATGAGATTTAGAGCTAGAACTTATTGGTCCCAATATACCTCCAATATAACACATTAATTATTAGGTCAATATTTCATGCATTTCAACTTGCTTAATAATAAGATTCTAAAAAATGCAAAACAGAACAAAAATATATAAAATAAAATCAATCACTTCCTCTTTTCTTCTTCTTCGACGATGTATTGTTTCTCCATATATTAAAATTTATTAAATAAACTATTTACAAACAAAACAAAGCAGGTATCAATCTTATCTACTAAACATAAAATAGAGTAAACAAATCCGGAGTATCTTATTTATACAAACATATAAAATATAAATAGTGGTGGATATAATTTTTTATGATAATCTCAAATTAATTTGTAATTATAACTGAATTCACAATCAAGTGTTCATAAATATAAGGTATGAAAATAAGTCAATTATATTGTACTGTTTTTGATAACCCATACTTAACTTTGCTTCCTATTTCCTCCCAAAATATAAATATATCTAAAGAAAAAAGATCATATTCTATTTTTATTTATTTTCTTAATGATGTGTTTGCAATGGTCAAGACTTCAAAACCTAATAAGATAGACATGGAGATGATCTAGCTAGTATTAATATACATATGATTAAATATTTAGGTCGTTATAGCCATGCCAATCTTTTATTTGCATCTAAAATAGAAAAGTTACAACCTAAGCCTAAACATTAGAAAAATTACAGTTCCCTTAATTAATGGGCAACTTTCATTTATTTATTCGTTTATTAATTAATAAACTACGTTAGTGTGCGAGATAACTACTATGTTTGGATTTGAAAGTTGATGCAATCACCTCCCCTCCACGTAAGATAAAACGAGATCAGAGTGACATGCCACGTATGTACGTTGTTTCATATTAATTGTCATGTTTCAATTTTCAAAAATTAAATTATATGAATTTTAGCTAGCATCTTAAAATATTTTTTTATCACATTAACATGAAAAAACTTGTAACTTGTAATACTTGTCGTATAATTTTTGAATATCAAAATTTATATATAAAATATTAAGTTGAGCTAATCTATTTTAATTTTGAAAATGAATCAAATAAACTTTTAAAAAAGGAATCATGATAACTAAGTTGGGACGAAGAAAACATATTAAAATATTTTTTTATACCAAAGACTCGAACATAAAGCATCTGATTAAGGGTAAAAAGATCTATTCATCCCACCCACACTTGATGGTAGCTTGGGCAGAGTAATTAAATCTCATTAAAAAGATAATCTCAAATTCTCCTCATAAAAACTTAAGAGACTTTAATGAAATCTATTTTATCGAAATATTACAATGTATAAATTCTATCACAAATTATAAGTGTGACATTCTTATACAGTTTTGAATTCTTTGCTAATATTAGTAATTTTGTCACTGATTTAAATTCTTTGCTAATATTGGTAATTTCGTCACTCATTTAGCAATATCGATAAAATTATTCACATATAGAAAACGTGATAAAAACATCTTCTTAAAAAAAATATTGTCTGCCAAAGAAAAAGGAATTTCAAGAAGTTCCGTGACGGAATAAATTTTGATGGTACGATGGCTACATACAATGAAGCTGACTCATTCACTCCATCAAAATAATACAACAACAATAAATTTCACAACGTGGGGTCTGAAGAGGATAAAATGTACGCAGACCACTTTACTTCTATCAAGATAGAATGACTGTTTTCGAGAGACCTCGACTCAAAAAAATATAATTTCATATATATATATATATATATATTATTTTTTATACGCTATTGTGTATAATTTTTATATATTTAACAAGCCAATATAATTATTTTAATCGCTCAACTAAATATGTAACTTTTCCATTTATTTGTCTTTCATGCGATGTTTTTCCAGAATTATTTGCGAATTAATGGATGCCACCTAACTTGGTAAAGTTTCGGTGCAAAAATGAAATTGGTATTAACTATAAGGGGTTGGAGTACCTCGTCAAAGCTCTAGGAGTAAATATCACAAATTTGGACCATTTTGGCACTTTGCAGTTGCCAAATGAATTTAATATTTTTTTTATTAATTTTAGTTTATTTATCCATTTTTCTTTTTAATTCGTTAAGAAATATATTTATTTCACTTCATAACTCTTTAATTCTAAATTTTTATATAAGGCATATAACACTCTGTTTAAATAGTTGATAAGTATTATTTTATAATGAATCGTAATATATTGTTATAATGAATACAAAATATTTAAATAATTTGAAGAAATCTATAAGAGAAGTAATGTGCATAATAGAATTCCTATAAAAATATATGATAATATATAAAATAAAATTATTAAATAATAAATAAAAATAATATTAATGCAAGATGCGATCACATCAAATCAATTATTACACAAAATAAAATATTTTATTATTGTCTACAGATAAATTTATCGATATGATATAATAAACTTGAAATAGTGATAAAGAATAATACAATACAATAGGTAACAATCATCCAAATAAGCTATAAGAACATTTTTAATATATTCAATATATTTTTAATTTTAAATTATAAAATTTAATTTATTTTTTAATTTTGTGTCAAATTAAAATTAAATAAATAAATTAAAATGGGGAGAGTAATTAATAGTTGATAGGAGTAAGCAGAAAAGAAAGTGGGATTTTGCCTCTTATTAATACGCAAATGCAGAAAATGTGAGGCACTGCCGCATGTCAAAAGAAATCTGATTCTTGTCATTTTGGTGTTTTTGTATAAGAAAAGAAGATAAAGATTACAACTTTACATTTGGTAAACAGAAATATGCAGAGGTTCAAATCAACATCTATTTTGAGGCGTTTTCTGCAGAATTCCCGGTTGGTTTCTCAGTCCAGAAGCTTTTGCGGTATCTCTAGCAATGTCCTAATCGATGAAACCGAAAGCACAGTGAGCCCATTTAAGATTCTTCATGAAAAAACCCCATTTTATATATATATATATATATATATAATAGTAATAATATGACTTGCATTTCTCAGGTTCTAGTGGAGAGGAAAGCTTCTTCAAGAACAGCAATTCTTAACAGACCCCATGCGTTAAATGCCATCAATTATTCAATTGTTAGTTTCTTGCCCTTTTACTTTTTGCTTCTGTTTTTTTCCATTTTGGAAATCCGTAGCTCTCTTTTTGTTTTTTTGATTAATACCCACCAAGGAAAATCGTGCTTTTATGTTGAGTTGGCTCTTGTTTTGGCTTTTGAAATGAACCTGTTGTGGTTAGGGGACAAGGTTGATGAAGCTGTACAAAAGTTGGGAAGATGATCCTGATATTGGGTTCGTGGTATTGAAGGTAATCTGTTGAGTAAATCACTGTTTTAACCCAAAAAAAATAATACTTTTCTATTGCTGCCTACTATCATTTTCCAGGATTATTTAAAGGTGAACTTTCTTATGTTAACCTACTGAGTAGTACTGACTTATTCTTTTAACTTTGAAGGGAAATGACAGGGCATTTTCTGCTGGTGGTGACATTGTCACTCTTTATAATTTTCTAAAACAAGGTATAGTGCATAATTTTGAATGCTGTAATTTACTGTGAATTTGTTCATATTCTGCTACGTTGCTAGTGATACATGGTTAGAGGAACTTTCTGTATTTAAACATACATAATAATCATACAATTGGGCGTTGAGGCTGTGAATTATCTTATTTAAAGTGGCTGAGCAGAATGTTCAGTTGTTCTTTGGAGTAGGAACAATTAAGATGTTTCTGCATTGATATATAAACTGCAGCTAGCGTCTTAACTATTGCTGCCAATCTTCTTTTAATTTAATCTTCTCCAGTCTTTGTTTAATATTGTTTGTTTGGATGAATGCAGGAAATATTCAAGACTGTAAAGAATTCTGTTGGACACTATATAACTTCATATATGTTGTTGGTACATACTTGAAGCCACATGTAAGTATAATTATTCTTCGTACATCAGATTCTAAAAGAAGCTGTTGACTTGAATTTCTTTTGTTTCTACCCATTATATAGGTATCAAGAACTTTTTTTGCATTAACTAGTCTTTGATAAAGAACATTGCCTTGTAAATTCTAACTGAGCATCCAGACTTACACATCATAAATTCATGCTATATTTGGAACTTAAGAGTTTCTAAAATGTGGAAGTTCTATTAAGTGGAGAGTCATCAAAGATGGATCGCCCTTACACTATCAGCATACTCACACTAATGATAGACTTGTCCCAAGCTAATTTGGAAATGAAAGAAGTGAACTGAAATCCATTGGTACTTGTTTGATCAATCACACTGATAGCTTCACAGAAAAGTGTGTGGTTTGGTATTTCACCGCTTAGTAATTCAGTATATGGATAGTAGGCCTCCTTCACCATGACATTAGTGGCTTAGCCATTCACAATACCCTGCGCCCACCTATCATATTGGCTTGGTTACTGCTTCCTCCTCTCTAAGCATGAGAATCCAATGCTTATTGTTATGGAGACCTTTGTACTTTCGGCAGACAGTTTTAAGGATGCTATTTAGAGGAATATCTGGATCTGTTAGCAGATAGCTCAATTCCGTTAATTAGGTTTAATTAGGTTCTCTCCCATCTTACTGTGGTTAAGATGCTCTGCAGAGACAACACTTTGACGGTTAATTACACCAACCACTTTCTGATTAAAAAGGTTTTTAGTGAATTAGATGTGTCTTGCCAAAGTTTGATGAATCTAACTGCTATACAATCTTCCTAACTGTGCCTTTGAGGGAAATATAATCTGTCCATTATATTTGACTATCATATTTGTCTTTACCCTTGGATAAATGCAGATTTGATCCAATTCTTTGTAGATATCCAACTCCATTTTGTTAAAATTTACATATCATAAGATATTTTCAGCTTCGCCATATCATCTTTCTTTTTTTCCTGTTATTAACCATAAAAATGTTTCTTCTAAAATGCATGAAACATCATTTTTCAGTCCAGAATTCTGGAGTGCATTTGATAGTAGCTATATTTGTCTCTTTATATCTTTCTATTAATTAGAAGACTTACACACTTTCTGATTTGGGTTACTTTGCTCTTTCTCGCCTCAATTCTGGTGTTAGAACTTACAAGAGTTCAGTTACTGCACATTTATTACTTATCATACTTTTGTTGGCATTAACTGGTCCCTGGACACTATTTCCAAACCGTGCAGGTTGCTCTTTTGAATGGAATTACCATGGGTGGTGGGGCTGGCATCTCAATTCCTGGAACTTTCCGCGTCGCAACTGAGAAAACTGTATGGAAAAGACTAGCCAAGTTTTATTTGTTTTAGCTTTTACTTTGTTGGTTCAAAATTAGTTCTCCTAGTCCAAGAATTTCTAGGCTACATTTCTAAGTAATGTGAAGTTCCATTTGTACTCGTTCTTATATCTGTGTAGTGATTTCACGTATCATGACCTTTATGTTCTTTATTAAAAAATTATGAGTTGTATGTTGATGGTTCTGGACTATACGATATAAAGGTCAAGCATGTTCTCTGGATGCAAGTAGTGATTGCTTTTTCCTTAAAAATCATAATTTCTCGTCCTTGAACTATTTTTTTTTAATGATTTAAACACAAAATGTAGTTGTTATTGAAGAAGGAAAGAACCAAAGGACGTCCAATACATGGTACAGTTTTGAATGAAGAATTCCTACTAGAATCAGAGAGTTCACTATTTCCTGCTCCCCCATAGTTCAGAACCCTTCTCTGCCCCACCAAATATCCATGAGATAGCTGCAAGGCTCTGACAATCACTGTCAACTAGCTTAAGTCATTCTTTCCACTTGCTTTGCCTCTTATGATGTGTGTCATTTAAGATGGATTGTTTGTGCCGTAGATATTCCTCTTGATTTTCATCACCTCTCTTCTTGTTTATGATAGGTCCTCCAAAGGTTTCTCTCCCATTGATTCGTTTGCGATGTCTCATGTGGTCATCCTCCCCCTTCCTTGAACGAAGTAGCTTTGTGATGCCTGAGCTCTTGGTTTTTCCATGTTTATTCTTATCCTTGTGCACATGATGAAGGTAGTAATGATTATCAGTTTCTCCCAAAAGATTCTCGCCCGGGTCATTGTGAAACCTTGTGTGCCTTCTATGCGCATGATGATTATGATGCCTTGTCTCGTTCTTATGACTTCTCTTATGATGATTTCCTAATGGTCACCATCATAACTGTGCTTCCAACGACTCATTTTTTTATCTTCAGTAATTGAAAAATGATCCTCCCACCAGTTACAGAGGATCAAAAGGACCATTCTGGAACTAGAATCCTTCTCCGCTTTCTATTTATTTCAAAATCCTATTTTTTGATAAAGGGAAGAATCGACACACGAATGCTTATGTATGAAGACTTTGGAGTGGCTGTGAATTTTCATAAGCTTTATTAGCCCTGAACAGCTATTTCCGAGTCCAAGAACTGCAACTCTTGCTTTTCATTCCCATGGGGACTGTACCTGCTTGAGAGAATGAGACGTGTCAACCATTCAGTACTTGAGAAGAAAGAAAAACTTATTCTCCTTTTCTCTCAAGGCTGCTACTGGTTCCTTGGTATCCTGAAGGTGACAAAGGTGGACTAGTCGTGCAGAAGAAACATTAACACTTGTATCCCTTTCGAGAGATGGGGGGAATCGGGAAAAAAATAAGGTAGACCATTTTATTCTATTTCCTCTCTTTTTACAGCTTCATTGATGGACAAAAGATGAGAAGTCAGAGAAAGGGGCAGTTTAGTCCTTGAAACTCCTTTTTTTGAGACTGTTGTCTGATCCCCAATCAAGAAACAGAGAAAAGGGAATGTGATGGATTGAATGGATGGTTTCTGTAATGATAGGGTAAAAACAAGACTTTCTCAAGAATCTGATTCATTCGGGAGACTCATCGATTGGATGTGACACCTTAAGATCAAAGATAGGGGAGAGATGTGCAGTGAAGGCTGACCTGATGAGACTTATATTTTAGTTATCCTGAATACTTCTCATTTACAGTACAAATTGAACAGAAAATCTGCCTTGAGAACTTATTTATGATTTCGTGTTGAACCCCAGTAAACGAACAAAAAGGTGGTCTTTCAGGTGAGAATGAGGTGAGAAACTTAGAAACCATTCTAGGATATATACATCATATGCGCGGAAGTGATCCTTTATGGTTGATCTCAGGTTCAGTTCCTTATTATTATAGTTTTTGAGGCAAAGACATTATGCAGCACAGAAGCATTTAGGCGGTCAAGGTTTCAGTCAGTTTATGTGCTACCCTGGTATTTTAGGCTTCATTTATATATGTATTTGTTTTCTTAAGGGAGAAGTTCGATCGTAGTGCAACAAACTTATACAGCAAACTTTTCCTCCAGCTCCTCTTTTTTCTCTCCCTTCATTGATTGTTTTGGCTACTTCTGTATTTTTTATTAGCTATAATCTATTTGTGAGTTAATACCGAGTTCATTTTATAAATTTCCTCCTTTACTCTTCATAAATTAAAGGCTCTATATTGATGAAATTTCTCTTATACCAAAAAGTGAAATAGTAATTATGTTTGTAAATTAATAAATCTTTTGAATCCTAGTGAAGAAGCTTGTTTATTTCCATTATATATGATTTATAACGACAGACTTAGCGTTTTTAAAGTCCAGAAACCATTAGATTTTTGGTCTTATTGTAAGGTTATAATCTGATTTTAATTTTCTCAAGAACCAAATGAACGTGCAGGTAAATTAATCAAAGAATTTTTTTTATTGAACTCAAAAGTCTGAGAGGTCTATTAAATTTGGACAGTGCTAGGGGATAATTTTGGTGTTTCAAGTCCTGTAAGTTATTGATTTTTCACAGTTCTTATATGGTATTGGGTGTTGCATCATGTAGGTTTTTTCCACACCAGAAACATTGATTGGATACCATCCTGATGCTGGGGCGTCATTTTACCTTTCTCGCCTCCCTGGTTATTTGGGTAAATTATTTTGCTGATCTCATGCTGCGGTTTGGATTCATCAGTAACTTCTATCATGTCATATAACTGAGCGCCTTTGATGATGAATTATCAAATTTGGAACTACTTTTCTGATCCCCCCTTCTCTACACACACCTTCTTCCTCAATCTCAAATTATTTCTTATTTTAGGGTAGTTGAGTCTACATGTAGGAGATGCCCATTTTCAATGAGGAAAATAAACATGTCAATATCTGGACACTTTCCTTCTTAAATGTTTGTTATCAAAATATCTGCACTAGGCGTGATGTTTTTTTTACTTCATCTTATTTTTCCCAATCTCCTTGGGAAGTAAGCTTGTGTGCCTCCTCCTGCTTCATGAATTTTGGAGATTATGATTCTTCACTTTTGCTTTCCTCTTTTCAGAATTTGTCTGAACTGCCTATTTTGCATTTAACTTCGTACCATGATGTTAATGTATGGCTACCTATATATATTTATTTATTTATTATCTTTAAATGGTTTCGGACTAAAATTACAAGGCCTTTTATCTGTAGATATAACTAATAACTGATAGGTCAACATGCTAGTCACCAGATCATGTAGGACTGCATTTACATGGTTGACTCTTGATGACTTCATGCTCTACAACAACAACAACAACAACAACCCAGTGAAATCCCACAACATGGGGTCTGGGGAGGGTAGAATGTACGCAGACCTTACTCCTACCAAGGTAGGACGGCTGTTTCCTGGAGACCCTCGGCTCAGATGACTTCATGCTCTATTGCATATAAAAGTTAGGCAATCTAATGTGCTGTCCGCTCATGTTAGCCTATCTATCTTATGCTATACTATTTTGTGGTTCCAAGTGGAATATGTTTTTTGTCTTTGAAGCTTATTTGCGGCTTCTGGTTAATATGCTGCCTCTCTCATCTGTTTCGAGATTTGCTACTGCCTCAATGAAAAAAGTTCGGCATGGAAGAAAGCAATTTAAATGTTTTCGATTTGCAGGAGAGTACCTGGCCCTAACTGGAGATAAGATCAGTGGAGCAGAAATGATTTCCTGTGGTCTTGCTACACACTACTCACACAGTGCAGTAAGTCCAATACCTGTGCTTAATTTGTTTTGCACCTAGGTGCCAACAGCCTACTTGGGTTATTTGACAATTGTTCTGGAAACTTCTTATCTGCCTGCTCCATTCATCTCAGAAACTTCCCTTAATTGAGGAACAAATTGGAACATTGATTACTGATGATCCCTCAGTGATTGAAAGATCTCTTGAAAATTGTGGAGAGATTGTCCATCCAGATCCGACGAGTATACTTCACAGGTACCTGTCATCCTTGATAAACATGTAAAATGGATGTCCAAAAATATGTTGGTTCTTGCTTAAGTATGGAAGGAGTGGATTGATATAGATTACCATTTTGTGTTATGGGCTGCTTTTGGATTTGAAGCACCTTTTTTAGTTGTTAATCAAGCATGTCTCTAGTCAGTTGATTCCAAACCTTCATCTTCGGGGAATCCCCTTCATATTTCTTATCGGACATAGAAACAATCCCTTGACTTATTGAAATAAAAAATAGACCTCTGCAGCCTTGCTTCATCATTTTGCTTGCTGCAGGAAAGCAAGTTATAGGTTTAATTGGATGTGAAACTTGCAATCATTTCTTTTAACATTTTTTATGCTAGTCAAAAAGAAAGGCTTACAAGTCCATCTTTTATTTTTTTCTTCTAAGAATCAAATTGGTGATTTCTGGCAAATTGTTTAATTTTTTAAACAGAAATTCCTGTAACTAGCTCTTCAAAGTAGGTTTGCAAGTGCCAGAAATTGTTTTTTCTTTATAGAGAAACTGATCGTGTCACCAACTTTCCCTTGAGTTGTATAGAATGCATCAACTGGTGGAGCAAAATTTCAGCTCTGAAACTTAAACTTTACATATGTATAGAATGCATCAACTAGTGGAACAAAATTTCAGCTCTGAAACTTAAACTTTACATACTGAAACTTTGCGGCTCCTGATAACTTTTTCCATGGTTCCACATGGATCTTTTGGTCTTTGTATGTAGTCTTGTTCTTTAACCTTTAGTTTTCCAAAAAAGAATATATTATTTTCTTATTGAGTTGTGTGTGATCTTGCTTGCAGATCAATCTGTATTTCGATAGCTTAAGCTAATCCATCTTTTCTCTTTCTTTAGGATTGAAACTCTTGATAAATGTTTCAGCCATGACACAGTTGAAGAAATTATTGATACTTTGGTGAGCATATAGTTCCTCTGCATGTGTATCCGTGTTTCTCTTATACTGAAAAGGTCACTGAAAGATACAAAGTTCTGTATGTTGATTGATTTTAAGTTGCTTAATATCTCTAATGAGAAAAGAAAGAATAGGAATTAAACATGTGGTACTCGGAAGGTGGCACCGTGGCAGCTATTGCCAACATACATGATGACCATGTTCGACTCCAGTAACAGGATATAGTCGTATATTAGAGGATGAAGTAACACTAGCTCTAAAATGACATATCTTAATTCCATCTAGACTGGGGTATGAAGTCTATTCCGGATAAGAAACTTGATCGGATGGGCATACAATCACAATGTGGAAAGTGGAAACATAATTCTTTAAATAACAGTGGTATCTGGGCAAATTTTCTCTCACATCCATTATTTCACCGGATACTTTCTATCTCTCACCAGCTCAAGTAACAGGTAATTCTGGCCCCCAAATCACTTGACTTATTCTGTCTGCTGGGATTTGAACCCTGATCTTCCATGTTTTTCATCCACTTCTTCGACTATTAGGTTACACCCTTGGGTGGTAGTAGAAACATAATTGAATTGATCAATGCAATAACATTCAGCATCTGATTGCTTTGCTTTTAATACCTTGGCCGTCACAAGTTACCACTATTTGAAAAATCTGAAAAAGCCCAATGATCATTGTTGAGTCTACTCTTTGCTTGCTCCCTGAGTTTCTAAAAGTACCTATAGATCCTAGTGCTGTTGTAACACTAAATTGTATCAATCATTCTTTGGAGAAAGTACATTGCGGAGATTCTAACTTCCCATATGCTAAAGTGCATGGAGAGGCCTTCCCGTGATGCACATTTTTGACATTTGTACAAGCTGAGTCATTGAAATCTGCTATACGCGTGAAAGATTTTAATCACAGGTGTGATTACATTTTTAAAAAGAAACTGAACTTTTGTCAGGAGAGTGAGGCAGCCAAGAAGCAAGATGCATGGTGTGCTGCAACATTGAGAAAACTACAAGAAATATCCCCGCTGAGTTTGAAGGTTTCACTGAGATCTGTAAGTTCTATTTTTTTTCCAGATAGAATATTCTTTCTTCCCCCTCTTCCAGCCACCAGGACATTGTAAGATGACCATCCACTAATGCCTACTGTTAGATACGCGAAGGTAGACATCAGACTCTGGACCAGTGCCTAAGGCGTGAGTATCGAATGACGGTACAAGCTTTATCTGGACAAATAACTAGTGACTTCTGTGAGGTAATATATCTTGCAAAATAAATAAATGAACGTCTTGGTACTACATTTCATGGATGATCATCATTGTGCATTAATATCTTCCTATCAGGGGGTTCGTGCACGACTTGTGGATAGAGATCTTGCACCTAAGGTAAACCAATATAAATTTGAACCAATATGTAATTTTAGTGAATTATGATCTTCTTTCCAGTGGAATTTTCCCAACACTGTCCTTTCTTGATTTATGTTAAAACGTCCAGTGGGATCCTCCAACCTTGGAAAAAGTAACCGATGACATGGTAGATCACTACTTTTCTCGGCTAACAGCATTTGAGCCTGAACTGGAGCTGCCTACACAACAGCGAGAAGCATTTACATAACTTTTTGTAGGGAAACTTCTCAACTTCAAAGATAACAGAAGAAAATAGAAAAAGGAGAAAGAAAATATGTGAATATCATTTATCCTTCTTCAAAGAACAAACATTGAGCACTTCAGTCTTGATATAGTTGCATTTGCAAATCTGCTCTTTCCTATACTGAAAATAACCAATACTATGCCTTGCCAAATCGTGCAAATGATATGATTGCTTATTCTTTTTTTCATCATCTTCTGTCTTAGAAGATTCTCGGGGGAATTTACCTTGTATACACTGACAATGTTAAAAATATATACATTCAATCGTTATTATTTGATATAAAAGACTTTATGCTGTCAATATCAAGAATTTTTACTCTTTTAGAAGTGGGACGCTAGATGAATAGTGGTGGGACGTACGTGTAAGTTCAATTCAACGAGTACTTACGTCTATTTGTTCTGTGTTTGGAGGGGGAAAGATGGTTAGCTTTTGCTTTTCAGCATACCATTGTATTCCTTGTCATCCCATTGTATAGTTTTTGAATATGTAAATTTTATTTTTAAAATATTAAGTTGATCTAATTTAATTTAACTTCAAACATTAGTTAAATTGATTCTCAAAAAGCAAAAACTGCCATAAAAATTGGGATGTACGTCAAACTTAAGTAGTGACATATCATCAATTTCATTTGCGCTCTGCTGTATTTAGAATTCAATGGGAAGGAGCTCCTAGAATTCATTTTGCCTTTTGGCCACTGTATGACAGATGCAAAATTATTTACTTCCAAATCATATTCTCTGCTGCTTCTACCCTGGAACACCTATCATCAGAAAGCACGAGCGTGCGCGCACATTCACACCATAGAATCCATAAAGTTAATATGTAGTTCTTTAACGTTACACCATTGAGAAAATGGAGGAATCCATGTAAATATACGTTTCACTATGTTGTATAAACCTCTCAAACTGCACTCTGTAATCCTTTTAAGGAGAATACACAACTTATATGTATATAAGCAATTATTTGTATACATTATGGAATGTTACTGTTTTATTCAGCAAATCAAAATTGACTGACCAGTTCTGGTCCTAAAGATTTCACAACATTGCTCTCACCCAAGGAGACAAATTCATAAAAATAATTAGGAGCTTCAAAGGCACACCAACTTTTCAACTTTCTTTGCTGGCCTTGTATGTGTTAACCAGTTGCGTTTGCACATCACCTGAAACTGGTGCATGCTCTTTGTATTCCATTGTAAACTCACCTTTTCCCTGCATGAAACAAAACAATGATCAATATATCACCGACTTTCACTAAGCAAAGAGAGCACAGAAGTTGGTATCACAAATTTCTCACTATGCATTTTACGCATGATTAGGGAAAAAGGAAAAGAAAACGAAGTTAGAGGAGAGGAATAAATTTTGTTTTTGATTTAATATTTAAAGAAAAGGAAAGAATGTTTGTCACTTCACATTAACACCTTAATGACATTTTTTCTACTGTAAGCCTTTGTCTTTGCGGCATCACAAAAGATTCTTCAGAATGTGTTCACATTTTTTTTTATGTTTCCACCCACTGGTATGACAAAAAATTAACATTGTTTATGACATTAAAAGGGCAGCCCGGTGCACTTAAGCTCCTGCTAGGCGCAGGTCCGGGGAAGGGCCCGACCACAAGGGTCTATTGTACGCAGCCTTACCTTGCATTTCTGCCAGAGGCTGTTTTTCCAAGGCTTGAACCCGTGACCTCCTGGTCACATGGCAGCAACTTTACCGGTTACTCCACGGCTCTCCTTCAACATTGTTTATGACATTATCCATTATATTTCTCTTCTCCTGCCTTCCTTTCACTCATACGATATCCAAAAGCTAAAAATAAATAAATTGAAATCACCTCTGTCCTTGCTCTCCCTTGCTTCGATAAAAGAGTTCTGTTGAGGAACTGGAAACAAAATTACTGACCTGTGTCATTGATCGTAGAGATGTTGAGTACCCAAACATCATGTTGAGAGGAACCTGAGAAATAAATAGTATTACCTCAGCCCTCTGAAGACAGAAATGAGCTACTCATGTCATAATACATTCAGAATAAATGCATACTTGTTCCAAGGATGAAAGAAATCAAGAACAAATTTTTCCTTTGTCCCTTACAAGCCAAGTTAGCAATTATTGTGTCTCAGTCTCAAAACAGCAAACAAATGCAAGTAACATGAAGATAACTAATCTCCATGAAAACAATTTCTCATAACTATTGTATCTTCCTTACATGAAAGCTAATCTGTTTCAGAGACTCTTTGGTTAAGGTATTAATTATTAGATAGAAACACAAAAAACATGCATGATGCATCTTTCTTACACAACTTTGTCACACATACTTGAAAGCTATAATAAATATCATCGGAAAGTACAACAAAATCGGATAGGGCAGTAGGTAACAAAGAAAGAAGTCAACTACAATAATAAAAGTTAAACTATGATGACCAAGTGTCACACACACGCCTTGTGACTCGCGTGCCCGAGCTACTACTAAGAAGCCCCAACACAAACAAGGAGAACATGCATTACTACCAACTTTAATAGCCACTTCTGTGCCTAAAAAAGAAAATGAACAATTGATAGCTGGAGCTATATTCGGAAGTGGTTTTCCTATAATTGCACTGCATGAAGTTATCCGAACAGAATAAAGAAAGAGAGGATCAATTCTAAATACAGCTGAAAGAGCAAAGAATGATAGACATACATTGGCAGTAATTACAGAGTCATCTCCTTCCTGGTCATTGCCAATTATGACACCTTTCCTCCTGTGATATTAAGAGAACAAAAAAGGAAGTGGTTAGAAAAGCATAAATCACATTCTCAAATATCAATAACAAGCTCCCAGAAAGAACTCAAAAAGATTACTTATTGATATCCCCAGTAACAGTGCCCTGAAATTCTGTTGGCACTTTTATATCCACCAGCATCACAGGTTCTAAAATGATAGGCTTTGCCGCAGCATAACACTGTTTTGCAATGAAATTAGTGATACACATGAGCAACCATAAAATCACTGCAAGCATATGCAACTTAGATAAAGCTCACCAAGCTAAGAAAAGAGAGGAAGATGGGAAGTTGGAGGTACAAAACATAATAGAAAGAGTCTACCGGTCAGTAGGATGAATGTGTTACCTGTCTAAAAGCATAAATAGAAGCTAACTTGAACGCAAGTTCACTTGAATCAACATTATGTGAGGCACCATCCGTCAAAACAACACGGATATTTTCAACTGGATGACCAATCAGAGAACCCCTGGAACACAGGAAGATCCAGATTTCTAATCAAATCAAAAACACCTAAAGAAACTAGTCCAAGCATGTCAATCATCAAATCTCCACTGAATCTAGCATCGACTAAGCTTTGATAGTCCATATGCAATTACTATATAATAACAGTACAAGCAAGATTCTTGACTTGAAGAAAAAGCAACAGATGTACCCCAGAATCTCTAAGCAAGTCATAATTTGAAACTAGAGAAAGAAAACTTACGAATTGGCAGCCTCCCTGAAACCCTTTTCAATTGCAGGGACATAGTTTGACGGAATAGTTTGTCCTACAAGCATGTTGTCAAATTCAAACTTACTGCCTGACCCTGGTTCAAGAGGTTCAACATACCTGGAAAACAACGCATTGAGGAAACATGAATATCAATAATGCCACAAAAATGAATAATGAAAATATAATCAGCTAATTTCCCCTCCCAAACCAACTCTCTCAAGAGTCGATTAACATACTCTTGTTTAGCGCAGATTTAATGGAGACCAATGTTGAATTACTCCTCGTGGTTAAAGCTGTTATCTATTATACCAGCCTAAGACAGTAGCCTATGCATGGAATCTGTAGTTGAGCCGCCAACTGTAAGCATTCTAGATGACAATCTAAGATAGAAAGAGGAGCTTTGTTGTGGGGGAAGGGGGGAGGGGACTTAGTTTAGGTTACAAGATTTAGAGTACTCTGTCAGAGGGATGCAATTGGCTCAAGTCAAGATATTAGTACAAAATGAAGAGACGTAATTGCAACCACAAAGAAAATGGATCTCGGGCCTAACTCAACTTTAGAATCTGGCTCCTGGGATGAGGATTGCCCAAGACCATATAAAGAGACAGCAATTCAGTCTCTCGACCAATATGGAACATTTTAAAACCCACTCCACACTCGGGGATGGACAATAGCACATGGGAACCCAACAGTAGGTAAACCAAGAATAGAGATGGTTTCCATTTGATACCACGTGAAGAACATGGATCTTGGTCTTACTCAACTCCAAAGACTAGCTCATGAGGTGCGGATTAATCCAGGACCATCCGAGACAATGGTCAATTTCTTCTACAAACGTAGGACACCCAGAATTGAACATCTGATGATTGGACAATATACATTGAGGCCCAACATCGTGTAAACAAAGAATAGGGATAAGTTTGGCTTCGCTACCGTTTTGTCACAACCCAAACAAAATTAGTCAACTTTATGATCTGGTACTAAGATGATACCAAAAATTTTATGGAAACTATCAGGCATCTTATTAGCAAGAACTTGGGTAGGAAAAGATGGTCGGGAAGGTACAAGACAGTTGGAAATCATCTTACTATCATTTGATAATGGTAACTGTATATAGGCGCTTTTAAGTTGCATGCGATAAGCAAATAAGGAAATAGCACAAGGGACTAGCCAAAACAATATTCATCTATACTTACCCAATCACTCTACCATATTGACCTTGCCCACCACTTTGCTTCTTGTGTAGATAATCAAAATCTGCTCGCTTAGTGATTGTTTCCCTGAAGTTGACACGAGGCTTTCCAACCTGAGCTTCAACCTTAACAAACAACGAGATAGTAAGAAAAGAATCAAACAAACGATAATACCCAAAGAGAATGACTATCCGTGAAAAAAAAGAACGAACCTTATATTCTCTCCGGATGCGCTCAACATATATGTCCAGATGCAGCTCCCCCATGCCAGATATGATTGTCTGCTCAGAAAACCATTGAGATTTTCAGGGATTCTCCCCATAAAGATCAATAATTCACATAACATTCAAAATATGGAGCCCCCATTTGGGGTAAACAAAATATACCTCACCACTCTCAGCATCTAAACCCACACGGAATGTAGGATCCTCCCTCTGAAAACGATTCAAAGCTTTTGAAAACTGCCAACCAAACAGAGACAACAATTATAAGAGGCTCACAGAACAATCACAAAGAGTGCACACCTTGTAGATCCAACAGAACAACACGTTCTAGTATGACCACTCACTTGTCCACCAGAGTCTTTAGAAACGGGTGAAACAGCTAATGACATCACTGGTTCAGGTACATTCATAGAAGTCATAGTGTATTTGACTGACCCATCAGTAAAAGTATCCCCTGCAAATGGATCAGAACTAAGCTTCAGAATACATCATAATGGAAAGATCACTGCTTTTTCTCATTAGGTCGACTTAGGCTAGAGAATAGGATGTTACCTGAAGCACAGTCTACACCAAACACAGCAACTATCTGCCCCGCATGAGCCTCTTGGATATCCTATTATTAGAGTCGATATACATTTCCCAAAGATAAGAAGTGCAATCTAGTATACTGATAATGCAGGGAAAAGATTCCTTTTTCCCTTCTAAAATCTCTCCAAAATTCCTCTAAAAGGTCAATTCAATTCAAAAGTAACAAAAATATCATACTGTCTAACATAGTCAGATTAGGCATAGGTGACAAACCTCCATCTCATTTGAATGCATTCTCACCAAACGAGGAATCTACAAAAAAAAATTAGTTGAACCCCGGGTTATAACAGCAGAATGACAAATAGACTAATTTTTCCAATAGTATGCAATAATAGCGAGCACATTTTCCACATAAATAGATCACACAACCCCAATTGAGTGGGTGACTCATTAAAGAAACCTATATGGATTAGCCAATGATGTTAGTATTTACATCAAAAAATAGAGAACAGTTCTGTTCAAATAATATTTCCCCTTGCTAAAGTTCTTTACAACAAATATTAACTTCTAACTTCCTTTTGAACTCCCCATTCATTCCCCTAGCTCCAAAACCAAAGGAGCTTCTATTCTTGGGGTATATAGATACTCTAACAAAATAAGTTCTCGGGGTATGTAGATCCACTCTATTCATAAGCCCATTTGTAGGTTTGTATCAACTTGGTCTCCTTTTACTTCCCACAAGTATTTTTGCAAGTTCACATCTTTGGTAAAGTTGCTGCCACGTGACCAGAAGGTCACGGGTTCAAGCTTTGGAAATAGCCTCTGGCAGAAATGCAAGGTAAGGTTGTGTACAATAGACCCTTGTGGTCGGGCCCTTCCCCGGACCCTGCACATAGCGGGAGCTTTAGTGCACCGGGCTTTCCTTACCTTTGGCAGAGGCCATATCTCAACCCAATTGTGTCTTGCTACCTGGATAAACTCTTTGTTCCCATTTTTGTGCTAATAGCTGATTTTTTGTTGTAGTAATTCAGATAGTGAGGCGGACATTTCTTTTGATGAATAAATGGAAATTTTACGAACAACCAGCATCTCAGGATTGGGAGTTCACTAATTTCTTGCACAAGTTAACTTTCAGTAAAAGCTAATGGAACGAATTCATGAACAAGCAAAGCGAAAATACGATTTTCTTTTTCAATAAGCGGAAAGTTTGGAAACAACATTAGTAGAATAGAATAAACAAGAAAACATTTTCAATTCAGTAAGATTTATAAATGTTCAGACAAGAGTATCACAATGGACTAACCAGAAAACCAAGAAAAAGCAGGGTGTTTCACAAACCTGTGAATTTACTAAACATGAATGCAACCATTAAAACATACAATTTTTTATAGAATAACCCTGCCCCAATCCAAACTAGTTCAGATCGGGTATCAATATCCTCAAATGTCCAAAAATATTCGTTCCAACACCAAAAATTCAAGTGGTGAAACTATTAACACAAATATACACTTAGGGGCCGTTTGGTTATGGGATAAACACAAAGCTAATACATGAATAACTTTGGTTATTCATGTATTAATTTTATACCATGTTTGGTTTGCAAATAGGATAAAATTATTCACATATTACTTTTATACAATGTTTGGTTGCGTTTTTTGTAAACCTACATAGTTAATACTTACATAACTTATGAGGGAATCTATGTATAAGTTATGCGGGATAGAAGGTGGAATAAGTTGTGTGTATTAGTTATACATGTATTAAAATAATAAATTACACATTTACCCCTTTTTTTGTCTTGATTGCTTAATTCTATACGATACAAATTACTTAATTGCTTTTAGCTATTTGTTATTTACTTTATTGTTTTAGCTATTGGTATTTATTTAAATTTTAATGTGTTATTTAGATAATTATTTATTTTAATGAGTATAATAAATATTAGCTCACTAAACATTTTGAAATTAAGGAATAAGAATTAGCTCACTAATTTTTTTTAAACTCTACATAACTAAACCCTGCATAAGTAATACCTTCATAACTAAACCCTGCATAACTAAACCCTCCATAACTAATACCTGCATTACTCTAACCAGTAACCAAACGAACCCCTTAAGATTTATAGAGATCCTCACCAGCAATTATTTTACGTTTATTTAAGACTCTTAAAATCAGCATAAGGTCAAGGGCAATGCATTCAGATGCTAAACTGACACGAGATATTTTGGTTCAAATGAGCTCATTCCATATCAGAAAGATGAGCTCGACTGAACTCACCTTAATCTTCTTCCCCGTGTTCACATTGATTATGAAATCGCCCTTCCGGATGACACCTTCATAGATTCTTTGATGAAAGATTATGTTAAATGTTTAGTCCTTGCTAAGTGCACAGACGGAGAAAACAATTACCCAAGAAATAAGTTCTTGTACCTTAAATAGGTCAATTGACCAAATCGCCCTTCCTCTAATTTAAATGCCAAGGCAACCAGAGGGCCAGCAGGGTTTCCAGTTAAGGTAACCTAGCAACAAATGAGCACAAAGCTTTAGACTCTACATCTGTACATGGAGAAAAGAAAAAGGTAAGAACTCAACCAAAAATATTATTCTAACCTTCTCTTCGTCCTTTGTTTGATCCAGAGCATAGTTGCTAACTTCAACTGGACAAGGCAAATAATTGAGAACGCCATCAAGAAGTGTTTGAACTCCCTGTTTAGCACAAAATAACAAAATGCATAGATCAAAAACTGCAACCACTGAAGTATAATGAAATTATACATCTAACGTCATTTGAAAATCAAGAACGGAATCGGGCATATTGTGCCAAATCCAAGCATCAGCAAAGAAAATATAGCCAAGCAACAACAGGAATAAGTTAGAACGGCAAGTATGAGAACAGCAAGCAGGTATGAACCTAGATATACACCAGTAGAATAAAAACCATGAGCAAGGAGATAAAATTTCACAACAAAACAACTAGTCAGACACAAATGTACATTGAAAAAAATTAGTGAAAAACAAAAAGGATTGACATCAAGTACTGATTGCTTCACAGTTGTAATCATTAAGGATTTAGTCTTGAGAAGAATATAACATGGTCACAGCTAGTCGTCAGAATACTTCTGCCTTCCATTTTTCTCAGCTCTAAAAGGATCACATTGTAACTGATGAGAAATTTGATCCAGGTTCAAATGATTAACCTTTGATGAAAGATGACAAAGTTTTTCGCAAGCTCAGTTATTTCAATATTCAATTTGGCGAGGTTGACCTAAAAAAGGAAGTGTCATTTCTAGAAGAAAAAAATTTACACCATAGACCTCCTGGTATTCAGTGGGAAAAAATAACAATAATTCAGGTAAAAATTATGCAACGTAAGTGTTTTAAATGTAAAACAAAAGCCCAAAACATAGCCAATATCAATTTTAGATCAAAATTAAGCATCCCATATTAAGTTAATCAGTGAAGAAAATGGCACCTTGTTCTTGAAAGCACTACCCATAAAAACAGGAACAAACTTCCGTGCTATTGTCGCTCTCCTTATGGCTGCCTGATGAACACACAAAGAAAATTTAAAAAAAAACAGGGTAAGGGAAGAATGGATGTCCCAAGAGCTAGAGATTACCTAGATAAAGTCAGTAGTCAAAGATCCATAACAGCACATTACTTTACCAATACCAAGTACTGCATATTTGTTGTATTAAGTATTAACAGTAGACATTCATGTAGGTTAAGCACTTTGACATAGTCCATATTAAAAGATAAGGCTTAACGTATAGTCATGCATTCACAATCAATTGACCTAGTTGTGATAATTAACCCTGTCCACCACTTAAGAATCTCAGTTCCAGTCATACACTCACACAAAAAAAATGGTACACATAAAAGAACATTAGTAAAAGAAGAGGAAGTGTTCTTTCAAACTATCACCAAATCTCCCTCATTGTGCTTGTCCAATTGAGAACCACGGTCTACAATGACTACGTTAAACAGCGTGAAACAGTCACTTTTAATTCCATTCCCAACATGATTACCAAAGCTTGCAAGTTTGGTTCAATAATTGCAATTGGGTATTTATCTTCCACCCCTTGCATCCCGAAAGCACATAAGACAAAAAATCTACTACTTGAAAAAGAAACACAAGTGTCTTAAACAGAATGTAGACTTCTGAAAAGTAACAATTGGGAACACCCCACAAGAAGGTAGTAATTTGCTTGTAAACAAGTTTGACTAATTGTGTACAGACCTCAAGATCAGCAGATGATATAGGCTCATCGTTCAGAAATGATTCAGCAAGCTTATCATCAACCTCAGAGACTGCTTCAATTAGCTCTCGCCGCTTCTCAGAAGCAATAGCTTCCATATTAGCAGGAATATCTTCTGCGACAATCTTCTCACTGCAAAAGCCAAAAATGAATACGAACCAGGTAGAGCAAATTTACCTATCATACCTAATCAAACATCTTTAAGCTAGACACAGACCCATTGGAACCATGGAAATAGTAAGCTTTTGACTGCACGAGATCAATAAGACCCTTGAAGTCATCTTCTAACCCAATCGGAACTTGCAAAGCAGCGCTGTGATGCCGAAGCTTTGATCTTGCCTGCCGGGAAGGAAACAGAGCAACTGTAACATATTGTACTCGCAGATTCAAAGTGCTAGACTGTTATTGAGAATTCACATAATAAAGTTCTAGAGGAAAGCAGCAAAGCAAGAGATAATATAAATGATAACAATATGCTGAGAAGCATATAAGAAAAGGCACATAACAATAATAAGTGCTTCCCGCCAAAGAATTCAAGCAAACACATGCAAGAAGTAAGTGACGTCGCAGTGAATCAAGTAGCAGATGTTTATAACAAAGACGATATTTTCTGAAGCCCAAGCTAATTGTTCCAATTCTCTATATTGACAAACATAAATGCTCTCAGTTAACTGCAGAACTACGAATGCTGATTCCTAGCATGAACACTGTCCAAACACACTGACTTCCTAACCTTCGCCCTTTTTTTTAGGTCTAGTAATTTATTTTGTTTTAGTTCCTTCACGTATGATGACAATGAACTTGGCTGCTTGCAGTTTCTTGACAGCACCAGGCAACAAGAGAAAATGTCGCCTGGTAGCAAAGCAACTAAATAAAGGGCAACATTATTTGACTTGTTTTAGGGAAAAAAGTTTTGAATTAAACTCTAGAAGTCTAATAGGCCTTCAATTATACATAACTGACCTGGTTAAGAACTTTCCAAGGGTCTGCCCCCATCCGATCAAGTTTATTAATAAAAGCAAGTCTTGGGACTTCATATCTTCTCATTTGCCTATCAACAGTGATAGACTGGCTTTGCACACCACCAACACTACAAAGGACAAGAATGGCTCCATCAAGGACACGCAAGGCTCTTTCCACCTCAATTGTGAAGTCAACATGACCTGGTGTGTCAATTATGTTCACCTGCAACAAAAAGCAAAAATAAAGAACTGAAACCACAAGATTACCACCATTTTTTAAATGATGAAATGACTGAGGATTATTACAATACGCTTGCCTCAAAAAAGAGAAAACACCTGCATGCAATGCTATGATCAACTTTTCTAGAGAAAGACCTTGAGAAAAAGGAAATGGAAGCTAACAAAATGTTTCACATATCTCGCCTAGATACATAAACTAAACATCCGCCAAGAATCTCTAGTGAACCAGTCCGGACCTCATTTATGTTATTTTTGATTGACTTGTCTAGTCAGTAGGAAATTTTAAAAAAAAAACTTTTTGAATTGATTATGCACTTAAAGCAAGATGAACCCTTTAACTGAAATGTGGAGAAAGGAAAGTGGATATTTGATTGTTGGGAATAATAGAAAGGAAAGAGACATGACAAATCTTTCTCCAACAGAACCCCAGAATGCTATAAGCATATTAGTCAATACATTAACCATTTCCCAATTCTAATCAATCTTGTTACTAGCAAGGCAAGCAATTTTAAAACCCAGGCACAAAAATGCATAAGATTAACAATCAACAATGCTCAATACCAAATTAGTTAGTTCCCCTCATTCAAGCAAGAAAACAATAATTTTGAAAAAGAAAAACTGCCGAGAGTAAAATAATAAGTAGTAGTAGTAACAAACTTTTAAGGTCGAAAAAATATATTTTTTAATACCTGGTAGTCCTTCCAAGTGCAGTAAGTAGCAGCAGACTGTATAGTAATCCCTTTTTCTCTTTCTAAATCCATGGAATCCATCTTAGCACCAACTCCATCTTTACCCCTAACTTCATGGATCTCATGGATCCGGCCCGTATAAAATAGTACCCGCTCTGTCAGTGTGGTCTTACCGGAGTCAATATGAGCAGAAATCCCAATATTCCGTACTTTTTCCAGAGACTCCCTCCATACCGCCTCTTTCTCGTCTCTCACTCTAGCCGTGGCACTGCCGGCGGCGTAGTGGCGGAGCTGGAAGTTTCCGGCCAATAAGGCAGCGACTGGGGTTGCCGGTGGGTGTTGAGGAGTCAACGGCGTCCTTTTAGTGGATGAGCAGAGGGTGTAGAATAGGCGCGTCGTAGAGGATCTAGCTGATCGAGCCATGGAGGGTTTAGGGTTTTTGGTTAAACCCTGTGGAAATCTGCTCCTGCGGGGAAGAAATGTTCGGAGGTTTTTTTTTCTAAAATATTTTATGAAAACGGGTTGGTGTCTACTTTGAAACGGGTCGAATTGTTTAGTTATGTTACCTGCTCAACTGACGTACTAACTAATTTGCAAATTGTACTTTAGGCCATAGAATTTAGTAGCTTGATTTTAATTTTTGATTTTTTGACATCCTTTGCACTTCATCAAATATTTATATACATGTGTATATAATAAGCCTAACATTAAATTTATATTATATTTAATTGACGTGTAAATCTATATTATTAACAATATATATCTATATATAAATTTTGTTTTTAACTTAATTATTGAATATCATACCTTATTTCATTCATGGTAATAAATTAGTTCAAAAATTATAATCTAATAATTTAAGTGCCCTACCAAAGGAACCGTACTGTACAACATAGTGACATGCTTCAAAAGGATTGCTCAAAATATCTTATCCAATACCAACAAAAAATATACACCTAAAAAGAAATGTGTAGATACCTTCTTCAAGAAATGTGTAGATAGATAGATACCTTCTGCCCACACTCTCAGAGAGTTGACTTAAAGCAGAGAGGAAACAATCCACAGTTTTTACAGTACAAGAGAAAATGGGAGGAGGAGCCATGTTGCCTCCATTTACAAGCAACAATTCTTTCACTACCCCACCCCTACCCACCCCCAGGGACTCCAATTTCCACTCTCCCCCTTCTTTATCATCAATTTGTGAAACACCCATTGGAGAATCTTGGACCAAGAATAGGTGTATTGATTATGGGTCAAACTCTAACATTCTTGATTGTGGATCTTTTGATGGGGTTGATGAAAAAGGGTCTCCTTATCATGACCCTGCTTTTGGTTCTGTTCCTTGTAGCTGGGAGGTTGAAAAGGCTCTCTCTGATCTCCAAAGGTAAAATCTTTAACTTTTATAAGAAAGCTAACAGTTCTATGTATAGTACAGGGATTTAGCGGTCATTCGGTAGAGCATAGGTATTAGTAATGTTGTGATTAGTTTTGCTGGAATTTTTTCTTAGCCACGGTTTGATTTGGTGTAATAAGTGCAATTCTTTCTTTAACCATGCTTATCCATGTATTAATAACTCTTGTATTGCTAATACCATGATTTACTATGTTTAGTCATATGCCCTACAATAATGAATGAATAGGGTGAAAATCCTACCAAACAAAGGATTTAAGGTTGAGCACAAATCACCCTCCCCAAACTCCACTTGTGGGATTACACTGGATATGTTGGTATGTGTGTAGTTGATAGGAATTTTGGGAGTCGAGGAAGAAAGCACTGAAGCGTTATATAGAAACTTTAAATTCGAGATGAAGTTTACTTCTGAAGATTCATTATACTGTTTTCTGCAGTTTTATGAGTGAGTGTTATGCTCCTAAAGAAGAGATGAATTGGCTTGAACCGATGCTAAATCCCCATCAGTCGACTCTGGTGAAGTCCCCTGGAAATGCAAGATTTTATGATGCTTTTCATATGCTTCAAAATGAACCATCAATTCAGGTGTGTATTTTGACTAGTTGTTATCAGCGTGCACTCCTCTTACTTTGTATGATGCTCAGCTTTTGGTGATTTCCAATAATTATGTAGTAAAGCATTGAACTTCTAGCTCATGAATGCATTCTATGGTCATTTACTATTTGACGGTTGATTACAAATCTCATCACACTGAGTTATTTCTGCTATTATTAGTACTTTAAAAAAAAAACAGCTCTGCTAGAAACATTGAGCGTAGATGTTTAATTTCATGTCTTTGATCTATTGTTGTCTCTGAAGAAATTTTACTTGCATGTAGAGATTGGTTTGTTCCATAGCTTGTGACAGAGCTGTTTGGGAAGCCATAATGAGCACCAAGGCAGTTCAAAATCTTCAAGACTCACTGATATGTGCAGGTTTATATTAATCGTTTTATTAACTCCTCGTTGGCTGGTACTTTTCTTATTACCATTTTGAAGTTATTCACTAGCTATGAAGATGTATACAACTTACACAACTAGTTTAGTTTTGGTTTAGAATTAAAGGATTTTTGAGGTCAGAGTGCTTGGATTTGAGATGGGAACACTTAAAAGACTCAAACATAGGCAAATAACCTTTATGCACACCATGAGAAATGACAGGAAATTCATTTGTTCAGCAGTGTATAATTTCTCTTTTTTTGCCTATTTGGTCAAAATAAAACGTTGATTTCACTGTTCTTATATTCCTATATGCAGCTAAAGAAGAAGAATCGGAAAGATCAACTGGGGAGTCGAACATTGGATCCCTAATAGTGAAATGGATTTTGGGCATCACAACTTCAAGAATCGCAGAGCTGATCCAATCATTTGGATCATTATTGAGTGAAATAATCAATGAACTATTTGAACCAACAAACAAAGAAAAACCTACTTCAGAACTCTCTGATCTCTTGGAAGAGAAGATTAGATCCTCTTTCCTTTTATCAGTTGTTCTGTTGTTGATTGTGGTCGTGACAAGAGCCCAAGGTGTTTGATCAGCATCAAACCATCACACGTGTGTTGTTCTAGATGATTAATTTGTTACATGCTTGACATAGGAAGAAAACAAAGCTTTTTGTGAATAGTTTTCAAAAGTTATCGACTCTTGCAGCTGCTTCCCTCTCTCTCGGTTTTATCCACTATCGAAACATTAGTCCAAGGCACTTTTTCAGCCACTGCCCACACCAAACTGTATGGACTGCTCCTCATACTCTCATAGCAAACAAAACCATAACTAGTTGTTCGAGAACTGTAACTATTATGCTTCAGCTTGAGGATCACTCTATTTTGAGAAAATAAAAGAATTTAAAGAAAATGTGGGTGTGGGGGGAGGGTAGGTGATGCAAAAAGAACTCACCTTTTAGTCTGTAAATTTTTGTATTTCTTTATGTAAACATCATTTTGTCTGGACAGTAATAAGCAAAGAGGAGGAAGGCACACGAGTTTGAGCACCATTTCAAAAAAAAAATCTCAGCATTTCAATCACCAATAAGATGTAAAGCCTTTGAAATGAATCATGATTTAACATCCCTGCCTTGAACCTAATAGCATACACAGCTGGAAGGAGAAACAAAATCCACAAAAGATTCAGATGCCCTTGGATTTATACTTTGACATGAACCTGTTGACAGCACCAAGTAGTGTGCCAATCATCGAGTCAACCATAATTTAGGACCCGTTGATTCACGATTGGCAGCAGGCCCTTCACTTGCAAGCTTCTGAATACGAGATGAGAATTCTCCAGCCTGAACAAATGTAGAAATGGTATCATTAACTTTTTATATTTAAGGAAAGAAAGCATCCACGTAAATCAAGTGTACATTTAGAACAACTTAGCTCTTTTCCCTCTGATTTCATTTAATGCAATGCGCTAAGAAACAAAAGGCAGAAAAAGCACGAGAAGGCAAAGCTCACCTTTTCATCAATCCACATCAGTGAACTCAATTGATTGTTCAAGATTCGGACAACAACATCAAGCGGTGTCATTCCATCAGTTGCCTCAAGTTCTCCGCCCTAAATGAAATAAAACAGTAAACAGAGAATTTATAAAAAACCATATTGTATAAAATATACACCATCTTAGTCATAATGCTAAGGTAAGAGGCAGGCGCAGAAATAAATGAAGGTACAAGACCTGGCAAGCATTAAAAGTATTAATGATTGACTTGATCTGCTCTGTCATCTTCTCCATTTCCCTCTCCACAAACTCGGCTTGTTCATACCTGAAATTACACCAGTTCCACAGAAATGGATGCATTAAAATATGGCCAAGTGGATGACAGAGATGAAAAAGGAGGCAAAATGAATCTAGGATTATAAAAATAAAGTTTAGTTATTGACTGCAAAAGGTAATGGGCTATCTTGCTTCCATTTGCTGGAGTAACTACAGGACAGATCAAAATAGAAAACTATTTAAGGATCCAAGTGTACTAAATATGGATATTTTTTAAAATTCAAGTAATAGGTTGCAAGACACATAAATTATATGTGTTTTAGCCTTTGCTTTTCTAATTGATATTAACTCCTGCTTGTTGCTTTTCTAAAATTAAATCAAACCGATATTAGTGTTGCATAGCAACTGCAATTTACAACAGCTAAGAATGTGAAGGCTTATTCAAGGACTACTTATTTCCCATCTAACCAGGCTTTGCTATAGGATCTTCTCAATCTACTTTTATTAATAGCTAGAGGTCAAACCACCCCAATAAAGATTACCCTTAGAGAAATACAGGAAAAACAACAAATGATATTTAAACATTAGTACTTGAAAATTGAAACGAATATTATTTTCCATTGTATGAAAAAACAAACTACGCCTATTCAGAAGAAACAAGAATCTCTGTTCGATTGGAAGGAAAATATTTTTCGTAAAAATAAGACACATACAATTGAAATGGCTCATCAAAATGAAACCAAAAGAAGGCAACATAATGCATTTATTGAGATTGTTTAAGGTCATTCAATAACCCACTCCAGTAAAAGAAACAGTGAGATTTTTGCAGCTAATAATATTAACAAGCTGGATATGAATTCAAAAAGGCCATCATTATGCATGGCTTCAAAGAAACAAGAAGCAAAGAAGATTATTCAAAAATGCACTTACATTGCATCCCTTGTTGATGCAGCTTCATCATCAAGAATCACTCCTTTCTCGTCTCTGTAAATTCGATCAGCTTCTTCTTCCATGCTTTGCAATGCCTTGTCAACCTAACAGCAGTGAGAAAAATGAGAAGGAAATTCTGTTATGACATTATCCCATAACAAGTACACAGAATCAACAAAGTCAATTACCTATGAATATCATAAATGTCGTGAGTTATTACCATAGTATATGTCCTTTAAAATGACAATCACTAGAAATCACAGGCCAGGAGTTACAAAAAAGAAAACAAGCGACTGTGAAACACTGGCTTAAATAGGTAGCAAAGATCCACGCAAAAGTAACTCCATACACATCAAATATATGAGGTAAAAAGTGAGGTGCAGTTTCGGGTATATACGAGGTTTGGGGAATTCTTGGCTATCAACAAAATGTATTCACCACTTATCAAAATGAGGATATAGGAAAATGTATTCACCATAATAACAGCTCCCTCCAATGAGAAGAACTCAAAAGAGCAAGGTTTTAGGGTAAACAAAAGTAAAACATAATATGACCCAGAAAATTCAACCTCCATAATAAGAAAGATTTGAAGTGAGATTAGACAGGAATGTGGTGCTTAAATGCAAACAATTCAGACGTCTTACAAAAGAATTACATGATAGATTGTAACACATAGAATTGAAATAGGACAGCCAAAATTTAGTGTGTCCGCGTTACTAGGGGATAGGAAGATATCTAAAAAGATTGAAATGTAAGTTCTATAGATCAGGACAAACAATGTCATACGAGAGAGAATGTTAGGACTCTGAAACCAGCATACTTACAGGATAAATGTCGTAGAAATTTGGATTTATTAAGATAAATGTGTGGTCATGCAAAATTGGACAATAGTAAAAATGATCGCATTCAAGAAAAAAGGAGCAACTAAGCATATAGAAGATAAAATGATTTATATATAAACAGTTCCTCAAATTTGCCAGTAAATTTCATTTAGACACTCAACCTACGGTTTGTTCCAATAGAGCACCCGAACACATGATAAAAGTGTTCCTATTAGACAATTTCATTTCCAATTTTGGAAAAACAAATTGCACGTATTCTCAAATACCCATTACATAAATAAGTCAACCACTTAAAATATGTCACCTCCTTTAACTATACATATCAACCTCAATTGGAACATATATGAGGTTTTATCGTGTATTGAGGCTAATGCGTATAATTAAAGGAGGTGGCATATTTTAAGTGGTTAACTTATCTACGTAATGAGTATTTGAGAATACACACAAAAAAAATCCAAAATTTGAATAGAAGGTGTCTAACAGGAACACCTTATCATGTGTTCAGGTGCTCAATTGAACAAGCCATAGTTCGAGTTTCTAAATGAAATGTATTGGCAAGTTTAAGGGGTTGTCGATGCATCAAGCCGTGATAAATAAGAATATTTTACTTTAAAAAGTTTTGCTATGTACTACATAGACTTATGTCTGGACAGTCTGTATGTATGAGAATATAATGATTGAGGACAAGGCAGAATAAAGCACATGGAGGGAAGTTACCAAAAAAGACCTAAAATCACTCGACGTCAATGCATATTAGCTTGAATCAAACACAACAAAAGCAAAGGATCCATGTAGCCAGTTCCAACTAATTGTGATTAAACTAGTTAAACACCCAAGATAGTATAAGATTTAGAGAACCATTAGTTTGTCTGAAAGAAGTATCCAGTACCACAATGTTGGACCTAGGCAGAACAGAATGGATAAGATTCAAGTAGCAATTTTCATGTATCTGGGACGGCGTAGTTCGGGATACTGACTAATAACAGCTTCCTCCAATGATACATTGACACAAGAAATGCAAAAGTTGAGTATCAAAGAATTTCAGTAGATCCACTCCAGAAACATCAACCAGATTAGTGTATTTACAAGTATGTCTCCGAAAGACTATTTAACCAACAAACTTTTGGTTAAAATTGCACAGGATGGGATAAGCATGGAATGCTTTCAAAATTACATACCGAATAGACATTAGATTGGGAAATAAAGACTCAAATTGCAGGAAAAGTTCATGGTAATTAAGTAACCTCTTCCTGATGAGTCTCAATCAGCTCCAGCTGTCGCTCTAAGCTGCCTTGAGTCTCAACAACCTTTGCAACTTCACTCTGAGATGGTAACAATGTAATTACATATGTCAAACTTCCTAAGAAAAATAACTAAAGACACAACGTATACAAGTGTGTTAAGAAAACCACAACTAAAGAAAAAGGCTAAAAGTAACTCTTTTGACAAATAATTTACAGCAAAGCTCAATTAGTATGAACAAAGTACTCTATTATTAATCTTGGAAAATATGAGTTATCTCCCAACAGGAAACATCTACCTAGCTAATACATAAAAAAATTAAAGAGAAGAATGACTTAGAGCCTGTTTGAATTGGTTTTTGGCTTATTTTTGTTATTTTGGCTTTAAAACAAGTGCTTATATGCACTTTTTTACTTTACCCAAACACTACAAAACTGTTTAAACGCTATTTTAGCTTAAAAGCTCCTAAAATAAGTCAATCCAAACAGGCTATTAGAGCTTACAGAATGCAGCAGATATAGAATAGAAATGGATTTGCAGAGAGCTTGAATTAAATCTGGATATTTTCCATAGAAGAATGTTGACTTCAAATAAATCTCAAGTTACCTCAAGTTTGAGAAGAATATCACGGTTATGCAAGATCCTTTTGTCCCATTCAGCTATCGCATTAGAGTGTTTTCTAAATTTTGCAGTGCGTTCCTGCAGCTCAGCGTTCCATTCCTTGATGATCTTTCATTGAAATAAGGAATACACAATAAGTTACATATGTAACATTGTAATAAACAGGAACAATGTGAATTCCTCAACAATAAACGGGAATGGGTGAAATATTCATTGAAGAAGACTGGATAACTGACCAAAGAAATATTGAAGTTATTGCCTCTATCACCTATCCCCTCATGAAGTATGTTCATATTATTAATTTTTGGCTAAAGCATTTCTCCGCCACAAAATTAGTGAAACTTCAGCATATTCAAGGAATCAAGTCCATGGTTCAATACATGTGAAGCCAAAACTAAGTGCATTATATCACCCCAGAATTGATTAACAAGGGGCAAGAGAGAAAAAAGATACTACCCAATTTTTAACAAATATATGTTACCTCTTCTACAGACTTCCCTGTAATTTCTGATGGTAATTTCGGCGTGGAAGTGGCAACTACAGTAGAAGTTGAAGTAGTCCTGTAAAGAAAGGGACAAACAAAATAAGGTTCAAAGCCAAGCTAATGCATATAGAGCAGGTCAGAACAAGATTGGATCTCAATTGATGAATAGATTCCTAATTAGTGGCAATAAATTTCTCAAAATAATGTTCTTTTTGCATAATTAGACATGAGTTGGAAAGGAGAAGTAGAAGAAATCTTTAGACCTGATTCATAATAGACTCTCCTCTTTACTAAATAAAATAACCACCGCAACAGATGAATTGAGCTTTCTTTGATATTATTACTACTGAATTCCACTTTTTGAGGGGACTAATTGCGACTAGTACAGAGAATCTGCAACTCTATAGTTTCTTCTTCTCCATTGACTTCTTTGTGATCCTAGGGGCTGTTTTGGTGGATTAAATAATGAATTTACTGATATTGGAAAACAATACGGGTGGTAGCCAAAAAAACATAACCTACACAATTCTGTACCATAGTACCCAATCACATATTTTTTTCTCAAAGCATAATGCCAATTGCCAATACTTGTAGGAAACTTGCGGGTGCACCAAAAGTTAACCTTTGTAATCCTAGTATGTTTCAATTTTGAGTTTTAACTTCAACTGTTTCACGAAAATAGAAAGGAAGTCATGCTTTCTTATAAGATTTAAGAAATTTTGTAAAATAGACGAGAGCAGTTAGGAGAATAAGAAACCATCAAGCCACATTAAACTAACAACACCTGGATAGAGCTTTCCACTATCTTTGGAGGCCTAATGGTTTGAAAGTCAGTTGATATAGAAAAGGACGCAAAGCTCTTTTGAAACAAATTACTACAGAGTAACATTCCATGAAAAGCCAAAAATACTGCTCCATGCAAACACACAAGCTGAAGTAAACTCATAGACTATTTACTGCAATCAAAATGTTACTTATTCACTTTCCACTTTTCATCCCCCAAAACTCTTCTTCATTCCCTGACATAACCCAGGGACTTTTTTCAGTAAGATAAGAAAAGTCTAAGTTACTTTAAACAACCAAAAAATACATACCCACTACTAGAAGTCACACCCAAGGCTGATGATGTTTGAGCAGCTGAACTTGTTGCAGTGCCAGAAGTTGTGCTTGGGACACCTAAAGAGAATAAACTTATAATAACCATGATATTTAACAAATGGCACTTAAAATTATATCTAGGAAATGCTTGGAAGCAGGACAAAGTAAGGTAGATGACAATGTAGACAATTTCAATTTTTGGGAATAAAATTTAAATGTTTGTGAACAACAAAAAGTACTACAACTCACAATATTTCATCAAAATAACAACAAAATACATTTGACAACTTATTCAAAGATTTATTTCACTCTTGGGGAGCAAATATGGACTAATATTTCAGGACACAGTAGATATGCTATTAGAAAATGGCATTGACGTTATAATCAGTAATCACAGCAACTTTAAGCGGAAGATAAACAATGTGCTATTAGTATCAGGATATGTAAATGATTAAGCAAACTACCACCATTGGTCCTTGTGAACTAATAAAGTTCTTCTAGATATTTCCATATGATCTCATAATGTTGTTGTTATCCTAACAGATCAAGTTTATAGTGCTCAGTTTTGTAAATATGATTAAGATAAAACAACCCATTTTAAGCTCAAAAGTGCTCCTCCCGAGTTCCATGTGTCAGTTCAACTCAACATTGTTTGGTGTTTCTATTTTACTCCCTCCGTTCACTTCTATTTGTCACTTTTAGCATATCAAGTGAAAACCATGTTTTTTTTTATGTTTTATCCTTAGCATTAATTACTTATTCCCCAGATCATTTTCCAAGACCTAAGACTAAACAACACTTAACATGGGTATTGTGGTCAAATATCCACATCAATCATTGTTTCTTAAAGGGCGTGCAAAGTCCTAACTGGACAAGTAAAAGTGAATGAAGGGAGTACTTTTCCGACAGGTCAAGTCATCAATCCATGTTTGAAAGAAAAACTTCAATGAGCCTGGCTTAGAGACTAGTAGTAATCCTTTCAAACATAAAGACGCTTTCATTTGATATAGCAACAAAATTGGACAAGCACAAAGACAAATTACATGACACATTATAGTTGAAAGTTGAGTTTTCTCAACCATAAAACGAAACTTTTCCTCTCTACTGCTTCAAAAGGCTCAATTGTTATAACTATACCGATCTATGCTGCTTAGACTTTTGAAATATGCACAATTTAAATTATTACAAAACATAAAAGGATGTTGCCAAATAGACTTATTTTTCAACATTTAAACCCTACAAGTACAAAGCTGGAACATCTAGGGGATAAAAGCAGATACTTAGCAGCAGTAGAGCAGCAACAAATAAGTGTATGCACAGTGTGCATATATATAAGATCATATGTGTACCACCAAATTAAGGAAACCAAAAGCACTTATCAGGCTTGCCAAATAATATTTCGAGGCTCTCAAACACCTAAACCCTGTGTGATAGTAAGAGTAAGACTGAGATTCCAGTAAACTCTGAACCAATATTTCACACATGTTACTTCTCCAGTTTACCTAAATCAACAAACAAGAGGAGTATAACGATAAAACATAAAGAGATATGGCACACAGCAAAAGTTTCACTGAGAACAAAATTTGCACAACCTCCACGCATGAAAGAAAGGAGATACAAGCAGTTATTCATCCCTTCACCTAAATTATATCTAATAAAACCTTTGTCCAACTCAAGCAAATCCACTTCCTATTTTCCACATTCATCGCAGATTTCTTTGCAGCATTTACATGACCCCCAATATATTCAATTATCAGATAGAAGGGTATAACTTGAGTGACACAATCAGCATACAGCCAACTTAACTAGTTTGGGGTTGAGTCATAGTAGTTGTTGTTGTTTATTTACATGTTGACCTATGTCATCTAACTCTAGATGTTTCTTATATTGGAAGTTATGCCAGTTTTTCAACTCTGTGCTGCATCCAGTCCATTTGAAATGCAGCTTTAAATAATTCAACAGTCCTTTGTCTTCATGAGTTGCAGTTCATCATAACATGATGTCCCTAGGGTGTGATGCACAGCGATGGCTACCTTTACTTCAGCCACCAACTTCGAAAATTCTGGCTTTGTGGTCTTACTACTCATGATATTCTTCCTTAGAAATGTCATCTTATTTGCTTGAAATTTGTCCAAGAGTTGGCGTGATGTAGATGTATAATTTAAATCATTCATGTCAGGGGAGAGACATGACAAAGGACCCGTCTGGTTTCCAACTGCTTCGAGCTCTCATTCTCTCCTGCAACAACCTCAAACTCAACACTCAACTGATGCTCCTTTGGGCCTATTGCAAAGCATGGATAGATGGGGTTTTTCCACATCTTCTGTAGTGGACTTCATATCAACAGAACCAATCTCACTTAAAGAAGGCACAGTACACTTAGCAGAGACTATGGCTATTGGCTAGTACATCTAACAGACTAGCACAGTACTATGGACAGTGCAGTTACTGGATGCTTCACAGCTTTGCTACTGGAGGAGACTTATAGGCTACAACTCTATATCATAGTCATGTTTTCATACTACTTCCTTCTTCAGCATGATCTTACTATAGAATCTCTTTCCTGTTAGGAAGGAGCTCTAACATTTTAACAACTCGCTGTTTTAATAAATTGCTAATCTGTCATGATCTGAACATCTTTATCTCAATCACCTAAAACAATATTTATCAAGAAATAGCAGAATATCTGAGAAACTTCCTACTAAGGTATAAAAAGTCCCTGATAAGAATAGAGAGGAATTTGTACTCAATTATCTTCCCTTTTTTAATAAAGGAGAAATTTGCACTGAATGTCACCCCAATAATATTGCCTCAAACTACATTTTCTCTTGACAATTAGCAAACTATTCACTTCTCTCACAAGGGCATGTTTTATACGGCAGAAGAAAATTGAAGTAATGAATGATCAAGCCACATTTATGGGTATGGACTTTCCTTTGCAATCAAAGAAAAAGTTAGAACAACTAATTTCACTTCATTAACCAAAAAGGTCCATTAAAGTATGTCGGCGACTATATTCCATTTAATAAGCAAGTTTAATTATCATATGATACAGCAGCTACAACATAGACAACACAATATTCAAACAAAGTATGAGTAAACCTTACCAAAGCTTGGCACAGCCGCAGTTGACTGAGACTGTGAGGATAAAGCTGGTGCAGATGCTTTGCTAGACAATGAAAAACTTGTAGATGGGGCAGAGGTACCAAACCCAGCAATTGGAGATGCATCAACAGCACTAGTTGTTGAAGCTGAAGAAGTGGGTGCAGGAAATGTCAGAGATAAACCAGTCCCACTAGTTGTAGAAGAAGCTCCAGTAGCAGCTGCAGTTGTAGAAATGCTGGTGGGGGTAGTAACAGTTGAAAACAAAGGCGATGAAGAAATTGAAAACGCAGTACTAGCAGGTTTTGACACCGGAGCACTTGAAGAAGCTGCTACAGAGCTTCCTGTCCCTTTTGCAACCGAAAATGACAGAGCAGTAGAAGCTGAAAAAGGTGATGTGGATGAAGAAGCTGTAGCAGGCATAGAAAAAGAAAATGAAGGTGCAGGTGACGCTGAACTCGGCGTTGATAATGAAAATGCTGGACCTGATGCTGCTGAGCTCGAGGTCGAAAATGAAAATGCTGGTGAGGACACTGCAGAACTAGTTGATGCAGCAGCAAGAGAAAATCCCGGTGTAGAGGATACGGAAGTGGTGGTTGAAGTACTTAACAATGAAAATGCCGGGGCAGAACTTGCGGGTGAAGCACCAGGGAAGGAAAATGCAGATGAAGAAGATAAGGAATTGGCGGCTGCTGAGCTGGAAAACGAAGGTGCAGGTGAAGAAGAAGCTGAACTCGAAGCTGACTGAAACGAAAGTGAGGCCGCTGATGACGGAAAACCAAACGAAGGAGTTGTTGAAGATGATCCAAAAGGTGAAGATGATGCTGAAGAAGACGACCCAAATATAGATGAAGAGAATGGAGTTGTACTAGCACTAGTTGCTGCATTTCCAGTAGAAGCAGAAGTTGATGATAAAAACGAAGAAGAACCAAACAAGCTTAAGCCCGAATATGAACCAGAAGCCAAACTGGACCCAAACAAACCCGGCGAGGGCTTACCTGACGACCCGAAAAGTGAAGGACCACCGAAAGGGGATGAATTGGCATCGGTGCTACCTGAATTTGCCCCAAACAACGGCGAACTACTTGCAGATGTAGTTGATCCGAAGAAATTCGTAGTGATACCAGAACCGGAAGATGAAGATGATCCTAATAAGTTTGAAGTGGTACCCGAACCGGAAGAAGATCCAAATAGACTGGGTGTGGAACTGGAAGCAGAAGCAGCACTAGATGAAAACCCAAACGACGGTGAAGAGCCGAAACCGTAGGAAGGAGCAGAAGAGGCTGAAGTCGTAGAAGTACCGAAGCCAAAAGAAGGAGCAGAGGAGGTGGGATTAGGGTTTGAGAAGGCCATGGAAAATGGGGAAGAACCGGAAGTAGACGATGTCGTAGCGGTGACAGAGGGGGTGGTGGAAAAAGACGGGTTTGAAGAGAAAGAGAAGGGTGCAGTAGAAGAGGAGAATGAAAAGCCTGTCGACATTGTTACCGGAGCTACGGCAGCGCTTGTATCCTACCTTTTTCTAATTCAAAACTCACCGCCGGAGCAGGAGTGTGGTAAGAGGGGACAGTGAGGGTTTTTCAATGGGAGAAGCAGGGCTTTTATACAAACTGACAATAAGTACGTAGTAATTTGCACCGTAAGTACATACTTGTAATTTATTCTAATTTTTCTAATAATTTCCACCCAAATTTCCTTTGCTTCTTTTGCAAATCATAACCTTACTTTGGTCGAGAATAAATTTTAAATATTTATCTTTAATTTGATATTTTGAAACTTGCAATTCTTAAATAGAAATATTACAGAAAGAAGATTTAAAACTATTACCACAAGTTGGTGTTAAGTAAAAATGATACGAAAAATAATAATTCAAGGAAGATGATAAAAAGAAAATATCTTTAAATTCATTTTCTTGATTATTTATGAGGAGCAAACTAAAAAAATATACTTAATTAAATACATTCGATTTAATTAGTACCTTGTATTAGAATTGAGAAATTTTATGGCTCAAATTTTAAAGACATAATTGAATAATAGATGATTGTTCATATCTGAAATATATGCTTTGTATTATATTTTTAAAGAACAAAACTAGAAAAAATTATATTTAAAAGTTTATTTGTATAAAAAAAATATGATTTTCGTAAAATCAATCTTGATAAATACCAAAGAAATTTGAATGGGAAAATTTTTAGATTCGACAACTTTTCAAAATACGTAAAAATTGAAGCCACACCATATTTTATTTCTGTTTTGGGTTTATCACCCTTCTCATTCTTTGAATTTATTGTTGTAATAAGGAAAAAAATATTTAATTTCAACGCTATTTTAATATGAGCTGAAAATATGCATAATCTTCGAAAGAATCAGCTTGTTAGTAGCAGAGCTTATTTGGAATGTGTTAGTGTGGCATTTTAACATTTTATTAAATTGAAATTTTAGTAATTGTCCATTGATGATATTTAATGTTATCTTTATTCTATTTTTCTCTAGTACATAAAAATATCTTTCATTATCATCTTTAGTTAGTGCAAAATTATTCATTCTATTATATATTTTTTTAACTTAATTATCTCTAATAAGTGGTGCACTAAATATAATGGTGCACTAAATCATAATGATGATAATGATCATTAATAAGTGGTGCACTAAATCATAACGGTGCACTAAATGATAATGATGACATTCCATTGTTTATTTTTTCATCTTTGAATGATTTTCTCTCCTATAAATAGAGAGGTCTTTTTTGTTTTGAAAGGAAAGAAAACATTGAGTGTATTAAGTTTGTCAAAAAAGAGAGTTCTTATTAGTTGAAGAGAAGTGTTCTTTTTTGTGGAGCTTTAAACTCAACTCTTATCTAGAGTTTGTTGAGTTACATTTTGTGATAAGACCGGTGTATCTCAAAAGTTTGTTCTATCAAAACAATGTTAAAAATTTCGAAAACCAGCGAGTCTCTCCAAATTATGTTTAACAACTCACATTACTCTATTGTATAGAAGCGAATAAAGGAATTTAGGGTCAGTCCGATAATTGATCGATTTGTCCTTTTCCTCTATTTATCTTTAGTAATTTCTTTATTTTAATTTATTTGTCTTATTTTTCTTTTCAATATGTTATGTAGTTATAAATTTCTAAAAAAAATTTGTTATTTAACAACTTAAAAATATTTTTAAAATTTGATCAACTCTCAAAATCTTACTCATGCTAAATAAATTCGTATTTAGAGAGTAACATATATTATTTGAAAATTACGTTAAAAGTTTTATAAATCACAATAATTAACAACTTAAAAATATTTTTAAAATTTGATCAACTCTCAAAATCTCACTCATGCTACATAAATTCGTATAGAGAGAGTAACATATATTATTTGAAAATTACGTTAAAAGTTTTATAAATCACAATAATTAACAACTTAAAATATTTTTAAAAACATATTAAAATTTGGTTGAATCTCAATGTTTCACATGTACCACATAAACTGAGACAAAGTGAGTATCATATATAATTTGAGAATTACGTTTAAAAAACTGTAAATCACAATAATTAATAAATTATAAAAAAATTAATTAACTCTCATAATTGAGATAAATAAAATAATATATATTAAGCATGTACCTACACAGACTCTTGTATTATTATATTGCTAAATGAGAAAAGAAGAAGTAAGAGGGGGGAAAAAGGAATAAATATAAATAGAAAACTCTAATTAATATCTTCTGCATTAATCAGTCATTGTGATAATTTTAAAATAATTTGTCAAGTATCAAAAAAGTTTAAGTCGGAGAATGATATTAAGCCAATGCAATCACAATTTTGTTTAAAAGAAACTTGAGGTATGTTTTTTCAAGAATGAAGGAGATTGGACGGGTCACCCACGTGGATCAACTCGGATTTATGAGAGATTTAATATATAATTATGTATTATATATATTAATGAATATAAAGGGAGAAGACACAATTATTTGAATGAAAAAGATACAACTATTTGAATGAAAAAGACACAACTATATGAATAGTTGTGTTGTATTCCTTTAGGCTTATAAAAAAATTTTGTTGAAAAGGAACAACACAATTTTTTTCAAGAACAGAAAGAAAAAGAACGCATCATTTCTGCTTCTTCTTTCTCCAAATTCCTCTAAAAGGTTCTATTGAACATTTTTTGAAGTTTTCTTCTGACTTTATATTGTATAGTTCGTCTTTATATGTGATTATACTTTCTTACTAGTTAAACGAATTTAATGATCCCACAAATTAAATGTTTGATTAGATTCTTGAAAGAATATTCATTGTTGTCTTTATTTGTTATTTACTAACGTCATTTATATTTTGAAATTGAGTCTTCTCCTAATTCAATCTTAATAAATGTAGGCCTAGGCAGATTATGTCAAATGAATTCAGCAAAGGAGACATCAGTTTTAATGCTTGATCACGGTCAATGAGGTTGACCTTATTTATTACAGGACTAAAGTTGCCATGCCAAACTGTCTTAAGCTACGAAGATTTCTATATTTAAGATTCATATTCCTCAAGATAAGTCAAAATCGTATCTGCTTTTGAAGGATTTGAATTATTATTTTTGAGATTCTCAAACACGTACGTAATAGTTAAATTGTGCAAATAAGAATCACCAAGAGAAGTGTGTTACATAGAAGACGTTCCTTAGGGTTAGGTTGTGGAAAACTTTCTCCCCGTATCAAAATTATCACTTATTAATTTGAAAAACACACATCTCTCTTTTATTTCATTCTCATCATGATATGTGTAATACACTCTATCTTTCATTTAATAAAAAATTATCACATCACACTCCATGTGGATAAAATATTTCACCTCAATAAAAATTAAACAAATTATTAGAATTAGTTAAAGTTAAAGATTAAAGTATTACTATCGCCTACCCAAAAAAATTATAAAATATTTTTCTTACCTCACTCCACCACTTTCTCTCATCATACCCCCCCCCTCTCCACCCCAATTTTTTAATTTTATTTTTATTTATTAAATTTCTTTTATAAAACTTTTAAAGAAAAATTCTTACTTCATCTCCCCCAAACCCCTCCGCTTTCAATTAATAGTTTAATTATTTTTATTAAAAAATTTAAAAGAAAATTTTTACCCCACCCCACCTAACCCTCCGCTTTCAATTTTTTTCTCGTTTTATATTAGATATATACATATGATTTTAGAAAAATATTTTTTACTTGCCGCAAGACTTTTCTTAAAGTAAAATTTGTATTTCTGTTATATTCGGTACGCAAGTAAAAAAAAATATTTCCCTAAAAATATATGTATCTATCTAACACAAAACAAGAAAAATATAAATATATACATATATATTAAGAGAGGAGGGTTAGATGGGGTGGGTATAATTTATTTATTTTTTAAAATAAAAATAATAACATTTTTTAGGAAGGAGTGGGGGAGGGGGTGAAGTATGAATTTTTTTTAAAATATTTTATATAAGAAATTTAAAAAAATAAAAAGATGGGGATTGTGGTGGTAGTGGGGGGGGGGGAGGAAGAGGTGGTGGAGTGCGTGAGCAAAATATTTTAAATTTTATTTTTAAGAATATAATTTTTTTAAAAAAAGTAATTTCTTTTATAAAAAAATAATTTCTTTTTGGGGGATAGAAATACTTTAGTCTTTAACTTTTAACTAATATTAATAGTTTATTTAGTTTTTGTCAAAGGAATATTTTATCCATATGGAATGTCATGTGACAAGATTTTTTTAAAAAAATAAAAAGGGTAGAAAGAATGTATTACACAATGTGTGGTTCTCAAATAAATAAGAAATAATTTATGTGCGTTTATGACACTTATCTTTTATATTTATCACTAAGGCTATTACTTTTACTCCCTTAATGCTGTTAAACTTTTATGTTCACAAAAATATTATATTTCGAAGACATTGCCAGACAATTACCTTGGAGCCAGTTGAATAAGAATCTCTACTTTGATTTACTTGCTCATATCGTTCATTGATCTAGTTTATCATATTTTCTTGTATCTATTTAGCAATTTAACAGTAACAACAATCATTGTTTGACCATCTTGATCTGTATGTTCTTAAATTATTTAATAAATTCAATTATTACTTTAAATTGAGAATTTAACTGTAAATAAAATACATTTTGTCGAAATATAATTATTTTCCTACAAATAAGCCAATCATACAGTACACAATTCTCTTTAAATGGTGATTTTTATTTTTTTTCGTTTTATTTTTATTTAGTGTGAGAGTTGATGATTTTACATAATTTTATTTAAATTTACATTTTTTGTAGTTAGATTGTAATTGATGGTATTGCAATATTTAATGTTTTGAGATCATTTGTGCATTAATATTGTAAATTTGTTTGTTGTCACAAATAAAAGTCAGTGATTTTAATAGAATTGGATCTGTACATAATGAGGAAGGAGAAGACAATGATATTAGTTAAGAAATACTTTCGAAGAAAAGTAGTTGTGTTTTAACAATAACATATACAATATTCAATTTAGCAAAACACAAAGGATCAAAGCTACACAAATATATATATATATATATATATATATCTAAAAGACCATTTTAAACCAAGCTCAAAGTACCAGAAACTATTTTGTAATTTTTTCATTTTTTTCTTCCATCTACATTTTTTATAACGTACGAGGGGTCATTTTCTGTTTCAAGAATAAGGGATCTAAAATAAAACGTGGGATAATTTTATCTAGTGTTTGATTGAGAATCAACTTTTGTTTAGACTGAAGAGATTTCAATTATGGCATTTTTTAACTCGATGGGAATGCAAACATGTACTTACACAAGCATGCATTTTATTCACTATTTTATCATCAAGAATCATATATATTGTAAACACACTTCAGCCCTAACTGATCTACCATCTCCGTGGACGCTATGTTATTCAAACTCCCAGCATCAATGATTATCTTGCACTGGCCCATTTCGACATAAATTTTAAATAGATCAAAAAACAAATACTTTCTTCAGGAAATATAACTACTTTATGGTAGAAAATAGCCACTTTTTGGGGTTGAATCGGGTAAGAAAAAATAAGTTGTTCCAGCTCCAGGAAAAAGATTCATCTTCCAATTTTCCCTTCCTTCCAATTCCAATATTTTGGATTTTAGCTTCCCTCATTCCTTTTATTGAGCATAATGATGCGAATTGGGCTTGTTATATTTAGTATACATCGTCAAACAGTTCCGCTTTCCCTTATTGATGATGTGCCGAGAAGTACATTGTTGAAACTGGATTGGAACTTAAGACCATAAGCTCTAGATTTTTGGATTTTCGCTATAGCCACATAAGAGAAAGATCATTTTTTTTTAGAGCTGAGGTACTTCTTTTGATTTGAATAGGTCCCTTCCCCAGATTAATATATAGACAAACTAAAAGCTGTATTGTGTAGAGTGAACATATAAAGTTCTCTATATATAGTTTTATAGCTTATACAAACTAAATGCTTACATCTGAAATAAAAGAATCGACATTGTTGGAACTCTTGTGGATTCTAGTATATAAATGATCTACTTTACAAAATAATCCTATTAATTTTCTAAACACTTTTTGATAATTAAGCTATTAATGGACATCTATATGAAAACATTTTTTTTATTTATATATGTTTCACAGTTTCACTGCCCAAGTTTAACCATGTTATCCTTCATCATTGACCAAGAATCTTTAAACTTGGACTCATTTTTTTGTAAATTGCCTAGGCCAGAGTTGCTTGGAGCCCAAAAGCCATGAAAACCAAGTGGGAAATTCAAATGTCTTGGGACTTCAAGTCTTGCAACTACTTCATTCTTCTCTCCAATTCTTTGTGCATCCAAAATTACAAGATAGCACCTTTGTGTTGACACTGCATACTGCAAATTAAATATTCACAGATAAAATCATAAGAATAAAAGTAATACTGAAGTTTGTTCTATAAATTAAAACAAAGAATTTTACGCAATTTCTTTTCAAAGAAAGATATCATAGTGATTGACGGCTCTTTCGATCGGAAGGCTTTGACGTGTACAAAATGAAGACTTTAGGTCAGATTAATTTCACACTATCATGTCAGTTAAAAAAATATTTAGAGTTAAATAACCTGCTAATTAATTATGCAAACTTAAGTGTATGTAAGTTAATTACTTACTTCAACCACAAGAAGGTATCCATCATCCTCTTTAATTCCTCTTGGAATAAAAACAGGCTCACCAATGAATCTTCTCCTACCAGCTGACCACTTTTGGACTGATTTGTCAACCGTGTTTAGTTTCACAACTGTGTCAAAAGGAAAATGTGGCAGTGCTTGACGTGAACCTGTAGATGTTGCTGCATAAACATATCTATTTTTTCTGCCTGAAAATTCTGGATTCATGGCTGGGAAATCTGCTGCTTTCTTCCATTGAGGATTTAGGTCATTTACTGAACATTTTGTGCAATTCCCGTTTGTATCCAAGTTTATATCTACCTGCATATCCATAATTGTCACTTGATCAGAAATTCGCATTACATTATAATATTCACGTAACACCACTATAAAATAATAACGAAGCTCTAGCTATTTGAAACACTTGATAAAAAGTTTGTTATGTGTCATCACATGTGTCACATGAATTATTAAAGATATATGTATTAATTAGGTTGCATTGGAAAATGATCGTTTTTTATTTTTCTTAAGTAATACCACGTGGATATTATGTATATTCAGTTGTTGACGTGGTTATACTTATATGCCAATTTTGTACATGTAGTAGCCTAGTTGTGTTTTTCGAGGTCGAATTTAGTATATTTAGGCATTTTTTTAAAAAAAATTTTGGTGATATCTAGACATGATTGAGTTACTTTTTTGTTTTAAAAATAAAATAAAATTACGATTTTAATATAATAAACCAAACGTTAGGAAGAAGACCTGAACTAAGTGAGGCAATAGTTTTTCTCCTCCTTCTTGTACATTCATCATGGAAGGATCAAGTTTACCACTTTGCCAATCATAGCCTGAAAATATATATGGAGGAAAAAAAAAACAAATTAAGTTCCACTTATCTATATATTTTATTTATAATATTAAAACCGCCCCTATATATTGACAGTGCATAAAACATGAATCCGTGTTTTGCTTACCAAACATTTTTTGGAAATTGAACCATTGGTAAGAGCAACCAGAAGCCTGAATTTGTATGTTTACATTTCCATTGTTATCATCAATTTCTTCATAGGCATTTCCAACATGTAACACCCAAATTTGTGAAGGAGCTTCTATTGGTTTTCTCCAATCTCTTTCTACATTAGTTTCTTTCTTAGGAAATCTTGGAAGCAAATAAATTGGAGATGTTGTCTTGCTTGGATTTACTGATAATGCCGATATCATTGGAGACAGTCCACATACTGCTGTCATTGACCCTGCACTTCAAAATAATTACTACTACTTAGGTGGCGTATGCGAGATTTTAGTGAATATTTTGATAATATATGAAGATTTACAGTCATATCTTAATAAATATACATAAAATTGATCTGTTAAACTAGACAAGTAAAATAAATCATCTATTTTTAGTATAAGGACAAAATTAATTACCAGGAATATCGAGTTTGATGCGATTGGCAAATAATATGTAGTGAGTATCAGTAAAAGCCCAATCATGGATCATTAAATGATCTGGGATCTCGAATGCTTGGCTTTGTAGTAGCTGGAAGTTGGAATCAAATTCTGGACAAGAAAACAAATTAACAAAAAGTTGAATCGTGAATATATAGAGAGATAAAAACGAAGAATGAATGAAATAAATTAAAATTCTATTTGGCTTTGTCGTTCTTGGTAACGTAGTATTACATCTACATGTGATGTAAAAATGGACTTTTTTTAACATAGAGTTGGATCACTAGACACATACTAAATTTATACTATTCTATGATAATGATCAATTTCTTTATATTTCCTCCATGTTTTAGATTGAAGACATTATGAATATTCTATTTATCACTGGACCCTCTACCCCTATCTATCTCTCTCTTTTTACTTTTTCTTTTTTTTCAAGAGAGGAAAACAATAAAGAAAATCATCCCTTATTGATGCAAGGCCTACAACCAACAGATAAAAGAACCAAAAAATATATATATATTACTACAATGAAAAAGCTTGTTTCTGTTTTATTTTCTTCACTTTTTGCTGTTGCTTTACACTGGAAGTTACTGTGAAGAGTACTACATTTGTGTTTTTAAGGGATGAGTGTCTGTTTATATGAATTTGACAGTTCTTTCCTCGTGAACTAGTTTTTGAAATTGTGTTAGATCTAAACTCTATTTCTTTATATGGTATCAGAAAAGTACTCATTTCAATTCTTGTTTCCCACCCCGTATAGAATTCCCAACATACCAGATGTCTAATCTTGGATGTGAGGGAACCTAAACTCTACACCTAACATGAATGCTAGTGCAATGAATACTTAAAACATTAAAAAAGAAGAAACTTGAGAAAATTGAATTGAAGTTCATAAATTAAACAATCTTATATATTACCATAAAATGTAAAATTACTCCTAGGGAGCAGCATATCCTCTGCGTTGCATGACATGATCAAAAGTCTGTCTCTTTGAGTATCAATCTTATAATGAGACAATAATCTCTTTGCAGACATTTTGAACACCCCTGCAAATACAATACCAAGGTTGTCACTAGTCCGTTATTAAATAAGATCAAAGATAGATGTTGGTTGTTTAGCAACAAAAGTTGTGTGTTGTTAATTTTTTTTATGTGAAAGAAAAGAAGAATTATAGGATATTACATACCATATAATATGGGCTTCAAGATTTGAGCAGCAACATCCAAAAAATCACCATTAAATTTTTTATCTTCTACTGGTAATAATGATTGATCAGAGTTGTTGATTAGTTCAAATTTCCCAAGAGTGTTCAAAGTCTTAGAATCAATTTCATAAGGATCACCACCTTCCCACAAACAAAACAACCTACCACCCCATTGCAACACACTAGTATTCGCCACATTCTTCATTACCTTCGTATTACCAACCATCTTCCCTCCTTTCAGGACCGAAAACGGGCCCCGGTGAGTGAATCTCCACTTCCCAGTCACCGGATCCCGTTCCTCGGCCTGAGCCTCCGTCTCAATGTACCTAGCCATGAACTTAACCTGGCCTGTAGTACCATCAATTTCGAATGTCCTTAAGTAACCGTGCCCGTCTAGAGGGTGCACCGTGGAACCATGATCATCCGTGAATAGGCCCGGCCCGGTTAGATAATACGTCCCCGAAGGGAAATCGGATGGTATGGATCCCTCCACGACCCGAAGTGAAATGGGTTTGATAGCTTCGGAACGTTGGGACACGAAAAGGAATTGATAATCCCAAAAGGCAGTAATTGTATCGTCAATTTCTGGTGTGTAAACTTCATGAGTTGGTGACGTGGTGATCGTTATGGCTCGTGCCACGTGGCTCGGAAATGTTAATTGGCTCGCCGTGGACGGCAGTTTTGCTGGTGGCAAAAGTTTTGGAGGAATATTAAGAATATTATGGCAAGCTTTGGCCTGCATTTTGCCTTTTGTTTTCGAGTTGGGTGGTAGTGATACAAATTAAAGAACCATCGAACTATCTTATATATAATAAGTAAGTTTACATCACCCTTAACCCCCTCTCCCCTCTCCATGGGGGCGGATCCAACTATGGGGTCAAGGTGAGGGACGGATCTATCATTAAAGTTATTATGATTATTTAATATGACAGAACTCAATCGTTTTAGTTCAAATCATGTATTTTTATATATAAAAAAGCTATTTTGAATCTAGTTATTGTTCTGTATTGCTACATAATATTAAATACATAAAGTTAAAAATTTTGAATTTGATTTTATTTGTTGCTTTGGAGTCGAATCTTAAATATACATATACGCAAAAAAATACATGTGCAAATCTGATGATTTGGAGTCGAATCTTAAATATCCAATGATCTGGAGTCGAATCTTAAATATACATGTGCACGAAAAAATACCTATAAATAAAATTAGATATATATTTCAAAACTCATTCTCTCAAGTTATTAAAATCTATCACGTTTAAAGTTTGAATTAAGAACCGTCTTCAACTACAGTTGCAGTTGCAGATCCATTTCGTTAAAAAGGGTGTCATTTAATATCTCTTTGCTGAAAAATTATAAACCTCTTTACTTAAAAATTATATCGCATGTGATAAAATAATTATTTTTTATATTTTTAAAAAATTCTAACTCTATTACCGATCGAAAATAGAAAAAAGAAAAAGAAACCATCTCGAGTGGGTGGTGGGGGAGGAAACAGTCAAAAGCTTTCTTTTCATTTTTGGTTCTATTTAATTTTTCTAGGGTGACGAGTTGTCCTATGCTTTGGTGAGATCGTATGGAATTGTAAAATAAATGGTGGGGCTATATGTCACCGTATTGTGATTTTGTAAGTTACTAGTATAATATTTACAAAACTAAGGTGGTGGGCCTTTTATGCTTCTTACTTTTTCTTAATTGGAAGACAAGTTACTATTATATATAATTAATATAATATAATATAATATGATATGATATGAGTGCACAAATAATATTTATATCGTTTGTTTGTTGTTTGCTACCTGATGAAAAATTCAGGGAATATGCCGCTTTAGTTAAAATCAAAATTTTCTGATCTGCGTAATTCCAAAAAGCCTCAGCAAAATTCTCTCTTTTAGCTTCTATTCACTAAATAAATAAATTAAAAAATTACTGACTTATAGTTTTCTTGACCATTCTGAACTTGGATTGGATAAATTGAAGTTTTTCTTCTCCATTCAATAAGTCTTTTACATACTCGGCTCAAACAACTTTGATCATTAAATAACAAAAAATTGTTAGTAATCCTATTTCACGATGAATTGGTAACGGATTATCAATAAATTTTGTTAGCTACAAATTATTTATTCATAGTAACTATTGGCACTTCTTTTTTGAGTTTTATAGTTTTTGTTATTACATAGATTATATCTATTTACACATATACCTCTAATGATAAATTATCGATGAAGTTTATAATTAAATAATTAATTCCTCCTCTTCTTTTTTTTTGTAGTGAATGTATATGTATATACGTCTAGTTGACCTATAATCGGTTAAATTTCAACTAAGAATATTATTTCAATCAATTTTTCTATAATTAGTATCTCTATGTGGAAGGGAATATGTAGTGTCTCAAAAATTAGCATGGTGTTGTATATGTGTCACGATACATTATATTTAAGTAATGATGAATCACTATTATATTGTTGTTATCGTACAAAATCAAAGTTTTGCATGAAAATGATTATAGTGATGAATACCTTCATGACTTGTAATTTTTCTTTCCTTTCGGTTGTTTTGAAAGTTAGTTTTCTTTGCCAATTGGCACCACAATCAACTCAAGTTGGCCAGCAAAACAAAAAATTCATCCAACCTTATGCAAGTGTAATCATAATTCCAATGACCAGTTAATAATATTTACAAGTATCTAATATAGTTTTAGTAGTAATAATAGTAACACACTAGTCTAGTGCACAATATATATATATATTTTATTTAATATAAGCAAAAAAGGACAATTGGTCCATGATTATTTTCACACTATACTAATATATTATGCATAAATATTGATACCAATATGTGATGTCGTGGTTGATTCCATCAACAAAGTGACAATAGAGGGTCCACATTGTTCGTTTCATGGCCGTCTAATGAGGAATCTTTATGATTTCATGCATTCATCAACTTCCACCAATTTTTTCTATAATTTATATCATTATTGATTGAAATTGAACTACCCCCAAAATTATAAAATACATAGGACCTTTCCAATTTTGGGATTTAATTTGTATTGACCAAGGTCCAATCAATGCTATGTTCCAATTGTGTGGATCTTGGGATGGTGGATGGGGCCAGGAACTGAACTACAATATTAGGTATATTTTGGACGAATTCAGTATCTTTTGCTTAAATTATATAGTTATAATAGGAAATTTATTAAAATATGTATAAACATTTAGCTATACATAGCTATAAATTGGATGACGAATTTAGAATTCATAAATTTTAAATTATGACTCAGCCTTTAAACAGACCATTGCGTGGACTTTCAAAAATCAAGGGAAACCATATTGGAGAGGAAGTGCACATTATGATTTGTTTTGTGCAAAGTTGTAATTTGATTTACCCCAAGTGCTTCTTTAATAGTACATTTTTTGTGGCAATAAGGTTTGAACATGAAGAGAAAATGATTTCACTAATGAGCACATACGCACTTTTCTACTAGAAAAGTATTAGAAAAGAAAATCTATAGTTCTTGTATTCCATGTGTCCCCCCTTTTGACATAAGGTGAGTATGCAAAGAAAAAAAAAAAGAGATTTGGAGGTTCTTGAGCAACTTAATAAAACTGTAATAGAGAGGAATGGAAGTCTTGAATTCAATATCTTTTACTAAGATTATGGATTTGTAATAGACAATTTATTAAATTTATATAAATATTTAGTTGCAAATCTCTTTTGGAGGGTTTTCCATCCGGTGTTCAGTACCCGCCTTGGAGTCCGACTATTCTGAATTTTCACCTCATAGAGCTCCATTCGTGGGGAAGCGCTCTCTATTAGGGATTTTTCCATACACTCAAATCCAAGATCTCTGATTAAGGGAGGAACAACCTCATCCACTGCACCACATTCTTTGGTGGTAGTTACAAATATAGTATATAATATATAACTAAAACAACTAAACAAGCTATGAATTGAGTGAGGAGCTCATAATCTATAAATTTCAAATTCTGACTCCATTAATCTATTTTGTGGGCTTTCAAAAATCTAAAGGAAGTGCACATTATGATTTGTTTCTGCAAAGTTGTAATTTGATTTACCCCCTCTGCTTCTTTAATCGTACAATTTTTAGTGACAATAATGAAGTTTGAACATGAGGAGAAAATGATTTCACTAATAAGCACAATACGTACTTTTCTTTTAGATAAATATTTCCATGTGTTCCCATTTAACACAAGGTGAGTATAAAATATAAATTCAAAAAAAAAAAAGTAGGGGAAGAGATTGGGAGTTTCTTAAGGCAACTAAACAAACGTGTAATAGAGAGGAATGAAGATCTTGAATGTCGGGTTAACTGCTTTAAGCAGACGCGGAAGTGATATAAAGGCGAATTTAAGATTTGAACATCTGATTTTGATTTCCAAAGTCTAAAACATCACCTTTAACTTATTTGGTTCCAACATATTAATGGTAGTACATATTTAATTCAGAAAATGGCCAAAACTACATGAGTTGGACTTTTGAAATTGGTGCAGGAATGTACTTTGTCCACTTATCAAGCCAAAATATCTTCACCGTTAGTTATCTGGCTCTTTTCTACCTTTAAACTAACGGGCCGTATCAAATAAAAAAATTATACATATTTATTAGAAAAAATTATCAAATTACACATCTTATATTTTTATATTTTCAATTATTTTCTACTATTTGTAAAATTTCAAAAACTCCTCTTCTGATACATAAGAATGATACTGATACATCGTGATTTGATACATAAGTCTTTTTTATGATACATCGTTAGTTGATACAAACCAAACACAAAATGTATCAGCAAAACATAAATTTTACTGCTATTTTTGTTGTGTTCATGATATATTAGGTGTTATAAGCTGATTCATAAGTTTTATTGATATTACAATGTTTGGTTTGTATCAACTAGCGATGTATCATGAAAATGACTTATGTATCAAATCGCGATGTATCAGCGTCATTCGTATGTATTAGAAATCTTATAAAAAAGGGAATTCGGATAATTATCAAAAAAATTGGAATAAATTGTAATTGGACTTTTTCACAAATGGATTTAAGTAAAATACCTTATTTATTATGTGACATCACCTAATTGATCCAAATATAAACTCTTACCAAGTTTTTAAAAACAAAAAATATAACCCAGATCTTGACTCAACATAATGAAGAGATAAATGAAATTGAGTTCAGTTTTACATTTAAATTCCCAACCAATGAATTCTAATGTTTTCTCTAAAAAATTTTTGATTCAGATAAGAATTAATCTGTGTAGATGAGTGTCTGTGTGTGTCTGTGAGAGAGCTGAAAAGAGCAAAATTGAAAGATAAAAAAGTTTTGCCGGTAATGTTGTCTTAGTTGAATTAATTCTCTAATTACATAATCACTCATCTCTCCTTCCCTTTCTCTCGCTCTCTCCCCTAGTTCTTCTCTCTCGCCCTCCCTCTCTTTCTGCTTTCCCCCCCTCTCGCTCTCTGTGCACAGATACATTGATGGATGTATTAGTGCATTTTCTGATACATGCATGTATCTATGTACATATACACTAAATATTTGATATCAAATACACCGATGAAATTGATAATATTAGTGTCATTTTAATATTAATAAATATATATAATATGTCACATTATAAATCATGTTATGTCAATTGGTGGACATTACATTTGTGCTTCTTTACTCTCATCAATTGTGGCAGAATATGGTCATTAGTTGTTAATAACTTTTGTAACCACCAACTCTTCATTTCACCATTATTCTACCTATTTATTCTTATAACTTATGCAACCTTTGGCCATTAATTTAGCCAATTTACTACCCATAATCTTTCTATTCATTGCAAAGAAGAATTCCTCATCTATAAATAGTGACGGATTTGTGTATAAGAAATGAATAAGAGAAAAGAGTGTAAGAAAAGATGAGAAGTTTATATTGAGGTTAATGTAGTGAAAGAGAGAGTTGAGACAAAGAAAGTCTTCAACAATATTCACTATACAAAAGAGGATAATTATATGTTGAAGGAAGGTGTTCTTGTGGTGGGGCTTTAGACTCTTCAACTAATCCAGAGTTGTTTGAGTCATACACGTTGTTGAGTTGTTGTATCCCGGAGGGGACAAGTCAAGAGTATTACTGGTGGATCAGTCTAAATTATGCCGCAGTAGACTTGAATCTCCTTAAAAAGAGCAAGATATCTGCGCCTCAGCCTGAATAAATTATTTATTCATTTCTGTCATTTTATTTTTCAACTGTAATTTATAGTAATTGAGATATATTACACCAACAACTAACATATAAAGTGAATAAAATTGTTTTGGAATAAAAAGATACATGAAATTGTTATTGGATACACAAATATATAAAAACTATAAAATTCAGATATATTCTGAAATATATATATATACATAAAGGGAAACAACATAAAAAGGGAGAGAGTCGAACGAGAGAGAAGAAAACGTCCATATGAGTGGGAGAGAGTAATATTGCACTCATCACCTAGCTCTTTGTTGCAATGGTATAGAGAAAGTGTTTCACACACGTTGTCAACATACTACATAAGCAGTAAGCCTTATTTGTGCACGCATCTGTAAAGTTTCCTTCTATTTAAAATTTTCAAAAGATGTGTTAAATATGTCTACCGATGAAAATATTTTACTTTATTTCTATAAATTTTTTCTCTTTATTTGAAAATTATTGTTTGATCATTAAAATTCCAAGTATAATTTTAAGTTATATTTGAAATTTAAAAAATATTCAAAATCTTGTATAGTAAGAACAATCTTCTAATAAATGTACATCAGAGAATCTAAGAGGCCGCGACTTTGATCACACTTAGATAAGTTGAACTTCCATCCTATAATATAACAATCTTATAGAGAAATGATAGTTGTAGCCTGAGATGCAGTATTTATTTGTCCAACAGAGTCTTATTATGTACATAACATCCATTGATATTAATAAAACTAGTATACGTACCTACCAATACGCGGGCGATATTAATAATAATTAAATAATGATCATCTAAATATAATATTATCATCAAAAGCAACAATAACAAATCCTCCTGTTTCTCTCGTTGCACAACCCACTTTTCTTAAATTATATTTGAAATCAATAAAACCAATTATCAATATTCAGTTTTTAAAAAACAAAAAATGTGAATATTAAATATAACTAATAACTAATTATTAATTAATCTTAATATGTACTGTTTTTTGTAGTGTTGACATGTGGCACTATTACCTTTTCTCTCTCTCTGTCTCTGTCTCTCTCTCTCTATCTATATATATAAGTTTATTTTTACCCAATATTTATTTATTTCTCTTTCAAATTTATCCTAAAATCTTTATTTATATAAAAATAACCTCATTAAATTATGTTTCACGTTTAAATCACATTTTATTTTTAATTTTCTTAATGAAAAGTACATTCAAACAACCAATTATTATTTTATAAAAACAATAACCAAACACAAATTCATCTTCAACTTCAATAATTTCAAATAAAGTATTTTTTTCTTGTAATAATATGTAGTAGCTCGTAGATGAGATCTAATCTATGATATTATGTAACTATCTATTTTGAGATATTACTCTTTTAAAACAAATTTGATTGTATGTTTGAAGAAATTTAATTGAGTTGGGTGATTTTGCTAATTTTTAAAAATTGTTAAGTATAAACCATATTTAACAAATACATTAAAATTCTAAATATTATTTGCTGAAAAATATGGTCAAATAGAACTTCAACTTCAACTCTGAAAATTACCAATAAAGTAAATATTGTTTTTGGTTTTTATGGTCAAAAGGCCCAGGAGTTTTGCACTAAAACTATTCTAAACTATGGCCCAAACTTAGGATATATTCTTGAGACTTGAGCTATAATAATAAACAAAAAAACATTCTTTTCATATCTAAAAAATTACAAGAATCATCCTTCGGTTAATCTATGTTAAAAGAAACTAATGCCATCTAAAATAACTAGACAATTTTTTTAACCCGAGGGCTAATACATAAACAAGGTAAAAGAATCACATAGATCATGGTTTTTCCGATTCAATAGTATATTTGCTATTTCTCAAACTAAACATCTTCTTAGTAACAAATGAGTTATATTAACAAATGCTTGGAAGCTTCGATTATTTGATAAAAAGCACGAACAAATAATTATCATCATCATTCTTAAAGAGTTGCAATCACACATTCTCTGTTTATTTTTGCTATTCTTGCTTATGATGTTCTCTAGGTTTCAAAGAGAATGGGAAGTGAAAACAAAAAATATTTAAAGAATGGATAAATAGAATGATGTAACATTTCAAAGGAGTAAAAAAGAAAAGAACGTAAACATCACACCCCCCCTATTCAATTTTATCTAATATAGAAAAAATAACAGTAGTAATAAAAATTGATTTGGAAGGAAGCACTTCGTCAATAGATATTGTAGAAAAAATAGAGTATACCCTTAATTGTTCTTCTTGAATCACTCCATTATGATGGACCCGAGGGAGGGGGGGGGGGGGATAATTTCATAGAACTCTCCTCATGTTTGATTTCGTAGTACTAACTTCCCATATAATTTAGGAAATATTTCTCTTTTTTTTATATAATAATTTTTAAAACCTATTTCTTATTAATGTAAAACAATTATAATTTGATTGACTTACACTTACTAATAAGATATTCTTCTTGTTAATTGATTTGAATACAACCTTTTCATTCATGTGGTTGCCGGATGATAATAATAACACAATTTGTGATACAAGAATGAAAATGTCATTGTTGCAATGCAATATCATATGGAGGGCTATTTTTTATTATTTCCCACCCAATGTCCGGAGCAAGTGGAGCCTTGATTAAATCTGGATCGCGCAATGCCCATTTGGGGGTGACGCTCTCAACATAATTTCTTTCATATTCAGAGCCCAAACCCGAAATTTTTAATTAAAGATGAAACAGTTTCACCACTACACCACAACCCATGTGGGTCGAGGGCTATTGGTGTCATGTTCGTGTGTTTTGCTCGAACTCTCATCTCTTGATTTAACTAGTTTAATGAGTATGTCAATTACAAGTGTTGATTTGATCCTAAAATCTTTCTACTTCAAGTCACTTTACTGAGATTTGTTAGGAAATAGCAAGTGGATGTTCCACTTTATAAAGTGGGACCCACAAAATGTAAATTGAATTTGGCTTTTGCTCTCACTTTTCTTTTCACTCCCCTTTGTCTCCCATACGTTGTCCTCTTACTCTGGCTATAAATTGCTAGTTTTTGGCAATGAAAAATATATACAGATATACAAATACGTTTCATCTTCTGCTCGTCTTTCTTTCTCTTACTCTCTTTTCTTCTTAATTTGTTAAATTAGTTTATTTTATAACACGTTATCAGCATGAATCTCTAATTTTCTCTAGACAAATTAACTTTTATATCAGATATATCTACTGAAGAAATTTTATTTTAGTTATCTTTGTTATTTCTAAATTAATTTCTATCTCAGTTGTCATCATGTCAAATTTATAAAAACTTCAGTTTGTGGCACTTGACATTTTCGGAAAAAATTATTTATTATGGATTCTTGATGTTGAAATTCACTTTGACGCTAAAGGTCTTGATGATACTATTAAACAAGAAAATAAAGCATCAAGTCAAGATAAAGCAAAGACCTTGATTTTTCTCCGTCATCATATTCATGAAGGATTAAATCTCCATCATCATATTCATGAAGGATTAAAAATTGAATATTTAACTGTGAAAGACCCCCTTGAATTATGGACTAATTTGAAGGATCGATATTACTACCTAAAACTTACGGTGTTACCAAAAGCCCGATATGACTGGATACACCTTCGATTTCAAAATTTTAAAACTGTTACATAGTATAATTCTGCTATCCACAAGGTAAGTTCCATGTTAAAATTATGTGGAGATACTATCACTGATGATGACTTACTTGAGAAAACTCTTTCCACTTTTCACGCTTCAAATGTGTTGCTACAACAACAATATCGTGAAAAAGGATTTAAGAAGTATTCTGAATTAATTACATGCCTACTTGTGGCTGAGAAAAATAATACTTTGCTGTTAAAAAATTATGAAGCCCATCCCACTGAGTCTGCTCCATTTTCTAAAGCGAATGTTGTAGCAGCAAATAATCAGTCTGAATCAAAATAAAATAATTATCGCGGCCGCGGCCGTGATCGTGGTCGTGGAAGAGGACGAAACAATTATCGTCATCATAATGGAAATAAACATGAGAACAATAAATTTCCTCAAAATAATCCTTCCAGAGGTACATTCAATATTTGTTACCGGTGTGGTATGAAGGGTCATTGGACACATGAATGTCGTACGCCCGATCATTTTGTGAAACTTTATCAAGCCTCTCTAAAAAAAAGAGATAATAATGTAGAGGCACACTTGAATTTTCAGAATGATGATAATAAAACAACTTCCTCAAATAAATATGAAGATATTGAGGCAAATCTTGTTTATAAAGATGATGCTTTCGAAAATCTACCAAATATTACTCATTTGGAAGCTGGAGATTTTATGAATGTTGACTGAGGATTTGATTATCTAACTGGGGATAAAAATAGTTATTATTTTTTATTATGTTTGATATTATGTTGTCCTTCGTAAAATGTTTCTTAAGGCGATACAGTTTTTTAAAGTTTCTTATGCTATTAGTTTTTCACGTTCTTATAATGTATCTTTTTGTTTATGAAGAATATGAAAAATTTTCAGTCATCAGTTGGATCCAAAAATAATTATGATGATATATGTCTTATTGATGGTCCCACAACATACATTATTTTAAGAGATAAGAAATATTTCTCTTATTTGATTATGAAAGAAGCTAATGTTAATACAATATCTGGTAGTACAAGATTAATTGAAGGATCCGAAAAAGCTAAAGTTGTACTTGTTGGAGGAACAAATTTAACAATTAATGAAGCATTATATCGTAGTAAGTCTCAAATAAACTTATTAAGTTTCAAAGACATTCGTCAAAATGGTTATAATATTGAGACTACAAATGATGAAAAGAATGAATATCTTTACATTACTATAATGATGTCGGGCAAAAAGTTTATCCTTGAAAAATTATCCGCTCTTTCATCCGGCTTATACTTCACAAGTATTAGCATGGTTGAAACACACAGTACACCAAAGGTTTACTAACTCAAATGATTTTATTATTTGACATGACCGGTTGAGCCATCTCAGTTCTGATATGATGCGCAAAATAATTGAGAGTTCAATGGACACTCTTTGAAGAATCAGAAGATTCTTCAATTTAAAGAATTCTCTTGTGATGTATGTTCTTAAGGCAAATTGATTACTAAAGAATCAATAATCAAAGTGGAAAATGAATTCCCAGCATTTCTGAAACGTATACAGGGTGATATATGTGGGTCCATTCACCCATCATGTGGACCATTTAAATATTATATGGTTTTAATAGATGCATCTACAAGATGGTCACATGTGTGCTTATTATTAACTCGTAATATGTCATTTGCGAGATTACTTGCTCAAATAATCAAGTTAAGAGCACAATTTCTAGATTATGCAATAAAGATAATTCGTCTTGATAATGCATTTAATGATTATTGTTTGTCCACTGGATAACAGTTGAGCATCCAATTGCTCATGTTCATACTCAAAATGGTCTAGCAAAATCATTGATTAAACGTCTTTAATTAATTACTAGACCAATGCTTATGAGAACAAAACTTCTCATTTCATTATGGGGTCATGATATTTTACATGCAACAAGTTTTGTGCGGATCAGACCCACAAGTTATCATAAAATCTCCCCATTACAATTGGATTTTGGTCAAGAGCCGAACATTTCCCATCTTAGAATATTTGGATGTGGAGTATATGTTCCAATTGCTCTACCACAACGCATAAAAATGGGACCCCAAAAAAGATTGGAGATTTATTTACCGCAAAATTTGTTGATTGTCATTTTGATGAATCAATATACCCAGCATTAGGGGGAGAAATAAGCAGTTGAAAAAGAAAATAAATTGAAATGCATTATCACTATCTCATTTAGATCCTCGTACAAATAAATGTGAACTGAAAGTTCAAAAGATAATTCATTTGCAAAATATTGCAAATCAACTGCCAGATGTATTCACTGACTATCAAGTGTTACTAAATCTCATATTCCAGCTGCTAATGCTCCAATTTGAGTTGATGTCAAGTATGACAATTACTTAATACAAATGATTCTAAACCACATTTAAAATATGGTAAACCGATCAGTTCCAAAGATAAAAATCTTCGAAAAAGAAAAGAATCTAACAATTAAGATGGTCATGATATGAAAGAACCTGCTCAAAAAGAGTGAGGAGACATAACAATTGATAAGACCTTGGAAGAGGTTAAGGCACCTGAAAATGATAAAGAAATTTCAATAAATTATGTCTTATCAGAAAAAATATGGAACCGAAATAATGTAATTGTCGACAATAATTTTACTTATAATATTGCTATTGAAATAATGCAACAAAATGGGGATCTTGAACCAAAATCTGACGATGAATGTAGACAAAGGAATGATTGGCCAAAATGGAAAGATACAATTCAAGTTAAATTAGCTTCGCTTGAAAAATGCAAAGTTTTCGGACCGATAGTCCGAACACCTGAAGGTATAATACCAGTGGGGTATAAATGAGTCTTTGTGCAATAAAGAAATGAGAAAAATGAAGTTGTAAGATATAAAGCACGACTTGTGGCACAAGGATTTTTGCAAAGACCTGACATTGATTATAGGGAAACATAATTTTCTGTGGTGGATGCAATCACTTTCATGCATCTGATAGATGTCATTACAACCTATTTATATGGTTCTCTGGATAACGATATTTTTATGAAAATCCCGAAGGATTTAAAATGCCTGAAATATTTAAAAATTCTTGGGAAACTTGTTCAATAAAATTTCAAAAATCTTTATATGGGCTGAAACAATCAGGACGAATGTGGTACAATCGTCTTAGCGAATATTTGCTAAAAAAAGAATATAAAAATAATCCAATTTGCCCTTGTGTCTTTATGAAAAGATCTGGATCTGAATTTGTCATAAATCATAATAGTCGTATATATTGATGATTTAAATATCATCGGAACTCCTGAAGAACTTTCAAAGGCAGTAAAATGTCTAAAAAAGGAATTCGAAATGAAAGATCTCGGAAAGACAAAATTTTGTCTTGGTCTACAAATTGAATATTTTGCAAATGAGATATTGTCCATCAATCAACATATACAGAAAATATTTTAAGGAGATTTTACATGGATAAAGCACACCCACTGAGTACCCCAATGGTTTTGAGATCTCTTGATATTAATAAAGATCCATTTCGACCTCATGAAAATGATGAAGAGCTTATTGGTGCTGAAATACCATACCTTAGTGCAATTAGTGCATTAATGTATCTTGCCAACAATTCTAGACCAGATATAATTTTCTTAGTAAACTTGTTAGCAAAATTTAGTTTTTCCCAACGCGAAGACATTGGAATGGAATTAAGCATATATTCAGATACCTCTGAGGGACCACAGATATGAGATTGTTTTACACAAATAAATCTACATCAGAATTGATTGGTTATGCAGATGCAGGATATTTTTCTGATCCTCATAAAGGTCGATTGCAGATGGGCTACTTATTTACATGTGGCGGTACAACTTTATCATGGCGTTCAAAAATCAAACTATGGTTGCCACTTCTTCAAATCGTGCAGAAATAATAGCCATTCATGAAGCAAGTTGAGAATGCGTTTGGTTAAGTTTAATAACTCAACACATTCAAGAAATATGTGACCTTTCTTTGATAAGAGACACTCCAACAATATTGTATGAAGACAATGCTGCATGTATAGCTCATTAAAGGGAGGATACATCAAAGGAGACAGAACAAAATATATTTCACCAAAATTCTTTTTTACTCATGATCTTCAACAGAAAGGTGAAATAGATATTCAACAAGTTCATTCAAGTGATAATTTAGAAGACATGTTCACCAAGCATTGCCAACTTCAACCTTTGAGAAATTGAGATACAAGATTGGAATGCGTCATCTTCGAGATATTAGATAATGTTTTCATCAGGGAGAGTATAATACGCACTGCACTCTTTTTTTCTTTAGTCTAGATTTTGTACCACTGGGTTTTCCTAGCAAGGTTTTTAATGAGGCAGTACTCAAGGCGTATTATCAGATGTGTGTACTCTTTTTCCTTCATTAGGCTTTTTCCACTGGGTTTTTCCTAATAAGGTTTTAACGAGGCACAACATCTATGGGGGTTCAAAATAACTACTATGTATATTGTTTCTTGTAAAGTTTTTAATGAGTCACATTACACGTGGACATCCAAGGGGGAGTGTTAGAAAATAGCAAGTGGATGTTCCACTTTATAAAGTGGAATCCACAAATACAAATTGAATTTGACTTTTCTTCCCACTTTTCTTTCCACTTCCCTTTGTCCCCCATACGTTGTCCTTTTACTCTGGCTATAAATTGCCAGTTTCTGGCAATGAAAAATATATACAGATAAACAAATACGTTTCATCTTCTGCTCCTCTTTCTTTCTCTTATTCTCTTTTCTTTAATTTGTTAAGTTAGTTTATTTTATAACATTGAATTTTTAGACTAATACACTTGCACTAAAAAAAAAGTTTAAATGTTCATCTTATACAAAACTTTCATAATTTATGAACTGCAACAAAATTATTTACGTATACTTAACTACTAAAATTATGAATTATAACATGATCTTTTCAAGAAGATTTTGGCAAAAAATTTGTACAAAATATTTAACCTTTTCCTTAAATTTCTAAAAATGCTACTAACATTTTGTGCAAGAAACTCTTGTAAGTTCAAGTACTCTTTGAAACAGTACTATAAAATAAGGATTTCAGGACAAAATTTGTTTCAAGAACTTGAAGAACATTTTAAAAAAATAAATTCTATACAGTTTCTTTAGTGAAATTTTGTTGGAGCACAATTTTTGCAAACAAATTTTCAAACACAATCTTTATAAATAAATAAATAAAAAAACTATTTACCAAATTTCTCTTGCAAATGGCTCCATTGGGGGTAACATCTCTGTTTGAGGGCATTCTGGTAAAATAACGCTCCCCGCGCACGTCCCCCGGGGTTCGAATAACTATTTTGGCTCTAAGAAAAAAATAAAATAAAATCAAACGGTAGTTTCCACTTTTCAGCACCATCCCTTTCTCGTTTCCAATTGCTTTAGCGATTCTTTTTGCCGATGAATTACGAGAAGAGATTAATCTCCGCGGCGAAGTTTGTGTACGCCGGCGATTCAGCTGCCGATGATTCGCCGGTCAACTCCGTTGACTTAGGAGTCAAAGCGACTCTTAAACCTCACCAAGTTGAAGGAGTCTCATGGCTCGTCGGGAGATACCTTCTCGGCGTCAACGTCATTCTCGGTACTATCTCGTTCCAGAAACTTATTTTTACAAATAAAGCGAATGGAATTGTGTTAATTTCTTGATGTTCCTTCAGCAAGGAAACCGTAATTTAATTTTAACCGAATGTGATGTCTACAACTACGAAGAAAATGAACGAAATTGTAAGTTACAAAAAAATTAAGTGGATGAAATTGTATTAATTTTTTGTTTTGCGTTTATTTCGCAATAGGAGGCCATAATTTAACTGGAAGATGATGTTTATTACTTCTTTCAAGTCTCAATTTGGATTGCTCTGTTTATATAATGCTACTCTTTTGAATAAACTTTATAGATTATTGCCATTATTTCATTAAAAAAATAATGAAAATGTCTTGAGATACACTGGAGAACAAATGAGTCGAATTTGCCGTGTTTTTGTGACACCGGGAATATTTATCTCTATGATTGATTATCCTAATCTCTCATAAATAATGATGATGTCATTTTATTTTTCTTACAGGGGATGAGGTATCACTGCCAACATTGGCCAGCATTTAATTGTTTTTTTTAAAATTTATTTATCTTCTTATGATGAGGATTCAAAACTCAAAGACACTATTGAGGTGTGAACATGTGCAAACTTTTCATGTTAGATGCTTGAATTTTTTGTTATGTTTCTCTTTGATGTGAATGTAGCTACAGTGGAATAGTTTGTTGTTTTTGTGAGATATGGCTGTTGAAATATCGAAGCAGTGATAGGCAGACTTGAAAAGAAATTTATAGGGACTTCAATTTTGAACTTCTGCAGTTGAAACCTGAAATTATCTGAAAGCGCTTAGTAGTAACAATGGATTAAAGGCAAAGAGAAAAAAAAAGTTGTCGGAATAATTTTAATATTCTTCAGCCTTTCTTCTCAATATTATGCTTCACAAAAATATTTACGTGAAAGCGTAATGTTGGGTGGAACTATGTTATTTCCCCTGTGAAATAGAGACCTTATCTGGTATTTTTGTTCCCCAATATTTTTTCCTTTTCCTTAATCATTAAAATTGCCTGTGGGGATATGTCAGTGTGCTAGTTTTACGGTTTAGCTAGGATAAGACTTGCAATGTAATTTTGTTATTTCTTGAAAATTAATATTCTAGAACATATCTAGATAGAAAAAATCCAAAGCTGATTGTTTCTGCAAGGCATTTAACACCTATTTTATACAGGCTCCACATGAATTATCCACTCTGCTTAGCAATCATTCCATGTGGGGCTGTCTAGGCAAATGAAGGATCCATGAGCAGCTTGACAGACTTGACCAAAGATCATGTGAAAATCTAGAAAACCTGGATGAAAAAACATTATGAAAAAGTCTAAAAATATACACAATTGCGCACAACATTTAACAAGTTCCTTTTTAGAACTTGCTATAAGTTTTCTATTTCTTGTACTTTTATGTATCAGATCAGAATTTCTTCATCAAGTGATTAAATATGTTTTAGTAAATTAAACTGGATTGCAATTTATGCCTTGATCTATCACCAAATAAGTTTTCCTTTATTTTTGACAAGGATTTTTTTTTTGACAAGGAGTTTTCCTATATTTTCTCTTGGTACCATCTTCCTTTTGGATACTTTGAATTCTGTTCTCTTGGTACAATCTTCCTTTTGGATACTTTTAATTCTGGCTGTGTCCATGGGTGCTTGTTAGGCAAAGATTTAAATCTGTAAGAGAACTTCTTGTTGATTGGAAGATTTGGAGCCTGGACTTAATGAAACATAGGTGAAAACCAAGTGGTCTTTGCTAGGCAGAAATGTTTTGCTTACTTGATTCTCCTTCCTCAAGCTTATCTATGTTAAGAGAACTTCGTGTTGATTGGAAGTTTTGGAGCCTTGACTAAATGAAACATAGGTGAAAACTAAGTGTAAGTGGTCTTTGCTAGACAGAAATGTTTTATTTACTTGACTCTCCTTCCTCAAGCTTATCTAGGTTGGGCAATGCAGTATCTCTAACTGGTAATACAAGAAACAATGATTTTTAAGTACCGAATTTGTAGTCAATGCATAGTGTCTTGATTTTCTCTTTGGTATTAATGGTTTATTGGCAGATGGGATTGGGGAAGACTTTGCAAGCTATATCATTGCTGAGCTATCTGAAAGTCTATCTAAAGACTCCTGGACTATTCTGTGAGTGGGAAGAACTGTAATTTTGATCTAATAAGAAATAGTAGCCGAAATACGCCAAAATACATCTTAGGTTAACAATATATGCTTAGCTCTTGCAAAATGTTGCAGTGGTACTCTGTCCTCTTAGCGTGACAGATGGTTGGATGTCTGAAATGGCCAAATTTTCCCCAAAATTGAGAGTACTATCCTATACTGGAGAAAAGGAGCATCGGCACAACTTACGTAGGAAGATATATGAGCATATGAACAGGGAGGCGTCTGATGTAAGTATTGGGTTGTATACACACTTTAAGTTGTTAAAGTGTGTCTCTACAGACAATCAAATTTAATTTTAAGTAGGTTCTTTGTATACATTTATATAAGCTCTATTTGGACATCTAAAGGCATCACTGGGCTTTACACATTATTTTCTCTTCAAGAACTGTCAATGTTTTTGTTATTTATCTTACCTTGAATTTCCTCATTTCTTACAGGCGAAATCACTTCCTTTTGATGTGCTTTTGACTACTTACGACATAGTATTACTTGATGAAGATTTTCTATCCCAAGTTCCATGGCATTATGCAATAATTGACGAAGCACAAAGGCTCAAGAATCCTTCTAGTGTATGGCTGAAATTCTTCTGTATTTAGTTTCACAAAACTTGAGATATCACAACTGATCTTGGGGTTTAATGTATGATTCATATATTTAAAGATCTTTCTAGTTCTTGAACTAGCCTTCCCCAGCTTGAAGTCAAGTGAGGAACTCTTCTCTTATATAGGCTATTTTACCTTGAAATCCCATTCTATTCACCTAATTCATGAATCTCCTGTAACCATATATGATATGTTCCCATTCCTGATGATGAAATGAATCTTGGGCCTTAATTCAACCCCAAAAGCTAGTGCAAGCAGTGAGGATTGCCCAAGATCATATAAGAAGATAACAACTCATTTCCTCACCAATGTGTGATACTTAACAAGCTTCATCCTTCACCAAGCCCAGAAATAGAGAGCAAGTTCCTTTATGTCTGTACTCATTAGTAGCCAAAAGACCTGCACCTCAAAAAACAACAACAATAAGAACAGGTGTCTGTGCTTTTTCTGACTATTGGCATAAACATGTTCTAACCGAGCTGAATGGTTATTGAAGATTCATATCGCTAACCCCAACCAGTATGGCATTGATGCGTATCTGCTGTTGTATGTACAATGTTCGAAAGTGGTATAAGCTACAATATTGACAACTTATGCAGAAGTTAATCCCGCAGATTACCTTTAAATTTGCGTTAATTAAGTGCGTAATAGAACATGGGTTTACCTATCATTCTAATATCTGTGTGATAAGTGTCCTGCAACCTTACTGCATGTCTGGATAAGTATGATTATTATAACAGAAAATGTATGGGTAGGGATTATCTGTTTTAGGGGTGAATCATTATACCGGATTTGGCTTACATATTATATTCTACCCCTTTACGAGACAAAAATATTATCAGTCTTTTTCTGAACTTCTAAGTTCTTGACTGGAGTTGTTTTCCTCTTGAGAGGTAATCTGATGATATGTCTTCAATATCATCACTACTTTTGCTAAATAAAGTTATTCCTCCAGCTTTCATTGAAATTGCATGGGCATTTCTATATTTTTGTTTTGATTATCTATTTCCTTTTGTAGATTTGAATATCATGTGAAAATGCAATCTTGATCGGTAGTTGTATGTATGTATGTATGATTTTGTCATTAATGAAGATATACTGAAAGGGTAAGTCTGAGAATTTCCGAAGTTTTTATGGAGGAGCGGGGACTTTAAATATTTTGGTGAAAGTTTGAGTGGCAATTCATTTTTCATATTAAAAAAAAAAAGAAAAAGCTATACAATTGCCCTCAAGTGCCCTTCACGCTCCAACTGCTCAACAGACACAAAAAGGTTGAAAAATGGGACAATGTCTTTCTTATAGTTCTGGAGCTATTTTTACATTTCAATGAACTTTTGTTTAGGGGGTGGGGAGTGGGCCGTTGACTTTCAAAGATTACTGGAAATTCTTCTTGGGATCATATAATGCAAAAATCTTTGTTTTAATGAGTGTTTGAAATCTCTACAGGTCCTGTATAATGTGCTCAAAGAGCGTTTTCTTATGCCAAGGAAGTTGTTGATGACTGGCACACCCATACAAAACAACCTTTCTGAGCTTTGGGCTCTTTTGCACTTCTGTATGCCTTCAGTTTTTGGAACACTGGAGCAGTTCCTCTCTGCATTCAAGGAAGCTGGAGATCCATCATGTAATACTTACACCTGCCATGAGTCATTAGCTAGCCAGTTTTCTTTAAAGATAACCACAGAATTTTGGACAGTGTTTTATTTGTGAAGTTCTTAGGCAACTTGATGATTTTCTAGCCTAGTTTGGACAACTTTGCTATGGCTTGTCTTCTTTTCATATGCATTTTGAGAATTTTAGTGGTTTTTGTAGTCTTGTTATGTCATGATATTTTATAGATTTGGAGAACAATCTACAACCAATTTTCTTTGGTCTGTCAATGATCTCTGATCTTTGTTCTGATATATGTTGCGCTCTAGTGACTGAATTTACTTGCTGATAGTGACCATGATTTTAGCAGCCTACCTGTACTACTCTATGTTAGAGTGAGTTGGAATTCCACATTGGTTGTGGAATGGACGGATGGTTTGCTTATATGGACTTGACACCCCCCTCTCATGAGTTAGGGTTTGGGGTTGAATTAAGCCCAAGTTATCTTACTTGGTATCAAAGTCAGGTCCTTCCCCGTTTGGGCTCTGTGTTATATTGTTCACACCTAATTGACGTGAAATGGGTGTTGGAGTGGGTTAGAGTCCCACAATAGTTGGGAATGAACTTATGGTCTATGTGAGAAATATAAGAGAAAAATATTATTGAATTGTGTATCTACATTATTACACAGAGACCCTATTTATAGACACTACAATACAATCCTTTATCAAGTAGGATACTATTTACTATTTCTATTCCTATTACTATTTTCTATTCCTATTTCTATTCTAAGTAGGATTGTGTATACCTATTCCTATTCTAACAATAAAAAAAACAAAATTGAAATTCGGAACTCAAGTGCAGATCAAACAAAACCATAGATAACTCAAACCACAAAATTGACAGTCAATCTCAATGTGCTCAGTCTTCTCATGAAATACTAAATTTAATGCATGATGCCAGTTAATCTCAATGTGCTTGGTCTTCGCATGAAATAATGGATTTGAGGCATAATGTCGATAAAACACAGAGTGATAAATTCCTGAATTATAGTGTTGAACTTCCCAAATCAAGCTTGAGAAGACTGTTTAAGACCATAGAGTGACTTACACAATCGACATACAAGGCTGCCAGACTCTCGTTGAGCGACAAAACTAGGTGGTTGCTCCATGTAGACTTCTTCACAATGCAACTGTCGCCAGAAAGTGCTCAAAGCTCAAAATCTCGTATAAAATATATGGATCATCTTGAAATCAATAAACGAGTCAACATTAAGCAAGAAAGTCACAGAAAAACTGGTAAGAACATACCCATGCGTCAGAGTATTAGATTTGATGATTGAAAGTGGTCACAATATGTGAAATAAAATTATATGGTTAGAGTCGGAATGATGGCATGACACTACTGAAAAATAAAAATATATGGGTAGGGTCGGATTGATGGAACGACCCTACTGGAAAAAAGAAATTATATGAGTATGGTCGGAATGATGACACGATCCTACACAAATAAAAAAATAGTCACTGTAAAGATGGAACGGTGCTACACAAATTGGATATGAAAAAGTAGTCACCGAAAAGATGGCACGGTGCTACACAAATCAGATATGACAAAGTAGTCATCGAAAAGATGGCACGGTGCTACACAAATTAAATGCGAAAAAGTAGTCACAGGAAAGATGGCACGGTGCTGCACAAACACTGACGGATATGTGATTGACACAAAACAGCCCCAGAAAGTCACTGGAAATTGACGCACAGTGACCTTTATGGCTGAGTTTTCTTCCCTCGAATATGAGATTCATACATATATCATTGACCCCACTTTTGTTAATATAACCATTGACTAGACGGGCGGCATATATGAGTAATAGCCGTCCGCCTGCAGCGGAAGCTCTTTGATTCTCTAACAAAATCGTAGAGGCTCTAATACCATGTGAGAAATATAGGAGAAAAATATTATTAAATTATGTATCTACATTATTACATAGAGACCCTATTTATAGACACTACAATAGAATCCTTTATCAAGTAGGATACTATTTACTATTTCTATTCCTATTACTATTCATATTTCTATTCATATTCTAAGTAGAATTGTATATATCTATTCCTATTCTAACACTCTGCTTATGTGGACTTGGGCAATCCTCCCCTCATGAGCTAGCTTTGGGGTTGAATTAGGTCCAAGTCTCCATATCTTACACTTCGCAAAATGGATGTGTGAAGGATATCAACCACTTTCTTGCTCAAAATAAATGTGGTTTAACTGTTGATTGAACATGGTGCATTCTGGAATTATCTGATTGAAAAATATGCAGACCCTTACAACATGCCAATGCCTCTTCTCTCTTTCTGTACATCTCTAACAATTTGTTATGCTTACTGGGAAAGAGGAGGCTATGAATTGGGTGGCAGTGGTTGGGAAGAATAGAAAAGTGCTAGTGGCAAGCAGCAGTCATTTCTATATTTCTGAGAAAAAGAGTTCTTTATTGTTCTTCTTCTTTCTCCACACCCATCGGAAAAAGCCCACTGCTCTTCTGGAATTTGTTTGTCCAGTTAAAAGGAGCATTGCTCCTGTAACTCTTTTGCAATTTACTTTAAGTTGGGTTATTGAGACAGCCATTGGTCCCTTCAATTTTTATAAATGGGATTTTTTCAACTGTGAATCAAGTCTAAAGGCTAGGAAAGATATTGTGAAAGTTCAGAGTAATTTTTCAATATGAAAATGCTACTGAATGTTTCCTTAGATCTGAAGTGTGACTTCAGGATTCACTTTACAAGATTGATTCCACTTCACAAGATTGCATCAAATTATGTAGGAGTATCTCTTTTATTCCTGGATTACATGGCCATATTTTACTTGTTTTTATAATATCACATTTACTAAACAACAATGGACTCTCACTCCTATGTTTACTCTAATATGGCTCCGCTGAGCAGGTCCTGAGGCAGACAAAGCTAAGGAACAATTCAAAATTTTGAAATATGTAATAGGGGCGTTTATGCTCCGACGAACTAAATCTCAGCTTATCAAGTTGGGGACTCTTGTGCTACCACCTCTTACTGAGATTACTGTGTAAGTTCATCTTTCTCATGGTCACTCATTTGGCAAATGAGATGTTATTGCAAAAGTTTCACTAGAGTTGGTAGAGGATATGTCATCTTTAGATAGCTGTCGATAGTGTGTCATGTGTTTTCCTTGGACTTGATTTTGTGTAGTGTTGCTAATGTGTTAGTAACTTTGGTTCTAGGATGGCACCATTCGTGTCCCTGCAAAAGAAGATATATATGTCAATATTAAGGAAGGAGCTAACTCAGCTGCTAGCACTTGCTTCTGGAGCACCCAATACTCGGTCATTGCAGAATATTGTATATACCTATTTTTTTGGTCAAGGAGTTTCTCATTTTGGGTTTGATGATATTAACTTGTTCTTGTTCTTCCATGTGGACCTGGTGTGGTGAATTTCGAATGAACTTTTTTGTATCAATATGGAAGTACAACTAAAGGTTTCTTATTATGCATTATGAGTGGCTATAGAGAGCTTCTGAAGGTTATGGATACTCTTTAATGAGCTATTGACATTTGACAGATAAACTTTTCATTGAAGTGGTGGTCTCTAGTTTACTACATCCTGAGTAGTTAGAGAAGCTATGGAGCTTCTTTTTTAGGTTGACTACACGCCAAATTCTGGCCAGGATTATTAGCAGGTGTGAAATAATTGAAGCTGAGTTGATTACTTGAGGTAAGAATTACGCTATGAATCTTGGTTCTGGCTAAGAGGATACCCGGTTAGTAAACCATAAGTAATACATATGGAACAGTTCCATGTGGCGATTTTTCATTTTAATAACTAGTCACACTTAAAGTTAATGACATTACTTGCAAATGAATTGGGTTATACTCGTGTAAATATTTAGTTTTTAGGAGTAGTTTTACATCCTCCTTTAGTTAAATGAATCTTAGTTGATACTATATCTGAAAGTGCAGAAACACCAGTCTGAAAAAGAAGTTAATAATTAGACTGAAAATTGTCATGTAATTATGAACTGACTACTAATATTTGTAATCCGATTGTAGGTTTCTGCTTCATGACGGCAGGACAAGTTACTATAAGGGTGTTTGGCTGAACTAATAAGCTGGACAAATTGACTTATAAACACATTTTAGCTTATTTATGCATTTGGTAAACATCTAAAGTGCTTATAAGTTAAATAATAAGTTGGTCAATCCTAACTTATTACTTTTTATCTTATAAACACTTTTTGTTTGACCAAGAATTTTACTATTATATCCTTAATATATCTTTTTATTCTCAAATTATCTTTCCCAAAACAAAACCCCTAACTTCATGTTCATTCTATATTTGTGGTTTTTCCCTTTCTTTTAAAAAAGACACTTTCAAATTTATAATATTTTGTATAAATTTTAAGGGTATTCTAGTCATTTATTTTAAAAAGAGTTTATTAACACCATTTTACCAATCACTTCAGCTACTTATTATTAGTTTCAGCACTTTTATTTAAACACGCAACTGCTTATTTTCTAACATCAGTTTCAACACTTAAAAACACTTTTCAGCTCTTAAAACTTATAAGATCAACTAGAGCAAACGGGCTCTATGACATATAGTGACTGATTATACCTTATAGTCAATGAGGTAACTTTCTTATTGGTATTTTAAAATACCCTTAGCACTAATTGTTTGTGCTTTTCAGTTAATTGCTAGGTTTGGCCAATCATTTAATTGAATGATTCAAGATTATGCGCTTCTTTTCAAATACTAATATTTTAAGTGTTTTCTTTTGGTTTCCCACCCGGTGTCCGGAGCCCCGACTAAATCCGGATCGCGCATTGCGGGGCCCATTCGGGGGTAACGCTCCCAACAAGATTTTTGCCATACCCAGGGCTCAAACCCGAGACCTCTGGTTAAGAGTTAGCATTCTTACGGTCCAATGTTTAAGAGTTAGCATTCTTATAGGATTTTTAGAGTTGGCATTCTTACAGTCTGATGTTTGGAGTTTTTGTTATCTGATGGAAGTAAGAGCAGAAGCTTGTTGGGAAATATTTTTGCATATTAAGATAGGTTTTATTGGCATTCTTGTACAATAAATATACTCACATCCTTTCTAAGTTGAATCTGCATTTAATGAGATTGCACCAAGTATCTTTCTGCGGTTCCGCATCTCCACTTTCATTTTGTCATAAATATCATGCTTAAGTAGCTATTTTAGTCTTAAAGGGTGAGAAAAATGCTTTGGACTTTAAGATCTATTTGTTGGAGTTCAGCTTGTGGCTTCCCTAAAACTAATCTGCAGACTCACTTCTAGGTAATTCAACTACGAAAAGCATGTAGTCATCCTTACCTTTTTGCTGGTATAGAACCGGAACCATATGAAGAGGGAGAACACCTTGTTCAGGTACTGTATCTGCTTTCTGCTGATTGCCATTGTTCTTAATTTTATGGCTGTAGATTTCACACTGGATATGCACCTTAAGTAATTGTGAGCTACCTGGCTGTTACTAAGTGAAAGAGTATGTAGCCGTTAGTTATTTTTAGCATTAAAAGATTATCCTGCACTCTTTTTGTATTTATATGTTGATGTCTCACCCCAAGGAAGTATGTTGTGTTCATGGCTAGGCTTTTCTAACCATTAAGTTCTGGTCAGGCTAGCGGCAAACTGCTAATACTGGATCATCTTCTTCAAAAACTTCATGCTTGTGGACATAGGGTTCTTCTTTTCGCTCAGATGACTCAAACACTTGATATACTGCAGGTAAGTGTTTGTAATCTGGTATGTTCTACAAAAACTTTATTAGAAATGTTTGAACAGTTCAACCTGCAGTTAATGGTTCTTCTGCTCTTGTGCAGGATTATCTGGAATTGAGAAAATATTCTTATGAGCGTCTTGATGGTTCAATTCGTGCGGAAGAGCGCTTTGCTGCAATCAGGAGCTTTAGTCACCAGTCAGTCAATAATAGATCAAAGGTTGAAGCTGAAACAAGTGCTGCATTTGTTTTCTTGATTTCAACAAGAGCTGGTGGAGTTGGATTGAATCTTGTGGCTGCTGATACAGTGAGTGACAATTACTAGCCCAACTTTTATTGTTGAATTGGTTTAAGATTATATACTTGGGTTAATCCTTATATTGTACAAGTATTTTTTCCGATATATATTGTACAAGGAGTGCTCATTCATCAACTTTTTCTCATCTTGATATATGGAAAAAGGTGATACGGACACTTGGGTCATACGCGAAAATTGTAATGCACAGGTAGAACACCTGACAGTTCAAGTTCAACTTAAACTGGTTCAATGCTTGATCTCAAATTTGTTGAAGAATATTATTTTCATTCATGGATATTGATGCGCTTCTCTTTTCCTAATCATTATCATCAAGTCGTTTAGATCATGAGTTATAATCAAGGAAATAATGCTGATAGCTCATATTTGTTGACAACATGCATCACAGTGATGCCAGTTGACACCTACTGGGTGATAGGTGGAGCATGTGTTAGGAAGTCATAATTTTTCTGGACCTGGCAATGCTTAATGGTGCAGTTCTTGAAAGTGAATTGAATAATATACTTTAGTTCTTGTCTTTATTTCAATTTCAAGGGCACAAAATAACCATTCCTGTTTCTTTTGCACACCGCATAGTGGTGTTAATCTGGACCTGTCTTATTTTGATTGGACATCAATTTCTTTCATCTCCTTACAAGTTGTGATGGTGTAGGTCATATTTTATGAGCAAGATTGGAATCCCCAGGTAGACAAGCAGGCCTTGCAGCGTGCTCACCGAATTGGTCAAACAAACCACGTGTTATCTATAAATTTAGTCACAGAGCAATCAGTGGAGGAGGTGAGAAGAAGTTTGAGAGCTACTTTAAAGTTATATTTAGTTCCTCTAAAGCAAGGTTCTGAATGTTCAGGTCATCATGCGTAGAGCTCAACGAAAGTTACAGCTTAGCCACAACATTGTAGGAGATGATGTCTTGGATCAGGAAGGGAAAGAGATGGCAGGAGATGAAGCTGGTGACTTGCGATCTATTATGCTTGGCTTGCATATGCTAGATCCTGAAGAGGTAACCAATGAAGAATCTGATAAATTTGATAGGAATGAATTGACTGCAATGGCAGAAACAATTATTGCGTTTCGCAATGAAGAACGTTTGGCTAGAGATGACAAGTTTGAGGTTAAGCCAGTTAACTTCTTAAGTGAGTTTAATGTGGTTACGAAAAGGGGTCCAGAGTCTATTAATCTTGATCACATTCTTGATGAAACTTCATATCTCAAGTGGGTTGAGAAATTCAAGGAAGCATCACAGACCAATCATAATCCAATTTTCGAGCTGGGAAATAGGCGAGGCTTGCCTGAAGAAAAACATTTAAAAGCTGAAGCTACAAAGAAAAAGGCAGAGGAGGAGAAATTGTCAAAATGGGAGACTCTGGGATATCACTCATTATCGGTCAAAGATCCTGTATCAGCTCCCGATACTGATATCTCCTCTGATTCTGGGGCTATTCACTTTGTTTACGGGGACTGCACCCGTCCTTCTAAAGTGTCTCCATCAGAGCCGACCATCATATTCAGGTGTATATGAAACACTTGTCTTTTTTGGGTCAAGCTTGTGATGCTTATCACAGTTTCTATAGAAAGTATTTTTACTACTGTTTTAATTGCACACGTGTTTTAAGCTTTCCATTAATGGGTTGGATATGTTTGTGAGTACTAAAATTATTAATTTGGAGATAAACAGAGGATACTTGCATTTGATAATTTCTTAAAACCACTCAAGCTTGGCAAAGTTTCATGTGTACTGCATGTTCTGACTACTTATTAATTTTGGCAGCTGTGTTGATACATCAGGAAGCTGGGGTCATGGGGGTATGTTTGATGCATTGGCAAGACTGTCAACTAGTGTACCCACAGCATATGAGCGAGCTTCTGAATTTGGTGATCTTCATCTAGGCGATCTTCATCTTATAGAGATCACAGGTAAATTTGGTGCTTTAACTAGTCAAGGTCATCTGTTTGTTTTCTGTGACATCACTAGCACTGTTATTCAGGGTTTTAAATAGCCCTATGCTTGTATCCTCAAAAAATAAAAAATAAAAAGTAAATAGCCCTATGCTTGTTAATTTACTATGCTAATTAAGGAACTCAGTGAATTGTGCTATTCAGGTATACTTGATACTTATGAGAGAAGAGGTGCATGTGCACATGCATATCTTCCACTTTAGTTGCCTCTAGATTAGTTCTCTTTAGAAAAATGCTTCCTTTCTGTGGTGGAGTTTAGTATTATTTTGCACACATAGTTTGCAGCTCAGCTAGTTAATACCTCCTGCTGCATATGTAGATGAGTCAGTCATGCTAATCAATTTGAAATCATGGAATGTTTGTTTATCTCGACTTGTCAATTAGGAGCCTCTGAAAGAATATAAAATGTTATGGTAGTAGATATGACTACATTGATAGAAAAGCTTGGAGGGTTCACACCAGTTTAATTGGAAGTTTTTGGTAAAGATACTTCTCACAGAAGAACTCGTCTTTACTAGGGAAAAAATAGATATCCTTATTGGCAGAGAACGAAAAGAAATGATAGGGGTTCCACATGGGCTGCCAGATTGGTGGCTTCCATGACATGCACTACACCTAATATGAGTTACTACCAAATTTTTAAAATGAGAAAAAAATATTGCTTAACATATACTCGTTCTGTATATTCCTCCTTTTTTTCTGTACTCTCCTCTCCCCGCTCCACTTAATCCTGACAAATTTCTTTTATTGGTCTTATGCTTTACCTTTAATTAATTCTCTTGCTATATCTCCATGCTGTCATTGTGATGTAGAGGATCTAGCTAAGGGAAGTGATTCATCTCATGCTCCTCAATGGGTAGCTTTGGCTGTTGTGCAGTCATACAACCCTAGGCGCAAAGTCCCACGCGGCAATATATCTATCCCCGACTTGGAGAGATGTCTGTCAAAGGCATCGTATTCAGCTGCTCAGAACTCTGGTATTTCCAATTTCCATGCTTCTAGAAACGTTTCTTCTGTTTTCTTTGTGGTTTTGAGTTATCTATGGTTTTGTTTGATCTGCATTTGAGTTCCGAATTTCAATTCATGTTTTTTTTATTGTTAGAATAGAAGTAGGTATACACAATCCTACTTAGAGTAGGAACAGAAATATGAATATTAATAGGAATAGAAATAGTAGATAGTATCCTACTTGATAAAGGATTGTATTGTATTGTCTATAAATAGGGTCTCTGTATAATAACGTAGATACACAATTCAATAATATTTTCCCCCTATATTTCTCACATGGTATCAGAGCCTCTACGATCTTGGTAGAGAATCAAAGAGCTTCTGCTGCTGGCAGACGACTATTACCCATATATGCCGCCCGTCTAGCCAATGATTATGTTAGCAAAAGTCGGGGTCACCGTATATCGTTCTGGTGACTATTTTCCCATATCTAGTTTGCGTAGTACCGTGCATCTTTCCGGTGACTACTTTTTCATATTTAATTTGCGTAGTATTGTGCATTTTTTCGAACTACTTTCTCATATTTGATTTGTGTAGCATTGTGCATCATCCGGTGACGACTTTTTCATATCATATTTATGTAGCACCATGAGATCTTTCTGGTGACTACTTTCTCATATCTAAGTGTACCACCGTGCCATCTTTCCGGTGACTACTTTTTCATATCCGATTTGCGTAGTATCGTGCCATCTTTCTGGTGACTACTTTCTTGTTTGTGTAGGGTTGTGCTATCATTCCGGTCTTACCCATATAGTTTTATTTCTCAGATTGTGACCACTTTCAACCATCAAATCTAATAATCCAGCGCATGAGCATGTTCCGGCCAATTTTTTACGATGACTTTTTTGTTTAAGATCTATTCATTTCATGATTTTGAGACGTTTCATATATTTTATACCAGATTTTGAGCACTTTCCAGCGACCATTGCATTGTTTCTGAGAGGTCTGAGTTTTCCTGTAGTGTTTTCTTTCTGTTTCAGATTTGCTTTTGCCAAAAAATAGAAGAAGAAGAAGGTATACTCAGATATTTGGGTTGGATTACAATGATATTTTCTCACCCATGGCTAAAATAACATTTGTCCACCTTTTTCTATCTATAATTGTCGTTCTTCAATGACCTTTTAATCCGTTGGACATTAAAATTGTTTTTCTCTACGGTGATCTCTAGGAAGAAGTCTATATGGAGCAACCACTTGATTTTGTTGCTCAGGGGGGAGTCTGGTAGCCTTGTATGTCGATTGTGTAAGTCACTGTATGATCTAAAACAGTTTTCTCAAACTTGGTTTGGAAAGTTCAACACTGCAATTCAAGAATTTATCACTTAGTGTTTTATCGATATTATGCTCCAAATTCAGTATTTCATGAGAAAACCAAGCACATTGAGACTAACTGACATTATGCATCAAATACAATATTTCATGAGAAGACTAAGCAAATTGAGATTGATTGTCAATTTTGTGAAGTCGAGTAATCAACTTGTAGATATCTCACCAAGCCCCTTATCGGTCTCGTATTAATTACATTTGTAACAAGCTAGGGACATATGACTTGTATGCACTAGCTTGAGGGAGAGTGTTAGAATAGGAATAGGTATACACAATCCTACTTAGAGTAGGAACAAAAATAGAAATAAAAATAGTAAATAGTATCCTACTTGGTAAAGGATTGTATTGTAGTGTCTATAAATAGGGTCTCTGTGTAATAGTGTAGATACACAATTCAATAATTCCCCCCCTATATTTCTCACATTGATAATGAAGAAATATTTGAGAGCCAGTTGGTGCACGGTTCAAAACTTATTGGAGAATAGACCCGTCCCTCTACTCTTCTCCACTTAAATACCTTACTTTTGTCTACGACATGGTTTAAACTCATGATGTGCGCTTAGCCCAAACATCACGCGCTGCGCTCTTATTGCTAGACTAAAGCCTTGAGGGGCCCTATTTTTCAATTTTTACATGGAAGTTTGAGCTATTTAGGGCTTTAGGAGTAAAATATAACATGTTGAATGGGGGGGGGGGGGACTATGGGATCGGTGCCTCAAAAATAAATAAAAATAAAAGTATTTCTTTTTTCCTCTTGAATTTGGTGGTTCACATTGCTTCTCCACCCTCCCCATGCGTTGATCTCGGGATACGTTACCCCTAATTCCATAAGGTTGCGACATAGTTTAACCCGAGTCTCGACTTAGAGCAACAATGATATCCGTTTCACGTGGTGCATGATTCCATTAAGTTTACTCAAGATCATGGTGGAGGACGTAACTTGAGCCCAACAAGTGGTGTCAGAGCATGACCAATCTCACCCAATGTATGCCCCCAAAATGGTCTAGCCCTGGTTGTGAGGTGGGGTGTTGAAGAATGAAAAGTCCCACATTAGTGGTCAATGAGATGGGTGGTCTCCTTATAAGGCTTGGGCAATCTTCCTTTCTTTGAGTTAGCTTTTGGCGTGTGAGTTATGCTCAAGACCTGATTTTACGGAACAAATGAAACATGTGTTCATAAAAGAGAACAAATGAAAATTAAGAACCCAACAAAGGTAATTTCATTCCCTTCTCATTGGAACCGTTTAACAAGGAATATGTATGTAATGATGCTAAAAGTTAATACTCTCAGAATTATCAGGAAATTTTCTAGTAAGTATACGTTTCAAGCATACTAGTAAAAATTGAGTAATGATTAGTGGCACTATTCGGCTACTAACTTGTATTGTACATATATGTAGAAAGAGTATATTTTGATAATGGCTGTACCGAAAACCTCCACCGAAGTAATATTTACAGTTCGTTGCAAAATTACTTTAGTTATAGTAAATTATAGCAATATTACACATTTGTAAGAATTTTAACTGAAATACAAAATTTCATGCAATTTTCACTCTTATAGTTGATGATTCAGGCGATCTTTTCTAAAATATTATTGGTAAAGACCAATTCCTTTCAATTTGTTTGGTCAATTTTCAAATTTTCTGAGTTGTTTGATTCAATTCGGATGGGTTCCTCTTAAGAGACTTTTTGTCATTCATTTTGACGAAGAAATAGATTTCTATATTCAGAATAACTGTTAGTGGTTGTTCATGTCCAACTCCGCTGTGGGAAATTGACCTAGATGACTCTAGAAAAGCTAAACATCACTAGCATTTTAAGTGTGGGTGGGTAGGGGTGGCAATGGGGTGGTGCGGGTGTGGGGTGGGGGTGGGTTTTGGCATGTGTGGGGCAGGGTGGGTTGGGATGCATGCAGTTGCGGGGTGGATCAAAATTGAAAAATACAAATTTTGTGTGGGTCGAGTGTGGGTGCTGTTTAGGGCAAATTTTGAGGTTGTGTAATTTGAGTTCAGTGGTAGATTTTGCACTTTTGCTGAGTATAAACCATCTGTTAGTGGCTGGGGGGGGGGGGAGGGAGGATTGATTGATAATTAGATTGGTTGACTTATTAGCGACAGGTTCATGTCCAATATTTTTGCTGTGATTTTTTTTTTTTGACAAATTGCGATGAACTTTAAGTAAACACTACAAAACATAATTAAGAATCTTGCAAGGGTAATATAGAAAAATTAATTTTTGAAATAATTTTGAGATTTTTCATTATTTGTATTTTGCTTGCTTAACAAAAACGAAGGGGAGCCTTGGAGTAACTGGTAAAGTTGCTGCCATGTGACCAGGAGGTCACGGGTTCAAGCCTTGGAAACAGCCTCTGGCAGAAATGCAAGGTAAGGCTGCGTACAACAGACCCTTGTGGTCGGGCCCTTCCCCGGACCCTGCGCATAGCGGGAGCTTAAGTGCACCGGGCTGCCCTTTTTTTTTTGCTTAACAAAAATAGTATCACAAATATAAAGAACAACACCATGTAATGAAGAAAAAAAATTATTTCCTCATATCTCATAAGACCTTGGCAAAATCGATTCTCTCTTTTTAACAGAAAAAAGCCCTTTTAATCAGTTCACAGAAAATGATTGAAAAAAACAAGTGCATTTAGCCAACAGTACCATTGAATGGTTTTAAAATTATTTTTTTAAAAAGAGCGAGGCGGGGCGGGGGTGTATGCAGGTGTGGGGCGGGTTTACGTGGGTTAAAAAGTTATGCGGGGCAGGGCAGGGCAGGGCAGAGCGTATTTTAATTTTGCGGGTTAAGACAAAACCCGCCCCGCCCTGTACCGCCCCATTCCCATCCCTATGGATGGGGAGTAAGTGTTAGAATAACAAGAGACCAATATGCGTTTGGACAATATTTTAGTTGAAGTAGAAAGAAGAGTATTTTAGATTGAAGCTGGAAGAATATATGTGGAAGTTGAAGTTGTTTGGACATGAACTTTACTTGGCAAAAGTTGTTTGCGGATGTTGGAACTTTGTGACTGGAATTTGAAGAATTTCTTTTGAAATACACCTTAGGGATTCAATCTTTAAGTTGAAGTTCATATAATATTTCACTTTAAATCGAAACCTTGTTCAACATCTCAAGCAACTTGCATATCTAGCTTCTCTTATAAACCTGTAAAGTAAAAACAAGTACTTTTTGTTTAGATAGAAGGGAGTAGAGCACTGTTATTAGAGCATCAATGGTTATTCTCGGACAACACTCATGAGCTTATTGTAGTAATGCTTATATAGTTTGAAAAAGCTGATCTGATCTGTTCATCCAGACATGATGAGCTATGTTATTCCTAGTCCGGAATTTCTGGTGATGTGGGGGGCGCATGTGCTGATGTGGCAGGTAGGTCTGAACCTGTACCAGCTATTAGTTAGTAAAAATAAATACAAGAAATTTCTGTAATTGTTTGGTATTACCAGTTTATTGTGCTGCTAAAAGCATCTGTTCAAAAGTTTCCCTGGCTATAACACGGTGCATGCCCAGCTATTATCATGTTTACATGTGGAGGCATTGCTCAAATATTCTCATTGATGGTGACTTTATTTTTTTCTGCCACTGCAATGTCCTAATCCCATTTATTTTATGCTTTTTGGTATTTCAAGCATCAATCCACATGCCAAGAATTGGTTATCAGGATGGTTCTGACAGGTCAGAATGGTATACAATTGAACGTCTGCTGCGGAAGTACGCTGCTCTACATGGCATAAATATTTTTGTGTAAGTTCCTTTGTTGTGTGTGCCGCAAATCTAATACTGTTTGTATGTGTGCATGCATGCTTCACAAAAGTTGGTTTGTGGTAGTAGATTTTGTACTATTGATACTTCTGAATGTTTGTCTTTAGCATGCCCATAATAGGGCTTTGTAGTTTGCCTCTTCTCTGAAGGGGAAAGAGCAAACAAAATCCTCTTTCTGAGTTGGCTCTAGTGTGAATTATTAACGTAACTCTTAACCAAGAACAAAATTCATCGTCAGATTCCATAAGCATAATTCATCATATTTCATGTGTGCAGGTATTATTTCCGACGGGCATCTCAGAGCTAAGAGATGGACAACATCAGGGAACAGTTCTGTTAGTGCAGATTGACCTCATGCAGCATGGAGTTGACCTTTGATCAAGATGTGAAGTAAGCAATGACAATTTGGTGTAGAAACCTCCTTATACAAGCTAATCAATGGTTTGGTATTTAGAAGAAGTTTGTAAAACTCAGCCGTACTAGGTTACCTTGTCAATATTTGTAACTTATCTATTAACTATGCTAAATTAATTTGGTTTGGTGCAAAACACCTGGTGTGAATTACTATTTTCTTCTCCTTTGTCACCTGCCAGGGACCGAGTTATGAGATCTAGAGAACATTTAGTTTTAATCTTTAGGGAACTAGTTACTTCAAAAAGATTTAAATGCTTAGTGGTTTGAACTTTGAATGAATTAAGTCGAGAAGTTGACCGGATGGATTCATATATAATTGAAGTCCCACACACTTGTTACATAGTTCGTCTTTTGAGTATTTCCTTATTAATTCTATTTCCAGACTATGAAAACTTCGTTATAAAAACATGAAATTGAAGCTATCTATCCAGCATTAATGCCACAGTAAGCTTTAGCAGTGCTGTGAGACATGGAGTTAGCACCAGAGAGGTAGTACCAAGCTAATCCAAAATTATCAAAAGGCTTGTATTGTAAAGGATGTGTTTCATCCACCAATTCCTCAGGTATTTCTGTTATTCCTTTGTTGAATGTGAATAACGCCAATGTATACCTTTGCTTATCCTCTTTCAACAACACTTGGTGCCTTGCTGCATATATTCTTCCATTGCTCCATGCCTACTTCCCAAATCAAAATTAAACAAACATACAAGAACACTTGAGTTATTTGGTCCATGTCGGAAAATAATAGCTAGGAACTCGATGAAATAATTAAGATTGATGATTAAACGAATAAAATAACCACCTCACCTCATAAGCATCACCAGCCATGAAGACGAAGGCAGAGGGAGGGATATGGACATCAATCCACTCCCCACTTTTGGTTTCAACTTGCAAAGCATTTATCTGATTCTGAAAGAGAAGTGTGGAGAAACTTTTATCTGTGTGTTCATTGCAACCGACATTGTCAATACCGTCCTCCGCCCCTGGCGGTGGCGCTGTGTATTTAATAGGGCGGAGGAGGTATGTAGTGGCTGCTACATGAGATTCATAGTGCCTTTCTGCTACTCCGTAGCTTTCAAAGACCATTTTATCCACCAACTGTTCTACTTCTGCTGCTACCTTGACGTACGATGTCACTGTTTCACTAATAACGCAACAACCAAACAAAAAAATACGGTAAGAGTTGGGGGTAGTTTTTGTTTTATTTTTTATTTTTTGCAGGACCTATATATTTTGAAGGTTATTAAAATACTTTATAAATACTGTTTCAGTATCAAACTAGCTCGGATTGGCTATATGAGTCATTTTACTTTAGTTGACCCTTAATCTTCTTACTCTCTTGCGCATATAAGTTACTATGGGTTCTAGAAACTAAGTGATTTGCAAGTGTCTAACAAATACATGACCAAATATGCTAGCATCATGATATTTATCTGTATTCGTTGTTTGCACTAAATTAAACAATTAAATCTTATTAGCAATATCGCTTAATCCTGATTAAGGAATATATATATATATATATATATATGGCGTGTAAAGAAAATATCATGTATTCATTGGCTCGAGGTAAATAATAAGGTGTGTTTGGTATGAACAGAAATGTTTCGTATAAAAACTGTTTTCTTAAAAGATAAGCAGTGGTCTTTTTTTTTTCCTGGTGTTTGATGAATCCAAACAAGATTTGACTATGCTAAGTATGAAATATTGATCTCTTTGTTTAAGCTAGTTCAGACATTATTTTTCTCCCGAAGACTTTCTGGATGTTAGTAGATGGAATTGTCTATATATCTCAAAAAAATGTACGGCTTGATCTTATTCATATTTTTCTATACATCGAAAAACTACTTTTGTTTTTTCTTGATAAATTTGGTGTCAGGTCAATACTATGCCGAATAAAATAAGAAGGAACTCACTGAAATTTGTGGTTGCCTTGTGGCCACATGAGTGTAGTGAAGCTTTGTAGTTCTTCAACATGATTTGGATGTGCGATCCCAAAACTTTCATGAAGAGGAGCTTGCTCCCTTTGACCAACCCATTGATAGAAATAAAAGTCAGAAGTGTTATTTTTCTTTGTTTCAATGGGGAGATCAAATAACTCTTCCATTACATCAAATATTTCCTTCGAAATCCTATTATTATCGTCATAGAGTGCTATAAAATAACCATGTTGTTCAAGTGCATGCCGAACGTCATTGCACATTGGTACCCAAGAATTTGAGTACTTCTGTAATTTGGTGAGATCAATAATGGGAAATGTGGAATGAGGCATAATGTGTTCTTGGTTTATATTTACTTTGCCTGAAAAGTGCTACTTTAGAAGCTTAGAAGCTCAATGTTTCTTACAAGTATGTGTGGAGTAATGCATGTCACTCTTTCAAGTTATGTAGAAGCTTCATTGATTTGTTATTTATTTATTTATTTATTTATTTGGGGTTGGGGGTGGGGGGAGTTTATATATATTTATTATAAATGTCATAATATTTGTTTCACTAATTAAGTTTGTCCGTAAAAATTCCTAGTTGAGTGTTTTAATTGATACAAAAGCCTAAGTTGAGTGATTTTTGATAGACAAAGTTCAATGACTTTGCTAGATAAATTTTCAAAAAGTCTCATTTTATGTAACCCCCCCCCCCCTCCTCTAATTTTGACGTTGCTAATTATTTAATAATTCTCTTTTATTTTTTACCTTATCTTTTTTTTAAAGTAAAAATTCTATTCAGTATCTTAGTAAAACTTTATAATATTGTAAATTATTCTTAGATTTTTAATGTGTGATATTGTGTGACGACGGAAAAGAATATAATATATCTAAATATTATTTCATCAAAACAAAATAGTGCAATATATAATATGATACATAATTAAACTCGGTGTAACAAACATCCAAACAAGCTGTTGAATTTTGACAATAAGCAAGTATTTCCACAAAAGTTTGTGTACGCATGCTACTGATTCCTTGGTGTTTCATCAACGAACTTCGCCCGATATTTGAAAGTTAGACTTATTTGATTAGGAGCACTAAAATTTTTTATAGTAAACTTTTAAGTTTTAACAATATGGATCTAAATTAATCAGGTTAATCTATTCGGATAGAAAATAAATATATATTTTAAAAAGTTGGTAAATGAATATGAAGTACCACTGGTATTTTGATATGGACCAGTAAGTTGATTATGGTCGATGTGCTAATTCATGAGGTCACAATATATCATATTTATTATTTTAGGGTGCATTATTTACTTATAAAGAATTAATAAATGAAAGTATGATTGAGAATTTTGATTAAACATAAACATAATACGAAAAGGTACTGTAGCAGTTCTCTATCTATGTGTAATGACCTTGAGGGTGATTTTCGAAAATTTGACAAAACACGCGTGAACAGTAACACACGTGAACAGTAACACGCGTGAACAGTAACTTTTTGGGCAGAAAATGCCCCTTTCTTCCCATTTCAATATTTTTCATCATTTGTTTGAGTTCTTGAACTCCTTGAGGTGATTTGAGAAGAGATTTTCGAGGCAAAGTGTTGGGTAAGTGATTTTTGACCTAAAACCTTCCTTTTTCATTAAGTTTTTGACGATTTTAACTCTTAAATTTTAGTTTCAAACCCCAAAAATCTTTGTTTCTTCCCTAATCCGAATTTAAGGAAAATTGTGATTTCCAACTCGTTTTGAGCTCTATTTTTATGGGTTTTTCAACCATGAGTTCCTTATTACCAATAGAATGGGATTGTTCAATAAATTTCCAGATTTGACCCTTTTCGAAAATAGTTAATTTTTGGACCATTTTACCCCCGGTTCCGAAACCTATCAATATGGGTGTCATTGGACTCCTTGTGACGTGTATGTTTCATTGTTGATAGTGGATTGTCATTCCGGGCGCTGAATTCGAGAGTTGCTTGTCCGGTGGAGGTATTCGAGTGCGGTTTCGGCAATTGAGGTAGGTTTGGCTATCTTTCTTTGAGATTGAGATGGGGTAATTAGTCATTCATATGTTATAGACTTTGGGATGGGGTTGTAGTATGAGTTGAGAATGTTATATATATTGTGATGCCCGTGTGGGGGCTCATTTATTAATGTGTTGCCGTGTGGGGGTTTATTCGTATTACATAGCCCGTGTGGGGGCCTTATTTGTTATCTTATTTGCTTTGAGAGCATGTGAATTGTGATTTGCCTAAGAGAGAGGCTTGAGTATATTATTTGACTTGTGATGCCGCCTGAGAGATTGAGTTGGGGGTTTTGAGCATACTTGAGTATTGAAATATTGTTGAGAAAGGGGTGAATATTTAAATGAAAGTGTGTTCTTCCCGTTACTATTTATTGAGGGTGAATATCATGTGTAGGTTAAGTTTTGAGAACTTTGAACCTTATACCACATGTGAGTTGATTATTACTTCCATGCATATGTGTTTTGATGCATTCATCCTCATTCATCATATCATGAAACATGGGAAATTGAGAAATATGGAAATTCTTTTTGAGAAAGAAAATGAAACACCTTTAAACCTTTGTATCTTGAGTCCCTGACCGAAGCAGTTTTTCGGCAGGGTAGTGGATGCATTGTGATCCCAACCTTTGTATCTTGAGTCCCTGACCGAGGCAGTTTTCCGGCAGGATAGTGGATGCATTGTGATCCTAACCTTTGTATCTTGAGTCCCTGACCGAGGCAGTTTTCCGGCAGGGTAGTGGATGCATTGTGATCCCTTGACCACGAGGAGGTGGCAAGGATAATGAGATATTGTGATTGAGGTATATGGTCTGCGAGACCCCCATGGGTCCTGCTTGGTAGCACAGCTCAGCAGGTGTATACGACAGGCTGTGCGACAGTCTTGATTCCACCGTACCACCACATCATTGCATCATCATATTGCATTGCATTGCATTGATATTTGTGTTGCTTGAATTATTTGATTAATTGTGATTATGAGTTGTTATTATGGGTTTACTTTACTCGTGCCACTATATATATAAACTGGCGGCACCGATGCCGAAGTGAGACTTTTCTGTATGCAGGTGGAAGCGTTCCTTAGTTTATTTTATAGGTTTGATTAATTCCTTATACTCAGTCAGCTAAAACCTATTGAGTACATGTGAATTGTACTCACCCCTACTTCTGTGTCCCTTTTTGATGCAGATACTAGTCAGGGTACCCCACGTGGCAGTTAATATTCTAGCGGATTGTGTATTCTCAGATTAGTGGTGAGGTCCCAAAATTCGGATCGTCACTAGTCTATCTTTATTTTTCAGTCTTTTGTATCATTCAAAGACTTAAGTTGTATCTTCAGATTCGCACCTTGTATTAGATGCTCTTTATACTTATGACACCAGGTTTTGGGATAATTTTTCATTGTTTTTTTTTCTTTTTATTTAAATCGTGGCATCACTTTCCCCTTTGGGAGTCTTGTATGAGTTTTATTTTTAGGGTTACACATCAGATTAGGTTTTGAGATGTGTGCCATCATGACCTCAGTTTTTGGGTCGTGACACTATGCCAATAAATAACGAAGGAATGAGTGAGACAAGAAACAATAGTTATATTCACATATTATTACACTTTAAATGAAGGAAAATATGGTTACAAATTTGCCGTAAAATTACCTGTTTTAATTTTAAATGTCATGCCTCTCTTTGTGGTTTGTGTTTTAATACTATTATATTATTTTGATCTGTTCATACTAAATTATCATACATATCTTTGCAAAAATTTCCGCTGGTTAATAATAATTACGTACTCCTCTAATTAGTATTTTGGTGCATTTTTGTTTTTTTCTTAATCGAGTCGGATATGAATATTAAACCATTGTTCATACAAAAAAAACAAAGATTTGATTACATCAGGTGAAGATAGATTTGACATCATAATTAATCATAAGATAAAGCTAAGCTTGACTAACCAGCTTCCTAATTTAATACTTGTTCATATAAGTATAATCTTGCATGAAATATTGACATAATAGTGAAAATTGTTATCACGTGACTAGAAAATCACTGTGAAAAGAAAAAAAAAACTTTGAAGAAAAAGATAGTAACATGTCATTGAGGGTTAGTATGGTGTTGGTGGGGTGTTCGATTGTGTTTTTGTCCACTTCAATGTTTTCTTTTGCTTTTGATTGATTTTGCAGAGCTCGTACATGAAGTTATGCCGGAGACGGGCCTCATTAGAAGGGCCCAACATGAGTCCAACGGGCCTCATTTTACTTGTTTTTTTAATAAATAATTAATGATTTTAGCGATAATTTTTATTTATTATCATTTATAGCAATACTATGATAAATCTCCTGTGGTCTTAAAAATGAATTATTCATGCAATATAAATATGTTATAAGTGTATTAAAATATATTTTACTTGTTTGGTAAAAAAAATTGACACATTGTATTATAAGTGTATTAAAGTGTGCGATAAATATATTATCCATGAATTAAACTTGTAGTATATATGTTTTATAAATTATTCTCTAATATGTATTAAAACTGTATTTTCTCCGTTTCAATAGTTTATGAGTCTGCTATCTACTTTGTTGTAACTTCTAAAAGGGAATAATTTATGATTTTACATTAATGTTATACATACTGGGAGAAGAACAACATTAGAAATGGAAATAATTAGATGACAACAACAAAAAAACATGGATACAATTAACATTTGAACAGTATGACTAGGTGGAAACTCTTGAACAATATTTAAAAAAAGTTAGAAAAAGAAAAAAAAACAGGTGAAAGAAAGGAAAAGATTGCTTTCATTTTATTTATATCTTCACACAAATTAAACCATCTCTACAAGAACTCAATCATAAAATATTTAAAATCTACATCATTGTTAAAGCATGTACTAGTTTTAAATTTTGTCATGCCGGAAGTTCTCTCAACATAATTAAACCAACTTTTCTCTAAACAACAAATTTAGTTCTCCATTTATACTTGTTCATCCAACATGTTTGTAACAATCTCATACCAAAGATTTCATCATAACAAGAGCAATCTTAAGTCACATACTCTTAGCCAATATGTCTCAGAACAACAAGAATGTTCATGGTGCATCTAACCACTTTTTTCAACCATCACGACGCCTTCCTACTCCAGGAAAAGCCACTATTCTTGCCATGGGCAAGGCTCTTCCTCCACAACTCGTCCCTCAGGATTGCTTGGTTGAAGGCTACATGCGCGACACCAAATGTAAAGATTTAAGAATTAAGGAGAAATTGGAGCGCCTTTGTAAGCAAAAATTACTTCTATTAATGTTTCATGCTTTTATATTACCATTTTCTTCAATAGATTTTAACTTATATACGTGTATTTTAACATATTATAGCAGGTAAATTGTCTTATTTAATGGTTACCTATAGTTATCTTTTGGTGACTTTATAGTACAAAAACTCTTTTTACAATATCAAAGTATAAGAGTTGAACTCTAGAACAAAATTTCATGCTGATAATCCCATTTTCTTAAATGAATTTTAACTTATATATACTGATAACATAACGAATTTTTACTCTATTAATGTATTTTAATGTGTTGCAGCAGATAAAATATTTTATTATCCCTGTTGTTCCTGTTTTTGATTATTTGTATGTAGGCAAAACTACTACTGTGAAGACAAGATACACAGTGATGTCCAAAGAAATTTTGGACATTTATCCAGAACTAGCAACTGAAGGCACACCAACAATCAATCAAAGGCTAGAAATTGCGAATCCAGCAGTTGTTGAAATGGCAAAACAAGCAAGCTTAGCTTGTATTAAGGAATGGGGAAGATCAACTGATGAAATCACTCACATTGTTTATGTTTCTTCAAGCGAAATACGCTTACCAGGAGGTGATCTTCACCTCTCAACTGAGCTTGGATTGAGGAGTGACGTTGGACGCGTAATGCTCTACTTTTTAGGATGTTATGGTGGTGTCACAGGCCTCAGAGTTGCCAAAGACATAGCTGAAAACAATCCAGGGAGCAGAGTTTTATTGACAACTTCTGAGACTACAATTCTTGGTTTTAGGCCACCTAATAACGCTAGACCATACGATCTTGTTGGTGCTGCACTTTTCGGTGATGGAGCTGCTGCTGTCATAATTGGAACAGAACCAATTGTTGGAACAGAGTCCCCTTTCATAGAGCTAAATTTTGCAATGCAACAATTCTTGCCAGGGACTAAGAATGTGATCGATGGACGACTTACTGATGAAGGTATAAACTTCAAATTAGGCAGGGACCTCCCTGAGAAAATTCAGGACAATATTGAGGAATTCTGTAAGAAATTGATAGCAAAGAATGATCGATTGAAGGGAATTAAGAATAATGACTTGTTTTGGGCTGTTCATCCAGGCGGACCGGCTATACTTGACAGATTGGAGAACACACTGATGTTACAAAGTGAGAAATTGAATTGTAGCAGAAAGGCATTGATGGATTTTGGTAATGTGAGTAGTAATACTATTTTCTATGTGATGGAGAATATGAGGGAAGAGTTGAAGAATAAGAAAGATGGTGGTGAAGAATGGGGACTTGCATTAGCATTTGGTCCTGGCATTACTTTTGAAGGCATACTCCTTAGGAGTCTTTAAAATGTCATGTTATCACTCTATTTGCCTTATGGTTTAAGGTTAATTAGCTTGTTCATTTTCTTTCTACTGTCTTTAGACAGAACAAAGATGTGTTTTCACTTTTTTATTTTCATTTCTATATGATGCTAAAATAAAGAAAGACAAGAGTTTCATAACTCATGCAATTTCATGTTATTGGAACTATGGAACAACATTATTCATGGAGAAAGGATGTCAAATTTGTATGCTTGTTAGTTTGACCAGCTTCAACATGTTACTCACTTTTTCTTAAGATAACCATCTGATAGGTAAAATATACATTCTATATAACTTGTTTACCAGCCACGACTTAAAAGAATTTCATATCATTGAGATACAAAAATTAAACTGGTTAAATTGACTTGCTCTCTCTTTATTTTATTATAGCTAACATGTCTCTTTTATTCACGTGGAAGTGGTATTCAATAAGAAAGAAAAAAAAATAAAAAAACACAAATTCTATTAGTTTATGGGCTAATTACGTGCGCTCACATCAATTTTGAAAATTACCTTTTTGTGCCACTTTTTTTTTATGCCATATACACTCATATACATGTATCTCGAATATATGTGAGTCAAATTAGGTGTAATTTGTTCCACATCGTATCCAAGCGTGATACACATATATCTCGAATACGCTGACTCTCTCACTCACCTCTCTCCTTATTCATTTCTATGTGTATCATAGATATCAAAATGCTTATGATAAAAGAAAACCATTTTCTTATCAGTGTATCTGGTATCAAATATTTAGTGTATACGTGCATGGATAGATGTGTCTATACTAAATACATGTATCTAGTATTAAACTATTTTGAAGGATGGATGTATCTGTCACGACCCAAAAACTGAGGTCATGATGGCACACATCTCAAAACCCAATCTGATGTGTAACCCTAAAAATAAAATTCATACAAGACTCCCAAAGGGGAAAGTGATTCCACGATTTAAATAAAAAGAAAAAAAAACAATGAAGAAATTATCCCAAAACCTGGTGTCATAAGTATAAAGAGCATCTAATACAAGGTTCGAATCTGAAGATACAACATAAGTCTCTGAATGATATAAAAGACTGAAAAATAAAGATAGACTAGTGACGATCCGAATTCTGGGACCTCACCACTAATCTGAGAATTACACAATCCGCTAGAATATTAACTGCCACGTGGGGTACCCCGACTAGTATCTGCATCAAAAAGGGACACAGAAATAGGGGTGAGTACAATTCACATGTACTCAGTAGGTTTTAGCTGACTGAGTATAAGGAATTAATCAAACCTATGAAATAAACTAAGGAACGCTTCCACCTGCATATAGAAAAGTCCCACTTCGGCATCGGTGCCGCCAGTTTATATATATAGTGGCACGAATAAAGTATAATAACAACTCATAATCACAATTAATCAAATAATTCAAGCAGCACAAATGTCAATGCAATGCAATGCAATATGATGATGCAATGATGTGGTGGTACGGTGGAATCAAGACTGTCGCACAGCCTGTCGTATACACCTGCTGAGTTGTGCTACCAAGCAGGACCCATGGGGGTCTCGCAGACCATATACCTCAATCACAATATCTCATTATCCTTGCCACCTCCTCGTGGTCAAGGGATCACAATGCATCCACTACCCTGCCGGAAAACTACCTCGGTCAGGGACTCAAGATACAAAGGTTGGGATTACAATGCATCCACTACCCTACCGGAAAACTGCCTCGGTCAGGGACTCAAGATACAAAGGTTTAAAGGTGTTTCATTTTCTTTCTCAAAAAGAATTTCCATATTTCTCAACTTCCCATGTTTCATGATGTGATGAATGAGGATGAATGCATCAAAACACATATGCATGGAAGTAATAATCAACTCACATGTGGTATAATGTTCAAAGTTCTCAAAACTTAACCTACACATGATATTCACCCTTAATAAATAGTAACGGGAAGAACACACTTTCATTTAAATATTCATCCCTTTCTCAACAATATTTCAATACTCAAGTATGCTCAAACCCCCCAACTCAATCTCTCAGGCGGCATCACAAGTCAAATAATATACTCAAGCCTCTCTCTTAGGCAAATCATAATTCACATGCTCTCAAAGCAAATAAGATAACAAATAAGGCCCCCACACGGGCTATGTAATACAAATAAACCCCGTCACGGCAACACATTAATAAATAAGCCTCCACACGGACATCACAATATATATAACATTCTCAACTCATACTACAACTCCATCCCAAAGTCTATAACATATGAATGACTAATTGCCCTATTTCAGTCTCAAAGAAGAATAACCAAACCTACCTCAATTGCCGAAGCCGCACTCGAATACCTCCACCGGACAAGCAACTCTCGAATTCAGCGCCCGGAATGACAACCCACTATCAACAATGAAACATACACGTCACAAGGAGTCCAATGACACCCATATTGATAGGTTTCGGAACCGGGGGTAAAATGGTCCAAAAATTAACTATTTTCGAAAAGGGTCAAATCTGGAAATTTATTGAACAATCCCATTCTATTGGTAATAAGGAACTCATGGTTGAAAAACCCATAAAAATAGAGCTCAAAACGAGTTGGAAATCACAATTTTCCTTAAATTCGGATTAGGGAAGAAACAAAGATTTTTGGGGTTTGAAACTAAAATTTAAGAGTTAAAATCGTCAAAAACTTAATGAAAAAGGAAGGTTTTAGGTCAAAAATCACTTACCCAACACTTTGCCTCAAAAATCTCTTCTCAAATCACCTCAAGGAGTTCAAGAACTCAAACAAATGATGAAAAATATTGAAATGGGAAGAAAGGGGCATTTTCTGCCCAAAAAGTTACTGTTCACGCGTGTTACTGTTCACGCGTGTTTTGTACAAATTTTCGAAAATCACCCTCAAGGTCATTACAGCATCTCACTACAAATCCGGTATGCAATTATTAAATAGTGGGACAATATATAATTATTTGAAAATATAGATTGGATTATATATAACTCATGAATGTTTGGGTAATTAAGTAGTTTTTTCAAAATAATATGATGAAAAAATAAAAAGGAGATTTCACAAATAGCTACTATAAGTATCTTAATTATGCTTCTTAGCTACAATTTGCCTAATTACGCTCCATAACAACAGTTTCTCTTGATATGAGTGTTTCCATTTGTATAATTTGCTGTCAATATACAAACATGATAAATATATACAAATTCTGTATTTATACATTTAAAAATTATACAAATCAAATGTATCAACATGATAATTATATACAAATTAGGGTAAGCATATAATAATTCTAAATTTATACAATAAGAATTTTTTTGAATTTATACAATTAGGAACTAAATTATACAAATTCTAGCTTTATACAATTGAGATCCGAATTCTATAAATTCTGGATGTGGGCCACGTAATTATGATTGTAAGTTAGTGATGAATGATAATTTAATTAAATTGTAGCGATGTTAACTAATTAATTAGTATATATTTGCGTAATTTTTTCAAAAATATTTTTTTTTGAGAAACGGGTTTGATTAGTTCGTCCAACTACTGGGGGGACCCTCGTAAGCTTTCATCATACTATACTTTCAGACAACCTTTAGCTCAAGGCTACCATGGAGCCGGATCCAGCTCCGGACCTCCAAAAAATTCGAAAGCCTGTTATTGGCGACAACGTGGTTATCAAGTTAGACATGGCCAAAGCATATGATAGAGTCTCCTGGTCCTATACTTGTCTGGTACTGAGAAGGATGGGCTTCGGTGAGACCTTTATTGATTTGATTTGGCGAATCATGTCTAACAACTGGTACTCTGTTATCGTTAATGGGTCTAGACATGGTTTTTTCCACTCCACCAGAGGGCTCAAACAGGGTGATCCTCTTTCTCCCGCCTTATTTATTTTGGGAGCGGAGGTGCTGTCAAGAATGTTGAATAGTCTTCATAGTTACCACTTCTACCGTGGTTTTCATATGCAGAAAAGAGGCCCACAGATTAATCATTTGAGTTTTGCGGATGACATTATCATCTTTTCCTCCTGAAGGAGGGAAATTCTTCAGATTATCATAAAGACCTTGACTCTGTATGAAAAGACATCGGGGCAGCTTATAAACAAGAATAAGAGCCACTTCATGATGCATCCCAGTGCGCTCCAAGACAATGTGGAAACGGTGAAACAGGTTACGGGTTTCACTCAGAAGCATAGTCCCATTACCTACTTAGGATGCCCTCTGTACATTGGCAGGCAGAGAGTCATGTACTACATGGACATGGTCTCTAAGGTTGTCAACAGAATTAGAGGGTGGCACTCCAAAATCCTCAGCTACAGCGGTAGAGCTACACTCGTGAGATACGTACTTCAGTCGCTCCCCATTCACCTTCTTTCGGCCATTACTCCCCCCCGTACCACTCTCAAACAGATTGAGAGAGTCACCGCTGATTTTTCTGGGGGTGGAAGGATAACAAGAAAAAATACCATTGGGCTTCATGGAAAAAACTTTGTTACCCTTATGACGAAGGAGGTATTGGGTTAAGGAGAACTATAGATGTGTGCAAATCTCTCCAGTTAAAGCAATGGTGGATCTTTAGAGCTAAACCAACGTTGTGGGGTGAGTTCCTTAGAGCCAAATACTGTCAGAGAGCCAACCCCATCATCAAAAAATTCCATTCTGGCCAGTCGCTTGTGTGGAAACACATGATGCACAGCAAACACATTGCCGAACCTCACATTCAATGGAGGATTCACTCGGGTTCATGTTGTTTTTGGTGGGACGATTGGCTAGGTATCAGACCCTTAGCCAACTATAGGCAGGAGTTGGGAAGAGCAAGCAATGCTAGGGTGGCTGATTTTCTTATAGATGGGCAATGGAACATCGATATGCTAAATCAATTGGCACCAGCGCAACTAGTTCCTCTCATCACTTCTTCCACACTTCAGCTGCAAGGAAACACACCGGACCAGGCCATTTGGAAGCTGAATACCAATGGGAACTTCACATGCTCCTCGGCATGGCAGCTTGTGAGGGAACATAGGACCAAGACACTTTCCGACCATTACACTTGGCACAAAAACATCCCCTTTAAATGCTCTTTTTTGCTGTGGAGGGCTTTTAGAGGCAAGCTGCCAACGGAGGAAAAAATCATTGCATTCGATCATGTTTCCACTCCATGCTATTACTGCCACAGTCCAGGTCCGGACACCACATAGCACATTTTCAACACGGGCCACTTCGCTATGAATATTTGGCGCTACTTCTCTGACTCCCAAGGCATAAAGCATGAAGCCACACCCCTCAAACCTCTTTTTATGAGCTGGTGGCTTCACAAGTACCGCACAGAAGCTCACAAACTTATCCTTCACTCCACCCCAATATTTATATGTTGGAATTTGTGGAAGAATAGGTGCGCGAGCAAATACGGGGGAAAGATTTCTAGCCTGGCGAGAGTGAAATTTGCCGTTTTCAAAGACATCTCTAATCTACTTAGAGTCGCGTACCCCTATATCCATTGGCCTTTGAACTGGATCCACACTATTTCCTGCATAGATAAGTGTGCTCATGAAATGAAGATCACCCAAGTCTCGTGGACTAAACCACAACTCGGTTTCGTTAAGCTGAACACTGACGGAAGCGCGTTGGGTAATCCGGGGGAAATTGGGGGGGGTGGCATCTTAAGAGATCATATGGGTAGATTCATCTTCGCCTACGCCATACCGTTAGGGGAGGGAACCAACAATCAAGCCGAACTAGAGGCGGTAGTTTATGGGCTTAAATGGTGCATTCAACAGGGCTTTCAGCACGTAATCCTAGAAGTCGACTCGGAGTTGATCACTAAATGGATCAATCATCAGACGAAACCTCCGTGGAGTCTTCACCGGGTAACTCATGACCTTGTTATTATTTCCGAATTATTTGTTTTCTTTTCTTGCAGGCATGTATACAGGGAGGCAAACTTCACTGCGGATGCTCTCTCCAAGCACAGTCACACTCTTACCACTCCAGGCCACTACACCACCCTCCAGCAGCTACCTCGGGGTACACGAGGATACTACATGCTAGATAGAGCTGGCCTACCTAGCTTTAGACGAAGGAAGACCAAAAGGATTAAGAAGCCTCCATGATCTACTACTTGTGTTGCAGCATTGGATTGAGCGCCCAATTGCAGTGTTTGTCTCCATGTTATATTTTTAGCCATGTTATTTGATGATCCTCACTGACGCTAAAATTTTGTTTATATAGCTTTTATGAGGATTCATCCCCAGTTTTATTTAGATTTTTTCTTTATTTTATGTAAAGGGCGAGTCTCCCTTATTTATGCTTTCCTAGTTTTTTTGTATCGAGAGGAGTCCTCTTCTTTAGGTGCATAGTTTCTAGGTTTTCTTTTCGTGTGCTTGTATCGGGGATGAGTTGACTGACCTTAGTAGGATGGCCGACTTATGGAGGTTAGGTTTATGTCCCCTCCGTGTATTTTTCTGTTTTATGTATAATAAGGCTTGCGGGTGTGCGGCTCAACCCCTGACTGTGCACGAGAGGTGGGAGCCTCGTGTAGGGTCTGTTCCCGTAAAAAAAAAAAAACAAACTACTGGGGCTATGTGGCCTAGCCCAAAAATAGGGCGGTGCACGATCTTCGTTGTAAACCGTCGTTTTCTTCGTATAATGTCTATACGACGACATTTCAAAGAATTCCGGCCGTCTTTCTCTTCAATGGAGTGTTCGTTAACTTTGCCATTGCTTTGCAATTAAGTAATTTACTCTTTCTCTATCATTCTCCAAGCCTCCTATTTAGAATTTTTATTGTGTGGGTCGTTTTTTTTTCCAGAATCGTAAAATTGCCAAAGCTCATTTCAATCTCTTCTGCTGATTGAGTTCTTTTTTGAGGTATTTTTAAACGTATTTCAAAGTATGAGTTTTTTTCATCAAAGATTTAATTTTTGGAAGTTTTATGTTTGAATTGTTCGCCCCTTTTGATAGGTTTTCATATTTGTTACTTAAATTTTGGTTTATGACTTCAATTTAATTTGTTTTCTTTATTAGCAGTGAGTTTATAATATGGATGGGCATAACAATACAACCCAGGAGTCGAGCAAGCCCTTTGTGGTAAGATGCTTTCACCCATGATTACTAATTTAATGGAGAATTAAAAAACCTTCCTTTAATGTAGAATATTGTGTTTCATCTGATTTGTTTGAAACTTAAGTGCTAAAAAGGCAGGTCTTTATGGTTCCAGTGGATCCAGGGGTTCTTGGATCAGTTAATGGTACTTCGCGTATGTATTTGAAATGATTGTATGGAACATTTTTGTAATTAGCCCCTGGTAGGGATAGAAGTTTTCGATATGTTCAGTATCATTCAAAGCTCTCCTGGTGTAAGATATTCACCATATTAATCTTTACTTGAGTAATGAAGTTCAGAGAAACAAACTTTACACCATTTCAAATCGCAGCTGAGACAAAAACACTGGTGTTTCTTTTTATCAGTCCTAGCCTTGGCGGACAAAGTTTCCTGGTGCCTGTTGCTGGTAGAAGGCGGCAGGTATCCCGTGGAATTAGTTGAGGTGCATGAAAGCTGGTTTGGACACCACGGTCATAAAAAATAAGAAAAAAAAGACAAAATATACACCATTTCGAGTTGCAGAACTCTACCACCACACTTCATCCTTTGCTCTCCGTGTTATAGTTGTCTCCCGAACATAAAGAGATTGAATGTGCTTTGATAATTTTCCCTATAGCATCCCTTAGAATTCCTCCTCCAACATTTCTTTTTTTGCAAACAACATCCATCACACTTTTAGTCTAGCGATTCAGGCTTGTTCCATCTGATAAGTCTATTTCAAAATGTGGCTCCTTTTGATCACACCTTTTTAGTAAGAGGGTTTTTAGACCAGAGATTATTAGTTGTTTGTAGGTTTCTTAGCACATCCGTGTCGTTTTTCCTTTTAAGACTATTCAAGTCACTTTAATTCAGATTTCTTTTTAATTTAAATTTTGTATTTTTTTTTGTGTCGCAGTGAATTAGGATGTGTTGATTTGGATTCTTTCAACTGCAAATAATATGTTTGTGGCATTCCTACCCTGCTCTCCCTCTTTGTTGAAGAATGTATTAGTTGTTGAATTATTTTAAGCTGAATATGCCTTTTATGCCCGGACTCAGGTGATTGGCTGCACTGTTAACTAGCCCGATATTTTTTGGCTACTAGCCCATCCACTTAAAATTCCTCTAGATTTCTGGCTACAATTTTACATGATTTTTCTTCGAGTTATCAGAAGTCTCGAGTTTTTTCGTTTTTCGACAATGCATGGACAAGGTTTCTAGTTGGTCATTATCCAATAATTGAATCATAATTTGTGGCTTGTCCACCTTATCAATCTCTACTTTCTTCCCCAAGGGGTAGCTATATAAAGTCAATTAAGTGGGAAAACAAACTTCTAACCGAGAGTCCAGTTTACAGACCAACCAAGACATCTAAGACTCTGAACACTTCCCTATGTTAAGTGGCACTCAGATAGAAGCTCATCCTTGACCTCCTTTCCTTTTCACAAATTCTTAAAATCACATGCAGTGCCGCTAATAAACAGAGCAGCGGAGAAGAGTGAAGATAGTTAGGGGAAGTTTTGAGGCTTCAAGTGATGGCAACTTAGGACTGAGGTGGGAGAAAAAAGTAAGGATGGGAAGTATTTTGTTGAACTAAATATCAAATTTTTGAACCTTGATTTAGAGCTGCTACATGGAAAAACCTTTGTGCCTTGTGAAAAGACATTTCTATGGTTTCTGCTCAATTTTAATATGTAAGCATTCTTGTATTAACTTGCTCCTATCAAGAAAGCATTAGAAGATTGTTGGTGGTAGGGAATGCTTTCACAGTCTTAAGTTTGTTCGGAAAATTAAAGTAACTGAATACTTGAAATTTATGTGCATAGCAAGTGTTGTGAATATCTGAACTGAAGGATATTCTGAAGGGTGAAGGAATCGAATATATAAAGGAGATATATTGTTTAGTTACTTCTCCAAAAAAAAAGCGGAGATATATTGTGTACTCTCTAAATGGTTCATAACATACTGACATCCTGTTGTTTCATTCACACACTCCATTTTTCACCATGGTTGGGGTTAGCCTCCAGTAATCTATACAGATCCACTAGCTAACTGCTTAGGGGTTGAGTGCTGGGACAAAAATAGTTTCTGATATTAGGCATGTGGCTTTACAAGCTTCAACTAATTACTTTAAGCCCTGGTAGGCAACGTAACCAAAGGCCTATCCTGTATACCCAACCCCCTCTATTGATGTGAAATTAGGTCAAACAAGATTTGCAACAGGAATGGAGAAACTGTGGTGGAGGACTGAGTGGCTAAGAATACCAACAGTGCCCACATCTCCTCTTTATTGCCAAATGCACAATTCTACAACACCAAGCCCCATATGTGCTGGCATGACTAGATAAGCATAACTGCAGAAGTTTGGCCCATTATCATCCCTACCTAAGTTTGGCATTTCTGCTTTTTCTTTCACTTACATGGCAAGGTCACTACCATTTATGCAGACTTGGACATTGGTCGGATATCAGCAATTTGTCCAAGAACTAAGGGCTAAAGTTATCAACTTCTATTAGATATAACTTGGCTTTATCTTCCTTTTCAAATTTACATGTCTATTGATAATCTCTACCTACTTCTCTTAAGCATTTGGTGCAAAGTTTTTCTTGTCTTTTATTATTTGAACTTCATGTGGTCCCCTTTATTTGGCTAGGCGAATGACAATTCTTTACGAAACAATAGGGTTATCCCTCAGCTACTTACGTCTGTGCCGGCTCTCAATGATGCTGCTTCCTATCTTTCCGAGACGACATCTTTATTTACTCGCTGTTTCATGGATTTTTCTGGTGAGCTTCATGAACTTATTCATGTATTTCCTTTCTTTACCCTTAGTAAATTTATCCCCCAAATTCATTTAATGGTGATTGGTTGAGATAGGTCGTTAGGTGGTTTTTGATCCATTAAGGTTTTGTATACTTCATGTATTTTAGAATTTCTACCTTTAAAGTCTTCTATTTTATTGTTTTAGAATATTTTTTTTAAAAAGTTCCCTTTTTGAATTTATTGCCAATTGTATCCAAGTAATATCTTCCAGGTTAGACTACCCATGCTGAATTTTGTAGCGAAAGCTAATGGGACATGTGAAACTGTTGATTTTTTACTACTTAAGATATGCCTTGCTTTGTGGAGTGACATGATTGAAAATTAGTGTTTATGCTTTAAGTGAGCGAAAATTGAGTGTCCTATTCTTTTGTTTGCATACTGGATCATATCCGTTTTGAATCGCAACAGTGTATCTTAGTATCACTAGATTTTTAGGTTGAGGCGCTAGATATTAGGAATTGAGATTTTAAGCCTTTCTTTCTGTTTTTCCTTTTCCCCTTCCACAAAGATGCAACATGGTCCTAAATATAGATGACATGATATTAACTCCTGAACCCTGGTGTGCCTACACTATGTATGTTGTTGTTGTTGTTGTAACTTTGGTGTGAGCAAATTCCTTTCTGGTTCTTCTAGAATTTGATGAACTGTGGTTATGGGTTATCAATTTAGTGCTTGCATGATTATTTTTCCTGCTTCCAACTGTAGCAGAACCTGCCTCCAGAGGCTTAGGAGGCCAGGAGATGGTTACATTTGGTTCTGCCGAAAGTAGAGGATCCCCGGCTTTCAGTACTGCTTCGTCAAGTGGAAGTGATTTAGCTGTTTATAAACCATCCCAATCATCTGTTGATGCTCCACTTCCCCATGAAGGATTAAGCAGGACCTTATCTAGAAAATCTTCCCAAAGTAGTAATGCAGCCACAGACTCGGAGGACCTATCTGAGGGTTCCAGTGCACAGGTTTTATCAAGGATTACCAGCCCAAATGGCATTTCCATTTTCCAAGGGTATGATTATCTGAATGGATACAAGTTTGCATGTTAAATTGCCTGTCATATGCTTGTTTTACATGCTTGTTGTACATACTCATGTATGGATAGACATAGTCACCCTCACATTGATAACTGAAACTGCATAAATACTGCTGGTCTTTTTATAAAAGTCAACTTAGAGAATCTTGGAAACTGTCATATTTCTTTCTTGCAGTCAAGGACTTTCCTATTTTTTATTCTACTGAGAACAGTTGATATTGGTGGTTCTACCCGTTCGTATAACTCGTGCGCTTGTTGAATTACTTCTCCTCATGATTTTTGCATTTTGTTTTTAGCCTTATAGAGAGGGTGAGAAGGACAGTTCGTGGGTCAGCTGATGATATTGGATGGCTTCAATGTGCTTCACATATGCCTCCGGTTGAAAATCAAACTGATAGATTTATGGAAATCATTGATGATATTAGGTAAAAACACCACTTGATGTGTAAATTGACTGCAACTGGCAAGTTGGACACAATTTGACCTGTTCTGATCTCTTTTTGTCAGGCATGGATTACATGGATTACCAAATTCAATGGTTTACTTGTTAGTTCCAGGTAAAAGCACCCTTTTTCCCATCAATACTGATTGTAAACAACCAAAATGGTTTAAGTTTGAAATTTGATCTGCCTCAGAGAATATATGGAAAGCTTATCAGTTGTACGGTACCAACAGTCACTTGTGTCGGTACAATTATGTGGATTATTTTCCCCAGATTTGCCTGCACTTATCTTTGACCATATTTAGGGTCATGCTTTATTCAGGACCTGTTAATTATTACTCCCTACGTCCCAATTTATATGATACCGTTTGACTTGACACAAGGTTTAAGAATAAAGGGAAGATTTTTGAATATATCATTTCATTAAGGTGAAATGGGGATTTTAAAGTTCAGTTGTTTCTAATTATAGAAAGGTGACATTCTTTATTGGACAGATGGAAAAGGAAAGCGTGCCCCAAAATTGGGACGAAGGAAGTAGTTATTAGGGGATGCTGGAAAATTGATCTTACTGTTCAAGGTGTCTTGAAGATATGAGTGAGCTAATCCTCGTTAGTAGCAGATGTCATGATATTTACTGGTCTTCTCTTCTCTATGCAGGTCTCTTTAGCAATCATGGACCACTTTACTTCGTCAATACAAAAACAAGCTTTTCAAAAATGGGGCTCACTTGTCATATAGCCAAAATTCATAGTGAGGTATAGGTATCTCTCTTGTTTGTACACCGTGTGTGCAGCTTACTGCTTTCTCTGATACCACTAAACATAAAATAAGCAGGCCTCTGTGGAGAAGAATGCGAGAGAAATTAAAGATTACATTGAAGAAATTTATTGGGGTTCCAGGAAACGTGTCTTGCTTCTTGGACACAGTAAAGGGGGAGTAGATGCAGCAGCTGCTCTGTCAATGTATTGGACTGATCTGAAAGATAAAGTTGGAGGGCTGGTTTTAGCACAGAGTCCATATGGTGGAAGTCCAATTGCTTCAGACATTTTACGAGAAGGACAGCTTGGTGATTATGTAAACATTCGCAAGCTTATGGAGACCCTCATCTGCAAAGTAATCAAGGTATATCCTCTAGTTATCGCTTGTCTGTTATTGATGTGAATCTGTTGATCTGCTCTTCTAGTGTTGGATTGTCATGTTTTCTGCCCTAACATAGTACAATGAGATGAATTTCTGCCATGCTTAAAATCATCAGTAGTTCTAGAGTAATTCTCTCTGTCATGCTTAAAATCATCATTAGTTCTAGAGTAATTCTCTCTTTCATGCTGTGGCTCAATGTGTACAAAGAAGAGTAATATGCAAGACTCCTGTGATGTGTGTTTGTTTTCTTTCAAAGATTGTTTGGACTTTGTTTTTTGGGGAAACAGAAAAAGTTAAAGGTATAGATTGTGTTGAAAACTGAAGAAAGTAATTGGAATGGCAGCCAAGCTACGATGGAAGTATGGCTTGATGTTCAAAGAAAGTTCAAACTTGAGGTATTTGTGGGCGTGCAATAATTTATTGTAAATCTCTACTGAAGTTAGGTCGTCAAACTATGAAATCTGAAAAGGCACCATGGCACTTACAGAATATCAAATATTCATGGTCTGCCTTTAGTCTTCCTGTTATTAGGAGGGGATTAATTGTATTGGTCTTTGGAGGAGGAGATCCTGTAGGCCAGGTAAGTAAACTGAGATCCATTTTGAAGGTTTTTTTCCGAGTGTGGAATGTGCATCAGAAAGTCCTGTATGGTTCCTTTCTTATGTGTGTACACTTGCCCTTCTGCAGTATAGTAACAGCTGGGAGCTAAATTTTGTGTTTATACTATTCATGGATGTTGGGCTTTAAGTAGAAAGTGTGTACAACAACTGTTGGGAAAAAGAGAAAGGAGGTGTTGGAGGTGATTTTAGAACTTGACATGACAGCAGAAGTAAATCGGTGTTGTCTGTTGTGTATGAGAGAGAAAGAGAGATATCTGGAATCAGATTAAGAAGGGGAGACAGAAATTGCAAAGGAAAACGGATTTTATTTGTTTTCAGATATGAGGGGTTGGAAGGAATTTCAGTGTAAGCTTTCTTCATCCTCTTATTCCTTTTTGGAAAGTGCTGTTTAAACCTATATTGTCAGAGAGATCATGCAGAATGCTGGTAGGGTAGTTTTGTGAGGAAGTATCAGTGAGAGCTAGGGGTGTCAAATGGGCGGGTTGGGTTGAAATCGGAGATATTAAAATGGGTTGAAATAGAAATCAGGTTGGATCATGACCTGCCAAAATTTACTTTGGGCTCAAATGAGCTAAAAATCGGGTTGGGTCATGACCCGCCCAATTTGACCTGCCCAATCTCAATAAGTTTAACATATTGTGATTTACCTTTTATAACCATAATTTGAATTTCAATTTAAGAAAATAAGAAAAAATAAGTTACAAATGGATAGATAAATCCTAGAAGATATAAAATAGATAGTAATTTATACCTTTAATATGGGAACATACATTACACCAATGCAAATAAAGAATCTTAAAACAGATTGAAATTGGAGATTAAATTGGACTCAATTAATGATTCTTTTAAAATGGGTAAGACTTGAATGGGTTGAGATTGACCCAATTCAAATTATCTTGAGCTCAACCCATAAAATTCTGGGCGGATTATCTATATTTGGGCTCATTTTAACACCTCTAGGGAGAGCTATTCAGGCATTTGTTCTTCAAACCTTTGAGATAAAAAAGGAAGGAGATATTTTTTAATTAACATACTGTTTAAAAATGAACCAACCGGATTTTGCAGAACTAAAACAGTGTCATCAAGGTTTGGCATTATTCTGGAATACCTCACTTGTTATTACTGTGGATTAGTAGCTTCATGCATATGATTGGCTCCTAACGGAAGGCCATATTATTATGAGATATATCGCCTAGTTATAGATCGTTACTGCTTGAATATGGTTATATAACAACTATGAATAGGGATTTCTTGACAGTATATTAAGCATTGACTCAAAAATTAGCAGAAGCTAGTAGTAAATTTTTTGGTGGGTAAGCTTGAAACAACTTGTTTTAAGGAATTATAAACGGAAAAACACGCCTTTTCTGTTTTTGGAATCATCACTTGTAACCTTCTCCTATAAGTCGTTGAAAGCAGATTGTGTGGTCCAACAAGCTACGTTGACTGACTAATGAAGTGGTTGATTATTTTTTTTGAGAAACATCTGCTCATCCTTGTTTCAGAGAAAATTAGATGAGCAAAGAGATCCCCTATGGAAGTTTCAAACAATGATGTTCATGATTAAGGTCATGGCTTAAAAGCTGTTAAGACCTGTAAGTGATGTGAACCTGCAACTTACAGCTTCCTTTAGAGTTATATTACATGACATTTAACAAAAGATGCAGGACAAGAAAAGTAGAGTACATAGTTGGAGTAGCACTAAGTTTTTCTTTGTTACTTATTATGATTATATATTTACTTGTATCCACGTAAGCAGTGTATGTAATGTGTATCCGTTGTATATAGATAATGTTGTATATGTAAGTTGTTGCCATTCTGGACTTTCTCCTTCTTCTTTTCAATGAAGAAACACTGTTTGAAAGTCCAAGTGTTAGATAATATGTCGCCTGTTCATCATCGATTGTGTTAGCTTTTCAAAGGATTTATTATGGTTCTGTGCTATTCTACTCGTTAGTTTGATTGTTTTGGGTTGGATGCTTTGATTCGTTCACAACTTCACATGATGGTGGAGTAAAACTTGTAAAACTTGTTTTTAGGATCATCTTTTCTGTATTTGTTATATTTCTCTGGGCTTTTCTTTCTCAATTCAGCCCAGCGAGTCAAATTACTCTAAGCTCATTTCTTATCCTGTTGAGATCACTTCCTGTATCTGCTACACGTTCAGTTTGTCTCTCAGAACTACAAGCCTCTTCGTTAGCCTCGCGACTCCTTCCTAGAAAAGAGAGAGTGTTTTTAAATCCATGCGTAAACCCTAGGGTCAGGTTACATGTGTGGGAAGGTGTTATAGTAACTATCCCATAACGGGTTTATGATAGTCCTAAGCTACTCTACACATTGCCTTTTATGGGTTGAATGTCCAGATACTTTCGCATCAAGATTTACATTCTGGATGTTCCTGAAACACACCTATCTCTTGACTTGGATATTCTTAGCATGATGCTTAATTTTTTGGTGCTCATAGAAAGCAAAGTGAAAATAATAATCCAAACATTCCAAGCTCCACATCAGATATATAAGGAATTATTTTCTTGCTGAGTGTTGCATTTTTTGTTAGGTATTCTAATATCTGCTGCTGTTTTGAAGGGGGACTTGCAAGCTTTGGAAGATTTGACTTATGAGAGGAGGAAGGAATTCTTGAGCAAATACCATTTGCCAAGGGAGCTTCCTGTTGTTTCCTTCCGAACGGAAGCCAGCATATCTCCAGCAGTTTTAGCCACATTATCTCGTGTGGCGCATGCAGAATTGCCGACATTTTCCGCTGCCCAACCTGCAGCTACTTTCCCAGTGGTGATGCCTCTTGGTGCTGTGATGGCTGCATGTGCCCAGCTTCTTCAGATCAGGTATGGTGAGAAGAGTGATGGGCTTGTTACTTGTTGTGATGCAGAAGTCCCTGGCTCGGTGGTGGTTAGGCCAAAACGGAAACTGGATCATGCTTGGATGGTATATTCTGAATTAAATGATAATCCGACGGAGGCTGATGCATCTCAAGTTTGTGAAGCTCTGCTGACATTACTAGTTGAGGTAGGACAGAAGAGAAGACATGAACTATCAAACAAAGATGAATGAAGCGTATACAATAACATCCCCCGGGCTCTGGATATTGATGCTTAACCAGTTTCCACGAGTTGTTTCATCCTTCATGTCATGCTATAATATGTTCCAATTGTTTTTGTTAGACATTCAGGTGAATAGAATCTAGAAAAATATCACATGCATATCGACTCCCGCCCCTCTTCCCTTTTTCTATAATAGGAAAAAGGTGAAGAAATGTGGCTGGAAAAAGAAGTGAAGAATGAAGCAAATTTCTGCAACATATAATATGTTAAACTGTCAAGAGTCTATATTCTGATATGCAGATTTGCTTCATCTCTCCAAGGTCTCATGTTTCTTCTTTCCTTGCCCAATTGTTCTTAGGAGTTGTAAATTTACTAGGTGATAGATTGTGATCTCGTCTAAAAACTTAGAATTATTGTTTTTAACTGCGAAGAAATGTGAATTTCGGACATTTTGTGTAAGCATTAGATATATATTTCAAAAAGGTTAAGAATTTGATATCTGAGTTGACACTAAAAAGTATAGGTGCGTAGCTCTCCCTAGGATTCTTTTTTAGACACGAGGAATAAAAAGAGATCTAGTAGAAAAGAAAGAAAAAGATTACAATCTTATATAATAAGAATATTATAGAAGAAGAAATAGAAACAAAACATGTCGAGGGGAGTGGAGGAAGCTTTTTTATTTTTTTTCGAGTATTTATAAAGTGTATTCAACTATATAACATGATTTCAGTACCTCTATTCATACGGTTGTATCGAGGCGAAACTCATCGGTGGCCCCTAAAGTTGGCACCAACTTTCACTTAGACACTTTAACTAGGCTTTGTTTATTTTAGACACCTCAAGTAAGGCTCAGATGTGTCATTTTGATTTTTGACAATCACCAAAATATATTAAGTGTGTGTAATGCACTCGCCTGACGTGTCAAAAACAACAAATTAAATAAAAACACGTGGCATATATATATATATCAAAAATAATTATCAAATAATGACCTTTGAATAGAAAAAATTACAAATAATTTGATGACACGTGATATTTTTTTAATCCAAATAATAATTTTTTTAAAAAATAAAAATTAACAACTATTAACCCCACCCACCCCGCCGTCATCTTCTCTAACCCCACCCACCCCAACCCCAACCCCTCCCCTACCCCACCAAATCTTCTTCTCCTCCAACACCCACCCAACGCTATCCATAACATCCAAAGAGAAAAAAATAGAGCTATAATGGCAAACAAAAATATAAATCAAATTGGATCAAAAAATCCGACGAACCTCCATTTTTTCCAGCAAGATTAATACAAATCTAAAATTATTTTTTTTGAAATTGTTAAAGAATTCAAACCTTAAAGAACCCACAACAAAATTCGAAGTCCAATTAAAAAACAACTGGGCTATTCTCCAATTTCTCAGATTTCTAAAAATAGCTTCAACAATATAAGTAGTAATCTTTGAACCCAACTCATCAAGTTCTTGGCTTTTTGATGAATCAAGAGGCTTAGTGAATATGTAAATAAGTCTATCAACGATTCTTGAATCGTCTGGAGAGATTGGGGGAGGGGAATTTATGGGTTTTGGGCAAATGGGTGTCGAAGAAAATGGAGAAAGATTGTGTTTTGTAAAAGGGATTTGTAAAAAAAGAACACGCAATGAAGAAGAAGAAGAAAAAGAAGAAGAAATAATGGCATAAATGAAGAAGAAGAAGAATAACAAAAAAAAATAATATATTTTTAAAGAAAAAAACATTTTTCACGCTCTTAAAATGGGTGCAACACACACAATGTGCCAAGTCAGCACAAAGTGTCAAAATGACACATCGAAGCCTTGCTTGAGGTGTCTAAAATGAACAAAGCCTAGTTAAGGTGTTTAAGTAAAAATTGGTGCCAACTTTAGGGGGCTACCGATGGATTTTGCCTTGTATCGAGGAACACCAAAGAATGTCATGATCATGGCATAACCATTATGAGGGAAGATCACAGACAATCACAAGGCTGAAAAGTGGTGATGAATTAAGTATACATTATGAAGAGAATGTTACGTACATCTACCATAATTCTAATACTTCATAACATACAAGATTTAAATTTGTTGAACTTACTACTAAAGAAAGTAGTCGTACTTCTCAGAGATTAAAAAGAATTAAAATTAGAGAGATTCCTTAATATTTTCTAATAGAAAGCGATTTTTCTTTGATGGATCGTACAGTAGAAATTCGAATTATTATTGCCAGTGGTGTATTTTTGCAAAGACACGAGGGTCAGGTCAGAACTCCAGTTTCTGAATGCAATACATGTGTATAAGAAACTGACCACCCCCAAGAATGAGTTGTGAATTTGAGTTATATGACAAAAAAAATAATCTGATCGATTAATATATGACAGTGACGAGTACAACAAATCCCACAAAAGCAGAAAATTACGCTGAGTGTCTTGCAAAATAGTCGGTCTTGAATTTTTTTGTCCCCATTTAATAATAATTGTTTTTTTTTGGTAGGGCCCTTTCCCGAATTCTGCGCATAGCGGGAGCTTTAGTGCACCGGACTGCCTTTTTAATGACTGTAAGCTGGAAATAATTTGTTGTTCATTAGACATAAATTTTAACTTTTTCCTATAGAGCAAAATTTGTGGTCAATTGAACAAGTTCACGAATATAATGAACGTCTGACTTATAGACAAAAGTTAGAATTTACGCATGATGGGCAATATAACTAAGTTCTAATTTTTGCCTATAAAGCAAAACTTGTGGTTAATTGAACAGATTTCAACAAAAAATTTACCTAGCGAATTTTCTAATGTGAAGACTATTTTTTTTAAAAAAAATTTGTAAGCAGGGTCGAAAAATCATGACCACCCATCGTGGAGTTCATTTGTAAACTCAAGCCCCCCAAAAGTAACAAACGAAAAATCATTTGTTTAGATGGTAGAGAACAAAAGATGATAAATAAATTTTAACGTAGAAAGTAGGAGCAATTTGCTTGTCCTTTGTATAAATTTTGTTTTGACATGTTTCATGCATTTGTGTGTGCATGAGTGATGAGTGTTTGTTCAAAAATCATAATCAAATGAAATAAAATAAGAATCGTCCTTTTCATTTTATATGTTTGCTAACTTTAGTTCAAGAAATCCACTGACTTAGGTCAATTTCTTGTCTCCTTTAACTTTTACTACATACTTTCTCTTTTGATTTGGATACAAGTTATGTTGAGATAAGTTATACTGAAATAAGTTATAATGAGATTAGTTATGATGAAAATAGCTTTTATTGCTTGTTTGGTTGGTCATATTCAAAGTTATATTCATTGCATAGTTTCTAAGAATAAGTTGTTTGTTTACGAAAATACCATCCATCTTATTTAACTCTTTTTTTTTTACATTTTCTTAGAAAACTTTAGTTATTCATTCCTAAAAATAAAATTTTCACTTATTTAACTTAAATATTTTTATTTATGCATTTCTATGATTGTGCCACGTGTTTTTATAATCAAACATTCATCTTATTTAACTTAAAAATAAAACTTTCATCTTATTTAGATTTAAATAAAATTTCCTTTTTATTTAACTTAAATATAAAACTTTCATCTTATTTAGCTTAAAAATAAAACTTCCATCTGTTTAGCTTAAAAATAAAACTTTCATTTTAAGTTTATTAAAGTAAAAGAAATTTTGTTATTAAAATTATCTACATTTTAATTGATATATAAAATATTATTTTTAAGTTAGTAATAAACTATTTAATTAAAAATATGTAATTTAGTAGTGCAGTGAACATTTTAAGAGAAATCAAAATATAAATAAACATAAGAATTAGACAAATAAATTCAACTTATAATATATTCATAAATAGAAATTGTATTTATAAAATAGATTTTTTTAATAGAAAAATATATTACCATAAAAAAACAATTAATTAAAGTTATGAATGCTATTATAAATGTATTTAAAAATTATATAGATTTGCATGAATGTAAAAGTGGTGTATAAAAGAGAGTTTAAGAAAGTATTTTTGTTATATTACATTTTTATCTCAGGATAAGTTATCTTGGGATTAGAATTCCACCCAGTGAGGAGTAACTTATCCCAGTACTAATTGTTAACTCTGAGATAAGTTATTCCAGCTTTTGCAACCAAACAAGAGATTAAAAACCACTTAAAAATTACCCATCATTGATATGGTATGTATCTATCTATCACGTGTTCCAATTGATGATCACTACTCCCACTCATCTCCATTTTTAGTAAGTCCCTACTCCTATTTCCATCCCATTCATAACTTATCTATATCAAGTATTTACGTCAAATTAATATATATATATATATAAGGGATGTATTTAGGGTATATGATAGAGTTCTCAAGAACCCAATATTTCTTCACGCGAATTTTATATTTGTATTGAAAAACTCATACATATGTAAGATATTGATTTCGAAGCTCATTAATAAATTGTGTTGTTGATCTAGTGGAAGAGAAGAACTTTTTTAGTTTTGCTACCCTCTTGGTCAAGGGTTTGAATCCCTTGACCAAAAAAAAATAATTAATGATGTAGGCGAATTATAATTGATAATATATAAAAATAGTTTGTAAAATTGGAGTTAAAAAATAATGGCAGATGAACCTTTCTTCAAGTGACAATGACATAGATATAAATGAGCATTTTGTCAAAGTTCGACGACATATTTGAGCTTTTTCCCCTTTTTAATTTGAGATGGGTGAGAACCCGCAAACTTTAAACTTTTAATCTGCAACTGTTTGTAATATATTTTTATCATTTAATCATAGTTAATTAATATGTTTTTTTGGTCTCAATTGAAGCAATATATTTTCATTTCTAGTTAGTCTAAAAAATAATGATATCTTTTCTCATTTAGTAACAATTTCCATTGGCAAAGTCATTAGCTATGTGAATATGTGTCACAATTATGAAGTGTTTTCCATAGTTCAATATAGAAAAGAGAGGCATGTTTACTTATATTTTCTCATATGAATTTTTTCTCTCCGGTTGGGAATTTTATTTTCGTACCAACACAAGATATGCTTATTGGACTCTATGTATTAACAAACGGAAATCATTAAAGTATTCCCGTAAATAAGCATAATATATATAATAGCAGAAACTATTAAACTCAAAAAAGAGGTAATAATAGTCATTAATCGTTATAAATATACAAAAGAACAGTTATTTTTCGAATCCCTGTGATGCCTTAAAACTTCCCATTTTATTTTTAATTAAATGATTTACAACCAAAAAAAATTCTACAGCTTATATATACCACAAGTTTCAAAAGTCTTTTTTTTTTTCTTCTTAAATTTTGTTTCCTATCAAACACCTTAACACAAATAGGAATGGAAAAGTACATATTTTTACTTTATTAAATTATTTAACCATCTTAAGTTAAATTGATTTGATATAAAAATTCAGTATGTATAAGTATTTACTAAATAAAAGAGTGCTATAATAATAAATTGAAATTAATGAATCATGTTAGTGTGTTGCCCAATCAAAAAACAGATGGAGAGACACCACATGATTTTATGGAATTCCTTATGGAGACATGTTTTCCCCCTTTCTTCTTCACAAATTGAAAGGTGGCTTACCACAGGCCACTTTTTTTGTGGTCATTATGAATAGTAAAAAATCTGAAGAGGACAAAGAGACAGTTCACTCTCGTCTTTGGAGTCCTCCATGTTCAAATGTTCTCAATTTCCAAGTACACTTGGTATTAATACCCTTATATCATTTTATTTTATTTTATTTTTGTGTTTTAGGTAATCTGTAACTATCCGTCTCCGTCGTTAGGAATAGGCCAATGGGGAAGGATTTTGATCCAGAAAACTTCGGGTAGTAACTTTGAAAAAACTTAGCATAGGCCAGACTTGGACAAATTTTGAGTCATGTGAAGGCTAGGGTGATCATGTGAATGATGGGAGGTCAAAACTCTAATTTGATTGGATAGGCTAATAGCCAGGATGATACAGAGCATTTACAGCTTCGCAGAATCGCATTCGGGCGAGTAAATCTCTTAGAATGGAAATTGGTGTGAAGGGTATATATTAATAGGTCTTTGGAAGGGGTGTGTTGTAAAATGGGGGCTTGGAGCACAAACGCCGAGCTCAATGTTTACGCATATCCAGCCAGAACGGCCCCATCAGAGCGGGATGGGTTCCGCCAGAGCGGGGCAGTCGCGACTTAAATCGTGAAAACCCCCTGAAATAGTTTTTTTCTGCAAAATCAATTTCTAAAATTTCAAGAGGCGACCTAGGGCGAATTCTATCAATTTCTCACGGATTTTCATGCTTAAGGCAAGGATTTTACTCTCTAAATTCATAGTTTGATTCCTAGAAGCTAGAAAGTATGGTTGGTAATCATTGGGGAGGGTTTGAACTGAAAATTAATAGTGGGAAATGGGTGAGGTTAGGATCATGGGTTTGGCCTAGGGTGTAAATTGTATTATATTTCATGATAGTTAGGCCATTGTGTTGATCCTTTATATGTATTTACTGTTTTCTAGACCAAGAATAAGAAGAACAAACCCAGAAAAGGAAGACTCTTGCATTGTAAGGTTGTTGAAGCTTGACATTGAGGTAGGTGATGGTCTAGTTTTCCGGATGTGTTTCATATATCTGTTAAATTGCTTCATGATATGCATGTGTGTATATGAATACGAAAACATATTAGATTATGTGCAAAATGATCACTTGCTGGCCTGTTTCTGTGATGAACTTGTTCTTAGTGATATAAATGTTGTAAAATATTGAATGTATTTGTGATTGTGGTATGATTGGATCGGGTGTCACGTTCCGATACATATTTGGATGGGGTGTCACATTCCGACACAGAGTTGATTATTTGTAGGTCCTTTGAGAGGACCCTTGTGTGAAGTTATAGCATGTGAAAAATATTGAGTTGTGATATTGCTGAATATGGTTAAACTTGAGATTAGTTGACTTATTCTATATATGTAAATGCCTATTGTGTGAAATTTACTTGTCTATGATCCGCTTACTGGCTAACCGTGTGATCCTACCAATACACAGTTATTTTTGTGTACTAATACTACTCTTGCTCTGCCATTTTGTTGAGTACAGGGCATATTCAGCCGGCTGCGGAGAGACCTCGGTTAGAAGATTAAAAGCTTGTTCAAAGTCCAAGGGTGAACTATTCTGTTTTGCTGTCGTAGACTTTCTCATTAGTCTCACTCCTTCTTTCGAGACTCAGATGTTCAGACACTGTTTTAATATTATGACTTCTTTTTGGGAGTGTTTTCTTTTCTTATTCAGATATTTTGTTAGAGTTTTGGTACGGACGACTTTCAGTTCCTAGGATATTTTTGCACTTCTTGATATTTAAAATATTTGCTAAGTTTATGGGAATTCAGTCTTACTCTGATTTTTATACCTGCTTCTGCAAGTCTTTAACTGTTTATCTTATAAATTTGATAATGTGGGCCGAAAGAAATGATTCTCCCACTGGAGGGTTAAAGTGGGTGCCAGTCACGACGGATCACAATCGTGACAAATCGATATTTGAAATTCACGAATTCTTAATTTGAAATCTTTAATTTAAAATGAAAAAAAAATCTTATTTGTAGATTACTACATGTGGTCTTTATATGCATTATTTTATTTAGGGAAAGATTAGTGAAACTCAACAGACTCATTCTTGCGTATATTTTTATCATCTATCTTCTACTTTATACGATTATCAATTAAATAAAAAATTATTTATGTATCAATCCTTACAGCTCCGAATCAAAATAACTTATTCATTCGGATATATCTAACTTGCGAGTAAATAAGTCATTTCTTGGTTTTGGTATATTGGAGGAAAACCTATATGTAGTATATCAAAAGTCCAAGGACAATTAGAAGTAAACTTTACCTAAATCACATACTGAAAAGACCCAATTACGATGTATCCCTCATTTTTATGAAATTATGCGATTTCCTTTTTTTTTTAAATTTCTGATACATTACTTGTTGTGCTGATACATCAGTTTTGGGGTGTAAAACAATTAATGTTGTTAGGTTATTTATGGGTAGTAACGTAATTCAAGCTATGATTGATTGTTTCAATCAATTACCATGCTAATTAAGACAAATAATTCTTTAAAAAAAGAAACAAATCTGACTATGAAAGAAAACTCAAAAACAGAGCATAAGTTCTAACAAAAAAAGGTGTGTTTGGTGCTTGAAACTGCAAAAATAGGGAAATAGCAACTTATACAAAACATACTTTGGATAGAAAATTCGAAGATATCCTAGTATCAAACACAATAAAGTGTTCGAGAATGAAGGTACACACCAGTTTTTTTTAAGTAGTTATCTACTTGATACATAGCTATAGGATACATCAGTTCTGTATTTTCTGTTATCAGTATTACCTGATATATCAGTTCTGATACATCATTTCTGTATTTGATACATCATTACTGATACATATCTGTGATAATTATTTACTACAGGTTGTTGCTTCATCAGAATATATTTATTCTGTTTATGAGTTAGGTATAAGATACATTGTGTGTCTTGAAAGAAAAACATGCAATTGTGGCAGTTTTCAACTAGCCGAGATACCATGTCCACACGTAATTGCAGTGTTGAAGAGCAAGAACATTATAGGCATGCACCCATACTATTCTGATTACTACAAACCAGAGGCGTTGACAAATACTTATGAATTTCCAATGGTTTCAATGCCAGATAAGAAAGATTGGTCTGTTCCGAAAGAAATTTTGGAAGAATTTGTCTTGACACGAAGATACAAAAGGATGCAGGAAGACCAAAGAAAGGAAGAAAAAAGTACTCTAGTGAGAAGATAAGAATGGGCACAAATTCGTGTAGTCATTGTGGCCATGAAGGCCACAACAGAAAGAGTTGTAATTTCATTCTCAAAGAGAAATGATGTTTTGTTATGCCAGGATACATTCTATTTGGATCATGTACTTACATCTACATAGTTTTTTTTACATTATAGGTTGTTTTTGATACATATATCAATTAACCAGAATAGTAATTGAATATCAATAATTGATACATGGATAGTTGGTAATTATATTCATTGTAAGTTACTTAGTATTGATAGTAATTTCGAATCTGATATATAAGAATAACGGATACATAAACATTCAACATATTAAGATTGATACTTTAAAGGTTGTTATATTAGTTTTCAACTGGATTGTGGTTGATACATAACATGTTGTATTGATATAGATTGTAGATGTATCAAGAGCTGTAAAAATTGATGCATGAGATTCTGATACATAAATGTAGATGTATCAGAATCATTAAATATCAATCAATTACAATCTGATACATAAACAATATGTATCAGAAGCTGTAAAGATTGATGCATGAGATTTTGATACATAAATGTAGATGTATCAGAATCATTAAATCTTGATACATTACAATCTGATACATAAACAATATATATATCAGAAGGTGTAAAGATTGATGCATATGATTCTGATACATAAATGTAGATGTATCAGAATCATTAAATATTGATACATTACAATCTGATACATAAACAATATGTATCAGAAGGTGTAAAAAATTGATGCATATGATTCTGATACATAAATGTAGATGTATCAGAATCATTAAATATTGATACATTATAATTTGATACATGAAGTAGATGTATCGGAAGCATTCAAGTTTGATAAATCAAAATATGATACATAACTATTAGAAAAACTTAAAAGTCTGCTAAATTGTTGAATAGCCAGAAAAAAATATTTACTATTGGTGCAAAAACATAATTGTACATTCTACTACTGTAAAATTAAAAAAAAACTACTTGACGTCCATCGATTCTCCTTGACCAGGAGGTATGGAATTTCTCTCTGTTTTTTTGCTCGACCTCAAGAAGTAAGAGGCATTTGATGATTTGCCCTTGAAAATTGCACTGTGGCATATCTAGATAGTGACCAAATATGGTTTGTCGAAATAATTGTATAGCTTCATCACCTATTGGTTATTTGAAATCATCAATAAAATTAGTCGTATATGCAGTGCCGAATCTTAGGGAGTGTGAGGGGATCTTCTTGATGACGTACTTCATTCTCTGCATTGACATGGAAACTGATTAAATACAACTTAATTTTTGTATTTAAACATGATGTATCGAAAACATTATATCTTGATACATGAGATTCTGATACATAAACAAGATGTATCATGAGTATTAACGTTTGATAAATGAGAATCCGATACAAAAAAAAATTATGTATCAAAAAAAGATAAGAATCTGATACATAAAGTAGATGTATCAGGAATCAATAAAACTTTAGAAAAATGACATTTAAAAAAATTATATAAACAGGATGTATCATATTCTCATGTAAGCTTGATACATGAGAATCTGATACATAAATAATATGTATCAGAAACAGTAAATCCTGATATATGAGCCTTTGATACAAAAACACGATGTATCTTTTAATAGATAAGAATCTGATACATAAAGTATATGTATCAGAACTCAGTAAAACTTTAGAAAAATGACATTTAGAAAAAAAATAAACAGGATGTATCAGATTCTAATGTTAGCTTGATACATACGAATCTGATACATAAACTTATATGTATCAGGAGCAGTAAATCTTCATAAAAAATCACATTAAAAAAAACTTATAGAAACTCATACCTTTGGGAGATTAGGGCGTGTTGAAACCCCTTCAATCTTCTTGTCGGCTTCTTTGAGTGAATGTTGAACTTGAGATTTTGACTTCAATTTCTCACGGAGCTTATCCATCACTGATGGATCGTTACGATGTTTGGATCTAACCTCGTCCGGTGAAACAAGAATTTCTTGATTTTTATTCAACTGAGTGAAACCAACACTAAAAGATGGAGCGGATTTCATGTGTTTCAGTGAACAATGTGAGTAAAAAAAAAATTACAGAAGAAAACAGAGGAAATCGAAGAAGGTGAGAATGAAGTGAGATACCATTAAAGGAAAAACTTGAATATACCTTACTTAGATACTTGAAATTGAGTAATAGATGGACTGAAATTGAAAAAAAAGAAACTGCCATCGAGGAGGCTGAAGAATAGGCGTGAATTTAGGTAACGGATATAAGGTAAAAGTGATGTATCAGTGAACGAGTGAGAGAATTAAAAAAAATAGGGATTTTTGATATTTTTCCAACTAGTTGGAGTATTAGTAAATATGGTAATATAACATGTGTAAATGGGTAATTTTTAATTAATTAAGCACTAGCAATTTACAAAAATTAAACATGCCTAAAATGTTTATCATTTTTTTTCTTTAATTAGATGAAGAAGAACGAGAGGTCCATTTTGAGCACTACTATTTGTTTTTCCCCCTCAAAGAGTACGTTAATAGCCAAAATAATTGGGCAGAAACTTCCACTAAGCAACTGCTTTAGACCTCCAATCAATGGCCCTATCTTTTTAATTATTATTATAATAGAAAAATATTAAATTTATGTAATAGAGGTTATATAGAATAAATATATAAAAGTTTATTAATTAAATTTTAGACCTCTTACTTCAAGTGTGATTTTAGGTCACCAATTTCATTGAACCCTATGTTAGCATTTTTAAGCCTATAAATTTCATGTCATATCTATTTCCCAGGTTCACTTTTGTTATCAAACTTTGAATCCTTTAACAAATAATGATTAATATGACAATATTCATATCAATTGATGGATACTCTTATGTTATAGATTAATGATTTGAGAATAAGTAATTGATATTGAGAATAAAACAGGAAAAAAATAGTAATTTTTTTTAATATGTTAATAGTGATGAGTAAAAACATTTTTTTTTTTAAAAATACTAAACAAGTAAAAGTGAACGGGGAGTAAAACACGCTACGCTAGTCATTACTCATTATTAGCAAGCCTGATCAAAGGTTATATCAATCAAATGTGACTGGTCGGCGGGAACCAGACATTATGCGTTTATAATCGTTGATAGTGATTTATTTTGTTAATTAATAGAATGTTTATTAGGAAATCCAAAATCTCCAACATGAGATGTGTGCATATACGTTGAACAAGGACACTAATCAAAGTTTAAGATACACTGATCCGTCATTGTCACCTGATGATACTTCTTGATTATATTGCATAATAATTAGTGTCTAATAATACACTGACGCACCAAATGGAAGACGGGCCAATGAGAGTGGATCAAGCAGAACTGACAAGTTTCTAGGTTAACAAACTTCTGAAGATGAAATGCACACATTATATTTTAGACGAATCTCATTATCAGATTGAAAGAGAAAAATAAAAAGCTCGGCATATAACTCAAGTTCACATTATAAACACTTTTTTGAGCTTGGTATGATGTAGTCCGAAATACAAATTCGTACACACCTAGAGCCAAAGTAAACTATGCGTGTCATGAGCTTGAATCCTAACAAGACCAATATTGAATAATTATGTTATATATTGATCAAAATTTAGGTAGATAAAAAACAATACATTTGTAATATTTTTATCTTTGAGACTTGAATCCTTATCTCCTAGATATTTTTTAAATGTTATTGATTATTAAATCACACTTTTAATTATTGAACGAAATAATAATAATAATATTATTTTAAAACTTTTTTAATTGGGAGGGGGTGGGGGTGGGAGGTTGTTGTGGTCAAATTAAATTGGAGAGTCAAGAAAGAGGTGATGCCACGGAAAACAGGTGGGAGGAAAAAGAAAAAGAATCCAACTTTCTTCTACTTTTTTTATGTTTCCAGAAAAGAGAAAATGAAATAAATGCATCCATTACTTTTTCTCTCCACAAAATTAAATTAAAATAAATTAAAGGAGTAAATAGTTGAACGCTTTTGATTCATGTTTCCCTTTATTGTTCTTTATACAAATAAAAATGAATCACAATTAAAAAAAGTACTTATCCGCATCAAATAATATTTACATTGAACCAATTAATTTAGCATTATCAATTAAAAATTAAAGTAACAATACACATAATTACAGTAATATATAAACAAATTTATGAAATATAAGTACTTTTATAATTATTGATTTAATATGAATATTTGATCCGAATTTTTTTTAGGAGGAATTGGGTGTGAAGTGAGGAAGAGCTAGCACAAATCATCTTATATAGAGTATAAAGAATAAATTGTTTTTTTGTTCAACCATAACGTATAATGCTTTCTAAAGATTGACTTAAACGTTAAAGTTTTAACAATAAACATGTAATTTTAATTATTATCATACTCTAAGCTAAAGCGTGTCAAATTAGTAAAGCAAAATCATCATCAACATACCCAATAAGATTCCACAGATTATAAGTGTCAAATTAGTAAAGCAAAATCATCATCAATATACCTAGTAAGATTCCACGGGCCATAATTACCAAATTAGTAAAGCAAAAATATAATAAAAAAAATAGGTAAAAACAACAGTAGATATTCCTAATTATATATTGATTGATTGATGAGTGACAACGGTAAGATAATGACACTATGCTTTACAGCTAAAAGTTGCAAAATTTCCCTATCAAAAATTAGCTTACTCTATGTAGGCGTTACATTATATCTATTCTTATCATTTGTATACATAATTGAAGATGATTCTATTGACACTGATTCTTTACAATATGCATATTCAAAAGTTTGTCTAATTTACGTCAATTGTGTGTCTCAGTTGATACAATGTGCTATTTTCTCTTTTTTTTTATATATATCCAACATTTCTCTCTCATATTTCATCGATATGATATTTTTAGGATGTCTTATACATTCCCTCCATAAGGATTTAATATCCTTGTTAAAGTTTGCTCCACCATCATTTTAAAGATGTGAGATTTATTTAAACTCAGTTAAATGTTGAAGTTTATCTCATCATCATCCAAGTTGCATGAGAAGTGACTGTCATACCGTATAGCTTGATCCACTAGTGATATTATCTGCTTCGAATCTTGTCCCATACGACTTTAAACTACATCACAAGAATCTAAAATTTATTTCCATGTATAGATCAATATCTTCCTTGTATTTTATCAATGTGAGGTATTTCTAAGTTCCATTAAATTGGAGTAGTTACATTTCTTTTTTTAAAAAACAAATTAATTCCTTGATAAGAGATTAATTACGTCTTGTTTCATCATAGAAACAAGAATAATACATTAGATGAATTGCTAAATAGTTAGAAATATTTATCTGTATCAGATTTTCTTATCAAATTGATTAATTTAATTATAATTAAATGATACTTGTACCCCAATACACATGTCATGAATACACATGATTGTAAATAACTGATGCAAGTAAAAAAAATATATTGATAGATTAATTTTGTCCATATAATACCTCGAGCAAATTTGCATGTGCAAAAATGAAAAATAGATCGACCACTATTATTGAAGCTTACCTATTATGAACGATAGCAACTTAAAATTAAATTAATACAATTAATATTAAAAAGATTGTGTTGGACAACTCCCAATAACTTGTAATTACATAACACTCAGCAAATCTCAAATGATGCCAGAATATTTTGTCCTCTTTTAATACACAAGCATCTAGAATTCAATATAAATACATATATAATAAAGAAAAAAAGATGCTGATTTTATTGATACATAATCATGATACATCTCGATCACCCTAGCAAACAAAAGATATTAACAATAATAACATAAATATAAATTTATTTCAATTTGACAAAGAAAGTATTTCTTATTAATTTTATGTCTTTTTATGAAAAATCTTTATATATAAATAAGATATCTGAAAATATCATTTAGAGTGATTTAAAAGCCACTTCCTTATAATTAAATGATAAAAAGACTATAAAAAAAAAAACATAAAAAGAGCTAGGGGAAAAGGATATGATATTCCATCAATCATATGAATATTTTGGGAAATGTTCATTCAACAAATGGGACCTTTTAAAAGAGAGTTTTGAAGAATCAACTACATTTTTCTTCATAAGATTCCAAGTTCTCAATACTTTTTTCTCCATTTGCTCATTGGATTCTTTTATGTATTATAATTCATGAAAAATAGCAGCTAGGTTGGCCCCATGAACTTACACTCTTTCATGATGACTACTTTCAATTTTATAGTCACTAAATATATGCATCTAATATAATTAGATGGGTCCTTAATTAAATTACACAAACAAAAACAAAATAAAAGTAAAAAGTGAAAAAATATAATAAACAAATGAATAGAGAATAGTAATTTTATAAACATAGAAAGATTTGCTTGGGTCCAGGAGATTACATTTGTCTCTTCCTTTGCCACTCCTTCCAATAACACATAAATGTGTCCAAATTATGGAGTAATAGACTACGGAGTAGGAGATAGTGACTTTACCCAAAAATATTAATATGAGATAGTGATATTGTGGTCACAAATCACTAATAAATAGTGGCTACAGCGCCATTAATTAATATATGTAAACTCTTATTTTCCTCTCATCAATAATATACCCTTCATTCTATTTAATTTCAACTAGGATATTTTCTAATTACTCTCTCTAATTTTTAATATATTTTATAACGTTTAAGAAGAAAAAGAAGTCGTCTATTATTATTAGTGTTAATGAAATGCGACATTTAAAAATAAGCTATAGTTTAGAAATATAATCTTATATATGATTAGACTATTAAAAAGAGGTGCAAAAGTCTTCAAAGATAGATCGATAATCTGTAATATCATAATACTATATTAAAAATGATCTTTATTGATAATTATATAATAATAATAATTTAATTGTCGCTAAATATGTTTTTTAGAGATAACTTGACAATTATATTTTAGCACTCTTTGTAAATGTCACTAAAGCCTATAACGATATTGGATCCAATGATAATTAATCAATATCGATAAAGACTTTACCACTATTTATTAATGTGCATATTTATTATTGCTAAAAAACTATTTATTGTAGTATAAGGACGCAATCAATTGAGTAAAAGAAGATGTACCCACAATTGCAATCTTAATAGTTATGGGATTTCAATGACTACCTGATTGTATGTATAACATTTATGCATACATTCTTTACCATCATTTTCACTTGGCTTTTTGAATTTACTAAAAAGAAAAATTCATTGAAATTTATGCTCTCAAGAATTTGAAATCTCTTCTTAAAGAAAACGAATAACTTGATAGAGTTATTAATCATTTTGTTTTTATTTTAGAGTCATGATTTCTTGGCCTAAATCTTGTAAGGTCTATTCCTAATTTATAAAGAAGTTAGATCAGCTCATTGTTTGTTTTTGAGAGTTAGTTGTGGAGACTACTTGAAGTCTAAGTCAACTAGGAATTTAGTGATTTAGCAAGCAATAGAATTATCGCTTCAAATCTGAGTGTAACAGAGTTGTTATAAGGGAAGTGAAGGGATTGTGAGTGCAATTCCTAGATTGCAAGAGCTTGTAATCTAAATTTTTAGCTCAGTCGTTTAGTAAAGATTGGAGGTGAAATCCTATGTGACAGGTCGTGATTTTTCTCCCTTGAGCAAGGAGTTTCCACGTAAAATCTTGCATGTGTCTGATTTTACGTTTCTGCACTATTTTCTGATAAAGAACCTGGTCCTAGAAGTTTAATGGACGTGTACATTCTAACACTACCATTTTTTTACTATTATTTTATTTTTCTTAGTTCATTATTTTACTATTAATTGATAATGTCACAATTGTTGTAGAATTGGGATTTTAATATTAGGAGATATTAATTTACACGTACTAATTACTTTTTTTTTTGGAAAACGTGTAATGACTCTAAATGACGGAGACAATAATTTACTCTATGACTAGATAACTCTTTCTAATTAAGAGGATTTTCCAGCAGAGAGGACAATAAATTAAATAAGTGATGATGACTAACTAATTAACTAATACTATACTATCATGATGTTATCAAAATAGCAAACTTTTACTCAATCATTGGATTCTAAATTGTCCTCTAAATATCTCCAAGATAAAAGTTTAACCAAATTAAAGGTGAATGAATTAAGTGGCTTTGCCATTTCTAAAGTTTTCTTTTACTCACATACACGGTGATTTTGACTCAATACAGAAAAAAGTTGCAATCTTTTAGTCATATTGATTGTCAAATAAATCCATAAGCAAGCAATTTTAAGAACAAACGTACACGTTAGATGTCACTCTTTTATTGGATTTTGGACTATATATATATATATATTGTAGTTATGTTGGTGTCTATTTTCTGGTCTTGATTCCTTAATTGGAAGGGGGGGGGGGGTGTTAATTGAAGCCAACTACAAATACATAGTATTCCTTCCGTCCAAGTTTATTTGTTTATATTCAACTTGGCATATTCCTTAAAATATAATAAACAAAATAATTATTTTTATTATATCGTTCCTGATTATTATAAATCATCTAATATTGAGAAATTAATAGAAAATAATTAAAATATTAATAATAAGAATAAATTAAATATAAAATAATAAACTATTTCTTAATTTTTTAACTAGTAAAAAATATGAATATCTATTTTTAACAATAGTGTACGTTTAAAATTGGGGAAGGAGTAATATGAGTAACTTCTAATGAAAACGACTTTGTCCCCTTAAAACCCTCCAAAGGAAAAATACAAAATCTTGCATTGGATCTTATTGTAATTTTTACGTAATTTTTTTTACTTTTTTAAAAAAGAAAGATGTACACACTAAAGGATATAAAAATCAACAACAGACTGTCAATTACTTTTACATTTTTACTCCATCGCGTTACGGTGAAAGTTGTATCATCTGAATTAGTCGAGTCAGTGACATAGAATATCTGATGTTATGAATATGGTCTCGCATTCTGGGTTTGCAACTATGATATGTTGAGAAATACACACATGATGGATGTTTTATGACTTTTTGTCAGTGTAAAAGAAGAAAAGAAAAGGAAACATGTCTAAACAGTACACAATCCTAATTTTCCTCTAATAGCATTCCCACAAAAATGGCTCATCAAGCCGAAACATACCACTATCGGCTCCAGCAAGCTGCCATGTGGTAATCGGGTACTGATACCGGTCGTTTTGATCCACTCTATCGATGGTAAGATCCGGTAGGTCGAAAAACGTGTCATCGTGATCCATCGATGGAGAATTCAGTAATTCTTGCGAGTTCTCCGAGGCTAAATTCGTCGACGAATGACAACTGTGCAGCTCGGTTAATAGGCTCGACTCGATGGAATTTTCCTCGAGAAATGTGCTGGCGGCTGCAGCCTTGGCGGCTGCGGCTTGGATGTCCTTAGGGGAAGTGGAGGCGGGTCGGGGGAGTTGATCGGCTAAATGAGGGAAATTAAGGTAAGCCGAGTTTCCCTTGATGGCTAAAGCCGCGACATCGTGAGCTCGAGCTGCCATTTCGGCGGTGGGATAAGTCCCTAGCCAAATTCTTGATTTCTTCCTTGGTTGTCTAATTTCGGACACCCATTTTCCCCAATTCCTCTTACGAACTCCTCTATAAGTTGGATGTTTTTCATCAACAATACCTTCTTTTTTTCGCCTAATTTTCGTATTATTCCCCTCATTTACATTTTTTGTGAAATCTTCAACTTTTTTTGAGCTTTTCTTGGATTTGCAATTGTAGTGATCTTTTGATGAGGTTTTTACAATGCTCTCAAGGAAACAATTAGATGAAGTAGAAGAAGTAGAACATGTTGTGGTTGAAAGAGAACTAAAGCAATTATTATTAGAACAACTTGTAAATGATGAAGAAGTTGTTGTAGAAGTAGAACTAGAGATGGAAAATTCATGAAGATGATCTTCCATTGTGAATTTCCTTTTTTCCCTTTCTAGTGATGTATAGTGGTAGCAAGAAAGTATAACTTAAATAATAAAAATGGTGAGGTTTACTTAGCCCCTATGGTTGTGTTGGTTGGTTTAAATAAAGGAAAGGAGAGGAAACGGAAATAAAGAAGAATGGGACCTTATTACCACGAGGGGTATCTACAGTTCACTTGTTTTGTTAACCATGTGGCAATTTGCATTGCTTATTTTATATTCACATATTCTTTCTTCTTCTTTTTTTTCTTTTCCTTTTTGTATTAATTAGTACAATTATTTTCCTCTTGATAAAGAGAAAAAGAGGAAATCATAGTAGCAATATTTTCAATTTGCGTAATCAAGCAGTGTTTTGGCACCTTGCACACTTAACATGCATAGCAACCACTCACTCCGTTTATTAATGACTTGAAACATCTTTTAAGGAACAATAAATAGAATGACATTTTTATTATATTACTCTTTAAATGTAACACATTTCATAGTTTAAAAAATGATTATAGTTAATATAAGAATAAATTAGAAAATAAATTATAAATTATCTCTTAATCTTTTAAATTGAACAAACAAAAAATAAAAATATATTTTTAATATAATGACCAAATAGAGTGAACGGATGAAGTACTAGAGAAATTGTCCTCATTAAAAATCATACAATTCACATGAAAGTAAATTAGTTGACCTAGGGCCCTAGTAGGATATCTGTCACACCCCGTGAGGGTACCCTAGACGTGGGCGGCACTCGAAGACCATCACTGATCTTCAAGCGAACCACTTGGTCTAATCACACCTTCATTCAATCACATTCTATCAGCAGAAGACTTAACTCACAAGAATACTACTCATAAATAAGGCCAAAGACCAATCATCTATCAAATCAACAACTAGTAAGAATGAAATTAGTCAAAATGAAACAAACTAACATCATCAACACTCTAGTCTATGAAGCCTCTATCAACAATTTAAAAGGTGTAAATGACAAGTTCATGACTACCACAAATCAAATAAAAGAAAATTAACTCAAAGCTGAAAAGATAATTGCGGTATCCTCCGAAAATAGGAAGGACTCACCAACTAGCTGGAAGCGAATAGATTCTCAACGGTGCGCCTGTTGATGATCTCTAGTACCTGTCTCTGTATCATGAAACGATGCAGAGCAAATGACGTCAGTACGTCAAATGTATGAGCATGTAAAATGGCAGAAAGAAACATGCATCAGGGTAGGATCAAATCAACTCAAAATCTCAACTCAGAAGAAGGAGCAACTCAATTAAGATGTCCTAAGTCTAAACAAGAATATGATTTAGACAAGGCCAATCATATACAATCCAATCCTATCCATTCCAATCCGACTCAGAGCACTATCAAGATCTATATGAAAGTTTCTCTTATTCGACGACTATCACTTATGAGCTAGTGATAGTACAACAAACTGACGTTGTTGCCATGTCCGTTCATACCTTGCCAGGGTAGGAACGAATCAATAATTATGGATCCATAACCAATCAAGTCCTATCATAAAACATCCGACTTTAACGGTTCAATCCTCTTCTATGTTTGGCGACGTAGTTATTAGGTGCAAGTTATTACTTACTCTTACCCAATTCGGTGCTCGATACTCCTCCCAAAACTTAAGCTCATAAGATAATCAATCTGAATCGAACCAAACCAATAAGTCTCTTTTGAAAATTGTTCAAGCTAGCCAGGGTACGAAAGCGAAGGACACGCGATGTGGATCAAGTGAAGTGCATTAAGGACGAGCATGGAAAAGTATTGATAGAGGAGACCCTCATTAAACAGAGATAAAAGTCGTACTTCCATAAACTCTTGAATGAAGAATGGGACAGATAGATTGTGTTGGGAGATTTAAAACATACAGGAAGGCTTCACAATTTTGGGTGTTGTAGGAGTATTTCGATCGAAGAGGTTAAGGGTCATGTGCGTAGGATGCGCTGGGGAAGAGCGACCGAATATGATGAGATTCCTGAGAATTTTGGAAGAGCGCGAGCTCGGTAGGTTTGGAGTGGCTGACTAGGTTATTTAATGTCATCTTTAAGAAAGCAATGATGCTCGAAGAATGGAGGTCGAGTGTAATGATCCCTCTATACAAAAATAAGGGGGATATCCAGAGCTGCAACAACTATAGAGGTATCAAGCTTCTAAGCCATACTATGAAAGTGTGGGAAAAAGTGGTGGAGATGAGGTTTATGAGAGGCGTTTCTATTTTAGAGAACCAATTCAGATTTATGCCGGGACGCTCAACTACAGAAGCCATCTAGCTTGTGAGGAGACTAGTGGAGCAGTATAGGGAGAGAAAGAGGGACTTGCATATGGTATTCATCGATCTAGAAACGTCTTACGATAAAGTTCTACGAGAGATACTATGGAGATGTTTGGAGGCTAAATGTGTACCTATGGCGTACATTAGGGTGATCAAGGACATGTATGAAGGTGACAAAAATAGTATAAGGATAGTAGGAGGGGACTCAGAGCACTTTCCAGTAGAAGGGGACTTAGAACACTTCCCAGTTGTGATGGAGTTTCATCAAGGATCAGCCCTTAGTTTATTTTTATTTGCCTTGGTGATGGATGGATTGACGCAACAAATTCAAGGTAAAGTGCCATGGTGTATGCTTTTTGCAGATGACATAGTCCTGATCGATGAGACTCGTAGAGGAGTTAACGCGAAACTGAAGGATTGGAGACATACCTTGGAATCTAAAGGGTTTAAGCTAAGTAGGAGCAAGACAGAGTACTTAGAGTGCAAGTTCAGTGAGACACCTCAGGAGGTTGGCGTGGAAGTTAGGCTCGGTGCCCAGACCATCCAAAAGAAAAGTAGTTTCAATTATCTTGGGTCTATCATGCAAGGCAGCGGGAAGATTGACGATGATGTCACACATCGTATTGGGGCAGGGTAGATGAAATGGAGGCTCACCTTCGGTGTGCTATGTGACAAGACGGTGCCACCACAACTTAAGGGCAAGTTCTACAAAGTGGTGGTTAGACCGGCTATGTTATATGGGGCGGAGTATTGGCCAGTTAAGGTCTCTTACATTCAAAAGATGAAAGTAGCCAAGATGAGAATATTGAGATGGATGTGTGGGCATACTAGGAGCGACAGGATTAGAAATGAGGCTCTTCGGGATAAGGTAGGAGAAGCCTCGGTGGAAGACAAGATGCGGAAAATACGACTGAGATGGTTTGAGAATGTAAAGAGGAGAGACACAAATGCCCCAGTGTGGAGGTGTGAGAGGTTGGCCATGGATGGTTTCAGAAGAGGTAGGGGTAGGCCGAAGAAATATTGGGGAGAGGTGATTAGACAGGACATGGAGCAGTTACAGCTTACCGAGGACATAACATTAGATAGGAGGGTGTGGAGGACTCATATTTGGGTAGAATGCTAGTACATAGTCTCATTATTCTTCCGTATTAATAGGCGCATTAGCGCACTATAATTTCTTGTGCTCTAACTTCTGTTATTATCTTTCTATTACTTTTTGTACTTTGATTACTCTATTTTATCTGTGTCACTTTCATTATTTGCGTTATTCGTTATTTGCTTTCCATAACGTTTTGAACTTCTTAGCTTTATCTGACCTCTTTTTATGCTTCTTTTGAGCCGAGGGTCTCTTGGAAACAACCATCGTAAGGTCTGCGTACACTTTATCCTCCCCAGACCCCACATTGTGGAATTTCACTGGGTTGTTGTTGTATCACATCAATCCCTTCAACTAATTAATTTCCCAATTGTTTTCAATCATGTAATTAAAAGAGATTTTAGACAATCAACATTCAAGACTATCAATTTTTCGATACTATCATTAATATCATCACACTCACGTTTCAATCACAATCGTGCATTCACAATTCAAGGCTATAGACTCAATCTTAAGATGAATATGACTCACTATCAATCAACATGATACTAGGGTTTGAGTAACAAGTAGTACAACTCATGTGTTCAAGGAATTTATTTGTAGGAACTCAATATTTTATCAATAATCAGCAAAACATGTATATTTTTAAGACAAATATTTCTCAAGAAATACAATCATGGAAACTCAATTCATTCGCAATCAATCTATCATAATCATGGGCATATGGAGGAACAAAATTCATGTTTTAGTTTAGCCTTACATACCTGGAACGAAGAACAAATCGAGAGTTCGGAGACCTCGCTTGAAGAACTTGGACCCTAGTCTTTCTCCTTTTCTCAAATCCTCGCTCTCAAATAATCTAAGTGTTAATGAGAGAATAATGCGTTTAGGGTACTATTAAGGGACTTAATTTAGTCCTAAAACGTCAGGGTTTTAGTCTAAGAAAGATGGGAAAAGACCAATCTACCCTTCGTTTAAAACTAAATTTGATCGTCTACGAGTCATAGGTACGACTCATAGAAACTTCTACGGGTCATCCTCTTCAATCGTGGAATTGGGCTGGAAAATATTAGGGTCTACGACTCGTGTCTACGAGTCGTCAAAGACTCGACGAGTCGTAGACTCAACTCATCTTACAGGTCCTCGAAAATCAGAGAAACTAAGTCTCTCAACTTTTCATACGAGTTGTTATTATGACTCATAGACTCCTTGATGGGTCGTCAACTTGACTCATAGGAATGACATTCAGGGTTCGAAATTTGGTTAGGTGTTGGGGGTCTCTACGACTCATTTTTACGACTCGTGATCCTTTCTACAGATCGTCCTGTCAACTCGTAGTCAAAGTACTGCAGCTTATATTTTTCAAAAGTTAGACCTCGACCCTACGACTCATTCTTACGGGTCATCGACTTCTCTATGAGTCATCAATAGACTCGTTAACTCACTTCTAGACTTGGCCAGATTTCAAACCTCAATGCCATCACTGCGAGTCCTTCCTACGATCCGTAAGAGTTCCTACGACTCGTAGGTTGACTCGAACTTAGTCTAGGGTAGAATAACACTGGATGTTACAGTATCTATATCTTTCATTGAGTATCTTGTGTTGCACAAAAAAGATTAATTCCCCAAATTTCATATGCTCTAACATCGTAATAATCATTATAATAATTAATAGGATGATAGTACCGAGTAATTAGCAAGAAATTGGATGGCTTCATTCAAAAACAATTGACCACAAATAAAACTATCAACGATTAATATTCCTTATTTCTATTCAGTAACATATGAATAGTTTCTAAGATCATTGATCAAGAGATTGTTGATTTTGCATTACTGGCCCTTTTGGTTTCGATTCATTCACTATAGCTCACATAGAGGCTTCTTTCGCAAAATGCTCTATTGATATACTTTACATTCCACAACTTCAATAGATTTCTTAGTTTATTTTTATGGAAAGAGCGCTCCATCAATGAGCTTTCATCAGTAAATCTAATATAAATGTCTATTATTCACTTATAGTAACTGAATTTAGTAAAAAAAATAAAAAGTAGCATATGTCCCTTTTTTGGTATGACACGTTTGGTGATAAATTAAAAATTAGAAATATAATTACTTGCAGCTGGCAATGTCAGGCGGCTATTAAATTGCAGACTAAGCATATTGCCATTTTCTTCCACTCTGGCAAACTAGGAGATTTACCTAATCACTTTTTGTTCTCTTCTATCAATTGATTTCATTGTAAATTCAAGAAACATTAAAATCAAATAATCCAATAATTAAACTGTTGGAAACAGAAGTTGACCAATCAAATGCACATAGAAGAATAAAAAATTATATTTTTATTGCATAGAATTATTGAGCAAACAAAATTCTTCCATGTTGCAATAAAAATATTTAATTGGGATTTATATTTAGGAAAAAGACAACAAAGATGGAACATCAGTACACATGACATTAATTAACATATTGTGTTTTGTGAAAACATTGAATCAATTAATCAGGATTTTTTGGAACTTCTCAAGAATAGGTGAATAAAATTCTTTAAATTAATTTTTTTCAAAAAAGAAATTACCACACATGGGTCACATGTAGTGGGTCCAAAACCCAGTTCAAAAAGTGGGTCCTCCCACCAGATTTTGCTTTCCAAATTGCACTTGTTAATTGGAACAAACAGTTTGAAATTTCTTTTTTTGTTTCTTTAAAAATGTTTTTCATGAAAATAAGTGGGATATTTTAATATGTACATTTTGTTTTCAGTAAATAAGTAAAAAATATTATCTTAAAAATATTTATATATAAAGTAGATAAATATTATGAAAATTGAGAGTGGGGAAGGTGAAAATGAGGTGTGTTAGAGGATCTAGAGGATATATTTAATGTGGAATGTCATTTGTAAAACTTATTTTTCTTCTATCGAAAAAGTCATGTTCCTCAAAAAAAAAACTTAAAAAATATATCCTAAGAAAATACTTTTAAAAAGAATTGACTAATCGAAAAAAGAAAAAAGGCTCATAAATATCCCTAACCTATGAGAAATGACTCATAAATACCCTTCTTCCACATTTTGATCTAAAAATACTCCTATCCTATTTTTTTGGCTCAAGAATATCCCTAACCTATTAGAAATGACTAAAAAATACTCTCCTTCCACTTTTTGATCTAAAAATACTCTCAACTTTTGTTATTGATCTAAGAATATTGCTCCTTCCACCTTTTAGTTTAAAAATACTATCAACTTTGTTATCTCTTTATATTTCTATATCTAATATTTATGATTTTAATATCGTTTAAATTTTTACCATATAAAAATATGTAACTTTATTATTTGAACTAAATCAACTTTTTTGTAAATAGTAATTTTTTTATCCAACTAAAAGATTAAAATCAATTAGAGAACTTCTACTTAAAATTTGAATCAATAAATAGTTACACATTTCTTTTTAGTATTGAGGATAAATCTAATTTGAATCAATAAATAATTATTTTCTTTTAGTGTTGAGGATAAATCGTTAAAGAGCAGCCCGGTGCATTAAAACTCCCTCTATGTGCAGGGTTCGAGGAAGGGTTCGACCACAAGGGTCTATTATACGCAGCCTTACCTTGCATTTCTGCCAGAGACTGTTTCCAAGGCTTAAACCCGTGACCTCCTGATCACATGGCAACAACTTTACCAGTTATTCCAAGGCTCTCCTTCAGTGTTGAGGATAAATCGTTAAGTCTATAAATATATTAATTAGCCAAATTTTATTCTTTTTCCTTTAATCTCTGTTACTAAAAAGTTTGATAACATATAGAATTTATTTTTCATTTCAAATATAGATAGACTTAAATATTTTAAATATTTTGGGATGAGCTAATTAAGAATTTGAATAAATAAAAAATTATCTTTTAGAACAAATACAATAATTAATTAATTAGTAAAAGAATTTAATTCTATTAAATTTGGGTTAATGATATTTTTAGACTAAAAGATGGAAGAAGGGGTATTTTTGAACCAAAAATAAAGATTGAAGGTATTTTTAGATCAAAAGATGGAGGAAGAGTATTTTTGAATCATTTCTAATAGGTTAGGGGTATTATTGAGCCAAAAAAAAAAAGGTCGAAGGTATTTTTAGTCCACAAGGTGAAAAAAGGATATTTATAAGCCATTTTTTCATAGATTAGAAATATTTATGAGCGTTTTTCCATAGATTAGAAATATTTATGAGCCTTTTCCCTAAAAAAAATTAAAAAATAATATTAGAACAAACCCTAATTTACTTGCAACAGTTTATCCACTTTTCATGTTTGATAATGACCCAATTGGATTGGGGGGAAAATTACTGGTTATTAGAATTTTATTTATAGAGTTGTAAATATCCACGCATTTTGTTACCTTATTAGGCCTATGCTCCACTAGTAGTACTTCATTGTCTTTTTTCTGTGAATTTCTGTGGTATCTTTCATTTAATATTCCATCAAATTAAAATTGACAGAATCGTCATGATTCATGAGCTAATTTTCAATGTTTTAGGCGTGGGTTCATCGATTTTTTTTGGTGAAAAGTTACGTATGATTAAAATTATTATATATATATATATATATAATAGATTTAAACTTTTATTGATTTTTTATATATATATATATAATAGATTTAAATTTTTGTTGATTTTTTTTATATATATATAATAGATTTAAACTTTTGTTGATTTTTTTTTTATATATATATATATATATATATATAATAGATTTAAACTTTTGTTGATTTTTTTATATATATATATATAATAGATTTAAATTTTTGTTGATTTTTTATGTACTTATTTCTATAGATTTTAAACTTTCTTAGTAAATTTTTTGATATCGTCACTATGTATACTCGACGTTTAACAAATGGTGCATATATACCCTCATCGTTTAATCAACTATGCATATTTTTATCTTTACATTAACAGACTGAATTAAAAAAAATTCTAAAACTGATTTTTTTTTTAAATTTAAAAAATGGCACGTTACTTTAAAAAAATTAGTGCACTTTTTTTCTTTGCCCCTCCTGACCTAACCCAACTAAAAAAATGCAATCCCTCTCTTATTTAATCGAACTCAAACTTATTTTACGACCGAGTATAATAGGTATTGAAAATTTTCATTTGAGTTGGGTCACGAGGGGTAAAGAATATGGGTAAGATAATTTTTTAAAGAAACTTGACATCTTTTAAATTAAAAAAAATAGTTTTAGAATTTTTAGTGCTCACATTTAATTTATTGATATATATCTTTCACTTTTTAAAATTTATTTTAAAAGTCATTAAAAAGGCTCAATAAAATTTATTTTAGAGCATTTTAAGATTTCTATCAATCAAGTACCAAGAAAATAATATATATATATATATATATATATATATATATAAAGTCCCTAATCAATGGTGCAAGATGATATTAGCTATATAAAGTAACAAATAAATCAATAATAGAGATTGAAGACAAAAAAGTGATGTAAGATATTAAGGGAGCTCTACCATTTTATAGGATTATACTATGTCACTATATATTCTTGATCCATATCTTAATGTCCATCCAAAGTACTTTATTTGAAATAAGTTCAATATATATTTTATAGAAATAAATCTCTAAAAGTATTACTCTTTATTCTATAGATCTATCTTATTATCAATTATGAAAAAAATATTTTTTTCAAACGATCTACTTATGTGCTCATATCCTAGGCAAGTATCCTTCGTCAAAAGATCAAAGATGAATGAACCTGAAAAGTTGACTCCGTATCAAAATACTTTTAGTTCATTTTTACTTATTTATTATGCTATAAATAGATCACCATTTTTATTTGTCTAATTTAAAAAATTAAGAGATAATTTATCACTTGATTCCTAATTTATCGTTATTTTTAATTATATTATTTCTCAAAGTATTAAATTTATTATATTTAAAAAGTGATATGATAAAATTATCATTCTATTTATTGGTACTTAAATTTGTTTGGATGGTTGTTACGTATTGTTTCATAATATATCTAATTGTGTTGTGTTGTGTTGTATTGTATCGTACTATATTATTTTAATAAATACAATATTTGGGTAGATTATTGTATCGTTGTTCATCGTTACATAATGTCACATATCTATAATTTGAATGATATACCTACAAAGAAAAGTAGGATACGGGGTAGAACTACTATGAAAAGGTAGGGTAAATGATAAAATCAAATTATTAAATAGTACGTAAAGACAAAATGAGAAAAAAATATTAAGGAAACGATGCGATCACACCAAATCGGCCGTTACACAAAATGAGTTTTTTCGTCGTTATCTAACAATGGATTTAAACGATACAATAAAATAAAATTTAAGCAACAATCAAAATAAATATCATATTTTACCTAACAATTCAATACCATATAATACAATGGGTAACAACCATCCAAACAAGGTATTAAGGAATGGACATAGAAAGTACTTGTCATTTTAAAAGTTCAAGACATAATTAATTATTATTTTTCATTTTACTCTTTGTAGTAATTACTCTTAAAGACTATAACTATCTCAATTATGACATATAAATAGAGTAAATATTTAATCGAGAGGAATTCATATATTTTAAGACATAAATAAAAATAAAACAATCAATTACTCCTTTTAATTAATATTTTATCAAACAATACATAAATAAAAAATACGATAAATATTTTTCAAACGGAGTGATTAATAATAATAATAATAATAATAATAATATTATTATTATTATTATTATTATTATTATAATAAGCTACAATTATAGCCACTATTTAATGAGTGCCATAATTACTACTCCTTTGTCCCAATAATCAATAAAATTTATTAGTATTATAATAAAATTTCGATTCATTGTGAATGAAAATAAAATTGCTTTCAAATAGCGAATTAATAAAATATGATAATTTGAGACATATAGAAAAAAAAAAGAGACTATTAATAAATGAAGATGTAATATTCGGCTATGTATTTTTAAAATGTAATGTTAAGTGATATTCTGACCTCATGATATTCTCAAATAGTAAATATGCAACTTTTTATTTGAATTATTCTCAATCTTCTTATTTCTTTAGATGAAAAAAAAACTATTATGAATCATTCATTTATTAAAAGTTTTGAGGATTAACAATTTTAACAAAAGAATTTGATCTCATATTTTGTGAAATATCTATTGGCGAGTCCTGAGCGTTGGGCCTTAAGCGTGTTTAGAGCTAACACATTTTCAACTTCAACCAAACTACCCTTCACTAAAATAAATTAAATCACTACATATGTTGATTTAGATAGTTGAAGAGGCTGACATAGTAGTACTCTAATAAAGATGGTTTTTAATATGTCTTGCGCATGATTTAGTCAATTTTCAATTAATAAGCCTTTACTGAAGTAAAATTTGAAGAGAGAAGCAGAAAAATAGACAAAAGTCTCACAAAAAAAGGGATAAATAATAATGTTCGTCATAGAGAGGTGTCATATTTTCATCTTGTCTATGCTAAACTTTATATATATAATGAAACTATACGTTTTCCTTGTCTAAATTGGGTTATAATCGTGTTTCTCAAATTTAGAATGAAAGTAGGTTTCACGAGGATATCGTTGTTCTAATTAGATCGTCTAACTTTTCGCTCATAACTTTAAATGACTGCAATTTTATATATTTGGGAGTTAAATTTACCATCTCATAAATATTGTGACTAAGTTTTAATATTTCTTTTTTTTATTTCCTTCCATCACAGCATTAACATTCAAGCCAACACTACTACTAAACCAAAAAAAAGGAATTAACTAGGGAGCTAAACAACAAGAATTCGTAACTAATCCTATATATCAATTAATTAGACAAAAAATTATGATGGCTAATTAAGGCTGCTTAGCAACAAATTAACGACGAATTTTTATGCCTAGACTTATGTTGTTGTTGTTTGTGTGTGTGTTAATGACTTTACATGTTTTTAACACCATGGAATATTGGAATTTATATTTATTATTATTTGTGTATTTTGTTTTGGCTTTTATCAATCAAAAGTGTTTTGGAAATGTGGATTAATTAAGGTCAAAACTTTGTACGTATCCCAAGTGTGTGATTCTCATGCTTCCTCCAAAAATATATCAAAACAATTAATTATTCCTTTAATAATTTGATGTATATGGAATCTAGCTTAAATTGAAAAGGAATGTTTGAACTAGGAGGATATATATATATTTACAAAATCAAGTTGCAGACGAACTAGCTAACAAATTAAAAGACACAAAATGAAGAAGTGAAGGTGACATGCATTTTGTATTATAGTACGTACCCCTCCACATTTGATAGTGAAATCTTGCTTACAATACCGCAAATTAAGGAGGGGGGGTGGGGGGGGGGGGGTGTTTCACTAGAAATATCCATATATATAAAATGAGTACTAATATATAATAGGGAGAAGGGTTAAAAATATCTTTAAACTATTTGAAATGAATAAAAATGTCCTCCATTTATAGTTTGGTCCAAAAATGCTCTTGCCCGTCAACACTTTGGTCCAAAAATGCCCTTATTGTTATTTAATGGGTCAAAAATGCCCTTTTTTCAAATAAATATATTATTTATTTTCCTTTTGAACATATTTTTTCCTAATAATATTTCTTTTATTAGCAAATGTTTATTCTACTTCAATTAGAAAAAAAATAATTTAAAATTAAAAATATTTCTTATATTTTTTTTATCGTTATTTAAATAAAAATTAATGATGAATTTATTATGATCTTATATATATGGCATATATTATCCGTTAAAACTTAGATTACATGAAATTATTCTTTTTTAATTGATCAAATGGGATTACGGAGAATAAAATAATTTTTTATATTTTTATTACTTAAAGTGGTTTTAAAAAAAGAAAACAAGAATAGAGTTCCTTAAAATTAATATTTTTATAAGGAACAAGATTTGTTTTTAAAAAATATATATATATATATTTATTCGAAAAATGGCATTTTGACCCATTTTGTAACAATATGGGCATTTTTTATCAATTAAATAACAATAAGGGCAATTTTTGGAACAAATTATTGACGGCAAGGGTATTTTTGAACTAAACTATAAGTGAAGAACATTTTTATTCATTTCAGATAGTTTAAGGGCATTTTAACCCTTTTTTCGTGTAATAATCTTTTGAAGAAAAAGAAAAGGGTAGTGTCTAACATCAAAAAGAAATTGGACTTATTAATGAAGTTTCACTCTAGTTTTCTTTTTTTGTTTCCCATCAGGTGTCCAGAGTCCATGGAGCCCCGACTAGATCCGGATTGCGCACCATAGAGCCTATTCGGGGGTGGCGCTCTCAACAAAATTTATGTTATACCCAAAATTTGAACTCGAAATCTCAGATTAAGGATGAAACAATTCCACCACTATACCACAACCCATGTTGATACGTTTCTCTCTAGTTATTTATTCATCAAAGTACAAAGAATAACTCAGTGGATGACTGCAATGAGTCGTATTAAATCAATCTTGCTAATTAATTACTTTGAAAATCTTGATGTATAAGTAGTTTATTTTATAATTGTGGTGTTCGATCAGGTCAACTTGTGCCCACTGTTATAATTTCTTCAAGATATATATTATCTTCCATCAGCAATACAGGCAGCGAATACTAATAATAATGATTTATTGGAAGAGTGGTGGTTGGAGAGATATTAATCATGGAATATAATTCCACCGTCCAAGGGAAGTGCAAATTAAACATCTTTGAGTTGGGCATGGGGTATTATGGAGCCCCCCCCCCCCCCCCCCTCTATATAAATGAATAGTTGGTTCAAAATGAGAGGTGATATAATAAGTGAAGAAATGACATGTTTGTCTCTTTCACCTTAATAATCAAAGAGAATGTCCCTACTCTAGTGAATCCCCTCTTGAACAATGCCAACAAAGAGAGTGAAACTAGACAATTGTCATGAATCCAATGTTCTTCTAGCTAGGTTACACACACATATGTATATACCAAACTCATTTATATTCATAACCTAACTATGGGCCACCCTATATATATACCAACGCCCGCCCTGATAAATTCTTAATCTATTCATTTTTATTTGTTCAGTTTAAAAATTAATAGATAATTTATTATTTTATACTTATATTATTCTTGTATTATTTATTTTCCAACATTAAATGCCATAATTACTATGGCTGATACAATAAAATTATTATTTTATTTATTATTTTTTAAGGGATGTGTTAAGTCACACGTAGATAAGTAAACATGATGGAAAGAGTAAATTTATACACGAATTAAATTTATGATATGAATTGATAAAGCTATCTATGCAACTATTCCTCTCATTTATAATATTCTCCAAGATATTAGGCAACTAACATGCATTGTACATTAAGGGAAGTAGTACCATGTTCGGTAAAACATATTTGTTTGACGAGAACACCTGTTATAATTAATATATACACCTAGTAATCAATATTTTGTTTTTATTAATTAACTGATTAACTTGATCTTACATTGCTTAATTGGTGATGCTATAGGCACTAATATAGGATGTATTTGTTTGTAATGTTTGGAAGTATTAATTAATCGAACGGAAATATTTGTTTGTAAAAGAGGCTGATATTTCACGTAGAGTCATTTCTAAATTAAAATTCTATAAACATTAGAATTCCTTAAAGTAGCTTAAGAAATAATCTGCACTATTAGATCCAAAAGAAAATTCAGTCCATCTCTCTTTTGAAATAGTGATATCACGTCAAAATCGATTTTCTATGATTCTCTTTCTCATTTTTCTTACATAAGATGTTGCTTGATTTTCTAATATATATATTTTTTGAACCCCATGATAACCCATAGTGCTATCTCTATCATAGTCTTTACTCTTCGAGTGAGCATTCTGTGATGAGCACTTTGTGCGCACTGGATAAGTTCAATATTTTCATTTTGTCCCTTTTTAAAAATAACTAACTGTAATAGCATTATTTTTTTAGATTAACTTCTATTAGTTGACAATCTACATCTAATATTTATATTATTAAGTTATTAAAAAGGATAGTTGCAAATTATGTCCGTCCAGATAATAAGAAAGATAACCTATTACCTACTACTTAGTTTATAACCGATTAGAATAAAATGCCAGGGTAAAATTTTCTACACTATCCGTGTGTGTTAATCAAGTCCTATTTTTTATTTCTTCCGACGGGGGTATATGTGTTAGATCTCCGATTCTGGGTCAAAGTCAGAGCTCAGTTTCGGGTTGTGATCAGGTTTCAAGTCCAGAGTCTTAGATCTCGTATTGAGGTTAGGTCTCGAATTCTCAATCAAAAGTTAGGTTTCGAGTTTTGGGTAGGGGCGAGCTCTCTGTTCACGATCTCAATGTAGGGTTGGGTCTCAGGTCTGAGGTTCTAAGTCAAAGTCGAGTCTTCGGTCTCAAGTTGGGGTTGGGTCTAGAGTCTTGGGTGCTAATTTGGGATAGTATCTCAAGTTTCGGGTTAAATGTGCCAATTTAGGATCGAATTTTGGGTCCCGAGTCATGATCTGGGTTGAATTTCGAATTTTAAATCAAAGTAAAGTCTTGAGTCTTGAGTTTTGGGTCAAAGTCAGGTTTCTTCGTGTCGAATCTTGAATCCTAAGTCAGGATCGGGGTCGGGTCTACGGTATCAAGTCCCGATCCGAGATCATAGTCAAATGTCGAGTTTTAGTTCAAAGTTAACTCTCAAGTCGGGATCGATCTCAAGTTTTGAGTCCTAATTAGATCTCTAGTTTTAGGTCAAAGTTGAGTCTTAGGCTTTGGATTTAAATCGAGGTCAGATCTTAAACTTAAGATCAAATTCAGGTCTCGACTCCTAATTGGGTCGAGTCTCAATGGATGATTAGGGAGGGGTGAGGTAGGAGAAGGTGGACCATTTAAAAAAAATACGATCAAATTAGGTGGGCATGACCTAACTCATTTTGGCTCATGTAAGTTCAAATAATTATTATTTGACTGACTTCAGTCAACTCACTTATTAACTCAATTTATTATAACTTGTTTAATATCAGCCCAATTCGCTTAGCACTCCAATTTGCAACCAGTGGAGCCACCTCAATTAAATGATACGGCTGGTACCATTTCCCTCCGCCCGTTGATTCAGTATGAATCAATTACGCCCAATTTTTATTCTTTTTACACTGGATTGAACATCCTAAAAGGAATAATTTTTCTTTTTCTTTCTTAGCCTTATTTTGACGGTTAAAACTCAAGGGTTTATTTGGACATGCTATATAAAATCATGATTTGAAGTTAAAATTTTATTTGGACAAATAATTTAGATCTTGGATCCCAAATCTTTCTTCTTTTCTTTTCTTTTTTGTGGAGAATTTGAGATATAAATTATGATCCCTATTAATACCATGTTCAAACACCTGCTTAGTATAAAAGGAACATAAAGATAAGCAATTTATCAATGTGATGTTTTTCAATATTTTTTTTATGAACTATAATTTGTTCATTTTCATATTTATGAATAAAAATGCAACGTAAGAAATCTGAATAGTAAATTCAAACAAAATTTTAATTTCAACAATGGCCAAACGCTGTCATATCTAAAGCGCCTTAAAACAGTGTCATTCAATAGCAAAAGAGTACAGTAAAAGAGGATCCTTCAGGACTGTGCAGTAAGTCAGTTGTACTGTTGTTTGTTTTCTTTGGATGATAAGTCATTATCACCTTTTAGCCGTGGGAAATCTGTGTATTCCATGACATCAAAATTATTGTCAATGTTTTTATTGCGTCCTATTCGTAGAACACGTTTGGGGAGTCCGTAATCTAAATAAATAATGTGTAAAAAAAAAAAAGTAAATCGATCAACGTAACGAACAAAACCAAAATTTACAACAACTAGTTTTAGCGATGTCCCTTATACGGATCGGGACCAGCGGACATTAATTAAAATCAATAGACACGTCTAACAATTCTTGATTTACCAAATATT